>NC_083345.1:17647707-18326482 GCF_019175385.1 Lycium barbarum | reverse complement strand
TGAAAGCACGTGTTGCACTCTTTTTCCCTTCGACCGTTTTGTCCCGAAGTGGGTTTTCGGCAAGTTTTTAATGAGGCAGCGCCTAATAGCGTGATACACATATAGAGCATACCGATCACAGACCGGAGACCGGGGAAAGCACATACCGGGCTAATAGTACCTGAGCCCTCATACTTCGGACTCGAATACTAGGGGACTACTATACCATGAGTTAAGTGATAACTATGTAAAAGCCAAGGCCTAAACGATAGGATCAGATGTAAGGACCAAACGATCGTTTGAATCGTGTCCACTTAGTTTGTTCTTGCCGCGGCAACAATTGCGAATGCATCTCTGGCCGGTTTTTCAATAAAAAACTTACTTCGATCAAAAGGATCCAATGTTGCCAAATACCGAAAAACTATGGCGTAACAGTTAAAGACTACGGTCTAAACTATGGAATAAACAATTAAAGACTACGGTCTAAAAAACATATGCAAGCTCGAAAGCTGCAACCTAAAACGGTTAAAGACCACAGTCTAAAAATGCAAAAATATCGTGATCGGGTCTGTCTTGCAAATTATGAATAAAGCAACGACTAACATCAACATGAACTAAAACCCAATCACGAGCCGTTACCATTTGAATTTTATCCTGGCCGAAACAATATGGCAAATTATAATGAAGGCATAAACCGAACAAACATTGAACTGAGGAGTACTTTGCAAATATCAAATACAAATTTTGATTCATACATACATAAAGTAGATTTACAAAGGCTCAGAATAGTGGCCTCAAAACAAAGGTGTAAAAACAAAAGAAGGGACACAAGGCCCCGAACCTAATCTTCATCCGACCCCTCGGCCTCTTTATCGGCTGACTCGAGGTCGATATCCAAATCCTCAGGGTCAAATGCAGCCTTTGCTTCCGCTTCCGCTTCAAGCTTCTTGGTTTCCTCGATCAGATCTAATAAGTCCACACCAGTGGCTCGAACTCCCTCGAGGGTTTTCCTTTAGGATAAGCACCGCTCGTACTCAGCTCGAAGATTACTGGCCTTTTCGGTAGCAGTCACTTCGGCTTTGTACTGCTCTAACATATCGTCATAACCCGAGATATTTTCAAGAGCCTTTCCATGCTCAGTTTGCAGATCGGTGATGACCCGGTTCAATCGATCCCGTTCCGCTTCGGCCGCAGCAAGTGATGAGCTAAGGCCATTCATTTGTTCCACCGACGCCCGAAGTTGCTCCCGGAGAACATCACGTTCGGCCACTGCACTGATGGTCGTTTCTTGGAGGGCATTAAACTCGGGCTTGATCCCATCCAGCTCTGCCCGAAATTGATTGATCTGGCTAACATAAGCCCGGGCCTAAGAAGGAAGGGTGTTAGCATCGGCCGTTAAAGATTTATTGAAAGTTTCGAAAGCCCTTACCTTCTCTGCCAGCTGATCACGCTCCCGCTTAGCCTCAGCAGCCTCGTTTCAATCCACTGCTAAGTCTGACTTCAGGATAGAAAGGTCAGGGAGAGACGAGATGTATTGCAATTTCTGCTCGTACAGATCCATGAGCTCGTCCACCTCTTGACTTTTGCTTTTAAGCTCCTCCTTGAGCCGGCCCACTTCATGCCTAAGACGGTGAAAACAGGCATGATTAAGCATGGAGGCCTAAGAGAGAAAGAGAAAAGATTGTAAAATGAGACATGAAGTTAAAACTAAATGAAAGGAACACAAGAACAAAACTTACTCGGTTCAATGCCTGTTGGGCCTCGTTAAAAAGGCATGATTCGTTGACTACATCCATTTTTCGAGGTGTCTTCTTGGGACACCAGAGGGTATAAATAGCTGGCCACCCCGACCGACCCCGACAACATGTTAATGTCGGCCGACACCTTGAAGGTTATTAGCCTCTTCCAATTCGGGTCGGAATTAGGGGCAGGAAACAGCTTCTCCAACCTAGGGCCGGAATTAACCCCGAAATGATCGGCCACGGGGATGGAAAAATGCTAAAAACCCGACATACCCGGAGCGGGTATTTCATAACCCTCATGACCGGCTGCCCTTTGCTCGGTCACCTTGCCTTTGGCTTTTTCGTCATCGGCAAGAATATCCACCAATGGCGGCGGGGAATCCTGTATGCAAATTATCATTTCAGATGAGGCCACAGCTTGTATTGGAAGGACGGAACCAATACCGTACAAAGGCGGAATAGTAGGTACCTTATAGCCTGATACCGATGAAGTTGCCTTCGATCCAGCGGCTGTGGCTGGCAGTTTTTCAGTACTTCGAGTAGAAGTGTGATAGGAGGCCTCGACCTTCGACCCGATGATCCCTGCGTCCATCGGCCTCGAGATGCCACTCGACCCAGTCGGAATTCGACTTGAGCTTTCCACCAATGGTGGAATGATTGCAACAGAACCGGTCAAATCATGCTCGAGGAGCTCGTCAATAAGACGATGCCCACCTAACGCCTGATCATCATCGTCAGAATGGTCCAATAATTGACCAACAACCTCAGCGTCCAAAGCACGGGCCGAGATATCTTCCGATGAGGTCTCTCGAATAACGACTCTCGATCTTTTCCTAACCTGGGAAGGAGCTCGAGATGATTCAGAGGATTTTCTTTTCCTCCTTTCAACTAGGTCTCCCTGATCGGGAGTTTCGATATCCTACTTGTCAACCGAGGACTCGGCAGTTTCCTGGCCCTAAATTCTGATGGCCTTTGACAAACCTGTGAAGCAAAAAGAAGAACAGTCATTACCTAACTAACATGGCGTATTGCACATAGTAGAAAGGACGACGCTCTAAGGGAAAAGACTTACCGTGGGTCCCGGCCTCCCAACGGGACCGGTGCAAACACCTCCAGGTGCGTTCGGCATAAGTAAGTTGGGAACAGATTTTCCCAATCCACTGGTCGAGGTTAGGAACCGCACCAAGGGTTCGGATAAGCGTTGTATACACATGAACAAATAAAAGGTTCAGTATAGGTGCAGGCACGTGGCCGAATCGTATCAACATAAAGTTACTTAAGGTTTGGGTTCCATTTCTCGGGAAACGGCAATTTGTCAGCGGGAATCAGATCCGCTGTCCTGATTCGAACAAACCTGCCCTACCAGCCTCGGTCTCTATCTTCGTCCAAACCAGAGAAGGGCGGCTTTCCAGCTCATTTTGAGAGTTTTATCATTCCCCCTCTGAAGACACCGGGGCTATATAGTCGAAGTAAGTGGTGCACCGTGAACGGAATGTTCATGTTGTTGACACCAAATTTTATCCCTCCTTTATTTAATTTCATTCACTCGGGCGTCTAAATTTACCAACGAGCTAAATACTTTATTTTCACTACTATTATTTTCGCTACGTTTATTTTCCACATTACGAGCATTACTTGATCATAAATTTTAAATGTCCGTCATCGTTTCATTTTTTCAGGTTTGGAATTGTTAAATTAATTACAAGACAATACTTTATAAAATCTTTATTTTTTCTACATATTAATCATTAATTATCATAATATATATTATAGCGATTATTAAATTAGGAGCCCAAAAATAATCAAAGTAGAGGAGGAAAGACCAATATTTTTCATCCAATTAATGTCCCAAACGGACCAGCCCATTACTTATTTCCCACATTTTAAATACCAGCCCATACCTATTTTATACGCTAATGGACCAGCCCAATACCCGTTTAAAATTGACCCGACCCGGGTCAATAAACAAAAACCCCCTAGGGTTCTTTCCTCTTCTTCATCCGCCTCCCATCCCTCTCTTTCTCCTCTCATCTCTCTGCTCCCTCACGTTCCTCTCCACCATACCTGCTCCCTGCCATTTCACTCACCTTGTCCCCCACACGCCTCTGTCTCCTCCATCCTTCCCTGTTCCCCGCTTCCTCTCTCTCATACGCTCCTCTCTCTCCTTTCTTAAACTCGAATCGAAACCCTATAAAGGGAACTTTCTTGAGACGTTTGCGGGGGATTTGGCTGGAGAAAGGGGATATTCAGTATCTTTGGGGATTTGGGGGAGACAACACTCAACATTTCCTATTTTCGTTACTCTAAATCTGAGTTTGTTCAAATTTTTTTGTTAGAGTTCTTGGATTGAAGACGAAATCAATCCTACGAAGAGGAAGACCGAAGGATTTTGGAACCCAAAAATCCCCTCCAAAGACATCAAATTTAATAAACAAAAGCAGCCGACAATAACTCTATTTGCCCTTTTTTTTTGTTTTAAAACTCTAATTGCTTTGATCGGGTTAAGATTCAGATTCGTCGAGTTCAAGGGTAGATTCGATGACGTCGACATCCATTTCACTGCACCACCAACAGGTAAAATTTGATGCCATTTCGACTCATCGTTCTGTTAAAATTGTGTTAGTATGAAAAATCATGCCTTCGGGATATGTTAATGTCATATATGGGACGCTTGCGTTGATATTCAGACATGTGTTGTGTTGATGTATTGTGAAAGGAGATATCGAGCATTCCTCTTATCGATACCTGTGTCGTATGGATTAAATTCATTTTTAGAAATCATGTGTTAAGTTGCTGTTGTTTTTCTGCCTGTATAAACTTCAGAGTTCTGTTGGCATCTTGATGGTTTCCAATTAATTTTTAGCTTTGTTTTGCTGCTTGTGTAAAGTGCGATATGGTTTGGTCGATTTGATTTTATAAGAGTTTTCAGTATGCGAATTGAGAAGCATGAATCCTTTACAGCTTTCATTACCCTTTTGTTTGTCCCAAAAAATGAACTAGTTTAAGAGGACTAACGCAAAGTATGGACTAGGTTCTATTCGAATCATGTCTTCGAATCTCTTCCCGCATTCTTTTTTAGTACTGTCTTCAGATCGTCGTTACAGGTCAATAGAGTATTAGTCAAATGATTGATAAATTTATTTGAAGCGCAAGGATGCTTTCTTGCATAAGGTTGAGTTTGTTTTGTTTGCTTTGAGACTTAGTTTAGTTATAAATCGATAAGAATTACTCAATGCTTTCAGTTCTGTTTGCTTTGTCATGTTTCATTTGCTAATTCTGTTTAGTTTGGTTTAAATCAAGAACTAGCTGATTTGATTTCATGGATAGTTAAGTTATGCCTTAACTATGGTGTGAGTCTAGTGGTTCTTTCTTCTTTCTCTTCTTCCAGTTTTCCTGTTTGATCAGTCTGCTTTCAGTTTGTGTGGTTCATGTATTAGTTTGGTTTAACTCGATCTTGTCTTGTTGGGTTCTGTGGTTGTTTAGCTTTAGGTGCATTTGGAAGAATGGTTATGTAGATTTTAAAACTCGTTTGCATATTTTGATTAAGTTATAAGCCAGGGCAACCTATTAGTCAGGCAGATTTATATTTTTACCAGTGTTGAATTGTCTTGTCAAGTCGTGATCTTCTTTGCTTTGAAATATGATTTATGTGATTAAAACTAATTAGTCATTGAGTTTGTTAAGTCTAGAATCTTCATTCAGACCTGTTGGGTGGGATCACGGTTAGTTATGTGCGATAAAGTCGGGATCTGTTTAATTATGTCCTAGTCGCCTTTGTCTTTTGCTAATGAGCTGTATAAACCTATTAGACGTACATGTTGGGATGTTGATCATGTTGGCTGGTCAAACTGCCCCCCCTGAATTGCTGTAGTTTAGCCCCTTTGTTGTTGTACGTTCGGGCCATAGATCATTGCATTCTGAGTCGAACTCCTGCTGCGCATTTTGAGCTGAATTTCACCTTCATTCTGAGATGAATTGTTATTCATTTTGAGGTTATAACACTGCTTTCGCTGCTGTTTTGCTGCTGCACATTTTAGCAAACCATTCTGAGATTTAGCTCTCGTTCGTTGAGGAGTCATCTAAATCTGAATCTGTAGTGGACAGAATTCAGATTTCCATAACCTTCAGTTGTTGCGCCCTGTTTTACTTTGTTACGTCCTATTTCTATTGTTGCATAATCCTTTTAAAAGTTATATGTTTATAGTTGATCATGGATACTAAATAATGATGTTTACTATGCTGTAGAGCTAAAGTTATACACGATTTAACTACATATCCCTATCTTCTGACCCCTTGTTCTTTAGTTCCTAATGTGAAATTGGGTGTACAAATGTGTAAATTTTGTTTCAGTCTTTCAAACTAAAATTTGCCTCTGCCTTTGTCTCTTAAGTATCTGAGCATGCACTTTGTTTAGTTTATGGTGGGCTGACAGCATAGTTTTAAAATTTACAGCCTCAATCAACTTGTGCCTATATGAGTGCTAATCCCTATTTTTCCTTTCTTTACATGTACACATCGGAGAAACAATGGAGTCCTAATTCAGGACTTATCACTTGCCGCATTCGGTGTTGGGCTTTTAGCCCAACAAAATCCTCCTCTCGAGTTAGTCTGCCCGCAACAAATCTGCTAAACAATTTCGTCGGGCCGAAGCCCAACAGTAGCGGACAACAGCATTCCTTAATGGGCTGAGCTCATTTACATCACACCTAATCCTCTATTTTATCTTTGCGTGCATTTGATGTGTATTTTATGACTAACATTCTTTTTTGTTAACTTAGATAAACCTTAGTGACGTTAAGGGTTTTAGTTTAGTAATGGGTAATTAATTCCACAAATTACATTCACTTCTATTTCTAAAACTATTTATAGTATCTACAACATTTATTTGAGTAATTGATTTTCAAAATAGTGTGACTACATCTTTTGGCTAAGGGAATCATAATTTATGCTTACTATTTTAGAAGTTTAAAACGTCATAAATCTTACACTAACGTTAGCCTATTCTAAGAAAATAAAAGCAAATTAGTTTCAACGGATAACTTTTTTCACTTCAGTTTCTGTTCAACACTTGAAGTACACATTTGTTCAAAATAACCTTCGCACAATATAAGTTTGAACTAATACCCTTTTCTATAAAACTTTATTAATAACTCTTTTAAATTTGTTAGTCATTTTTTTCAAAACATATAAACATTACACATCCTGTTCCTTTTAGTTCATTTGTAATTAAACTCTTTTATGCAAATCTTATTTTTTACCAGTTTCACTTTAAATAACTTTAGCAATACTTACAAAGTATTTTCTTAAACATTTAAATATTTACACTTAGCCTAACTAATCATAAGTCCGGTCGGTTAACCATTGTTAGTGGGTCTTAAAGGGTGCCTAATACCTTCCCTTTAGACTAATTGAACCCTTATCTAGAATCTTAAGTTTCGCAGACCTTAAATAGAGTTAACTTTAAACATAACTTTAATAAATTTAGGTGTCCTAATTCACCATAAATAATTAGGTGGCGACTCCTTAAACTAAACAAAAATAGGAATCACCAATATGTCGTACTTCTACTTTAACCCGGTTAAAATGGGGTATGACAGCTTGGCGACTCTGCTGGGGACTCTACCTAGGTTCTAACCATAACGGACTTAGTTTAAATAGGCTTTGTGTGCTTATTTTAATTACTTTATTTATTTGTTAACTGTTTTTACATGCTATTAATTGTTTGTTTGATATAAACTGCTTATGTGTTACTTGCTTTGATAAAACTGTCATTCCGTTCATAGTTCTTCCACTCCTGGAAAACTCACACATAATCACACACTTAAAACGGCTTCGCGGTTCGTGCCCGTGCACTACTAAATTACCCCTTTAGTTGGATTGATCTTGTGGATTTAGTCGATCGGCGGTGCAGTCGACGGCCACGGACTTTCCACTCCCAAGTTGTCCACTTGGGGGAACCTTGTGTCATAGGAAGCCAACTCTTAGTCAGCCTAAGATAGAGCTAAACCAACACCTTTATTAGGAGCATACATTTCATAACCTAGGAGGCTTAATACCCTTGGTGTATTAAAGCCCTTTAGATGCCTTTACCCAAACGTCCAAGCGGGTTCACGACTCCAAGTGACACCAATCATACTTTATGTGCATGTTTGAAGGATAATTGTGCCTAAATATTGACTATTTGCTCTAATTAATTAAACTTTAGGAGAGAGGGAATGACTAATGTTTCTATGACAAGTATGGATTTGCATTGGAGTACAACAAATGACGAAGACCAAAGACATCACAAAATGGAGCTAGACGTTGCATCTACTTTACTTAGATTAGGAAATATTTTATATTGTACTCATGTAATAAATATTACACTACTTTTGTACTTTATTTGGGAAATAGAATTTGTTTAATTAATCAAAGCAACGGGATGACGTATTATGGCACACTTTACCCTTCAAACAAACGTTAGGCCTACCTCTGGCATAAAGAGGTCACATGCATATTAGGACGCGTTATTATTGTTTGATATAATCGTTTATATTTGTTTGACAACATGTTGGACTTTATTTGACGAATTATTTGCTACATGACTTACTTGACTTTACACGATCATGACTTTACCTAGATATGTTCATGAGACTAACATCATTTACACTTTATGTTTCTTTTATTTTATTCCCAAAAAATTGATTCGTGTTGACACTCGAGCTGGCTGACCATCCTTACCTCACAAGGTCAAAGACATCATCATTACCGCGACGTAGTTGGGCTATTCAAGGAAAAGAAATTATTATGTCTGATCCAGCTGCATCTATTTCAACTGGTTTGGAAAACATCGTGATCTCTAGTGATCCCCCCGAGACTTCCGAACACAGAACTAATATTCAACATGATGAACATATCGCCCGCCTGACTCAAGAAATTGAGAATCTACGTGGAGAACTAAATCGGGTTAGGGACTTGACCAATTTATCCCTCACACTCCAAAGTCCACTCCCTGAACCTAGAAATACTGCACCAAACCCGTCTCGTTTCCCATCACTCGAATCTCCAGTTCCTGAGCATTTTCCTCCACAAAACAATGCACCTACCAACAACTTACCTCCGATCACCCCTGCAAATCCACCAAATCCATCATCCGCCTATACTCCTCCACAAAACCAACCACCCACCTACACTACCTATGTTACTCCTAATCCACCACCCGTCAACCCACCAAGTCAATCGCTAGTTCACACTTCCTATGTTACTTTGCCCACCAACACTAATCCACCACCTACAATTACTCCTCTAAACCCACCAAATCAACTACCTTCAGATATCACTTATAACACACCACCTCCAGTCCAAAACACTCCCACCGTCCAAACTTATCCAACCCAGCATCTACAAGGGGCACATTTTGTCACTCTAAATACACAGTATGTGCCTCCAGTATATGCAGCGGAAACACAAGCCTTTACCAACCCAGTAACGGTCAGGTTCCAACCCGAGGTAGATCAATACGAGGAAATGGAAAAGGATGCAAAAGCAGGGGCAGATAACATATTGCTAAAAGAGATCCACAGTCTCAAAGAAGCGATGAGAAACCTTCAAGTCGCCAGGGGAAGCAAAAGTGTAGAATACGAAGATCTGTGTGTTCAGCCTGACGTCGATTTGCCCGTAGGCTACAAGCCGCCGAAATTTGATACATTCAATGGAACAGGCGATCCTCATACACACTTAAGGGCTTATTGTGACAAACTGGTTGGAGTAGGAAGAGACCAGAACATAAGGATGAAGCTATTCATAAGAAGCTTATCTGGTGAGGCTCACTACAAGAAATCTCACTTTTAACGACCACTTCCTAACAACGGGTCATAAATCCAGTCGTTATAACTGTATATATAACGACAAGATATTTTTCCGGTCATTGAAATCAATTTCTAAATTAGAAACAATGAAAGGATAAATTCCAGTCTTTGAAAGTAGTGATATCGGTCGTTAAAACTAAGATAAAAGAGCGCCAGTTATATTTATTTTTGCTATTCTAACAAATTCTTTTATTATTTGGCTAGACTTTGTTTTTGAACTTTTTTTTTGTTTAATTGCAATCTCCTACTCGTGGAAACCCCCATTCCTTCTCTTCCAAATCAGAATTTGTCTAAGAGCCCTAATCTCCAATACCGCCTACATCTTGGTCATGCGAAATCGGGTGATCAGTCTACCTCTCGATTCTTGTATGTGATATAATTACATTATGAAACTGGACAACACTGAGGGTTTCAAATTGGTCATCAACAAAATGCCCATGTCTCTGACACCACAAGTAACAATTCACTTTTCCAGGTCTCTCTCTAGCCCTAATTCACATACACACACATATATATTAGGGTGTCGCTAGTTTATATGCAAGATTGTGATAATTGGTTATCAATTTCTTTTCCGTAAGCGCGAATAACTTTTTAGTTTTTCCTTGGTTCTTTTAACTGAAGAATCGTCTGATGATTTTGAAGAATGCTAGAGTTAAACGAAGTAAGCCTCTTGGAGGCAATTCATCTACTGCTGCTTTTATAAATCCAAATATAAATGGGTATATCTTGATTATTGGTGATTTATGATGATCTGGATTCTGAGATCTATAGTTCTAGGCTTCTTCTAGTTTGCATACTATTTTGTAGAGTTTTTTTTTTTTTTCAAATTTAAAGTTCTAGGTTAATTTTTAATTTGAGACAAATTAGTGTAGCACTTCTCAATCACATGGAAAGGGTGAGAGGAAATTGTGGTCTTCTAGTTTAATTAATATTATGTTTACTGATGATTTTCCATTCTACTTTAGATTTTCATAAAAGTAAAAGTGAATTGATATAGTATTATATTGTCGAAACAACTAGCGTGTCCTACTTCATTTGGTGTTTCTACTCAATCAGTGACATCCCAAGTAGAAGGGAAGCTTGTGTATCATTAAAAATTTTTTTGTTGAACCTCCAATTTCCTAGTGGTGAGAAAACGAACATGTATTGTATACTCTATGTCTAAAGATAAATTGAACTATCAACTTCCGCAAGAATGTCGAGGTTTTCTCGCTTTTGTTTCTTCTTTATGATTTTCTTATATCAAAACACGTAGGTGAGATGTGTATCTAGATTTTAGATGCTTTTGACAATTGAAGATCAACAGGAAAACTTGATTGCAACTGTATCCATATTCAGTCGTATTAATTATGTGGTATTAGTTACTAGTTTGTTTTACATTGCTGGATCTTTTAGTTGTTTCCATATTTTTTTAGTTTTGGTCATATGCCTGTCGACCTATTCAGGAAAATGTTGAGAAATTTCTTACACCATAATATAGTATCAAGTGGTGCTTCTACTCGAAGAGGTTGCTGGTGCCCACTTGATATTTGATTGGGATCTCAAACTTCTTGGTCTTATCTTGTGAACTCGCATTATTTGACATAATCATTTTGACTGTCCAGAGTGTCTTCGAAGTATTATGGATTCATGGGTTTAGATATAGCTCATATGATCCGTGGATGGATACTCTTGTGCTTTCTTTTATATGTGACTTACAATAATAAGTTAATCATTATTTTTATGTTTAACTGGATTTTATGTGTCTTACCTGGACTTGATTTTTGCTAAGATTTCTTGTATTTACCTTTAATTCATCCGTTGAATGGAATCATCATTTTCTATTTCTTATTTAATTCATAAATGAACTCTCATGCTATTTACGGGCAGAAATGCTTTCAGGATTTATTTGATAGACTAGAAATCATGACTCTAGGAAGTTTGTTCTATTTAAGAGATGCATATTGCCTTCTTGTATGATACTTCATTGCTTCAGGGCATGTTTAGACATTAGAAATCGTATGCTTATGTTTTCTGGGGAATTTTTAAAACCCATAAGTAATAGAGAATAATTTGTATGTCCATCCTGCATATCGGTGTTGTTAGAAATCATTTTTAGTTGTATTTGCATTCTGACTATTTGGCTGTGCCAAGAACGTATAGGCTCTATTGTGTCACACCTTACATTAGCTTGTTATGTACTTTGAAAACTAGTGAGTGTGCTACATTTACCATACTTGGCTGCTTATATACATATATGTTTCGAACTCTCTCCAAGTTAATTCATGACTCGTGGGAAGTTAAGGACTATGGCTAAAGTCCTTAAACCAACATGAAACTTTATTTTTTCTGAATGACTAGCCGGTTTTTATTTTAAACTCTTACATTAAGGTACTCTTCCAGTTGCTACTCTTTTTGTGGAAGATTATGTTAAAAAATTGCAAAGTGAGGTGTTCAAGTCATGCCATATGGATTCTGTTAAGAGAAATCATCACCGGAATCTGCTGGACAGTAAGTTATCTAAATCTTTGAAATAATATGTGGTTGATTTATATTTGCTAAGTTTAAAAATGTATTAGACATTTGGGTTTGTCTTCTAAGGGCTTGTTGTTAACAATCCGAGCTACGCTATGCTAGTGTCGATATATCTTAATCCTATGTAATCCTAGCTCATTTTCTATTAAGAAATATTGTATCTCATTTTTATTTTGTTTCATTTTTTCCATTGTATGATGAATGCATGCTTGATTTACTCTATGTTTCTAATGGACCCATTATCTAACGCAAAAGGTATGCTTCTTAATAAATATAATTTAGGATCCCAATATAGAGATTTTGATCTCTGACTCACAATCCTTCATTGTGTTTATGCATAAATATATTATGTATTCTTGTTGGAGGACTGTTTGTCCTTTTCAGGAAAAGAATGAGATTATTTTTGAGTCTATACATCGATGAATAGGAGTATACTGCCAAGCATTGATTTTTTTTTAAAAAAAATTGTTTCACTAATCTCTCTCTCACTTTCTCTCCCTATTTATTATTTCTCTATTTTACACGAATGGAGCAAAACATGGAGTTTTGTGCGAGACTCTTGAGAACTATGGAGCTGCGGCAGTTCCTTTTATTATTATGTTTTATTCTCAGCTAATGGTTTCCTCATGTCACTTTCTAGACACTGACAGGTAATTCTTTTCCTTGGTCAATTTATGTTGGCCGTATTTCCTGTTTGTTTGAACACTTGAGTATTATCATTTTCCATTCTTGTAGCAGGCAAGAGAAGTTTATATACAAATAAGTTGAGGCTTTATCTGATCCGTGAGTTACTCATGAGACCTGCAGTATTTAGATTTCATTGGTCACAGGAGTTCTTTCGTTTATCATGCTTTTCTTGTCCCTCATTTATTCTATGAGTAGTAAGCATATACAAAAGTATTTGGCATAAATGTACATCCGTTGGTTAAAAGATAGGCTCGTCTTAGTGTAAAGCTCATAATATAAAGATGATAACAGTTGGTAAATATTTCAAGTTGTGATGACGTAGTAGTCCAAGAAAACATCCTTTTGATTTAATATTAAGTATAGTTTTGTTATTATATTTTGTTCCAAATAAAGTTCAATATGTCATGTTAACTGTGACAATGTTGTAACATGAATAACTATAGTGTGTTTGCTTTCTGTTGATAGTTCTCTCGTCAAATAAATCTATTTGGACAGTTCCTAGAAGTTATTTTGGCTTCTCTTTTTGTGTGGTTACTCTTGATTTCGGGTTTTTCTTCTCATTCTATGTTGATTGTTGTTGGTGTTCTCTTTCTGAATAAGTTGTGTTTGCTTTCTTTGGATAGTTCCAATCAATTTAGTTTTCTTGTGGAATGAATTTATTTGGACAATTCATTAAAGTTTTGTTTGCTTTATTTGTCATTAACCTGTTCTGGAAAAGAAAAGGAGAAAAATTAAGTAATATCCATTAACCTGTTCTGGAAAAGAAAAGGAGAAAAATTATGTAATAGCCATTGAGAGTTTTGTTACTATACTTGCATGAACTTATTCTTTTAACAGATAAAGAATTTTTGAACACCGGAGCTTGTCGATGAAGAAAGTGTGAAGCAAGTATAAGCAACAAAACATGCTAAAGAATAAGTTGGAGACAAAGAATTTTTTTCCTATGAGGCTTTTAGAGATGTTCCATTGTATATGCTACACATATTCTTCTTTCTTAAGAGTTGACAAATACAATGTCATATTCTGTACATTTTTTGTAATATGATGATTAGCTCTGGTTAATAACGATGAACTTTTATATGGATATTATTTGGTATGTTTTGGTTACTTTTATATATTCTTTGAATTCATAATTATTTAATGATGCATTTTTGGTTGTTGAAAGTTAACATAAAATTAGTGCAGGGAGAATTCGGTCGCTAAAGGCACTTATAACGACCGAATAAGTCATCGTAATTAATGGTTCTTACTGATTGGAGTGACAATCAGTGAAGGGAAATTTGGTCGTTAAAGAAGGTATAACGACTGGATTTTTTGTCGTCGCTAAAGGTTAACGACCGGATCGTGATCCCGTCGTTAACCTTTAACGACGAAGCTTTTAATGACCGGTGATGACCGGATTTAATCCAGTCGTTATTGACTAATTGCGACCGGATTAGGACTTTTGGCGACCAAATTTCCCCTCGTTAAAGGCCTTATTTCTTGTAGTGGCTCTTACTTGGTATACACAACAGGACGTCCGTAAATGGCGTGGTTGGAGTGACATGGCACAAGACTTTATGGACAGATTCAGTTTTAACACCGATATCACGCCTGATAGAGTTTACATAACTAAGTTAACCAAGAAGTCAACTGAGACGTTCCGCGAGTATGCGTTACGTTGGAGGTCAGAAGCGGCCAGGGTTCAACCTCCGATGAATGATAGAGAAATGACTGCTACCTTCATTGAATGCCAGACTGGCGTATTTTATGAGAAAATGATAGGTATGATGGGACAGAAATTCACAGAAGTTGTCCGAATGGGAGAAGCCTTAGAAGAAGGAATCAAATCGGGGAAAATTCAGGATCTTATTACTTTACAAGCAATAAACAAAGCTATTCAATCTGGTTCTATCGGCGGGGTTAAAAAGAAGAAAGAAGATGTCGTTGCAGTCATGAATATCCAAGGGCATAAGCCGAGCCAAGCCATTAGGTACTTTAACCACCCACCACAACCTTTCTACCCTTACCACTACCCTGAACCCTACCAAGCTCCACCATCTCCTTACCCTGTTTACAATACCCAAGCAAACTACTACCAACCTCGAGCACCTCCACATCAAAACCCACGTCCATATCAACCCGTCCAAGCCCCAACTTACCAAAATCGACCACATGCTATACCCAGAGCCCGTCCAAACCATGACACCAAAAACACCCGTAATTACACTCGGATCGCTGAACCCTTGGCTCAATTGTTTGAAAGAATGAAAGCAGCAGGCGTAATACAACCGATTGAAGGAAAAATTCCCGATCCTATCCCAAAATGGTTTGATGGTTCCAAGCGCTGTGCATACCATTCTGGAGTTGCTGGGCACGCCACTGAAGATTGCTATGGGCTTAAAAACAAAATCGAAGCCCTGATTAAGGAAGGAGTAGTCCAGCTCGCGGAAGCTAAGCCCAATGTGGTCAACAATCCTTAGCCTGCTCACGAAGTTTGAACGAATACAGTGTGTCGATTGGAGGGTGAAAAGGAGACATGTCATCAACTTTTGTCGCTCCCATGAACAGTCCAAAGACATACACACATGAAGATTACTGATACAACTACTCACAACACCAAGGCACTGACAATACGGGGTGCCGAACCTGGAGAGACTCTGAAGAATTTGACTTGTACTCCGTCTCTGATGCGCCGGTAGTCTTGGTAGACTGAACATGTAGTGGATTGTTATCTTTTGAATCACGCGTAAAACTTTTGTTGCTTTGCTTCATCTTTTGGATTGCAAACCTATGAATGCATTTCTGATTTTCCTTAAATCATCTATTATTGTTATTTTCTACTTTATTTATCAAAACTGTCAACTCTACGATTGTGACACAAAATAAACGAATAAAAAACATACATCTCGAGAGAGTAACAAAGAAAATTCGAGTACAAGACAATATTCCACTTGGAAGAAATCGAAATAGCCGATAGACAATGACCTAAACAGAAAGCTAGCAATTCAAGGAGAAATCAAAGTTTAACATTAGGTTAGACAACCTAGTTCGCAACCTTTCCTAACAGTTACGAACTACGCTGACCTGATTCTCATGGTGAGATATGCAGGCAGTCCATATAGGGTTCGGTTGCACTATAACAGAAAATCAAAAATCCGCAACAAGTTACGAACTACGCTGACCTGATTCCCATGGGGGGATACGTAGGTAGCCCACATAGGGTTCGGTTGCATTATAACAGAAAATCAAAAAAAAAAAAAAAACCTTATACAAGGAGAACTACACATGGATGGATTCCCTCGTTAGGATTAGTAGGATATCAACATACGGGACAGTCGTATTTAGTTATATATCCAACAAACATTTTGCCATTTACATAACAGAACTACGCTGACCTGATTCCCCTGGTGGGATACGTAGGCAATCCACATCGGGTTCGGTCCCTTTATCATAAAATTTCAAACCATTTCTATATACAGTACGAACTACGTTCTGACCTGATTCCTTTGGAGGGATACGTAGGCAACCTATATAAGGTTCGGTCGCACCACAACATAAATTTAGCATACTCTTCTGAACCCCAAAACTGGGGCATATCTTGAAAAGATACAGACAAAAGAACAATTGTGCATCGACAAGATTAAGGCTACCAGACAGGAAGTATTATGAACCGATTACTTTAGAAGTGTCACAATCTAAAGTTGGCAGAATATTTTACAACTTACATATATATACATTTACACATATACCTTTTCTTATATACATATACTTACGTATATATCTTTCCTTATACATATACTTACATACATGCCTTTCAAATGAAACACTTTCTTTCAATTGTTTCACTATTGTTCATCTACCGAGGCTTGAACGGAGATCACAAGATCCAAACAAATAAGACGAATGGAGCAGCCAACAACGTCAAGCTTCGAGTCAACACGAATCAACTTCCCCCTCCCAAACTAAGAATTTTTCTTTGAGTGCAGGAACCTAAAATCGGGAGATCAACAGTCAAGTCTATCAATCAGGGCCAAAAGCATCATTTGGCTCATTATGGCCTCGCCTCAAAAGCCATACGACTTTACTTCCAACTTTATCTTTTAATTTATTTTATTTTATTTTTATCACAATAATTTTATGACTTTATATACCTGTTTTTGTAGGTTGACGAGATGGAAGGCGAATCAAATCAGGATTGCGTGTCCCTAATTTGGCCTGTCACGATATCATCAACATCATTAGCCGAGCGAACTGACTCTTACTCTCCGTTTTATTATTTATTTTAAATACTTTAATGACTTTACTTTAAATTTTGTAGAAATCAATATCACACCCCGAGGATAACTATACATTTTTAGGCTCGTCCGCCTTTAATAGGACATCATTTCTTCAAAAGCATCGCACTGCATATGCACTACTGCTTTCAAATGCCCGCACTGCAAAAGCACCGCACTACATATGCACTACACCGGCATTGCATTATTACTTTCAAATGCCCGACAAAGGGACAACATCATTGTTCGCAAACGCACAACATTTAGGCTCGTCCGCCTTTAATAGGACACTTTAGGATTGTCCGCCTTTAATAGGACACTTTAGGCTCGTCCGCCTTTAATAGGACATTTAGGCTCGTCCGCCTTTAATAGGACACTTTAGGATTGTCCGCCTTTAATAGGACACTTTAGGCTCGTCCGCCTTTAATAGGATATCATTGCTTTAAATGCCTCACACGGCATATGCATCATGTCCTCGAAAACAACCGGAGACATGCTTGGGTTCGTCCACCCTAAAATAGGATATTTTAGGCTCGTCCGCCTTTAATAGGATATCATTTCTTTAAATGCCTCACACGGCATATGCATCATGTCCTCGAAAACAACCGGAGACATACTTGGGTTCGTCCACCCTAAAATAGGATATATCGGGTTCTTCCACCCTAAAATAGGATACTCGGGTTCTTCCACCCTAAAATAGGATATCGGGTTCTTCCACCCTAAAATAGGATATATCGGGTTCTTCCACCCTAAAATAGGATACCTGGGTTCGTCCACCCTAAAATAGGACATATTGGGTTCGTCCACCCTAAAATAGGACATATCGAGTTCTTTCACCCTAAAATAGGATACTTGGGTTCGTCCACCCTAAAATAGGACATATTGGGTCATTCTACCCTAAAATAAGAATTCACATATTTATCTTGAATTTTACAGGATTGGCGTCGAGTCTCCGAAGACAACCGGGGGCATCATTCGGCTATACAGTCTCATATGCATAAGCCAGACGGCTACACTATGACACTACTCTCTACCTTATCATTCACTTTACCAATGCTAACGATTTTACATTGAACCTTACAGAAATTATCATTAAGCCTCCGAAGACAACCAGAGACATATCATCGAGTCCCCGAAGACAACCGGAGACATCGCATGGCTACACGGCCTCACCCGCATAAGCCAAACGGCTACATCATTTATCATCAAATCCCCGAAGACAACCGGAGACATATCATTGAGTCCCGAATACAACCGGAGACATCACATGGCTACACAGCCTCACCTGCATAATCCAAACGGCTATACACTTATTTTACTCCTTACTTTATCGCTTTATTTCATCATCTACTTTACCTACTTTAACGACTTTACCTTAAATTCCGCAGATATTATTTGTCACCGAGTCCCGGAAGACAGCCGGAGGCCTCATTATCATTTAAAGTCTTCAAATACAACTGGAGATATTCAGCATAAACATCGCGCATTCATTCAAGTCCTGGAAGACAACCAGAGACAACATTTGGCCACACTGCTTCATTAAAGCTACACGGCTTCATCTTCATTCCCACACTCATATTTACTATCATTTTACACTCTTTATAATTTTACACTTCCAACTTTACTACTAATTTTGACATGAATTTCAGTTTTGGCAGAAAGTACAACCTGCAGGGACGCAACACAACGTGGAACTTTATCTTACGCAGTGAACTGGGGCAAATTTGCTGAAGAGGAATATCAAACTCACAAGCAAAGGTCACGGATCTACTCTCGAACTCAATTCCGCCTATGTCCACAAACACGTGATACGTAGGTTAATTTCTCTTTCACATCATCCGCTAAAACTCTACCAAATCTACTCTTTTCACAATCTCATATTCCTTTCTACATCCCCAGCGTCTCCATAACTCAACACTGGGGCATTTTTAGAGAATTTACATCGTGTCTAGTAGGGTCCTACTTAAAGGTGTGTTGCGCGCCACATTTATAATTAGGAGGCTATAAGCATATGTTCAATTGTTGAACGTTCTCGTCACCTGTCCACAACCCTTGCAAAGTTACAAATCCATAAATAACGTTCTCTCAACAGGTTCGACCATAATTCCTTCTGCCCTCATAATATTTTCGCCAATTCTCCTAACCCATATTTTCTCATTGCCGGAACAAATTTGGCTACTACGTCAACTTCTTCGCCCGAAAACTCTTACATCATCTCCGGTCGAAGAGGGGCATCTGTTGACACCCAATTTTGTCCCTCCTTTATTTAATTTTATTCACTCGGGCGTCTAAATTTACCGACGAGCTAAATACTTTATTTTCACTACTATTATTTTCTCTACGTTTATTTTCCACATTACGAGCATTACTTGATCACAAATTTTAAATGTCCGTCATCGTTTCATTTTTTCGGGTTTGAAATTGTTAAATTAATTACAAGACAATACTTTATAAAATCTTTATTTTTTCTACATATTAATCATTAATTATCATAATATATATTATAGCGATTATTAAATTAGGAGCCCAAAAATAATCAAAGTAGAGGAGGAAAGACCAATATTTTTCAGCCAATTAATGGCCCAAACGGACCAGCCCATTACTTATTTCCCACATTTTAAATACCAGCCCATACCTATTTTATACGCTAATGGACCAGCCCAATACCCGTTTAAAATTGACCCGACCCGGGTCAATAAACAAAAACCCCCTAGGGTTCTTTCCTCTTCTTCGTCCGCCTCCCATCCCTCTCTTTCTCCTCTCATCTGTCTGCTCCCTCACGTTCCTCTCCACCACACCTGCTCCCTGCCATTTCCACTCACCTTGTCCCCCGCACGCCTCTATCTCCTCCATCCTTCCCTATTCCCCGCTTCCTCTCTCTCATACGCTCCTCTCTCTCCTTTCTTAAACTCGAATCGAAACCCTATAAAGGGAACTTTCTTGAGACGTTTGCGGGGGATTTGGCTGGAGAAAGGGGATATTCAATATCTTTGGGGATTTGGGGGAGACAACACTCAACATTTCCTATTTTCGTTACTCTAAATCTGAGTTTGTTCAAATTTTTTTGTTAGAGTTCTTGGATTGAAGACGAAATCAATCCTACGAAGAGGAAGACCGAAGGATTTTGGAACCCAAAAATCCCCTACAAAGACATCAAATTTAATAAACAAAAACAGCCGACAATAACTCTATTTGCCCTTTTTTTCTGTTTTAAAACTCTAATTGCTTTGATCGGGTTTAGATTCGGATTCTTCGAGTTCAAGGGTAGATTCGACGACGTCGGCATCCATTTCACTGCACCACCAACAGGTAAAATTTGATGCCATTTCGACTCATCGTTCTGTTAAAATTGTGTTAGTATGAAAAATCATGCCTTCGGGATATGTTAATGTCATATATGGGACGCTTGCGTTGATATTCAGACATCTGTTGTGTTGATGTATTGTGAAAGTAGATATCGAGCATTCCTATTATCGATACCTGTGTCGTATGGATTAAATTCACTTTTAGAAATCATGTGTTAAGTTGCTGTTGTTTTTCTGCCTGTATAAACTTCAGAGTTCTGTTGGCATCTTGATGGTTTCCAATTAATTTTTAGCTTTGTTTTGCTGCTTGTGTAAAGTGCGATATGGTTTGATCGATTTGATTTTATAAGAGTTTTCAGTATGCGAATTGAGAAGCATGAATCCTTTACAGCTTTCATTACCCTTTTGTTTGTCCCAAAAAATGAACTAGTTTAAGAGGACTAACGCAAAGTATGGACTAGGTTCTATTCGAATCATGTCTTCGAATCTCTTCCCGCATTCGTTTTTAGTATTGTCTTCAGTTCGTCGTTACAGGTCAATAGAGTATTAGTCAGATGATTGATAAATTTATTTGAAGCGCAAGGATGCTTTCTTGCATAAGGTTGAGTTTGTTTGGTTTGCTTTGAGACTTAGTTTAGTTATAAATCGATAAGAATTACTCAATGCTTTCAGTTCTGTTTGCTTTGTCATGTTTCATTTGCTAATTCTGTTTAGTTTGGTTTAAATCAAGAACTAGCTGGTTTGATTTCATGGATAGTTAAGTTATGCCTTAACTATGGTGTGAGTCTAGTGGTTCTTTCTTCTTTCTCTTCTTCCAGTTTTCCTGTTTGATCAGTCTGCTTTCAGTTTGTGTGGTTCATGTATTAGTTTGGTTTAACTCGATCATGTCTTGTTGGGTTCTGTGGTTGTTTAGCTTTAGGTGCATTTGGAAGAATGGTTATGTAGATTTTAAAACTCGTTTGCATATTTTGATTAAGTTATAAGCCAGGGCAACCTATTAGTCAGGCAGATTTATATTTTTACCAGTGTTGAATTGTCTTGTCAAGTCGTGATCTTCTTTGCTTTGAAATATGATTTATGTGATTAAAACTAATTAGTCATTGAGTTTGTTAAGTCTAGAATCTTCATTCAGGCCTGTTGGGTGGGATCACGGTTAGTTATGTGCGATAAAGTCGGGATCTGTTTAATTATGTCCTAGTCGCCTTTGTCTTTTGCTAATGAGCTGTATAAACCTATTAGACGTACATGTTGGGATGTTGATCAGGTTGGCTGGTCAAACTGCCCCCCCTGAATTGCTGTAGTTTAGCCCCTTTGTTGTTGTACGTTCGGGCCATAGATCATTGCATTCTGAGTCGAACTCCTGCTGCGCATTTTGAGCTGAATTTCACCTTCATTCTGAGCTGAATTGTTATTCATTTTGAGGTTATAACACTGCTTTCGCTGCTGTTTTGCTGCTGCACATTTTAGCAAACCATTCTGAGATTTAGCCCTCGTTCGTTGAGGAGTCATCTAAATCTGAATCTGTAGTGGACAGAATTCAGATTTCCATAACCTTCAGTTGTTGCGCCCTGTTTTACTTTGTTACGTCCTATTTCTATTGTTGCATAATCCTTTTAAAAGTTATATGTTTATAGTTGATCATGGATACTAAATAATGATGTTTACTATGCTGTAGAGCTAAAGTTATACACGATTTAACTACATATCCCTATCTTCTGACCCCTTGTTCTTTAGTTCCTAATGTGAAATTGGGTGTACAAATGTGTAAATTTTGTTTCAGTCTTTCAAACTAAAATTTGCCTCTGCCTTTGTCTCTTAAGTATCTGAGCATGCATTTTGTTTAGTTTATGGTGGGCTAACAGCATAGTTTTAAAATTTACAGCCTCAATCAACTTGTGCCTATATGAGTGCTAATCCCTATTTTTCCTTTCTTTACATGTACACATCGGAGAAAAAATGGAGTCCTAATTCAGGACTTATCACTTGCCGCATTCGGTGTTGGGCTAAAAGCCCAATAAAATCCTCCTCTCGAGTTAGTCTGCCCGCAACAAATCTGCTAAACAATTTCGTCGGGCCGAAGCCCAACAGTAGCGGACAACAGCATTCCTTAATGGGCTGAGCTCATTTACATCACACCTAATCCTCTATTTTATCTTTGCGTGCATTTGATGTGTATTTTATGACTAACATTCTTTTTTGTTAACTTAGATAAACCTTAGTGACGTTAAGGGTTTTAGTTTAGTAATGGGTAATTAATTCCACAAATTACATTCACTTCTATTTCTAAAACTATTTATAGTATCTACAATATTTATTTGAGTAATTGATTTTCAAAATAGCGTGACTACATCTTTTGGCTAAGGGAATCATAATTTATGCTTACTATTTTAGAAGTTTAAAACATCATAAATCTTACACTAACGTTAGCCTATTCTAAGAAAATAAAAGCAAATTAGTTTCAACGGATAACTTTTTTCACTTCAGTTTCTGTTCAACACTTGAAGTACACATTTGTTCAAAATAACCTTCGCACAATATACGTTTGAACTAATACCCGTTTCTATAAAACTTTATTAATAACTCTTTTAAATTTGTTAGTCATTTTTTTCAAAACATATAAACATTACACATCCTGTTCCTTTTAGTTCATTTGTAATTAAACTCTTTTATGCAACTATTATTTTTTACCAGTTTCACTTTAAATAACTTTAGCAATACTTACAAAGTATTTTCTTAAACATTTAAATATTTACACTTAGCCTAACTAATCATAAGTCCGGTCGGTTAACCATTGTTAGTGGGTCTTAAAGGGTGCCTAATACCTTCCCTTTACACTAATTGAACCCTTACCTAGAATCTTAAGTTTCGCAGACCTTAAACAGAGTTAACTTTAAACATAACTTTAATAAATTTAGGTGTCCTAATTCACCATAAATAATTAGGTGGCGACTCCTTAAAATAAACAAAAATATGAATCACCAATATGTCGTACTTCTACTTTAACCCGGTTAAAATGGGGTATGACACATGTTTGTAGCAAAATAACGGAGGAGCACAACGATCCTCCAAAATGACAGGTGAATTTAGCCGAGGGTAATCTCGTATCGCTTGCAGAAATCGACCATCACAGGGTCGAGTGTGCTGAATGTGAAAGGGTAAGTATAAACACTCAAGTACCCTTCCACGTAGGTCGATATGGCTTCATCCTGGTCGGGAATAACAACCTCCTTACCTTTCCACCCACAATCGTCCTTGACTTGCTCGAGTTTATTCGGCGGTATCGTGCACAAATAGGCTGATATTTCGACACCTCGATCCCCCTGTTAAGAAGGTTTCTCGACTTTGAAGTCCCGAATGGTCGAACAGTCTTGAGGAACAAAGTCAGTCAGCAGTGGCTCTGGTTTAGGAGCCGAAGAGGTCTCACCAGTTTTAGTCTTTGAAGATTTGCTCGTCATTTCGAAATTATGAAGATAAGAAGGTTTTGAATGAAGGTATGAAGATTGAACAGGAAACTAATAAGAAGATATGAAGATATGAAGGCATGAAGGTTTGAAGGTTTGAAGATACGATGATCAACGCATCCAAAGCACATGAAGGTAAAATTCCCTTTAGTAAAAATCGAAAAGTGAAAAAAGAAGGGGAAAACTTGCTTTTATAGAGTGGTACCGAGATGCTCTACCTTCCGCAACCGTTTTCAGAGCCAACAGGGCTTCGACATGTGTCGATGTCAGACGGATGTGATGGATGTGACCTTGATCCTATCTAATCATGGGAAGCGTACGCGAGAAGGAACCGGGGCGTCCACTCAACCAACAGATTTTGCTCAAACGGGTCGATCTTCCGAAGAGACCTAGATCGGGACCTCGTATGAACACCTCTATGATCGAGTAAATCTTCCGAATATGTCGCAAAGGATATGGTTTCGAACTAGTCGTGGCTGAGTTTAATAACAAGATGCTCGATTACGGTGGCCAGTAGCAAAACATGTCGGGTTTTTTCGAATTATGGAGTAAGTGATTACTGATCGAATATAACAAGGGCATCTACAAAGGTTTGGGTACAAACAATACACATGGAATGCTCAATGAAGTCCAATAACATCCAATTTGCAAAACTTATTTTTTCCATTTCATAAAATTCCGACTATGTCGGATACATCAGTACATCAGAAAAAACAGAAGAAACCCTTCTCTACGACTAGTAATTGGAAAACAAAAGTAAGGCAGCCACACCCTTATTCAACCTAACAAGTTGGAGGATGAGATCTCCGAGTCTACCCACGGGATGCGGCAATGATGGGTGATACCGATTAGATGTCCCTGTGACTTGCACCAGAGGTGGATGACCCGGTGATATCCAATCCCCGTAAATTTTCCTCATCGAGCACAATCACTGGTGTAGTTTTGCCCAAAGGCATTTCCCGACGGGTCCCCATAATATGGCGAGTTCGAACTCGAGATCCAACCCCCGAATGCACAACGGGAAAACTTCCAGCCTCCCTGCGTCTAGGAGGCCTCGATGGAACGAGTGTTCTTCTTCCCCGAACTACGTCCTCAGCTATTGACTTTCCCTTGGAAGCCCTTCTCGTCCGAAGTCCTGGAAACCAAAGGTATTAAGTTAGGATAAAATACAGGGAAATGGGGGTCGAAACGATCAAATTATGAAGTTACCATGGTCTTTGCCTTTCCACCCTTCAGGTGCCATTTTTCTCCAAGAACGGCCTAAGCTACGAAAAGCCCGGAGAAGGGCAATCACCCATTCAAAAATAGCAGTTTCAAGCGTGGGCTCAACCGAATCCGGTGAAGGGTTCTACACTTCGAGAAAATCGACAGACGATGGACGATGAAATTGAACCGTGCGTATCATCATGAACCGGTGAAGCCATCCTCGATCATAATCGACTTCGGGGTCGATTAGGTTTCGGCTTCCCCTGTGAAGCATCTGAACAATTCCTCCTCGGAACACCCGAGGTATATATAAATGGGGCAAATGATCGAGGGTAAAAGCAACCCCGGCCGCATTGTCCAACTTCTCAATGCAGAACACGAGCCTCCAAATTTGCGGGGCGATCTGCACGATACATATTCGATATCGATGGCAGACATCCTCAATTATTCTATGAACGGGAAGGGTGAACCCTATGGCAAAGGGATAAGTGTATGATAACGAGTAACCGGTAACGTGATGATTTATTTTCACACCATCCCCAACGGGGAGGAGGTCGACGTCTGCGCCTAGATGGCAATCTTCCCTGACCGTAGTGATGGCACTATCACCGATACAAGATTTGAAATTCTTCACCGGGTCAAGATGACGAAGAACCTTACAGTCGTTCGTATAAATAAAACCCGACATAACAATACCAGCAGCGATAGATTCTAACTCCCTATCATAGCCAGCGGCTCCAGTTGATGGCATGAATGAATGCTGATCTTCACCTTGAGTCAATAACGGTACGTAAGCCATGATCGTGGAAGGTCCTCCTTAACAATAAGTATTCACACCCTGGAATAAGAAGATTGAAGATCCGAAGAGTATTATGGGCTAAATACAGGAATATCAGTAGGTTTTGAGGTGGAACAAAGTGAGATTTGAAGAAGTGCAGATACATGGAAAGAAAGAAGACATGGGCTTTATATAGAAAGAGATTCAAGAGATCTTGTAGCGTATCAAGGATTCTGATACAAGGAGGATTCCCCAAAAAGATTTGGCGGCTGGGTAATAATGACCTAGCATCGGGCAGAGTAAAATTTGACTTAAAGGTCCCGTCCTAGGTAATTGGAGGCGGCTGTTCAGCTTATTTGGGTCCATTCCCCGCCGTCAGTAATTGTACATCGGGAAATGGGGGGACTATCTGTATACGGGTAAAACTGAGGATACAGGCACACTCGGTTTCCCGTTGTTATGGTTATGCTCGGTCACGATTCGACCGTCTCACCGGGAACGAGGCTTCGAGTTCGGGCCGGGATGAGGCGATAAAGGAAGGGCGATTGACTGCCATCAGCGGGAGACCGAAATATCCGTCCTCAACCGGATATTTCGGCATCAATCTCGGCAAAACAATTGTCACCAGATTTATTTGCTTTATTTAGAATTGTACTAGGGTTGAAACTCCTCTACTATATAAAGAGGAGGTTATCATTCATGAAGGTGGTTGGCAATAGCAAGGAGAGAAACAATTTACATCAACAATCATAAGAATCTTTTAAATCCATTCCCATCTGTTCTTAAGTTTATTTTTATTATACTTCGTGTGAGTTCTTAACAAAAGGTATTGACCTCGGTTTCTATACCCAAGGCCAGACGTACTTAACAGCTGGTCAGATCTGCTTCTCTGTTCATTTATTGCCTTATCTCGCTATTTAATCTTGAATTGAATTTAGCTACATATCTTTGGCATCACGCATAAATTTAATTGTTCTCTGTTTTAAGGTTAAACACATATATATTACTACTATATATATATGTGACAATCAAAGGACTTTTGTAGTCCTCACAAAAATTTTCAAATTAATGTCAAACTTTTTAATTAATTACTTTTAGGTCCTTTTTTATTTTATAAGATAATTTTTTCAAGAATGTAATTTTAGCCTAATAAAAAAGTTATGGACAATTTTATACGTCGCCTTTGAAATATCTATGATTTATTATAAATACAGAAAGTAAGTTTTTTTAAATGATGCCATATAGTGTTGAAAATGAAGACAATGTCATCCGTTGAGATGAGGTTATCTTTAAAATCTCTTGTTTGGTTAACTAAATTTTATTTTTTTTAGTATAGAGAATATATGATGAATCAAATTTTATTGAATCTTGAGGTTAAATTTAATAAATATAGGTTATTTCTTGAATTTCGTCTGAAACTAAGGTGAAAAATCACATTTAACTAGCATAAACCCTTGACGCAAGATAATGAATGAAAATTTAATAAATGTCAAAACAAATCGATTTTTAATATGAATAAAATCACACGCTCACAAATTCACAAAAATACGAAAATATTTTTTGATTTATGAGCTTTGCAAGTTGTAATTATCATACTTTATCATAATCAATGTTAGTATAGGATATCGAGTCATTGTGTCCTTTTGAGATTTGCTAATTTTTCTACTTAACCCTCATAAATAAACTTTTCATTAAAAATCATCTAATTGTGTGATGAAGAAACTTTAATAATTATAAAACTTATCAATAAGATAGTATTAACCTGCAAATACCTTAAATTAATTATGCAGTAGAAAATGTGTCATGTTATACGTATTTAATAAGAATTTCTATTTTTATATTTTGATTTTGGACCCGGACTTAACACGGGCCTTCTGTAACCAGTGTGTGTATATATATATATATATATATATATATATATATACATATATATATATATATATATATATATATAGAAGAGCCAGTTGGGCTCACTTTTTCGTCGTCCGTTCCAATTTAATTAAAAAAAATGTGGGCCCCATATATATTAAACAACAACTAATATTAAAAAAACAAAAAATATTGGGCCCCATATTAAACACCAACCAGTATTAAAAAAAAAAAAAAAAAAAAAAAAAAAAAAAAAGTGAAACCCATCACATCCAAACTCACAGGAAAAGAAAAGTGGACCCCATATTAACAAAATCAAGCAATATTAAAAAAAAAAAAAAAGTGAATCTCATATTAAAAAACAAACAATGTTAAAAAAAAGTGCTTAGAAAATCAAACAATTAAATCAATAATGATGGATTCATTGCCACATGCGTATCAACCCATTAGTAGGGAGCAAATGAAATTATTGTACAGCAACATAAAATACTTATATATTAAAATAAGATAGAATTTAATTACTTTTTTATTTTTTCCTTACTCTAATAAATGTGAAAAGAGATTAATGTCATAAAATAAAAAATAACATTAAATGGAGATCAAATAATTAATAAGGTAAATTAGTGAAATTATAATTCTAATTGACGTTTCCTTAAAAAACCGTGTAAAAAACAACATGACAAGTAAAATGAGTTAAACAAAAAATATTTATTAAAAATTAAAAAATAGAAGTTCTTCATGGCCCCATATTAAACACCAACCAGTATTAAAAAAAATGTGGGCCCCATATTAAACACCAACAGGTATTTAAAAAAAAAAGAAGAAAAAAAAGTGGAACCCACCACGTCCAAATTCGCGGGGAAAAAAAAGTGGATCTCATATTAACAAAATCAAGCAATATTAAAAAAAAAAAGTGAATCTCATATTAAAAAAACAAACAATGTTAAAAAAAAGTCCTTAGAAAATCAAACAATTAAATCAATAATGATGGATTCATTGTCACATGCGTATCAACCCATTAGTGAGAGCAAATGAAATTATTGTACAACAACATACTTAAAATAAGATAGAATTTAATTACTTTTTCATTTTTTCCTTACTCTAATAAATGTGAAAAGAAAAAATAAGATAGAATTTAATTACTTTTTAATTTTTTCCTTACTCTAATAAATGAGATTAATGTCATAAAAGAAAAAATAATATTAAATGGAGATAAAATAATTAATAAGGTAAATTAGTGAAATTATAATTCTAATTGACGTTTCCTTAAAAAACCGTGTAAAAATCAACATGACAAGTAAAATGAGTTAAACAAAAAATATTTACTAAAAATTAAAAAATAGAAGTTCTTCATTTAAATAGAAAATCAAATTTCTACTTTGTTTCATTTTAAACATGTAAAATTAATATAATAATTTGAATTAGAATTATCCAAATCAAAATTTGATAAAAAAAATATTATATGTATTACTTTACTATTACTACTATATAGAAGAGCTGGTTTATAGAGGTAAGATCGTCGTCCGTGTTCGGTCCTACTTTTTTATTTAAGGGCAAAAAAATCCTTTGTGGTCCCGCCCACTTTTTTATTTACGGGCAAAAAAATGACGTTTTATACTTTATATTACCAACTCTTCTAAAAAGTAGATAGAAATACTTTATTATATTTCTATTTTTCTGCAAGTAAAATGAGCTAAACCGAGAATATTTACCAAAATTTAAAAAATAGCATTTCTTCGTTTAAATAGAAAATTAATTTCTACTTTGTTTCGTTTTAAACATGTAAAATTAATTTAATAATTTGAATTAGAATTATCCAAATCAAAATTTGATAAAAAATAATAAGTATTTTACACCTTTAAATTAATCGAATTAAAATTGAAAGTATCAACTGATGCTTAAATATTGCTATTATTTTATCTCAAAGAGAGGAAATTAGTTTTCTTTTAAACAAGTCTTCTCTTTTAAAAAGTATTAATAAATTTTCGTAGCAAACACGAATATAATAAAGTTTTAGATACGGAGCACAAACTACAATGTTATATTAATCGTATTTTGAACATAATATATATATATATATATATATATATATTATCACTATCTAAACACAACTATATATACATAGATACACTATAATCCGAAGTGTTGGGCCCGTGCGCAGCACGGGCATAGACCATCTAGTATATATATATATGGTCGATCTATTTATGTTATTTGTCAGCTATACTTGTAGGTTACACAACTATTACATTGCAATATTCAAAAGCTTACTAGCTGATCTAATGAGCTACACTAATACACCTACCATTAATGGAACTATTGCCAATTACAATCCACATATATTATCAGCAACATCGGCAATGCACTGGCTTTTCGTCAATAGAGACCGCACTCACCGACTTCAACTCCAATTATAGTACTACTGTTTATTATCACTGCAGGTCCATTTTATTAGCGTTTAAGATTCTTGCACATTACTACTTAATATAAGTGACAATCTTTTGCATTTGTCGTCCTCACATAATTATCCCATGCTGTCTGTCCTTACATTTTTGTTGTAACTTTTTCGTACATATTTTGGTTTTTACATTTTTGCTCTCATTCACTTTAACATGGGCTTTTACAGTTGGCCGATGCCACACAAAATATATGTGAATTCTTTGTGACTCTTTGAACATTACAAGTTTAAAAGTCTTCACTTTTTTTCTTAAACTCCGTGCCCAGTCAAATGGGTTCACATAAATTGATATAAATGGAGTACACATTAGCCATAATAAATCATAAAACGTTAGGCATGTCTGATTTAGGCTGTTGTGTATAATAAAGGAGATGTCATATTTTATTTAGTTAAGCAGCTAATAGACGCTTGAGAACACAAGTAAAGTTTTTCAAAAATTTGAATTGAAAGTGTCTGATAGAGAGTGATGTTTACAGTTGTTAACACCCAAATTTGTCCCTCCTTTATTCTGTTTTTTTAATTATTTCTGCGGGCTTCTAAATTTATTGACGAACTAAACACTTTATTTTCACTATTATTAATTTTCACTATTTTACTATCAATGTTACTAGCATTACTTTATCCCAACTTTCAAAATGGTTCGTCGTCATTTCATTTTAGGATTTGTACTCGTTAAATTAATTTTACTTTAGTAAATCCTTTACTTTCTACCTACTAATTATTATTTGTCTTCACATAATATATATACTGGTTGTTAAATTAGAAGCCCAATGGAATTTGTATGGAGGAAGAATTTCAGCCAAATTAATGGCCCAAACCACCAGCCCACTACCATTCCAATTCGGCCAGCCACTCCTACCCAACCAGCCCAACTCTCATCCAGCCCATGTTTAATTCGGATCAGCCCTACCCGATCCAGCCCAAACCCGACCGGCCCATTCCCTTCACTTATTCATCATCTCCCCCTAAAACATAACCCTAGCCGCACCTTTCTCCTATCTCTACTCTCTCTCTCTTCTTTCCTCTCATCTCCCCATTTCTAGCAAAAAAATGTGACCCCTTTAGCTGTTGAACAACTTTTTCTACACCATTTCTACACAAAAAAAACGTCCCTACGCCTGATTCATCTGAGTGTTCTGTCGATTGACAGAGAAAGGCACTCCTCTTTCTCGCTTCAAACGCATGTGACCCTAAAAGACCATAAATGGTCGACCCATTTGCGGATAAATCAAAGTGAAACCATTGGAAATCTGTTGAAAAGCCTTTGACATTCAGATTCAAACGGGTCCCATTTTGACTCATTTTGAAAAACCTAACGTTCGGATTTGAATCGATTTTCAACTTCGAATCCCGCCCAAATTTCAGGTACCTCAGAAGAAACCTTAGAAGTCCACTATAAATATTCATTCATTACCCAACAGAACGGGGGTTTTTTTTTTCTCAGTCGTCGTAGCCCCTTCTTGAATACATATATCTTTCAATCACTATATCTTGAGACATTTATTTTGGAAGTGTTAAATCATTCACTCTTATCGATTTAACTGTTACTTTAGAGTCGAGTATATATCTCGACGTCCCGTTCATTGCACACAAGAAAGACTATCGCATACGAGTCCAGGACTCGTCATCTCCCGCATTTGGTGCTGGGCCATAGCCCAACGTCATCTTCCGTCAGCTCTGTCCGCAGCACAAATAGAAAACAAAAATCTGGGCCAAAACCCAATAAACAGGGACAGCCCGCAGCAGCAATATAAAGAAATTTACTGGGCCTAAGCCCAATAACGTGAACAGTTCGCAGCAGTTGGGCCTTAATAAATGGGCCAGATCCATTTAACCTTTTCCTCTCTTCCTTATTTCATTTGTTATGTATTTTTATTTGCTTTGTATGACTAACATCTTATCTTATTTTATTTTCTTGACTTGGATGAATTTCTAGTAAATTAATGGGTTTAGCTTTAGCATAATGGGTAGTTTAATTTAAGAGAGAAAATCATAATTACCCCTATAGATTTCATTCTCCTTCTATGTTATAGTTATTTATGGCATCTATAATATTTTAAAATAATTGATTTTTAAAATAGTAGGGCTACATATTTGGGCTAAAGGAATCATAATTTATGCTTACTATCTTAGAAATTTAAAATGTCACAAATTTTACACTAACGTTAGCTTATTCTAAGAAATAAAAGGCAAACTAGTTCAGCGGATAACTCTTCCACTTTGGCTCCTTTCCAACACTTGAAATACATATTTGTTTAAAACGATCTTCGCACAGTTTACGTGGAACTAATAGTCTTTCTATAAAGCCTTTAAAATTTTATTAAATAACTCTTTTAATTTGTTAGTTGGCATAACTCATTTTCTCCAAATACGTATAAACGTTATATATCCTGTTTCTTTTAGTTTATTTGTAACTAAACTCTTTTATGCAACTATTATTTTTCTACAAGTTTCCTTTTAAATAGCATTCTATTTCTACCTATAATTTTAGCAATACTTACAAGATATTTTCTTAAATATTTAAATATTACATCTACATTTTTAGCCTTAATTAATTAATATAAGTCCGGTCGGTTAACCATTATTAATGGAATTTAGAGGATGCCTAACACCTTCCCTCTAGATTAGTTGAACCCGTACCTAGAATCTTTTTTTTGGTTTCGTAGACTTTAAAACAGAGCTAACTTTAGATAATAACTTTAATTAACTTTAGGTGCCCTAATTCACCATAATTAATTAGGTGGCGACTCTTAACTTTAATTAACCCCAGAATTACCGGGATGTTATAAACTATTTTGACTTCGGTTAAAATAAGGTATAACAACAGTCATTTTGCGCAACTGATTTTTACAGTCATTTTGTGCAAGTGATCTTGCCAATTTGGCTAATTAAGACATGTACACCGAACTTTTAATACTCCCTTCGTTTCAGTTTATATATAATACTATTTGACTATGCATAAAATTTAAGAAGAAAGCAAGACTTTGAAAATTCGCAATCTAAAATACTTTTATGACTACAAATCATTTTATGAGGGCAAAAGGAAAATGCTAAAATAAATTATTTTTATATATTAAAGTTAAATTTGAGTCCGGACTTAGCACGGACCTAGCGTAACTAGTTTCCATAATAAGGAGAGTTATCTTTAATCATAAGCGTAATAAAGTCTGCATCTATAGTCACAAAGGGAGTAATGAATATAGTGGGATGGATCCAAAGCTTAGACTTCCTATCGTTGAATAGGAATAGGCCGCACCCTACCCTGTTAGACTAAGCCTCAACTGACGCTTTTTAACTCCCTAATCCAATAAAAGCTCATTGCCTTTTTCCTTTAAAGCCCCTCACTTCACTCATTTTTAAACTTCTAATCAGATGTCACGAGACTAAAAGAAGATCATATTTCAGTTCAAAGCGAGAAGCAGGTCAGACTATGCCTGTCAACCGGTTCCGTGTAACCGGTTTTAACCGGTAACCGGACCGGTTAAACCGGAACCGGAACCGGAACCGGTATAACCGGTTAACCGGTTCCGGTTAACCGGATATTAGTTAACCGGTCCGGTTCCAAATTTTTGTTAACCGGAACCGGTTAAACCGGTTTAACCGGAACCGGACCGGTTAAACCGGTTAAAAAAAAAAAAAAAAAAAAAGAAAAGAGCCGTTGGACTTGGGCCTCGGTAATGGACCGTTGGCAACGGTCCATTTGCAAAAATGGCCGTTGCCAAACGGTCATTTTCTTAATTTTTGGCCCCCAAATTTTTTTTTTTAACACTTTAACCCCTCCCCCACCCCTATATAAACCCTTCTTCATTTTCATTTCAATTCACTCTTCTTCATCTTTCTCTCAAATCTCAATCTCTCAATTATAGTTACTTTGCAATAATTAGCCACAAAGTCTTATTATAGTTTGAACTTTCAATTATTAATTTTGCAATTATAATATTGTTGGTGGAGTTGGTGATTTTGCAACAATCCGAAGTAGCTTTGGTGGATTTGCAATTCTAGCCGCCTTCGCTTTGTTGGAAATTATTCCGGCAATTTGGTACCTTCGTTCCAACTCTATCTTTAATTTTTGCAATTTAATTCTAGCAATTTATTTTTCGAAATTTAATTTACGCAATTTAATTCTAGCAATTTATTTTTTGAAATTTAATTTACGCAATTTAATTTGTTGTAATTTATTTTATTGTGATTTAAATTATTTCTATTTAATAATGTCAAAGAGATTAAGACGTGGTGCCGGTAGTAGTAGTCGTACTGTTAGGGGTGCGCTTAATGAGGAAACATTTGTGGAAGAAACACCTAATTTAGGTATTGATGTTGGTGGAAATAATCCACTTTTAGGTCATGAGGCAATGCAACAACATTTTACCGACACTTTTAATGAAGACTTAGATGATGATGATGATGATGAAACACAACCCCCCGAAAATCCTATAGGAGATACAGGTCCTGCACAATCACATACACAAGACAAACCGCCTAGAACTCGTAGGCCAACAGCTAAAGTTTGGAAATTTATGACTAAGGATAGGGAAAATCAATCAGTTACATGTACCCTATGTGGACAAGTATTTAGTTTTAAGCAAGGAACTGGTAAGGATGGTGGAACGGGTACACTAAATGCTCATATGAGAACCAAACATATGGATGTTTGGGGAGAGCAAACGGGTTCAAATGTGGGGGGGATTCAAATGACGATAGACCCACGAACTGGTAGAAATTTTAAGTATGACAAGAAAAAAGAACGCGTAGAAGTAGCTAAAATGGTAGCTTATGATTGTTTACCATTTTCCTTTCCCTCGGGTTTAGGGTTTGTTACTTACATTCAACGTTGTTATAACCCGTTATTTGAGGGTATTCCTAGAAGTACTTGTAGAGCCGATGTTATAGATTTGTTTAAAAAATATAGATTTTATTTGCGTCATGTATTTAATTCTTTAAATTGTAATGTTTGTCTTACCGCTGATTTGGGTCTTAGTATTAACCATTTAGATTTCTTTGGTATTACATGTCATTGGGTTGATGACAACTGGGTTATGCAAAAAAGAATTATAGCTTTTTTATACGACGAAGGAAAAGGTCGTCACGATGGAAAATTTTTAGCCGATTCAATGTCTACTATAATGAGATTTTTTAACATTTATAGAAAAACACTTTGTATTGCTTTAGATAATGCTTCTAATAATACAAAGGCAATTGGTCTTTTAAAAAGAGAAATAAACCCTCCTCTAAGAAATATTTTTCATGTAAGATGTAGTTGTCACATTTTAAATTTAATTGTTAAAGATGGTCTTATGCATTTTGATGATTCTGTTCAAAAAGTTAGAAATGCTGTTGCGTTTCTTTTTTGTAATGCTAATAGGGGAAGAATTAGAGATTTTAAGAATGCTTGTGTGGAAAATAACCTTAGACCTAGGAAAATTCAAGTAGAAATTGAGACTAGGTGGAACTACACTTACATTATGCTACAACAAGCATATGAGTATAGGATTCCCATACAACAAGTTCACAACAAATATAATATTGATAGTGAGGATTGGTTAACTTATAGGCATTGGGAAGATGTTAAAGAATGTATTGAACTCTTAGAAAATTTTTATAATGCAACTCTTGCTTTTTCTAGACAATTCTATCCCACGGTAACCGGAATTTTAGCCTACTTAGCGGAAATAGCTAGAGTTTTACAAGAGTATAAATATAAACCCGATTATCAAGTGGCTATTTTTGAAATGATAATCAAATTTAAGAAGTATTTTTTTCCCATCCCAACTTTATTTATATTGGGTTCTCTTTTAAATCCTTGTTTAAAAGTGTCTTATACTAAAAATTTGGTTAGTCAAATTTATACATTTTTAGAAATTGAAGAGGGAGTTCAACCATCTTTAGCTGAAGCCGATCTCGCTATTGATGATGAGTTTAGAAGAGTTTTTACTCATTATTCTAGTTTGGAAGAACGTGCTACACCAGTTGCTCCACGCCCTACTACTTCTCATAGTAGCAAAAAGGGCTTGTCGGGTTTAAAAGTTTTACATTCACAGCCTCTATCTTCTTCTACTGCAAACTTTGATGAATTTAACTTTTATTTGATGCAGCCAAATGTGGATATCAGCCAACTGGATGAGGTGGACGTCTTAGCATGGTGGAAGAAGTACAAGGCAAGCTATCCGATACTTTCAAGAATGGCTCGAGATATCCTTACGGTTCAAGTATCAACCGTGGCTTCGGAGAGCGCATTTAGCCAAGGAAGACAGCAAATTGGAGACCATAGACATTCATTATCCGGCTTTAGCTTGCAAGTACTAGTGTGCATTCGAGATTGGATTAGATCGGAGCGACGCAACCAAAACTCAGAAGCGGAGCAAGGCGAAGACGAAGAAATTGAAGATTTGATAGCTAGTGGACCGGACCAAATGGAAGACTTTGAAGATATTTCCATGACCGAATATGATGTGGGGGAAATTAACGAAATGGTTCAAAATTGGTGATTTTATTATTCTACTATTTTTGTATAACTCATGTATTATTTGCAAGTTAAAAAAAATACAACTTGCAAATAAATGTTATCCAAGAATGAATAAAATATATGGCTCATTGAGCTTTCTTCTATTTATTTGTGTTTATATTTTTACTTTTATTAAGTTAGGAATATACCTAAAATATACTAAGAATATACTTAAGTTATATAGTATACTTAAACATATATAAGTATATATAGTATATATAGAAAAAATAGTATATATAGTATATAAGTATATATAGAAAAAATAGTATATATAGTATATAAGTAAGTATATATAGTATATAGTATATAAGTAAGTATATATAGTATATAGTACATATATACAAGTATATATACTATATATATTAAGTTATACACATATATAAGTAAGTAAGTATACTATATATACTTACTATATATACTTACTTATATATAGTATATAGTACATATATAGTATATAAGTAAGTATATATAGTATATAAGTAAGTATATATAGTATATATAGTATATAAGTAAGTATATATAGTATATATAATAAGTAAGTATATATAGTAAGTATATATAGTATATATATTAAGTTATACACATATATAAGTATATATAGTATATAAGTATATATATTATATAAATATATATAGTATATATTGTATATATAGTAGATATGTATATAAGTATATATAGTATATATATTAAGTTATACACATATATAAGTATATATAGTATATAAGTATATATATTATATAAATATATATAGTATATATTGTATATATAGTAGATATGTATATATAGTATATATATTAAGTTATACCTATATATCTATTAAGCTATCCTATATATAGTATATAGTACATATATATAGTATATATATTAAGTTATACATATATTTAGTATATATATTAAGTTATACATATATATAAGTATATATAGTATATATATTAAGTTATACATATATATAAGTATATATAGTATATATATTAAGTTATACATATATATAAGTATATAGAGTATATAGTACATATATATAAGTACATATAGTATATATATATATATATATATATTAAGTTATACATATATATAAGTATATAGTACATATATATAAGTATATGTAAGTTATACATATATATGTGTATGAAAAGCATTATTCTGTATTGCTGACTTGCTGTTAGGCTGTTAGTCAGTAAATATTTAAACTTTAATTATAAAATTGTATAACATATGTAAATATACCTACAATATACAAATAAATACTATAATATATATATATAATACAAAAAAAAAAAAAAAAAAAAAAATTTAACGAGTCCAAACCGGACCGGTTCCGGTTTGGACCTTCAAACCGGTTAACCGGAACCGGTTAAACCGGAACCGGTTAGGCGGTTCCGGTTTTGGAACCGGAACCGGCCGGTTTCCTAACCGGTTACCGGTCCGGTTCCGGTTGGAACCGGTTGACAGGCATAGGTCAGACAGAGACATAATGCAATTGGAAAAGCCAACTCTAAAAAGTAATTTTACTTTAAAGAGGGAAAAAGAAAAACTAAGGAAAGAAAATAACCAAAAAGTACCAACAGAGGATACTAAGAAGTCAAAAGTTAATGGGGGAGCAAGAAAAATACAAACCCACTAGGATTTGTACTCTGAAATGATATGCTCCATATGGCAAACAAGAACGGAAAGGCGACAGTGTTTTTGAGTGACAAACACATGACAAGTTCCACACAACATGTCTGCTGACTTGGAAAGCCACATTGGCATTTTAACTGACTAGACATGCCTACTTGGCTTTCCGACAAGATTTAATGAACTATTCCGATCGAAATTGCCATAAGTTTAGCGATTTTATAGTGACAAACATGACTTTTGTAGAAAGATAATAAGTTCGATAACCTTTTGAGAAATTAACACCGAAGGAGGAGGAGAGGAAGAGGTTGATGTCAATGTAAAGAAGCACGGAGACAAGTAGACCTTTTTATAAACAGGGGCGGAACTACAGGGGTGCAAGGGGTGTCAATCGAACCCCCTTCGTCGAAAAATTGCACTATATATATGGGGTCAATTTTTTGATTCATGTATAAATATTAATGTTGCATCCCCTTAACATAATGAAGAACTCAACTCAGCGACTGAGGCGCCTACTATTGGGCCCATGGTTGCGGGTTTGATTCTTTGTAACAACACTTCTTTTAATCCTTTTTCATCCAGTTCCTTTTTGTTGAACCCCCTTATCAAATGTTCTGGCTCCATCCCTGTTTATAAATAAATGATTAGAACTGGAAGAGAAAAAATGAAGCTTAACAAAATAATTAACAATATACAAACCAGCTGTTAACATAGAATGCAAAAGTCGACAAATTTGATTAGACATTATAATGAGGTATGAGCTGAACAGCAAAAGCCTACATACCACAGCAAGCTAGATGAAACATCTATACTAAATCTCACTTTCTTCCCTTCTCTATCAGGAAAGCTACATGTTTTATCAACTTTAGCTTCACAAATGATTATAAACACATGCTGAAAGAAAAGACTCCCTATTGCCTCTATAGAACCGGCGATCAAGCTGACAAAAGATTTGCAGTCCACATGACAGAATTAACAAAACCTTCATTCAGTATACCGATGATCCAGCAAAATGTCCTGGATTGTTTGCTTTTGCAACCTTATTTGGAAATGATAACCTTACACTACTGATGCAATGAGGAATCCTTGTAATCCATCTTGGCAAAACGCCCCTTGATTCGCGTCCTACTTTCTGCGCGAGCCTTCCTTGACTCGTACCTAATATGCTTCTCATATCTGATGAAAACATCTCAGTCAAGAAACATGATAGTATTTAATAAAGACAATACCAATCAAGACAACGAAGCATCTCTGCTGCTTTTGAACCTACAAGCGTATGAAAAAGCGAGTGTATGTACCTCCTTGTTTTCTTCTTCTCTTTGTACCGTGACACGGCAGTCTCTCTTTCTTGGCTGTTTAACTCTCGATGAGCAACTTTAGGTACCATTTGAAATATTTCAGCAGTAGGAGGATTATGAGATTGTTCTTCCTTTGCTCCACCGGAAGTATCACCAACATCTGAATCTCTGTCGGGAAGTAAACACTTTGTCTCAATGAAGCAATCTGCTAAGGAAGAAGAAAAACCTTGATCTGCGAATTCGCCAGTATCACCACACCAATGAAAGCCACTTCCCTGCAAGCAAAGACCATGATCAACACTGCAACTGCTACAATTCCTTTAAATTTGAGATAATTTTCCATGTGAAAGTTGAATGCAGCTAACTGTGGTTCACAAAACTATCAATTGATGATAATATTAACTGTTTATAGGACGGATCCAACTATAGAAGATGCTATAGAAACAGTTAGATAATTAGAAATGGATTACTTGAGTGTCCCCCATTCCTCTATGCAAAAAGATCTATGCAGGTAAACTAACCATAACACTTTCTGGAAACTATGTGGAAAACTAAATAAAAGTTTGCAAGTGGAAATTTAACTAGTCCATTGGGTGGTCTCAAGAGATATTACTTATAATGTTGACATACAAGTACTACTATAATTAAGTCATTAAAAAGTGTGTCCTCTCCAACAACTTGAGCTTTTCAACATATGGTCACACAATTCAACACTCGACAATTATACAATGGACCGTGCTTTCTTTCCCAAGAAAAAAGATAGGGAAACACACAAGATGTAAAAATTGGTCATGCAGACAATGGACAATCAAATGGTAGAAAAACTTGCCACATAATGGCTAGTCACTGAGCCATAACACAAGATATGCACTTATCGAGTAAACGATTAAGCATATGAGAAATACAGGAAAAAGAGGGACACGAGTAGCAGTTCTTTTCAAGACTTCTGCCAACAAGTAAATATTTCTCATTTCCTTCAGAGCAATATTAAGATCACATTAAACAAATAAGTTCTGATTTCCTTTTTGGTAAATCATAAATGTGTTAGCCAAGTTGCTATACACCTTTTGGTATCAAAAATAAACTTTTCTTACTTTTTGAACTGTGCCAAGTAAGAGGACCAACAGACAATGAAATGACCTACACTATAGAAAGAAAAAGAAATTATGCAGGGAAAGAAGGTTTACCTCAGACGAAGGAACTACATGTTGCTCTGAGTTCTGCATAAAACCTGAACCTTTTAATCCCGATTGACGAATTTGGGCAGGTTCCATAGATTGAAATCCTATAATTGGTACAGTTTCATCTTGCTCATCAGTGGAATTTGGTTCCAACTTTGATAGTTCACGAAGCTGAGAAAGTATTTCTTCCTTGTGTTTCCCACATGCAGCATTTCGGTTCTGATTTCAAAAATAAATTAATGAAAACCCTTAGCATGTAAGAATCCAGTGTTTATTCTGTTAGAGAAAACACTAGAAGCATATGGTGAAAAAGGAGCAAGAGAAAATATACCTCTACCTGTCGAAGATATAATTAAGTAGATTAAAATGTGTTCTCCCTAACAGTCTGAGGTTTCAACCGAGTTTGGCCACACAATTTAACATAATATTAGAACGAAGTCCTGAGTCTTACCGCCATCCATTATCATATATAGTAAAATTCATGGTCTTTGTCCCATTCAGGCTCGCACAAGCATGGGAGGAGCCATCACTTTAGCTACGGGTCAGAAGAACCAATAGTTTTTGCTCAAACTTTGTATTCTTGTTAACTCAAACTTTGTATTCTTGTTAAACAATCATTTGACATGTATAAATAGTCTATCCAAAATCCATTAAACAAAAATGATTACGATTCAGGACCCCTCATATGGTGCAAAAAGAGCAAGGGAAAAGAGATATCTAAATGTTGATGTGATCCCTCTAACAGTTTAAGGTTTTGTATAAGTTTGATACGAGGCGAAATCAAGTTTTGAAGCTTGTGGGTTCTGAATTCTAAGCTCTTTAAGTTACTAGGTTAATAAGTAAATATTCAATAGATTTAAAAGACAAATATAGAGTTGAATCAAAAGTACTGGGTCGGTCAAACCTATAGCCGCCACACTCCCTTCGCTCCTGTTTGGTCACAAAATTTAAGTAAATTAAGGTCGGTCAAATCTATTATCATTTCTGGCTCGCACAGGGATATGTGGAAAACATGATTAAGTAAATTAAGGTGTCAAATTGGACTTGGACTTAACTCACACCCCAAAAGTTAGCTTGGACTTAACTCACATTCCAAAAATTAGCTCAAAGAGAGGAGGACTGCCCAAGCCTTATGTGGTATATTCTCTTCAGGTGTGTTTTCAAGAAATTGAGCAAACCAATTAAATTTTGGACAACAATTACATACCATAAGGAGCTAAAACTTAACAAAGATTGGATAAAAGTAAGAACCTTGGGCAAAGGAGGAACACCAATAGCTTGAAAATTGGGTGGCACAGAATCATTATTAGCAATTAAATCATCAAGACTAACAACAGAAGGAGTATCCCAAACAAGCCAATCAGAGAAACCATATACACCACCACCTCCATCACAAGAGTAGTCACCACACAAAAGTTCTTTCTTCCCTAAATCTTCAAAACCAAGAATTGACAACAACTCAGTTACACAAGGACATCCAGTAAAACCTTCAAGTGGTCTCCTTTCATGTAACTGTTGTTTATGTGATTCCCAATCACAGTTCTGACAAAAAACAGAACTGTCTGTACTGCAATATATAGAAGCTGGTGAAGTATCACAAAGGTCACATAGTAACCAACGTGTATGTTTAGTGAAAAGCTGATTAGTAGAATGAACTTCACGGTCACAGCTAAAACAAAGCTTAGCTGAATCTGCTCTACAGTAAACAAGTGCAATATTATCATTACAAAAATCACATAGACGTTGGTTTTTTGGTTGTTGATCTTCTTGATCCTCTTTGAGTTCAGTCATGTTTATTTTGTACTTAGACTTTTTTTTGTTGATGATTATTTAATTGTAAAGAACATAGGTGGAAGGAGTTTCTTGGAAGATTGGAAAGGTTATGACTTATGAGTTATGTTGCAGAGCTCTGTTTGGTCACCATTGGTTGTGAAAAGCTTGTTAGGCACAAGAATCTTATCTCTTTTCACAAGGGTGTTGGGGCCACAAGAAGAGTGGAGATATCTTCTATAGTTCCATAGCCGTATTAATATCTCTTTGTTTACTTTCATTTCATTGTTTATATCTCCGGATACGTGGGATTGACCATGGGATGTTAAGAAAAAAAAAAAGGTCTTAATTTTGTACGGCATCTTTCGGATGTCGAAATTTAGATGAGTTTTTTTTTTTTTAATTATGATTTCTTATATATTCTTTAATTATTTTATTGTTAATTGTGCCTATATTATTTTTTATATATGTAAATTTTATCTCAAAAAACTTAAGACTTCATGTCCGACGACACAGTGAGAAATCAAAAGGTTTGACTCTCAAAAATGAACTATGCAACAATAAATTAGGACAAATGGAGTACTCATTTTCTTTTATTTTAGGTATCTTAATTTGATTAGGCATAAGATTTAAAAGTATACAAAAACACTTTTGAATCTTGTGATCCTAAATTAAAAATATTTGTAACATATCAAAAGCACTTTTTGAATGTTATGGTTTGAACTTGCCATGTGATCAAAGACGAATCCAGAATGTGAATATTTTGAGTTCTTATAGCTGTCTTAGTTTAATATACAATAATAATTCACATGAGTTCACTATTTATAAATATTTAATAAACTTTTTAATCATATATAGAATTAGGAACAAGCTATTGAATATATACGTGAATTCATAACTTTTAAGTAATTAGGCTCGCTCCTACATGTCAATCTTATAAAGAAGTATCATTAGTGGTAAAATGAAAATATAAGAATTAGAAATTTACTATTTATAAAAATGTGACTTTTTTCCCCAAAGAGAGTAAACGAAAAAATTAAGACACATGAGTTGAAGCAGAGGAAGAGAAATTGACATAGGGGTGATCAAATCAAATCAACATATATATGACCTTGCGCATTAGTATTCTTTATTTTCTATTCTTTCTTTGTTCTGTCAATTTTTATACAAAACTTAAGTGTCTCTGGTGCATGAAGTTTGTGCTAGTTATACTTTCACTCCCATTAAATTAAATTAAGATAAATATAAACTAGTTCCTCGAAAATGTGGGTACTAAAATATACGCTATCTAACTTTATTTATACTTGTTTTTCTCATATACGCTCATTCGTACGGTGTTTCAATATCGGGAGCATTAAATTATTTAGCCGACGCTGCATGATTCGTGTTACACCTCCATAGGTGAAAGCAAAGGCAATTGAATTATCTTGTCTAAAAATTGTACTCCGCAAATAAGATAAAATAAAATTTTGATTATATATAAAGTCTCAAATCTCCTTGACATAAGAAAAAATTCTACTGTAATAACAATGTGGGATTCAAAAGTTATTTTAAGTCACAAGTTTAAGTTTCAACTATGATAATTTTATACTACTTTCTTCGTCTTAAAAAGATTATCTTAATTTGACTTTACACAAAATTTAAGAAATAAAAAAGAACTTTTGAAATATATGGTCCAAAACAAGTTTTAGCTATTTCTGTGACTGTAAATTATCTAATAAAGTTAAATTGTTCCTAAATATAAAAATGTGTCAATCTTTTAAGACAAATTACAAGGAAAATAAGACAATCTTTTTGAAAACGGAGGAAGTAATATTTTTTAATCCTTACATAATATAGATTTCTGATTTTGACATTGATCCTCCACTAAATACAAAGTTGCTAAAAGACAAGGAAAGAAAAACATGATAAATGGTCCAACTATTAATTCTTTATACGTCGGTCGAGTTACGTTTCATCATCGACCAGCCGACAAAGAATAGAGCGAGTATTCATATTAGTAAGTGATCTCTCTCTTTCTCGTGATCACTATGATATTCTTCTACCCTAATTAGGACGTGCTTTATATAATGGACGTTTTTGTTATATAGTAATAGAGAATTAAGTCACATATTGATAGTGTAAATATAATTTTTATTTTACCAGTGTAGTTTAATCTGTGATCATAATAGATTAGTTATCCTTATTAGGTTATCATTAATATTTATCATCATGAAAACTTACACGTAATTATCTAAGAGTTAAGTTATATATTATTAATGTAAAATTTATCACAATAGATATCAGGTTATCTTTAAATGTTATGATAGGTAATATGTCTTAATTTCAACATTGCAAATTTCACATTTTAAGAAGGTTTGAACGTAGATGTATTTTTTGTGACTGATAATGTAATAAATTTGACATTTATACTTGACGGTGTATATAACTTAAACTCATTATCTTATAAGAGATTAAATTTTGTAAACTGCAATTATAAACAATTCTTACACTAACAGGATATTTAAAAGATATAAGTAGGTAAATCTCCTTAAAATATGTTTTATGCCCCGATGATATAGATAATATGTATAATGACGGTGTATAATACTTATATCGAAAAATTATCTTAATTATATGAGATAATGGTCAAAAACACACCTCAAGTATCACTTTTTTTTAATTTTCTACCCGAACTATCAGGTGTGAGAGTTTCATATCTAGACTATCACTAATTAGTTTGTAAAACACACCTCAACTAACAGTTGTTCACTTTTCCTACCTAAACTATCATCAACTAGTTTACAAAACACACATAAACTATCAGTTTAATGAGGTGTGTTTTACAAATTAGTTGGTGATAGTTTAGGTAAGAAAAGTAAACAACTGATAGTTGAGGTGTGTTTGCAAATTAATTAGTGAGTGTATTTTGCAAATTAATTAGTGATAATTTATGTATGAAATTCTCACACTTAATAATTCAAAAAATTCAAAAAAAATCATACTTAAGATATGTTTTTAACCCTTATATATTCTTTTACACTATCAATACATAAAAATAAAATATATGAATAGCAAGTTCGAGCAGGTTCGGCAAGTCAAGGTGGTTGGTCCCATTGTCAAATTAAATATCTTTTCAAGAAATGTGTGTCATTAATTAGGAAAGTGAAATATCACCACCTCACCTCTTTTCCATTGATGTAGCATTTGTGCAGTGACTATGAGTATGACTTCACTTTTTGTACTACTTGTAGAACACTCTACACATACACATAACCTTGGTGTATGACTAAGACTTCACTTTTGGTACTTGGGGAACACTCTTCATAAAAACATAGCATCATCCCCTGCGTCACTCTTGACAAGTCTTCATCTTTTTTTTTTCTTTCTAGGCTGAAAATGTGGACCAGTTCTCGAGTTGTACGTATTATCTTTGCGTAGAGGCTATGCTAACTTAATTTTTGGTATCGTTCTAATTTTATCGGATATCTCCCAAGAGACACACAAATCTTCATGATGTTTCTAAGTTGCCAGCGGCTCGAGGCCATGACTTGTTCTATGTTTTTCCTGCTTGTGACTTGCACAACCTCATCACAAGGCAGAGGCATAATTGGAGACAAAATAATAAAATGGTCACACCTAGAGTCAGCTATGATGTAAAAATTATTAAGTTAGTGGGCCAGACTGAAAAGGGCGGCAGCCCCTGCGATGGACGAAGCAGGAGGCCGCAGGCCTCGGCGATATAAACCTTGAGGACACCCCAAGAAATTCTTGGATTAAGGGTTTTTGGCTGCTAATATAAATCTAGTTTTTTCGTTGTATGTATCTTGTAATCATCTTTCATTGAGAATAAAGAGTTGATGAATGACCATGAGTTTTCTCCCCTTGAGGATTTCTTAATTATAAATAATATAATACGTAAATGTTATGAGCTAGTTGTGCTAACTTTCATAACGTAATCCCGCCAACTTTTTTTAATTTGCGATTTAAAAAGTGAAAAAAAAAAAAAATAGGTACTAGCTAGTGTCCATAGCAGTAATATAAGTTCTAAAAAAATGTATAAAAATAAATAAAAGTCCACGATTCTTTAGATTTTGATTTTGATCATTTTAGCTAGTTAAAAATCGAATCAAACCGCGAATTGAATACTCCTAAGTGGAATTTTATTTGTCATCGGTTCTAAGATGACAAATAGCAAAGTGAGAAGGGGCTAACTCGAAAATCCTAAGAAGTAGGTTGTTCATAAGTTGTATTTCAAACAAGTGTTTATTAGTACTGTTCCATTGTTTCAACTATAAATTTTAGACACGGAGTTTGAAGTTTTAAAAACAAAATTTTACGAATTTGTCAAATTTATTCACAAAACTTTAGCTATATTTTTTTTTATCCAATTATAACTTAGTTTTCAAATGCTTTTTTCCAACTTCACTTCAATGAGCACTTTTTTACAAAAATATTAACTGATTTTGAAATATAAATTTCCATTACTGAAGAGGGTTTAATGTCTAAAAACCTTCTAGACAAACTCTCTTCAATGATGATCTTACAATATAAATTTCTCTTACAACTGATCAATTAATATTTATTACTACCAGCAGGTGTATGTACATCTATACAGTTGAAAATCTTAAAAAGCATTTAATTTCAATACATTAATAGTGTGAATTTTTGTTACACCATTAGATTACCAAAGAAATAATTATATGTCCTTTTTTATAATAAGTGAAATTATTGGCCTAGAAATTAAAATGAAACATATAACTTGGTACAAAAAATGAAAATATGGTGATGGCGTAAATAAATTTTCAGTGATAATATTAATATATGTGTAAGTGTTATTCTTTTAGGTATATACATTAATTTAATATCAACTTATACTCATTATATTTGACATTTTTCATTGATTTAAAATTTTAAGGTAAATTACACTTTATGTAGTAGTACCACTACATCAACCCCATCATCATACAATATCATTGCCTTGAATATGAATCACCATCGAAAATCCACTAAAATCACCAAATTGGAATAAAACCTTGAAACCCCATTATAGAGTTTGAAGCTCTCATTATTTAAAGATTGGAACCCAAAAAGTGATGTAATTCGAAATAGGTGTTCAAAAATTTAGTTGATAACACTTGTATGAAGCTTATACGAAATATGAGGACATGTGAGGTTAATAATTTGAAGAGTTGCTTGTCGAAATTTTGAGTTGGCGTGGCGCATCGAATGAGACGAGTTGAAGCGCAGTCTATGTATATCAATGTATATCGTGTATCTCCTATATATCATATACATATGTGATACCTATGAAAATATGTGTGTCAGTGTGTGATAGACAATGATAAATGCAGGTATCTACATTGTCGCAGTGATGCCTTCTAGGTCGATTTTAGATGTGAATTTTGACTCCAAAGCTGTCCAAGTTCTGAATATAGCTTGTCCAAGTATTTCTAACAAATTCCAACTACACCTGCTAAACATTAGTAAATACAAAATAGATGTTAGGTTTAGTGTGCTTGAAAATAAGATTGTTAAGCTAATCAATATATATTTTTTAGTCGTTGCATATTTCTAAAACTTCCCCAAATTATAAATATCACGTCAACATGGCCCAGAGAACACAAAAGTTAAGTTTTGGTAAGTGATGACATCAAAGAATTTTGTCAATAAGCAAAAAAGCCGCCATTGCTTTTGGCATTTCAGGTTGTACTTATTCATTTCAATCAGTTAACAATTGTTACAATTGTGTCGTCCTGAAGAATGAATATTGAAAATACAATAAGAGCTCTAGTGAAATTAATGATATAAAGCCACACCAAACACATAAATGGAGAGCTAATACATCAAACAAATATGATATTGTCATGAATGAGCAAATACACTCCAAAAAGTTGAATTTTACGACATATCAACTCAGCAGAAAAGCATGGAGACATGTTTTTCCAAGTAATTGGCCCGGACTGACCCGGTCATGTTTGATGTCAAGAATTTAACTGTGAAGAACGTCAAAAATGACAATTCATACCTTAGTTAAATTGCGCATTTCAAGTGTTTGTTGTAATTTCATAGATAATTAAGGCATAATACACAAATAGGCCCTCAAACTTGGTCTCAGCTGGTAAGTATGCCCTTCAACTTTGGGTGTACACAAGTAGGCACCTCAACTTGTCTCCAGTTTGTCAATTGAACACTTCAACTTGCAAAATGATCATCTAGACACTTCTAAAATTTATGTGTCACGTCAGCATTTGTATTTACGTGTTCAATTTTATACAAGTTGAGATGCCTACTTGTGCACACCTAAAGTTGAAGGGCATACTTGTCAGCTGAGGCCAAATTTGAGGGCTTGTTTATTATCATGCCGATAGTTAATTAGCCCTTTAGTCATACTTCTTAGAAGTAATTGAAAAATCAAGCTTTTGTTTGGAGATTATTTTAAGAATTTTCCAAATTCACACCCTTGAATACTTTTACTCACACCAAGTACTCCTCGCGGGGCAAACTACCTTTGCTAGGTTTATCATTGCAATCTTCCGTACTACTTTCAAATCGAGAGTAGGATTGGATGTGATCAACTAGCGCAAGAAGAAAAAACCCCCTTGTATTCTTTAGCTCCGCTTATGGAAAAAGCAGTTTACTTTGACTTGCCAATAGAATACTGGAAAAAGTGGAGCATTTTATTTTCCTTTTTCCAACTTTAAGCAAATGGAGCAATGCCGCAGGAATGTCGTCCGGAGCAAAAAGCATCAGTTTGTCCCCCCCACACACACATTGAGATGCATAATATTTTTGACTCCTTTCTAATACAGTATTAAGTATCTATACTGCATGGTAGTGCAGAGATTTCGGAATAAGTTCGCAAAATTAGTGCCACTAGCAAAGTTGATTAATTTAGTGGACTAATTAACTTCTTTGTTTTTTTTTTCTTTTCATAATGTTTCCCAGATCACTTTTTTTTTTTTTTAATTTTCCCCCCAGATCACAACTGGGTTGTATAAATCTTGGAAGAGATAATACGAGAAGGGGACCAGACCTTACCTTGCCAAAAACCGTGTAGCTATAAATATACTAATACAAGCGCATTACAAAAGAATATGTCAGTTAGGTCAAAAAAATGGGCCCCGTCATATCTGATATTATACTTGGCATTTGCCATTTGTCAAGATTGTTGACTTCCCTGATATATATATATATATAAGTATTATTAAATCATAATAGTATTTAATTAACAAGAAGAAATTAAGTGATTGGTTGTGACTTTTCTAAATAGGTGTATCCTTTTAAAACAATGTTTCTAACCGATAGTGACTTTTAATAAAAGTCTCAATCTATATAAACTAATTATCCAGCATCCTTCTTACGTATTCTTCTCAATCTTCTGTCTCTTAACAATGGTGAAAAACCTATTAGCATTCTACTCTCTTTAAACATATATTCCATTTATTCACTTTTTATTGGGTTGAGTTGATACATGAATTAGAAAGTAGAGGGATGAATTAGTAAATTCCAGAAGTTAGTTGGTTGTTAGGAGTTAGTTAGTGAAATGCCATGTCAACAACCAAGCCAACAGGTGGTTAGAGTTAGTTACACAAGTTAGTTCAACTGATTAGTTAGTTGAATAGCAACTACATTTCATTGGTATAAGCATTGTATTGTATATCATTCATTCTCATCAATATGAATATACATTTTATAGTTTCCTACTAATTCTTCTATCTCAATTTCTTATCTCAATCATCCACCATAGCTGATAACTCGAGAAATCTCGGAATATCTCCTGTTCAGCTAACTAAAACCTTGGATCCTTTATTGAATCCCTGCATTTTAGGTAACATTGGTATCAGAGCTTGTTGATTCTCAGCAATAATGGCGAAAGGAATAAGATCAAATGGAGATCCCACCACTGAATCGAACACTGATGGTGTGGATATGCACGAAGTAATGCAGAAATTAATCACAGAAATTGGAATCCTTAATGTTGAAGTCGCAACACTCAAAAAATTGGATCAAACAGTTATGGAGTTGAAGGAACAATTGGTCAATTGAAGTGAAGATAATTCAATGGAACCTGGAGTGGAAACTTCGAGGGGAAAAAGAGAAAGAGTATCAAGTGAAAGACAAGCAAATGATGAAGAAGTTAGAGACAGAAACACCATGAATTACCAGATCAATCAAGGGATTTTTCGCTATTCAAAATTGGATTTCCCAAAGTTTTCTGGTGAGGATTTGAAGTCATGGTTATTCAAAGTTGATCAGTTCTTCGAATTTGATGGTGTTCCCAGGGACAAGAAGGTGGGATTGGCTGCAATACACTTGGAAGGAGAAGCAATTCAGTGGCACCTATCATTAATCAGGTATAGACAATATATTGATCTTCCTATTTGGAATGAGTATGTAATGACTTTAGTAGAAAGGTTTGGGGTTAATTATGATGACCCTATGGATGAGATTAAAAAGATCAAACAAACTGGTTCTGTGAAGGATTATCAAGCTAGTTTTGAGAGCAAATTGACTAGAGTAAATTTGTCTCAAGAAAATGCAATTCGCTGTTTCATTGAAGGACTTAATGATGAACTGAATATGGCTGTGAAATTGACAAGTCTTAGTAAATTATCTTAGTTGTATATGACTGCTAGGATGCAAGAAGCATTCTTAGCTGCTCAAGCTAAGTCCATAAACAATCTTCTTTTGCTACTGAGCAGAATCCTTCATTTAGAAGGAATAATGAACAAAGTTTCCAAATCAAATCCTTACTACCTACACCAAACTCTGAAGTTCCTGCATTTCAGAAGGGGGTCACAAGAAGGAGATTGACTGTTGAAGAGATGAATGAGAAAAGGGCACAAGGATTGTGCTATTTCTGTCTTGAGAAATATACTCCTGGTCAAAAGTGTAAGAACTTGAGACAACTGTACATTCTAGAAGTTGAGGAACAGGAAGAACTGTTGGAACAAGAAGGAGAAATAGCAGTATGGGAAGAACAAAAAGTTGATCCAAATCAAAAGCAACCAGAATAGATGATCCAAATCAAAAGCAGCCAGAACAGATGGAAATATATGTACATACATTGAATGGTTCATTGGGGTTAGAACTTTGAGAGTAACTAGTTACCATGTCAAGAAACCATTACACATATTGGTTGACACTGAGAGTTCACATAATTTTATTAATCCAGAACTTGTTTAGAATTTAGGGTGTCCAACCAGTAGTACCATCCCACAAATAGTAGCTGCAACAAATGGTGATGATATGAAGGTGGATAAGATATGTAGAATCTCTCGGCTTTTACAAAGGGCCGAATTCACAGCTGATTTCTTACTTCTACCTTTAGGGTCATGTGGAATAGTTCTGGGGGTGCAATAGTTGCTCACATTAAGGGATATTAAAATGAACTTCAGAGATCTTACTATGGAGTTCGGGCAAAAAGGAAAGAAACATCTATTGAGAGAAGTAGAAAAGAAAATCACCATATCTGGGGCTGGCAAATTGGACAAGCATACAGGTAAAGAATCTCAACTTTGTATGATTCAAGTGAGGCCTACTAAGGTTGTTAGTACTAAGAGCACTGAGATGCATTAGTATTCTCTAGAAACAAGAGGTGATTATGAAAAGGATCCTAATCTGTTGAGTCTATTAGGGGAGTTTACAGAGTTATTTGAGGAACCTAAACAATAGAATACAGATATCTAAAGGTGCATTTGACCATAGAATTGTTTTATAACAAGAAACTGAACCTATTAGAGGCTATATAGATATCCATCAGTTAAAAAGTATATTATTGAGACACTGGTTGAACAAATGCTTGACCAAAGGATAGTACAACCAAGTTGCAGCCCTTTTGCATCTCTTGTGGTATTAGTGGGAAAAAGGATGGACCATGGAGGCTAAGTGTTGACTATAGAGATCTAAAAAAGTATACAGTGAAGAACAAGTTTTCAATTCCTGTGGTAGAAGATTTGTAGACACGTAATTTTTTACCCTCCCGGGATGTTTTTATTGTCTTATTGATTAATTTTTCTTTTTAGTCTAATCTTGGACATTTTTAACTTTTTTTTTTTTGTAGGTTTTTATTATAGAATTTGAAAACTGCAAAAAAGGGAGTCTCATTTTAGAATATAATAAGTTTTGTTTTCAATTTGCAACAAAAGAAAGAAAATTTCCCAAAAAATATGTTTTCTTAGTTTCTAAAGTTCTCACAACTTTTGAGTTTTATAAAATAGTTTTAAGCTACTGTAATAGTGTTATTTAGTTGGGAGAATTATTTTCTTGTCATTTTGATTTCGTTTCAATATTTTGGGTGATATTTTATTTCATTAAATTAGTTAGTATATTTTATTTTAGTTTAAGTTTTCTTTTAGATAATTCAAGAAATATCTCATTACTTTTGTCTTTTTCCCTAACCAACTCACACATGATACCACTCTCATTTTGACACCTCACCTAGAATAATTCTTGCTCACCACTCCACTCTTCCAATAAAATATACCACCTCACCACAAAATGACAAAAGTTATAAAAAAAAATTATCACAAAAATGGGGAGGAACACGTGATAGGGGGTATTATTGTTGGGCGTGGGACCCGCCAAACAAAATGAAAAAAGATTAATAAGGACATAGGAGGGGAATTTTATTTGGCGGACCCCATAATTTAGCACATGCACACAAAAAATATCAAAGCACAGATGAGGGAAAATGAATGATTTTATAAAGGAAGTAAGGATCATTTTGGATATAAAAAATAAAGAGAGGGACCCAAAAATCTTTTCATCACTTTACACCCTACATATATATATATATATATATATATATATATATATATATATATATATATATATATATATTATATAATGGAGGACCCAAGACCCTAGAAAAAACCTAGCCGCAAGACACAATCATAATCAGTCGCAACATAGAGCAAAAATGAATGGTTCATTCGTTATCACTAGCAAACACCAATAGGAACATTTTTTTTAATCCTCTGTTTTCTCTTTAATCCCAAATCGACTATTAACACTTGGTTCACACGGAGCAGACGAGGTTGAGGTTTCCAGCAAGTTTCCGGTCAAAGCTCCGACTAAAAGAGATTTGTTTAATCGAAATTTATCGCCTCAAAGGTGCCATTTTTATCTTGTCTGGGGTTTAAAGTTGAAAGCCCTCTTAGATCTAATCTTTATACCTATTCTTCTATCTTTCTTGAATGATTAGATTGTCAAACTTTCTTATTTAAGGTTCATACCGTGGAATATGGATCATTGTTGAATTTTTAAAATGCAATAAGCTTAGCATGAATCTTTTGTTTAACTTATTTAGCTTTAAATACACGCATGAGTTTTTTGTTGTGTTGTTAGCATGATTAAAATATGGGGTTTGCACGGCTGTTTAAGATCCCAACAAGTTGCTAAAAATTAGCTTTTCTTTGTTTTCAATGCCAATAGAAATAGTATAACTTGGTCAAAAGTTAAATTCAAAAAAAAAAAAAGTCTTTCTATGCTTCAGCTACGTTGTTGGGTGTTGTTTATTAGTGCTAAAATCCTACACTATTTTATGCAGTAAACATTTTGTTTGTTATTTATTGTTCTAAGCTGTGCAATTAACTGAAGTTAGAATGAGGTTTTTATCTTTAATGGTTACGTAAGTGATTATTTGTTCTGGCATGAGTTGTATAAATTAGGTGTCATTTTTCTGAGTCGTTATTCTATATTGAATGTCGAAATAACGGGAATTCGTTAAGTTGAAGGGTTGCTTGATTGTCCAATGGAAATAAATAATATACTTTACGGATTGGATCAATTGTTTATGGCCCGATTAACTAATTAATTAATTGATTAATTGTGAGATGAGAGACATGGGGTACGAATCATTTCATACCCCGTTGTCAGGTATGAAATAAAGAGTGGAAAAACCAATTGTAAGGGAGCGAGATGGATTGCGAATTTATTCAAAATCCGTTGTCGAAGAGTTAAAAATGACTAAAAACGAATTAATAATAACCGAATAATAATTCTCGAATTTCAGAGACAAATAATTGCATTTAACGCTAGATGAGCTTTAGGCGCGTTTTAAGATGTTTGTTTCGACTAAGAATGCGGCTACGCATCTTATTCCGAGACACCCTAATAACTCAAGGATGCGGTTACGTACCTTGGCCGAACTCTTTTTAATAATTAATTTTGTTTCGAATAAGAATGCAGTTATGCATCTTACTTCGAGACGCTTAAAAGATTCGGAATGCGGTTACGCATCCGGTTTAAAGACCAATAAATGTTCAACAATAAAAGTACGAGCAAATCAAGGCTCAAAATACATAAAATATCCAAAATTAATTTAAGCTAAGTATAAGTCGATAAAGCTACCGTGCTAGAACCACGGGACTCGGGGAATGCCTAACACCTTCTCCCCGGTCAACAGAATTCCTTACCCGGTCTTCTGTTTTCGCGGACCATAATAAAAGAGTCATTTCCTTTTGATTAGGGATTCATAAGGTGGCTTGGAACACCAAAACTCAATTCCAAGTGGCGACTCTGTAAATAAAATAATCCTTTTTCAAAACCGTCACTTCAAATGGAAAAACCCTTTAATAATAAAAACTTGCGCGTTTATAGCGCGGGGGCGCAAAAAGGGGTGTGACATCTCTGGCGACTCTGCTGGGGTAAACCAGAGTTCGAGCTTTGTGATATTGCCTTACACTTGTCTTTTCTTATTATTATTATTATTTGGGTTTATTGTGTGTTTGTTAGCCTAATGTGCTACTTGCCCGCTCATGTACCGCTTTGATATTGTTGAACTGTATTATAAACTGTCTTCTCTTGCGCACCCCTCTGAGTCTCTGAAACACTTCACACACAGTCACAGGAATGCAGTTATGCATCCTACTTCTGTCAAGATAAAGCCGGAGTGTCTTGGCGCCTAGTGAAGGATTTTAGTCACACATGTTAAGCGGGACAGGATAAGCAATGAAGTCGGAATAGCACTGCTACCGACAGTATTGCCCCTCCTCGGCTCGAGTTGTCCGCTCGGGCTAGCTAGTCTAGACACCATTTTCCATTAGGTTTTAAACCTAGCAGAACTGAAACACAGACATGATTATCCCTAATAGGATCTGCTTATATGCATCACTTGCATTTGACTTAGTGGGACTCGGCACAGGGTTCAGGTCCGTCTAGGACAGGTATCCCTTTTTCTAACCGACCTGTGCATCTCATGTGCTATTTGCAATATTATTTTTAAGGCTTGATTGATTGTTGATCGGCTTTAGGCTAACTAGTGCAATAGAAGAGAGAGAAGCATTCATCTGACTTTTTACACATCATTTTTCCTGAAACCTCTAATTTGTGTGGCTGTTGCTAAAAATAAGAAAAGAAGAGTTCATTTGAGACGAGTTTATGTATTTATTTTTCAAAAGACAACTCAACAATCCAATCTGGACGAACTACGCACACCTGATTCCCGTGCCTCGGGGCGACGATACGTAGGCAGCCCATATCGGGTTCGGTGATATTATTCAAAATTCAAAAAAAAAAAATTGTATTAGAAAATCTGGAAAACAAAGGAGATAGTTTTACTTTTACTTAAAAAAAAAAAAATCGAAACAATTTTGTTGATTACTTTATACCGAAACTTCCCGAACTACGCAAAGATCTGATTCATGTCCCAGCATGATACGTAGGCAACTCAAGTTGGGTTCGATCGAATTATTTTCAAAAATCAAAATGAGTAGTGAAAGAGCGGAGAAGAAAGGAAAAAAGAGTGGAAAGAAAAGAGAGATAATCGTAAAAAAAAAAAAAAAGGAAAGAGAGCGAGTGAATTGAGAGGCGTGGAAATGAAAAATGAAAGAGAGAGGATGGCCAAATCGAGCGGGAACTGGGATGATGCCAAAATGACATTATTACCCTTAGAGTCATTCTAGAACTGATAATTGTGAATATATGCATTGCAAGCAATTCCCTAACCCATATTTTTTATGATGTTCGATTTTAGAAAGTGGTTGGTTTGTGGTACACCGGCAACACACATCCACTTCACTAGATCAAAAGGAAGTGTGCGAATGTCGAGTGAAAATGAACTCCCAATAGTCAATACTGAGAAAAGACAAGGACATGGTCAACATGAATCAACCGTTGTTGAGGAAAATAGGTTGTTGAGACAACTATGGTGGGGCTGTTACAAGAATGGTCGAATGGTAGGCAACCGCCCCAGGCAATCCCTAGTTTTTCTGACATCACGCCTATGGAACATGCAAATACTCAGGCCTCACTTTCCATGTCAGAAGATCTAGTGCATCTTTCTGGGTTTGCTCATGGTCTAGGTGACTATACCAATTTGCCTAACATCACTGAAACCTCCACAAGTCGTTTTCCAAGGGTGCAAATCAGGATTGATATTCAGGGTATCGCAACAGCTCCGCCCGTTTATACGCTCTCGCAGCCTAATCCTATGGTTGTGACAACTACTGTGCCAGATGACATGATTCCCCAACCCACTATGGTGCAAAGACAAAATCATGTGTTACAATTTGTTACCCGTCAAGATCAGTACTACCCTTCAGATTTCACATTCACGGGCCCAGATCCTCATCACTCTATTTCACAGTTTAATTCTCTTATTGAGAGACAGGCGAAAAATGCTGAACATGAAGACATGGCTAGAAAAATGAAAAACCTGGAACAAGCTATGAAGAACTTACAAGGATTGGAAGGTTATAAAAGTGTCTCGTTTAGAGATTTATGCATGTTTCCCGACGGTCATCTACCCCTCAGATTCAAGGTCCCAAAGTTTGACAAATACGATGGACATGGTGACCCTATGGCCCACTTGAAGAGGTATTGCAATCAATTGAGAGGAGCTGGGGCTAAGCAAGAGTTGCTTATGGCCTACTTCGGTGAGAGTTTGACAGGTTTAGCCTCAGAATGGTTCATTGATCAAGACTTCACTAAGTGTCGTATTTGGGACGACATGGCTCAAGAATTTGTGCAGCAATTCCAATACAATATAGACTTAGTTCCTGACAAGAAGTCTCTGATCAATTTGAAGAAGAAAACTACAGAAAATTTCAGGGAACTTGCCATCAGGTGGCGGGAGCAGGCTGAAGGGTGAGACCACCGCTGAAAGAAAGCGAGGTTATGAAGACTTTTATCCAAGCACAAGATGAAGAATATTATCAGCACATGCTCCCTGCCTTAGGAAAATCATTTGTTGAAGCCATCAAAATGGGGGAGATGATAGAAGATGGGATTAGAACAGGATGTATTGTGAGTTTTGCTACCTTTAAATCCACCACGCATGCAAGTGAAAGTCAGTCAAAAAATCTTGGGATAGAGAGGGATGGAAATTCTGATGTTGCAATGATTAGATCTGGACAAGGTCAAGGTCCGAGGGGCCGCCATCGTCAATATAATCAGCATCAACGTCGATCACCAAATTACACACAATGGCGAGCAGCAACACCACAAAACCCTCATCCGTCTCCACAAAATTTTCAAGCATCATATAATCCCCATTCGAGGCAGGAGTACGGCAAAAGACAAAGGCCAAGGGATAATTTCACACCCATTGGAGAATCTTATACGAGCTTGTTCCAGAAATTGAGACATTTGGGCCTGATCACTCCTCTATTCGGGTATACTCCTGACCCGCATTCAAAAAGTTTTGATCCCACCGTACGATGTGCTTATCATTCTGATATTCAGGGACACAGTACTGAAGACTGTCGCACTTTAAAAAGAGAAATAGAAAGAATGATTCAAGAAAAACTGATTGTGGTACAGGACAGCGACACTCCAAGCGTCGCAGAGAATTCTTTAGTGGCATGGGATGATGTACACTTCGTAGCAATGAGCGTGTAGGCCAAAGGGACCCAGAACCTATTTGTTGAGGATAATGTATTTGACATTAGTGAAGGTTTTAGTAGTGCTGATATGCAACTTAGTGGCTAAGGTGTCAAGCTCAGCAATTGGGGAAGTCACTCCTTTTTCCACTTGGAAGGAGTATTGGTAGTTTGTTTTGACGCTCTTTCTGTTATTCGGATTATTCAGGGTTGTAATCTGGATTTTTACCTTGCTTGTTTTGATGTTCGAACCCTTCTATCCTTTTTGTCTAATGAAAAAAAAGAGTTTTTGTTTTTGTTAAATTTTTAATTCATTTTCCTTTGTACAGTTTGTTTTAGGCTGGTTCTAGTAACATGGCATGCATGCGGATTTTTTGGTCAAATCTTAAAACCTGATTTAGCCAGGGAACAAATGCACCAAAACTCGAAAATTGTGAAAAAGAACATTTGAGGAAACAAGCAGAGACAAGTATGAAGGAAAAGTGAGAGACAATATCCAACAATGCATTTGTTGTGAAGAGATACCATGTGATTTTCATTTCTCATTCTCAAATCGCATGTTTTGTACTTGAGATTTTTAAGGATTGGTATGACGAAGGCATTTCATTCTGCTATCTAAATGTTGTGTCACCATTTGCTACCCCTGTTGAACCTTAGTTTTATTTTCTTTCATACCCCTCTTTTGGAATCAAAATAGAATTAGAAAAAAAAAAGGACAACGAAAAGAAAAGAAAGAAGGAAACAAAATCACACAAACCAAAAAAAAAAATTAAAAATTAAAAAAAAAAAAGAGAGAAAACACAAGAAATGAGCTGCCGGAACCACGTCTGACCTGATTCTTGTCTCGACAGGATACGTAGGCAACCCTATTCTGGGGTTCGGTCCAACCAAAGAAAATCCAAAATTTCCCGTTTCGAAGAAACTGGGACAGAAGTTATTGTTTTCTTTTGAGTCGATTCCAAAAGTTGTAAGTCTCACCCCTATTATTTTTGTGTTGTCTTCGAGCCTCCACGCCATCCTTTCTTTTCAACCCTATCCAAAGCCACGTTACAACCAAAGAAAAGACCTTCAGATCAATCATTGAGAATGTCAAGGCTGAGTACGCTATGAGTACAAAATATTTGCTAACGAGCGTCACCTGTCTGCGTAAGCATAAGGGAGGTGAAAGAAGAGAATGAAAATGAGAGAGTCTTATTGGTGAAAGACTTCAGAGGCACCATAAGGCGATAAAGGTCTGAGAGAAATGAAAATGAGAGTCTCTCACTGGTGAAAACCTTCACAGGCACTATAAGTCGACGGTGAGTTGAGAGAATGAAAATGAGAGATTCTTACCGGTGAAAACCTTCACAGGCACCATAAGGCAATGAAGATTTGAGAGAAATGAAAATGAGAGTCTCTCACTGGTGAAAACCTTCATAGGCACCATAAGTCAACGGTGAGTTGAGAGAATGAAAATGAGAGAGTCTTACCGGTGAAAACCTTCATAGGCACCATAAGGCGACGGTGAGTTGAGGGAATGAAAATGAGAGAGTCTTATTGGTAAAAACCATCATGGGAACCGTAAGGCTATGTTAAGATGAGAGACAAATAAAAGAGAGAGGTTTAGTGATGAAAACACTTCGGAGCGCCACTAGCCGAATGAGAGTTTTGAGCCTGTTGAATAGGTTGGGATATGAAGCCTTGATTTCAAAACAAGTTGTGAGAGCACAACCGGAGTTAAAGAATAGATTGGTTGAACAGATTAGGCCGCTCAATCCAAAATGCATGTCATGACCATTGGATCCAGCGACCACATTCAGATAAGTGTTTTCTTTCCTTTTCTCCTAATAAGGGACATTTCCACTTCTACATCTTTTTACTTCTTTTGTTTTGTTTCGTTGAGTCATCCATGTAGAACGGGTGGAGAAAGGATTTCAAAACTTGATACCAGCTTTTCCAATTGCGAAGCAAAACATCTGGCTAGCACATGAAGGTAGCATGATTCAAAGTGGGTAGAGTACCCAATGAGTTATCGTTCATTGATAGATTATGGATTCATGAAAATATATGGGATCAGTAGAGTTTGAATTAATAGGCACCATGAAACAGAGGTATTGGTATTGGGTTTGATTTAAAGTCACTGAGAGTCACTCCGGTAGCCAAAATTTGGGTCAGTGGTCTAACGAGCCGACAACGAGCACAGACTATTGGAAATCACAGCTAAGTAGAACAAGTGCATGAGCAAGCACCTTCAGAACCAAGGCCACAAACCCACCACCACATTTTAAAACTCACAATTTTTCTTTGTTTGAAATAGGAATGGATATTATCCTCAAATCAAAGGGTCAAAGCTTCAAATGTACAATGTCTTATTTTTACCGATGCAAAAGGCAATATCACAACATATGTTTGCAAGCAACAAAAATTGATCGACTTTTCAATTATGAATATTGTCACCCCTAGGAGATGCACTTCCTAGTCCAGGGTGTAGAAGACGTATTTCCTAACCCAAAGCTTTACTCCTAGGAAACGCACTTCCTAGTCGAGTCTTTCTGTTTAACCCCTAAGAGACGCACTTCTTAGTCAGGGTCTTTCAAGTTTTGCTTTTAGGAGACGCATTTCCTAATATGAACCTTTACTCCTAGGAGACGCACTTCCTAGTCGAGTCTTTCTGTTTAACCCCTAAGAGACGCACTTCTTAGTCAGGGTCTTTCAGGTTTTGCTTTTAGGAAACACATTTCCTAATATGAACCTTTACTCCTAGGAGACGCACTTCCTAGTCGAGTCTTTCAGTTTAACCCCTAAGCGGCACACTTCTTAGTCTGGGTCTTCCTGGTTTTGACGTTTAGGGGACGCACTTCCTAATGCAAACCTTTACTCCTAGGAGACGCACTTCCTAGTCGAGTCTTTCAGTTTAACCCCTAAGAAACGCACTTCTTAGTCTGGGTCTTCCTGGTTTTTGACGTTTAGGAGACGCACTTCCTAATGCAAACTTCTACTCCTAGGAGACGCACTTCCTAGTCGAGTCTTTCATTTTAACCCCTAAGAGACGCACTTCTTAGTCTGGGTCTTCCTGGTTTTTCGTTTAGGAGGCGCACTTCCTAATGCAAACCTTTACTCCTAGGAGACGCACTTCCTAGTTGAGTCTTTCAGTTTAACCCCTAAGAGACGCACTTCTTAGTCTGGTTCTTCCTGGTTTTGACGTTTAGGAGACGCACTTCCTAATGCAAACCTTTACTCCTAGGAGACGCACTTCCTAGTCGAGTCTTTCAGTCTAACCCCTAAGAGACGCACTTCTTAGTTTGGGTCTTCCTGGTTTTTGATGTTTAGGAGACACACTTCCTAATGCAAACCTTTACTCCTAGGAGACGCACTTCCTAGTCGAGTCATTCAGTTTAACCCCTAAGAGACGCACTTCCTAATGCAAACCTTTACTCCTATGAGACACACTTCCTAGTCGAGTCTTTCTGTCTAACCCCTAAGAGACGCACTTCTTAGTCTGGGTCTTCCTGGTTTTTGACTTTAGGAGACACACTTCCTAATGCAAAACTTCTACTCTTAGGAGATGCACTTCCTAGTCGATTCTTTCAGTTTAACCCCTAAGAGACGCACTTCATAGTCTGGGTCTTCCTGGTTTTTCACTTTAGGAGACACACTTCCTAATGCAAATCTCTACTCCTAGGAGATGCACTTCCTAGTCGAGTCTTTCAGTTTAACCCCTAAGAGACGCACTTCTTAGTCAGGGTCTTTTAGTTTTTACATTTAGGAGACACACTTCCTAGTTTGAATTTTTAGATTCACCCCTGGGAGACGCACTTCCTAGTTAGTACATTTAATTTTACTTTCATAATTGAATTATTTTACAATTTTGCTAACACTCACCAAAAATTTCCTGGTGCAACCTGGGACAGAAAATTTTTGTTCGTGTTATTTGTTTTGATAATGTGCAGGACCCGCCTGAAGAATGGGAAGCAAGTCAGGACCCGCCTGAAGAATGGGAAGAAAGTCAGGACCCGCCTAAAGAATGGGAAGCAAGTCAGGACCCGCCTGAAGAATGGGATGATCGGGAATCCGCCTAGAGAATAGGGCCACCTTTCGATTTCAAGTTCAGGAACCCGCCTGGATAATAGGGATATCTTTCAATTTCAAGTTCAGGAGCCCGCCTGAAGAATAGGGTGTACTTTCAGTTAGAAGTAGCAGGAGCCCGCCTGAATAATAGGGTCAACATTCAACTGCTTTTCAATTTCAAGATCAGGGCCCCGCCTGAAGCATGGAGTTTACTTTTAAGTTCAATTCGAGATTGAAGTGTTTATCTCACACTTGGGAAAACATGAAGATTTGGGTCAAGATTCAAGAGAAGCCTCATAGCTAGGATCCTGTGCTTGTATTTTCTTTTTCACTTTTGTCTTTCATTTGATGTAATAATAGGACCGTGTACCGGAGCCTCGACAGGACCTCGCTCGACTATTCACCTCAATATGTTTCGTCTCCCTTCTTACTTTTGAACTACACGTGACCTGATTCCCTTATAACCCGGGATATGTAGGATGCCCAAAACCAGGGCTCGGTTGCATCATCTTCCTTCTTTCCCTTCCTTTTAGAACAACGGTAGGGCCAAACTAGTTTCTTTGTCTACTTGTTTATTTGAAAACTCTTCGTGTTCCCAATCAAACAGGGGCAGCTGTAGACACGTAATTTTTGACCCTCCCGGGATGTTTTCATTGTCTTATTGATTAATTTTTCTTTTTAGTCTAATCTTGGACATTTTTAACTTTTTTTTAGTAGGTTTTTATTATAGAATTTGAAAACTGCAAAAAAGGGAGTCTCATTTTAGAATATAATAAGTTTTGTTTTCAATTTGCAACAAAAAAAAAAATCCCAAAAAATATGTTTTCTTAGTTTCTAAAGTTCTCACAACTTTTGAGTTTTATAAAATAGTTTTAAGCTACTGTAATGGTGTTATTTAGTTGGGAGAATTATTTTCTTGTCATTTTGATTTCGTTTCAATATTTTGGGTGATATTTTATTTCATTAAATTAGTTAATATATTTTATTTTAGTTTAAGTTTTCTTTTAGATAATTCAAGAAATATCTCATTACTTTTGTCTTTTTCCCTAACCAACTCACACATGATACCACTCCCATTTTGACACCTCACCTAGAATAATTCTTGCTCACCACTCCACTCTTCCACAAAATATACCACCTCACCACAAAATGACAAAAGTTATAACAAATTTTATCACAAAAATGGGGAGGAACACGTGATAGGGGGTATTATTGTTGGGCGTGGGACCCGCCAAAAAAAATGAAAAAAGATTAATAAGGACATAGGAGGGGAATTTTATTTGGTGGATCCCATAATTTAGCACATGCACACAAAAAATATCAAAGCACAGATGAGGGAAAAGGAATGATTTTATAAAGGAAGTAAGGATCATTTTGGATATAAAAAATAAAGAGAGGAACCCAAAAATCTTTTCATCACTTTACACCGTACATATATATATATATATATATTACATAATGGAGGACCCAAGACCCTAGAAAAAACCTAGCCGCAAGACACAATCATAATCAGCCGCAACATAGAGCAAAAATGAATGGTTCATTCGTTATCACTAGCAAACACCAATAGGAATATTTTTTTTAATCCTCTGTTTTCTCTTTAATCCCAAATCGACTATTAACACTTGGTTCACATGGAGCAGACGAGGTTGAGGTTTCCAGCAAGTTTCCGGTCAAAGCTCCGACTAAAAGAGATTTGTTTAATCGAAATTTATCGCCTCGAAGGTGCCATTTTTATCTTGTCTGGGGTTTAAAGTTGAAAGCCCTCTTAGATCTAATCTTTATTCCTATTCTTCTATCTTTCTTGAATGATTAGATTGTCAAACTTTCTTATTTAAGGTTCATACCGTGGAATATGGATCATTGTTGAATTTTTAAAATGCAATAAGCTTAGCATGAATCTTTTGTTTAACTTATTTAGCTTTAAATACACGCATGAGTTTTTTGTTGTGTTGTTAGCATGATTAAAATATGGGGTTTGCACGGCTGTTTAAGATCCCAACAAGTTGCTAAAAATTAGCTTTTCTTTGTTTTCAATGCCAATAGAAATAGTATAACTTGGTCAAAAGTTAAATTCAAAAAAAAAAAAAGTCTTTCTATGCTTCAGCTACGTTGTTGGGTGTTGTTTATTAGTGCTAAAATCCTACACTATTTTATGCAGTAAACATTTTGTTTGTTATTTATTGTTCTAAGCTGTGCAATTAACTGAAGTTAGAATGAGGTTTTTATCTTTAATGGTTACGTAAGTGATTATTTGTTCTGGCATGAGTTGTATAAATTAGGTGTCATTTGTCTGAGTGCGTTATTCTATATTGAATGTCGAAATAACGGGAATTCGTTAAGTTGAAGGGTTGCTTGATTGTCCAATGGAAATAAATAATATACTTTACGGATTGGATCAATTATTTATGGCCCGATTAACTAATTAATTAATTAATTGTGAGATGAGAGAGATGGGGTACGAATCATTTCGAACCCCGTTGTCAGGTATGAAATAAAGAGTGGAAAAACCAATTGTAAGGGAGCGAGATGGATTGCGAATTTATTCAAAATCCGTTGTCGAAGAGTAAAAAATGACTAAAAACGAATTAGTAATAACCGAATAATAAGTCTCGAATTTCAGAGACAAATAATTTCATTTAACGCTAGATGAACTTTAGGCGCGTTTTAAGATGCTTGTTTCGACTAAGAATGCGGCTACGCATCTTATTCCGAGACACCCTAATAACTCAAGGATGCGGCTACGTACCTTGGCCGAACTTTTTTTAATAATTAATTTTGTTTCGAATAAGAATGCAGTTATGCATCTTACTTCGAGACGCTTAAAAGATTCGAAATGCGGTTACGCATCTGGTTTAAAGACCAATAAATGTTCAACAATAAAAGTACGAGCAAATCAAGGCTCAAAATACATAAAATATCCAAAATTAATTTAATCTAAGTACAAGTCGATAAAGCGACCGTGCTAGAACCACGGTACTCGGGGAATGCCTAACACCTTCTCCCCGGTCAACAGAATTCCTTACCCGGTCTTCTGTTTTCTCGGACCATAATAAAAGAGTCATTTCCTTTTGATTAGGGATTCATAAGGTGGCTTGGAACACCAAAACTCAATTCCAAGTGGCGACTCGGTAAATAAAATAATCCTTTTTCAAAACCGTCACTTCAAATGGAAAAACCCTTTAATAATAAAAACTTGCGCGTTTATAGCGCGGGGGCGCAAAAAGGGGTGTGACAAGATTTACTGGATGAACTATGGGGATCTAAGATTTTTTCCAAAATAGATCTTAGATCAGGATACCACCAGTTGAGAATATCTGAGGAGGATATTCCAAAAACTGCATTTAGAACACATTCTTGGCATTTTGAATACCTTGTAATGCCATTTAGTTGATCAAATGCACCAGCAACCCTTCAAGGGTTGATGAACACTGTGTTTAAGGATTTTCTCGGAAGATTTGTGTTGGTTTTCTTTGATGATATTCTGATATATAGTCAGAATATTGAAGATCATGTCTTACACTTGAGGTCTGTGTTTATAGAAATGCAGAAACACCAATTGTTTGCTAAGCAAAGCAAGTGTTTCTTTGGTGTAAAGAGAATTGAATATCTTGGGCATTTTATAACTGAAGAAGGGATGTCAACTGATCCTCAAAAGGTGGTTACTGCCAGTTCCAATCACAATTAAACAGTTGAGAGGTTTTATTGGACTTGCAGGGTATTATAAGAGGTTTATACAAGGTTTTGGAATCATAAGCAGACCACTTACCAATCTTTTAAAGAAGGATAGTTTCAAATGGTCTACTGAAGTGGCTGTTGCGTTTGACCAGTTGAAGGATGCACTAACTAAAACACCAGTGTTGGCTTTACCAGACGCTAGCAAAACATTTGTGGTTGAGACAGATGTAAGTGGTTATGAAATAGGTGTTGTTCTTATGCAACAAGGACACCTCATTGCTTTCATTAGCAAGGGATTATCAAACAGACATGCTGCTCTATCTGTATCAGATAGAGAATTATTAGCTATTGTTCATGCTATCACCAAGTGGTCTCAGTACTAACTTGGTAAAAAATTTATAATAAGGACTGATCAGAAGGCATTAAAATTTTTATGGAATAAAAGCTTTATATTAATTCTCAATTGACGTGGTTAACAGAACTGATGCCATTTGACTACACTATACACTATTGAGTACAAGAAAGGGGTTGAGAATAAGGTGGTTGATGCATTATCAAGAGTTACTGGTTCTGAATTGATGGCATTGGTGATATCTACAACTAGTTCTGAATTACTACAAGACATCTATGATAGCTGGGAAACAGATCCTGAGATAAAAAATAGAGTTTTCACACAGAAAAATTAAAAAGTTTTCCAGCGTTTCAATGGAAACCTGTTTCCCACCATGCGTTTTGCAAGTGAGATTATTTGGTGGGAATGAGGTGGGAAAATCATGTTTTATAGCACAAATTCCCCACTGAATGTCGGTGGGAAAAACTTTTTTTTTTTCTAGTAGTGATGGGAAGAAAAGAGAAACTAACCGCACTAGTTTATTTAGATCAATGAAATGTTATTGAATTACTCCCAATTATTTTTCACAATGGAAAGGAAGACAAACGAGGTTTCATTTTTTACCATCAAAATGTATCTCTTTTACACAATTGGGAAACTTCTAAAGTAATTAACTTATAACTACTTATAGTTTCACTTACAAAGTTCGATGCTTTATTTTGGTTATTTGCCACTTGGAAATTTAATTATTTGAACTTTAAGCTTCAAAGTAAATCAAACAATCTAGCAAAAATTAATAAAATTTTAAAATAAAAATAAAAAAGGCTCCTAGCTCGGCCCGGCCTACTCCAACCCGATAAACCCTTAATGAGTGTTGGGAGGGGGGGGGGGGGGGGTGCTCTGGGCTTTTACCCTTCAAATGGCCTGGTCTTTAATTTTTTACTATCAAAATTGAACTTATGCCTGGAAAGGTATAAGTTACGCATCATAATATCCACAAGTTAAAGACAAGCCATTTGAAGGGCAAAAATTAAAGACCAATTCATTTGAAGGGAAAAAAAAAATTAAAGATCAGTCCATTTGAAGGGAAAACCGTGCATTTACTTCCTTCAAATCCTCCACACACACCCCCCCCCCCCCCCCCCCCCCCCCCAACCAAACATGGCGATTAAGGGCAACCAGATCGGGCCCAATAGGGCCAACAAAAATTGCGTGGATTGCCCTTCATACAGACTGATCTTTAATTTTTGCCCCTCAATTTGCTAGTCTTTAATTTTTGGCCCTACTTCTCATTTAATGAAATTTTGTAGGCTAAAGTACCCTTTTCGCACCAGAGATTCTGGGTTTGCTCCCCAACATAGCCGAAAATAATAATAATTTCACAAGGCATAGGTTTCTATGAACCTATACCTATTGGGCGAAGTTACATAGAACCTATGTCTTGTCCGGCAAAGGTTCGTGAAAATGAAGTTTTGCCTTAATTTGGTAACTATACCTATAGGCATAGGTTCTATGTAGTTTCATAGAAACCTTTGCCGTATCCGACATAGTTTCTATGTAACTACACATAGCGAATAGGCATAGTTTCATATGAACTTATGCCTTGCGAATTTTATTTTTTACTTTTACTAAGCGAGGGTTCGAACCCAGAACCTCGGGGTATTTTCGGCCACCTTTTTAAGCGAAGGGAAAAAATTAATGACCATCAATTTGAGGGGCAAAAATTAAAGATCAGCGCCTTTGAAGGAAAATCGTGCAAATTGCCCTAGAGCCAACTCTTATGGGAAAACAATATATATATATATATATATATATATATATATATATATATATATATATATATATATATATATATATATATATATACGGCTCGCACATCTAGTTTTCAGCCAAAGTAGCTCATTGTATCATTAGTGTATATATAATGTATATATATAGCCCACGTATCTAGTTCGCAGCCGAACTGTATCATCGTTGTATAGATAAAGTATATGATTTGTATAATTATATTTAAGTTGCTCAACTTCTTTTGTAATTTTACATATACATCCTTATTATACATTAGATATCGTATATATTATCTATGCATTCTTATACACTATGTATGTAATATATAAATAATGTATAACAAAGTATAAACATGATAAAATATTTTTAAATATAAAAATGTATCATTATATTTGGAACAAATTAAAAAGGAAAGTATATTACATAAATTGAGACAGATCAAGTAATATATATTAATGAATTATAATTGTATGAAAACACATATTGATCTGATATAAACACAAGAACGGGTGAATTCTTTTTTTTTTTCTCTTAAAGAAAGAGCTTTTTATTTATTTAGTTATTTAAAAAAAAGCGGGGGAAAGGAAGTGAAGATTAGATACTTACGTTGAATGCCACGTAACCAACCAATGCCCTCTTAAAAATCAGCAAAATTGGGGCCCTACAGTTAAATTAGCAACAACAGCACCAACCACCATAAGATTTCGCCCTTATTTCTCCAAAGTAAGCTTCTTATTTGTAGTATTTTTACTGTTTATAGCTTCACCGCCTTCAGCTCTTGGCAGAATTGCCTCGCTTTTGATGAAATGGGAATTGGGTTTTGGGGAAAAAAAGGAACGGCTAAAATCCAGGCAAAGTAGATGGCCGAGCAGTACATAAAAGTAATAAGTGAATAGTTGAGTTAAAAATGACAAATTAGATGAGTAGCTGATATCTGTGGGTAATTATCTGAACTCTTATTCGGTTGGTAATTAGCCCGGACTGACCCGGTCATGTTTGATGACTATTTATACCTTAGTTAAATTGCGCAATTCAGCTGTTTGTTTAATTTCTTAGATAGTTAATTAGCCATTTACTCATACTTCTTACAAGTAATTTGAACACCTCGTGGGATAGAGTCAACCTTTGTTGGGTTTATTATTGTACGCGACCGTACTACTTTCGAATTGAGCGTAGAATTGGACGTGATCAACTAGCACATATTTGAAATAAAGAATTCCCCTTATTTTCTTTACCTCCGCTCATGGAAAAAGCAATTTACTTTAACAGTATGATTACGACTTGCCAATAGAATACTCCAAAAAGTGGAGCATTTTATTTTCCTTTTCCCAACTTTAAGCAAATGGAGTAAGGCCGCAGGAATGTCGTCCAAAGCAAAAAGCATCAGTTTGTCCCCCCCCCCCCCCCCCCCGCCCCACACACACACATTGAGATGCATAATATTTTTGACTCCTTTCTAATACAGTATGAAGTATCTATCTATACTGCATGGCAGCGCAGAGATTTCAGAATAAGTTCGCAAAATTAATGCCACTAGCAAAGTTGATTAATTTAGTGGGATTAATTAACCTAATGCCAGCAAAGTTAACTAGAGGTAGGTCAGAGTTTAGTGGAGCATCATATATAACCCCAGTTGATAATGGTGGAGAAACTCAGCAACACTAAGGCTCGTGTATTGATCAGACTAATAATTTTGTAGAAGCATGGGCTAAAATGCATGGAGAATTAACGGTTATAATAGAGTGCTGGTGGAATCAGATTCATTAGTACTCTTGGTGAAGGTATTGACAAGCAATGGGATGCTCCTGGGCAGATATCATCTCTGGTGCCTGATATGCTGAATGTGGGTCAACAATTAGAAATTTCATTCATTCACATCTATAAAGAGGTATGGCCGATCTCAAATTTTAACTTTATGAATTCGCGTTCGGAATTCTATCATAATTTATTGAGATAAAGATAAAAAAAGACACCTAAACTATTACTTTTTCGCGAGTTTCACACCTCAACTATAAGTTGTTCCCTTTTCCTACCTGAACTATCAACATCTATGTATTGAAACACACACACCTAGTTGAGTAGATGAGTAGGAAGGGGAACATCTGATAGCTGGCCTAGTGAGCTATCCATCTACTCAACTAGGTGTGTGTGTTTTAATACATAGATGATGATAGTACACATAGGAATAAGATAGTTAGGGTGTGAAACCCGCAAAAAAAGTGATAGTTCAAATTTGTTTTTGACTATTCACTAGTTCAGATTTGTTTTTGACCATTCGCGCTGAGTTTCAAATATATTATTAGTACTTATTAGGTGAATTTTTTAATGTACATACATATGATTTTAGTCAAAGATATCGGGTTTGCCTCGGTAACCAGAGGAATTCATTAGTAATACTTGGCCAAGGCCATTCATTTTCATGGACCAAATACGTGGAATATTTTTTGCTTTTGTACTCTTAACACTATAATGATCACATCGAAAAGTTAAAATTGTAAGAAAGAACACAGTTTTAATTACTCATACTTCATTTGAATTATAGCCTCAACATTCTCTATGCAGACAAGTCAAGTAACCTTATTTTAGATGCAAATTAAACGATTCGAATGAGTACTGAGTATTGCTTGTTTTGAGCTTAGTTTAGATGTGACGATTTTAAATTTTAAATTTTCTTTTTAGTATAGTGAATGATTGTTTCCCCAGCTTCCATATCATAATTCCTACATACGCTGTTGATCCTCATCTCCCCACCAAAAAAAAAAAAAAACTACTAGAAGTAATAATGCTAACTTGCAAGAGATTACTGATCAAGATTGAATTAATAACATTACAACATATATAATCACAACCAACACATCATACATAGGACATTTGTAAACTACAACTTCTTCAACCCAACAATTTATTTCTTTGTTCCTAGTTACTAATCAACATTAATGGCAAAGTACTTTTCTTAATTTTCTTGAAATGGGGAATTACATTTTAACTTTTAAACAGCCATGTAAGGCTTAATGAGTTGAATGAGTGAGCCCTTAAGGTGAAGTGACATAACTTCATTAGTAGAACCAACCAATTGTCCCCCAATAAAAACTGCTGGCATCATAGCATTGCAACCCATCCTCATTAGAGCTTTTTCCATTTCTTTTCCTTCAGGATCATGATCAATTTCATGAACATATGGAATTACTCCAAGATCTTGAAATAATATACTCACTGCATAACACAAACAACATGTACTCTTGCTGAAGATGACCACTCCATGTTCCCTAGCCATTCTTTGTACCTTGTCCATTTTTGTTGAAAACAATAAAACGAGGGAATTTCAAGAAAAAAAATATGGTTAATTAAGGAGGAGATGAAGCAACTAGCAAAAAAAAGGAGCTCGAGAAATAAAAGGGTTTAATTTTTATTTTCCAAGCTCAGAGATAGCTAGGTTGCTTGAGAATGGAGGTGGTCAATGTGAGTCTATTTATAGTATAAATAAAGAATAGAACATTTCAAAAGATTCTGAGCTTTATTTAGATTCTTTGAAAATTAACTGGATTGCAACTCCACAAAAGTAACTTTTTTGAAAGGAAAAAAAAATACTGCTACTATTTCGTTCCACATATAAGGGGCAAGTTGGACGATACATACATTTATATTTTATAGGCTTAATACCTAGATAGCCTCTTAAACTTGACAGATTTTATAAGATAAACACTCAAACTTAGCTAGTGACTAGATAGACACTTAAACTTGGCAAAAGTTTATCTTTTAAACCTCTCATGTTGACATGGAAAGTTGATTGTCTTGCACGCACATAGTAGCGCTTGAGAACCCAAATTGTGATTCTTTTTTTCCCTCAAAAAGTGTATGTAATTAATTTTTTACATTTCAAAATAAAAATATTATTCCGTGTGGGTCCCATAATTTCAATTACTCCTCCTTAGCTGTTTAGTATTGTCAGATTCTTCTCCTGGGATCATAAGCGTGTGTTCTCCATTTTTACAAAGATCAAATACTTTTTCATCATTAGGTTATTACTATATTACAAAAAAAAAAACATAAAATTGAAGTAGGCTATCAAATTTTATGAAAGAAAACCCAATATACAAATAAATCTCCCAATATTTTCAAGTTTCATACTGTAAAAACCAAACATTGTACCCAATTGATGAAGTCATAATGAAGTAAAAGGTCTGAGGACTGAGGTTGAGGTCCAATTTTAAGTAAAACTTTTAACTCATCATAATTAAGTTGAGTTATTTCTGGAGTTCAAGGTGGTAAATGGAGCACGAGTTAATGAGAGGGTCGGGGTTTTCTTGAGAAAGAAGATGGAAAAAGGGGGTTGGGGGAGCATGTGGTGGTGGCGAAAGGAAGGTGGAAGAGGGAACTGCCGGAGTAGTGGATAGTGGGAGGATGGTTTATTTATTTTTCCCTTATTGCATTTTTTCTATATATGATTTAGTTTTTTTTTCAATACTTTTTAGTTATAGCTGTCAATTTTTTTCTTTGAAATTACACGTGTCATTTAATAATTAGTCCACATAACACATTAGAAGCAAGTGTATTTCACACACTTAGCCTTATGTACACGGGTGTCTGAAAGACACACTTCTATCAAGTTCAAGTGTCTATCTGGTCACTAGCTAAGTTTGAGTATCTATCTTACAAAATCTGCCAAGTTTAAGGGGCTACCTAGGTATTAAGCCTATTCTATATGGTCAGGCACGTTTTTAAATAGAATCTAAGTTGTATATATCATACTAGCCATATATGCAAACATGTTTATTAATTAGGCGGTCTTTAAGATTTGTATTTTTGTAAATAACTTTTAAAAAATTTATCGTAGTCATGACAATGAAAGTTGTTCATCAATGTTAAAAAAAATAATAATAAGAAGGTGAGAGAAAATTAATATTTTGATTCTAGATTTTTGCTTTTAAATTGTTTAATATCTTATATGTATACCGACAAATTGATATCCATCTCAATCAATTAACTGTTCAGATCCAAACATAAGAACCATTGTTGTATATATTGGAATTTTTAAAAGCAAAACTAATAAAATATTTTTATTAAATTAATTAAAAAATATGTTAATAAGGGGTAAACTAGTTATATTATAATTTTTTATATTAACAATTATAGATAAAAAGAACTGTTACAAAGAAATCAAAATTAGAAAGATATATGTTATATCGTAAATCACCAAATTTTAATTCCGAAATGAAAATATAAAGTAATACATTTTATAAATGTAAAGGAACAATAATCAGATAATGCAAAGGAGAGTAAGATAAGTAAAGTATTGACAAAGAAGGAAAATGAGGATAAAAATAATTGTCTACGTTAACATATCAAGAGAAAGGAATTTTCGTCTTATTTTACTCTTTACATTAATTACTTATTTTCAAATCATTTTCTAAGGCTATTGAGACTATACACCAATAAATATGGATATTATGATAAAATATATACTTCATTTATTAATTCTTAAATAACGTGATAAGAGGCAGTGACTTTTATCCCCGTTTTCCTTCTTTCTCAATACTTTAAATGTGAAGAGCGGAGGAACAATAGCAATGCAAATTTGTACCAAAAGTTATGCATATATGCATGAGAAAAGAAAAAATATTCAGCAAAAACGTGAAAAGTCAAAAGTAAACAAGTAAAAATGCACGGAGAAAATAAATATGTGTCGAAGAATTAAAATTGACGTGTATACATGAGAAGAGAATAAATATTCAGTACTGTCAAAAGTGAACAAATTAAAGTGCACGAAGGAAATAAATTTGTGTAGGAGAATTAAAATTGAACTGCATATGTCTATACATGAAAAGAGAATAAATGTTCAGCCAGAACACGAAAAGTCAAAAGTAACAAGTAAAAGTGCACGGAGAAATGTGTCGGAGAATTAATTTTGAAGTGCATACATCTATACATGAGAAGGAAATAAATATTAAGTACCATGACATATGTCTACGTGGAATATAAAAATAGTTGGATAAATTGTACAAGTTATATAGCTTATGGTACAACCATTCATTGCGTGTAGAATTTGTGAAGCTCATGGTACAAGCTAGAGGAGCGGTGTTCGTCAATAGAAAAGAGAATAAATATTCGCTACTATGGCATATATCCACGTGGGATTTATTAATTCTTAAAGAATGTGAAAAGTCAAAAGTGAACAAATTAAAGTGCACGGAGGAAATAAATGTGTGTAGGAGAATTAAAATTGAACTGCATATGTCTATACATGAAAAGAGAATAAATATTCAGCTAGAACATGAAAAGTCAAAGTGAACAAGTAAAAGTGCACGGAGGAAATAAATCTGTCGGAGTATTAAATTTGAAGTGCATACGTCTATACATGAGAAGGGAATAAATATTAAGTACTATGACATATGTCTACGTGGGATATAAAAATAGTTGGATAAAGTGTACAAGTTATATAGCTTATGGTACAAGCATTCATTGTGTGTACAATTTGTGAAGCTCATGGTACAAGCTGGAGGAGCGGTGTTCGTCCCTCCTCCACGCTTATATATATTAGAAAAATATATTATATATTAGAAAAATATATATATATTTTTAGTAATGTGACCAAGTAATATGGGACGAAGGGAGTACTTCATTTTTATTAATTCTTAAAGAACGTGAAAAGTCAAGTATAGTAATGTGGCCAAGTAATACGGGACGAATGGAGTACTTCATTTATTAATTCTTAAAGAACATGAAAAGCCAAATAATGTGGCCAACTAATATAGGACGGAGGGAGTACTTCATTTATTAATTCTTCAATAACATAAAAAGTCAAAAGTGAACAACTAAAAGTGTGCGGAGAAAATAAATATGTGTTAGAAAATTAAAATTGGAGTGCATACATGTATACATGAGAAGAGAATAAATATTCAGCAAGAACGTGAAAAGTTAAAAGTGAACAAGTAAAAGTGCACGGAGAAAATAAATTTGTGTAGGAGAATTAAAATTGAATTGCACATACGTCTAAGTAAAAGTGCACGAAGAAAATAAATGTGTCGGAGAATTAAAATTTATGTGCATACGTCTATACATGAGAAGGGAATAAATATTAAGTATTATAACATATGTCTACGCGGGATATAAAAATAGTTGAATAAAGTGTACAAGCTATATAGCTAAGGATACAAACATTCATTGCGTGTACAAATTGTGAAGCTCATGGTACAACTATTGGAAGCTGTGTTCGTACCCCATGACACTTATATATATTGTATGTAAATACAATCGAATATTTATATCAAAATAAAAATGAAAAATAAATAAATAAAAAAGGTCACCTTGTAACAGCTGGTAATATGACTTATATATTCTTAAGATTACAAATTCACATTTTAAGGAGATTTGTAAATATTCTTAGAAGACCTAATAGTGTAAAATGATCATTCTATGAACAGTATATGTAACTTAAAGTAGAATGAATATAATCTTTGGTGGAGGCACCGGCTATTGTTATTCGAAAAGAGAACTGATAGTACAATCCCATGAAGACTCCATTCTTCAAACTCCAGCTCACCATCGACGTGTGACTAACATATTAGAATCTGTTCAAGTTTAAATATATATGAACTCTGAAAGTTTATTTATTTAATTATTTTACGTCTGCAATTGATTGTTTACGTGAGAGCGTGATTCTTTTATTTAGACAAAACACGGAAATAGTTTCATAGATGAAATTCGAATTTGATTAGTAACTCTTAATCTAGTACTATACTATGTACATTGTAAAACGCTTTATCTGAAAGTTTGAATAGAAAGTATAATACGATTTATTTACTTTATTTTGGATCACAACAAATATCATAAGAGGAATTGATTTGATTGTGGTCTATGTTTTATATTAGCAATTTTTATACACTAATAATGTAAAAAATTCAGATTACTTATAGATTAATTACTGATAAGTTTCTACACCAAAAATGGGTTGGTGACAGAGAAAATTAAAGTATGGAATATAATTTACTGTAAGAATCTTTACATTATAAGGGAATAGTGCACATAAATTAAGCGTATATTTTATTAACACAACGTGGACGAACTATTGGCCGTGCAATATATTTAATGAAAATATAAAAGTGGTCAGCCTAAAGATACCGCACAGACGGTCAAAATATATATCGTCTGATGATTTTATTCTGTGTCAGCGTTAGACGAAAGATCTGATTCTTCGTGTTGTGCCACTCCAACTTGTACAAAAATTGTCTCCAACGTAAATGCTCAACATATATTAACGAAAAATAGTCAAAACTCTTAGGGCTCGTTTGGTTGGGGAACAAGTTATCCCGGGATAACTAATCCCGGGATTAGTTATCCCGGGATTGTTATTTCACCCTCTATGTGAGATAAAATAACATTCTAATACCGGAATAACTAATTCCGAGATTAGTTATCCCGTGGTTTTATCCCAATCAAACGTGGAATAAGATGGTACTAAATTTTTTTCTCAAGACTATTTTTGTTTATCCATCATACTAAATGACCCCTTAATTTTACATTTGCCCGTATCGTAATGGAGCTCCAATTTAAAATATAATGGAAGGTAATTTTAAACCATAGTAAAAAGCTAGAGGTAAAACAATCCCGACCCATTTGCACCGTTAATTTAGGCTGCTTTTACTACGGAAATCACTTTTGCTTTTTTTTTTTCTCTGACTATTAAGATGTTTCAGTTCGTCGGGTGAATTGCTTGTCTGCCCATGAATTCAATAACAATTTGAAAGATTGCCCTATTCAAAATATCCGATTTTATATATACTTATTTTCAATTCCCTGAAGCATTTTGTCAGTAACCTCTTTCGTGAAGTATCCATTCAATCTAGGCTGACATATGTTAAAAATCCAGGGCAAGTACAAGACAACTCATTACTAAAAAATAACTATTTTCTCACTGAAATATGTTTCAGTGGCTATTTCCCACTGACATTTAGTGGGAAAAACCTAAATAATATTATTTTCACATGAAAAAATTAGAAAGTTCCCCAGCGTTTAAATGAAAACCTGTTTTCCACCATGCGTTTTTTCAGTGAGATTATTCGGTGAAAATGAGATGAAAAAATCATGTTTCATAGCATAAAATTTCCAGTGAATGATGATAGGAAAAACCTCCTTTACTAGTAGTGACCTGATAGTAGCAAAGATATGAACGGCCCAAAGTATAAGATTTCTCAATTTGAAGCTCAGATAATGTTTCTTTTGAGTTTAGGAAAGATTGTAAGAAGTAAAGATAGCACTGGTTTATGCATGTGACATTAGAATACATTCTTACAGCTAGCAAATAGTAGGAATTAATAAGAGCCACAAAACACCGGACCATTGACAGATGAAATCACAAACGTCTTTAATTTTTATCATCCATTTCGACAAAACATACGGCTCTTTATTACACTATGAATGAATTTTAACATATGAATATTAAATTAGAGTGGCTATTTCTTGAGATAGGGTACTCTGTGAATACATTCGTATGCTATTACTAATTTCTTATATCAGAATATTGTGTTTTGAGTCAGATGAGCAGTGAGCACCACCATCCAGGGGTGGATGTAAGGTAGTAGGTACGGGTTATTCCAACCCAATAACTTTAGTTCAGTTCCTGGTAAATATATATATTAGTACACATGATATATTCTGAACCCAACAAACTAGATTTCGAACTCAAACTCATGAAGTTCAAATTTGGGATTCGTTGTTGCCGATAGTATATACTCCTTCCGTTTCAGTTTACGTGAACTCATTTGACTGAGCACAAAGTTTAAGAAAGAAGAGAAAGACTTTTAAACTTGTGGTGTTAAATGAGTCACATATATTTTATGTGGCTATAAATTATTGGATAAAGTTAGATTGTTTTCAAATATTAAAGGGATCATTTTTTTACACGGACTAATAAGAAAATAGATTCACATAAATTGAAACATAGGGGATAATATGTAAGCATATTTTCCATGAAGTTCAAAGGAAACAATAGAAAGAAGAACAAAAAAGGAAAAACCAGGCTAGTAAAAGTTGACACTCGACAGAAGAAGGTTGATTTATAACTGGACAGCCCAAAGCTGCTTTGACAAAAGATGATTTTGGGCCGCGAGGCAAATCTCTAACTTGAACCATATAGAGTTTAACAATGTGTGTCACCAAGACATGGAAGTAAGTTCTATAGAGTGGTTGTTAGACCGACTATGTTGTACGGGGTGGAGTATTGATCAATCAAGAACTCACACGTTCAAAAGATGAAGATAACAGAAATAAGTTGACAGTTCAAAGTTGGTATACATTGATTATAGATCGATATGCATAGTTATAAACTGATTCTATATAGTTATATACATATTATACATGTATCACGTATATATTATACATTCCTCCGAATATTTTTAGTTTAAGCGATTGGGTGATGAATTATTTAGGTTAATGCTTGTAAAATAAAATAATTAACATAATCCTAATTCTGGACATGCTATTGTCCTTTGGAACACAAAGATTGCAGCTAGGCTTCTCAAGGCCCAGTCCATTTCATTTCCTCTTGTATCTAGGTCCAGTTATGAACTGCTGGGCTTGATTAGAAATTTGGATCATTTGCACTTCGGTCCCTATTTTGAGTTGGGTTTTAATTTTTATCTCTTAAGACAAACAATTTTTTCGCGAGACATAAGTTTATATTGTTGCATCACAATATCCCAAAAGTTATATATATCTCCCTTAAAGAACTTATGCCCCGCTAGACATAAGTTCTTACTTGAAGGACAAATTTTTTATGACCGGCACACTTGAAGGACAAAAGTTAAAGACCAGCCCATTAGAAGGACAAACCGTGCAATTTCTTCTAGAAATTTTCACTGATTTTTCCTTTATGGGGAAATAGTTTAGTAAATAATCCTCTTTTATCTTTCTTGCAATTTATGGATATTGTAGACCACGGTTTAAAGATATTTTTTAGCAAACTGAAAATCTTATGAGGAAGGTTAGACAACAGTACACTAACATTTTGTTTTTAAGGTTGAGCGATATACAAGAGACCTGAGTCTAACGTTGGCCAGAAGGCTAATTTCCCAAGGCAATATTTGCACAACCTTTGGAAATAGATAAAATTTAAATAATAGCCTTAAAAAAACATCTGCTTAAATCAGCCGATTTTGACCACTTATGTTATGTATTGACGAAAATGAGCCACCCATGCATAACGATAGCACCTGATTCTTGCAGTGCAAATAACTATATAAACTTTTTTGCAACTGTAATGAGGAGTCTGAAAGGAAATGATATTATTCCTTGATTCTGCTGGAAAAAATTCTTAGTTTAGTAGGAATCTTTTAGTAGAGACAAGCTAGTATAATAGACTACTAAATTATTTCAAGAATAATTGATGTGTAAAGACATGCAACTAATTTAAAAGCTGTGGACTGTGGGTACGTAGTAGAATGTCGAGTAGAGAAAATTAGCTCCTAATTAGTTAATTTAAAGGAGTATATGATCATTAGAACGTAATTCTGGAAAACTTTTTATTCTAATCGAGTACATGCTCAACGTAAAACAATTAATGTAACATCCTAGACTCAAGATGAAAATAATTCTAATCTTCTTCATTCACTTAATTCAGAAAACAACTGATAACCAATATATTACTGCTGTGAAAATCACGATTGCTTCTGATAGAAGAAGTTTGCACGTGTTGTTGACATATTTATAAAGGAGACATGAAACAGTGGACATAATATTATTAGTTACTTTGTGCTAAATAGTTAGGAAAAATTGAATGACTTGTTTATTTCAAAAATAGCGCCTGAGTTGTGTAATAAAATGAAATTGAGAGACCATTATTAGTGAAATAGTCAAATAACTCATAGATATTGGCAGGCATTACTAATTAGTTTGTCTATTTCAAAGTGTTGAACACAATCTAATTAATTAAGTTTACAATTCTCATCTGAAGTTAATTATATAACTTACACGGTAAAGTGGTTTGTAAAATTATAACGTTGCCCGAATGAAACCACTACTACAGCTAGACAGAAAATGATAAACTTCCAGAAAGGTTTCTATTATTAGCCATTTTCATAAAAATATGGCTTTTTTTACAACCCCCAGTACTCCTTTAGAGGAAACAAGACAGGAAAGAAAAAGAAAAAAAAAGACCCCAGTTGGTAGGGTAATAGCTTAGATCTAGACTTATTTTAGGAGTCCCGCACCTTTGTAACCCAAAAAAAAAATTTTGGAACCAAATTAACTCATTAAAAAAAAAAAAAATCAAAGTAGGCTTCATGCACAGACCAAAGTGTACATTTACACTTTGGTCCTTTCACGCACAGATTATGTGCGTGAAACCCCTAACAAAAACCCCTCCCATTTCCAGCATACTCTTCTCTTTCATTTTCACTCTTTCAACACACTTTTGCACTCCCAAAAACATGTCTCAAAGTTTTGAAACTTCAAAGTTTGCTATACAACCCGATATTTGTGAATGCAGTTGTTACTGTAAATTAAAAACATCAAAGACCCAAGATAATCCGGGTTGCCGTTTTTGGCGTTGTAAAGTGCCCAAAGTAAGTGTTTTTACATTTTTAGTGTTTTTTTTTCACGTTATCCATATATTTTACTTTAAAAAACTGATTTTCTTGTAATGTTTATAGAATATGGGCGGTTGCAAACACTTTCGGTGGGAAGATACCATTCACGTGGATAAAACGGTGGCGGCGAAGTTTAAAAATTCACTTTTTGATAGAGATACCGCGACTTCACGTATCTCTAGAGATACTGCTAAGTTGGACTCGCAATTTAAGCTTGTGGAAGCTGAAGAAAAAATTGAACTTTTGGAGGTCTTGCTCACCAGTTAAAAAAAAAAACGAATTTTGCTGAAGGCTAAACTTAGAGACGCTCAACACGAGAAAATAGCTTTGAAAGAAAAACTTAAATTGTGGAAGATTATTTGTGCTATCTTGTTGTTGTTCATTATATATATATATATATATATATATATATATATATATATATATATATATGTATGTATTTTGTTTATTATGTTTAATATTTCTATGGATTATGTTTTTTACTAGTTGTATCTTTTCCCCTATAATGTAATTCGCACCCTTTATGTACTAATTTATTTGTGTTTCTTTGTTAAATTGTCAATTAATAATAAACTTTAACAATAAACTTTGAAGAATTAAAAACATGCCAAACTAATTCAAATTTATGACTTCATCATAAAATAAAAATACAAATTAACAGCCTTAGTCCGAAACTTAAATAACCCATAATCTAAGACAGTGAGCCTAAATAGACCCTAATTGTCATTAGAATAGAAGTCTTCAATATCGTCCTCAGAACGATATTGGCGGTCTCTTAACACACATCTTTTTTTAGGAGATGTTAGTTCTCTACCGGTTGATGATGCTTGTTCTTCGGCCAACTTTAGCATGTAAAATCTACAACGTCTTGCCAGCATTCTGTTGTTTTCATTTCTAATCCCTTGTACGGCAAGCTCGCAAGTTGCTGGACGTACTCGAGGCATGGTTATTGAGTACCTTGTTGGGATTGGAGCGTTGAGATTTTTCAAGTCACGAACAAGACGTTCTGATTCGATTCTCGGCGTAAACCGCAATAATATTCTCGCGGATTTGAATATTTCACACTGCAGAAATCATCATTACGCTCTATAAGAAGGTGGAAATTTAGCTCGTCTAGTTTGAAATCACTGGTATCACTTGAAAAACTGCTATGATTTGAACTCTCATCATCACTGCTATTTGAATCTTTTGGAAGGAATAAAGACCAAGCTGAGTTTTCACTACTCGATATTGAATACGTTGTAGTCTAATAACAAAAAAAGGGCTACTTATATAGTTGCCAACCCCCAAGTACCCTCGGGGGGAGGAGGGGGGGGGGGTCTTTATGACCCTACCTACTTACCTTATTATAAGAAAAATATTAATCTTCATCGGACATTTTACAGTCCGAATCCCACTTGGATCTAAATCTTGTGCTACCATGTATACCATATTCTACCCTATGGTAACGTATTTGCATCCGATTGTTCTTTTCGCGGAAACGATTAAGAGCAAAATTAAACTCTTGTGGAGTTCCACGAGGCATTGACATAACACTTTTTTTGGGCGTTTAAGCCCGACTGAAGCTAACTTTTGCTCCAGTGCTTCAGCCTCCCTAACACGCCAATTCCACTCCTCTCTCATTGTTTTATTGTATTCTCGATTGAATCTTTTGTTAGGGTTATTTGAGTAATGAAAATCATCATCATCTAGTTCCCATGTCCTACCCATTGCTTCAAATATGTTTGCTGGGGTAAAATATATAATAGAATCAAGATTACCAAATTGGGTGTAGAATGTCATGATAACTCGTTTTAAAGTGAATACTAGTTGTTTGTCAATCATGTTATATATAGTACTGCATTTTTTTACCGTTTTATTTGAATTTAATTCATATTACGCAACATTTCAATGCGTAATAGAACATGATTTGACAACACATCATGCATGCCAATTTCAGTTTTTTTATGACACATAAAGGACCAATTTGACAATACAATGCTACATTTTTTGACCGCTTATTTGAATTTAATTCATATTACGCAACGTTTCAATGCGCAATAGAACATGATTTGACAACACATCATGCATGCCAATTTCAGCTTTAATATGACACATAAAGGACCGATTTGACAATACAATTCTGCATTTTTTGACCGTTTATTTGAATTTAATTCATATTACGCAACGTTTCAATGCGCAATAGAACATGATTTGACAACACATCATGCATGCCAATTTCAGTTTTTTTATGACACATAAAGGACCGATTTGACAATACTGTCACACCCCGAACCATGGCCTGGACGTAACACGGCACTCGGTGCCTGACTACATGTGACCGAGCGAACCACATGACTTGCTAAATCATCATGATGCATAACATAAGCGGAATATAACGTGAATGCATGATGAGCCTTTGTAAAACGTAATAATTCATAATACTTAATAAAGTACTTGTTTAAAACATGAGTGAGCCAAAATGGCTATACGACTCCAAATGTCTGACATAACATAACTGACTGGTCTAGTCTATGAAACCTCTATCATGAGTCTGACTGGAAAACATAATTACTGGGACAAGGCCCCCAGCATACCTTTACATGCAAAACTAAACAGAGAAATACAATGTTTAAATCCCGAATGAGATGAGGCTCACCGATAAGCTGGTACGAGTAAATCCTAATGATCAGAAGTGTCGTCCTGTAACGCCGTACCTGCATCGTGAAATACAGGCCCCCGGGCAATAAAAGGGGATGTCAGCACATTGAATGTACTGGTATGTAAAGCAACCGGAAGAAACAACAGGGGACATGGAATAACATGATAAGAACTGAAACTAGAAACTTGGACATGAACATGAGCATGAGTACATATACGTATACATAACATGAGTAAACACATGATAAGTAGGGAGAGCATTTCATAAACCGACATATCATATCATATCATATCACCACGTGGGTACGTGGAGTCAGGTACCTCGCCGGACCAGCAGAGCCCCTATACCTTGCCAGGGTATAAGGTAGTAATTTACCACGTGGGTACGTGGAGTCTGGTACCTCGCCGGACCAGCAGAGCCCTCATACCTTGCCTGAGGTAGTAAGGTACCTGATGGATCCATTCAGTGTAAAATTAAGGTATCGTCTTATCTGGGCGGAGCGATCCTTGTCCTACGGTGGCTTCGTAGTTTCAGGCTATCTGAGCCTTCTCGGTAATTTGTGCAACTCCCAAAAACATGAACATAATATACTTGGCTAAGAAGCCCATGACTTTCGTGAATTTACTTGTACTTGTCTTGAAATCATGATTTCACGAAATAACTTGTAAACATGGTTTCATGAAATAGCTTGTAAACATGGTTTCATGAAATAATCTTGTAAACATGGTTTCATGAAATAACTTGTACAATAGTTTCATAAGATGACTTGTCATAGTCTTGCAAACATGTTCTTGATTCATGAGTAATACAATAGTTCATAATCATATATTTGTAGTTGACTTGAAAACATGTTTATAACTTGCAAAATAACTCATGCAGTTTCATATGAACATAATGAGAACACATGAGGAAGAATTCATGATTCATGGATTAAGCTAGGATCCCTAATGTCTGTAATGGAAGATTAGGAATACAATAACGAACATAGATACGGAATTCATGTACATACATACATAATTACGGGCTACCAATATGTTGGATTTAATGCCCTAGGATTTGAACTTCATAGATTTTATAAACGGAACATGGGGAAAACGTAGAGGTTCCCACATGTGGATGGAAGTTCTACATACCTTAACCTCCCGCTTTTGAGCGTATCACAATGTCTTTCAATCCCTTCAACTTCAATCTATAGCAATACAAGTCATAGGGATTCTATATTAGCAACCATATCCATGTTTTTTTCATCTAAGCATTTTATCAAACACTTAATAGGCTTGAAGCTTTATAACCCTCATTAATGGTGTTTTCTTCACCAAATCCCCATCCTTTTACTTCTAGCTAATTCTACAATCCCATTAGATGTAATTAACATCATTTTTTATCAACAATATGGATACAACAATCCCAAGTCAACAATCCAACAATTCTAGCATAGTTCATATAATCATCTTCAACAAACCCAATTATTATTCTCCTAAGAATTCATCAATTCACAACTATAAGTGGTTAGGGAGTAGAAATATTACCTTTTTGGGTAGTCACCACGAAATCAACACCCCCAAGTCCGATCTTTAGCTTAAAATGACGACCACAACTTATACTACAAACTATCCTTCATGAGCTTCGGGATTCGGGGCCTTAAACTTGGTTGATTCTCTATTTTCTCTCTCTATCTCTCCTCTCTCTCACTTTCTCTCTCTAAAAATCTGAAATTTGTGAATATGGAGGCTGCTAGGGTTTTTATTTTCTTTATATACCAATGGGAAAATGGGTTGACCCAACTTGAAAACGGGTTGGGACCTTTCTGTCTTAAAACGTCCATATCTCCCTATCCCGATATCGCCTGTGAACCCACAACCTATGGTTAGAAAGGTATTTCAATTATCTACAACTTTCATTCTTTGAGTTTTCCCAAATTCTCAACTTACGATGGGGTTATGGCCTCCCGAAGTCAGGTGACCCGAAACTCAACTGCGGACCAAAACACGCCCATGTTACGGTCCCGTAACACAAGGGACGGACCGTAACGTGGCGTCGTACCTTGTCGAAAATTTCCAGAAAGTTTCTGGAAATTCTCCCTGTGTTACGGTCCGTAACACAAGGTACGGCCCGTATCACAAGGGACGGACCGTATCCTGGGACCGTATCGTGAACGAAATTTCCAGTGAGGTTCTAGAAATTTCGTCTGTGTTACGACTCACTGTTACGGCCCGTAACACGAGTTACGGTCCGTAACGTCACCGTAATGCAGACGACTTTTCCAGCGAACAGGCTTCACTCAAATAGGCATAACTCTTTGCACAGATGTCCGTTTAATCCTCATAATATACCGTTGGAAAGCTATTCAATAGGGCTACAACTTTCATCAAGGAGGTTCTTCCAGATTCGCAATGGATCAAGGAGTTATCGCTTCCCGAAATAAGCCTATCAAAAAATTTTGCAAACGCTCAAACCTACAGTGTTTTCACTAGACTTCTAGTGATATGAGCTTAAACTTAGTTCCAAGATGCGGGGTGTTACAAATAAAATGCTGCATTTTTTGACCGTTTATTTGAATTTAATTCATATTACGCAACGTTTCAATGCGCAATAGAACATGATTTGACAACACATCATGAATGCCAATTTCAGCTTTTTTATGACACATAAAGGACCGATTTGACCATACAATGCTGCATTTTTTGACTGTTTATTTGAATTTAATTCATATTACGCAACGTTTTAATGCGCAATAGAACATGATTTGACAACACATCATGCATGCCAATTTCAGCTTTTTTATGACACATAAAGGACCGATTTGACAATACAATGCTGCATTTTTTGACTGTTTATTTGAATTTAATTCATATTACGCAACGTTTCAATGCGCAATAGAACATGATTTGACAACACATCATACATGTCAATTTAAGCTTTTATATGACACATAAAGGACCGATTTGACAATACAATGCTGCATTTTTTGACCGTTTGTTTGAATTTAATTCATATTACGCAACGTTTCAATGAGCAATAGGGGTCAATATGAATCTATTTAAGAAGAATATTGGACGAGGTAAAAACTCATCCATTTTATAAGTTTAAGTCTCTTAAGTCATTCAAAAAAACCTCTCTTAAGTCATTCAAAAAAAAAAAATCAAACTTTCTACAAAATATGGCTCAAGATATTTCACCAGTTAATGTTTCAATACATTGGGATGATATTATCCTTGATGACAATAATATAGTTCGTTACAATAAAAAACCAAACATTCATGTTAAATGTCCACTTGAAATGTCTTATGAATCACTAGTCACTTACATATATCAAAAAAATGAAGGTTAGTCCAGATGAGTATGAAATCTCTATAACAGGCAGATATCCACAATCAGTTTCCCATGGTATAGTGCTTTATGGTAGGCATTATATCAATGATGATGATTCTTTGAGGGATTATTTGAATGCGCCAGAAGAATTAAAACATTTAGTCTCCCTTAATGTTCTTGAGATGTATGTTAAAAGATACCCCGAGAGGTCCCGCAAGAACAACCCAGTCAAGTTAACACGTATGGAGATATTAGTTCTTACGGGGACATTTTGAGTGGCCAGGTGCCGCTGGAAAATCTTACCCAACAATTTAATCAAACTTGATAAATATGCATACTTATATTATTATTTTGTGCAGTAGCACGTGTTTATTGTATGTATTGGTAAATAACCATTTTTAAATCTTTGTAGGGGTTATAGACCTGATACGAGTAATATTGGGCAATCATCTCAATTTAGTGGAGCAACTCATTATTATCAAAACTCTCAGTTCAGTGGAGCTGATTATTATAATAATTCTCAGTTCAGTGGAGCTGATTATTATAATAATTCTCAGTTCGGTGCAGCTGATTATTATCAAAACTCGCCAGTGGTACCAACTGTGGATGAAAGGCAGTCCTCTCAGTTTGGTGGAGTTGATCATTCTCCACACCATGCTCATTCTCAATATGTGTAGGTTCATCACCTTGATGTTAAATAATTAATATATATGTATAGAGAGAGAGAGAGAGAGAGAGAGAGATTTGAATTTGGAATTTAACATATGCTTTTTATCGTGTAGGAGCAGGCCTTTCTTAGATGGCACTGATTGTCCAAGTTATGTGGATACATCAGAGAGTGATGGCGATGAACCAGCTAATAATGCAGAGGTAACCAATGATGAAGATAGTGAAGGGGATGAAGAAGATACGCATTTTAGTCCCCAAAACCAACCAGAACCAACTCACCATCACGTACCACTTCTGATGGCGGAAAACCCAATTCCTGACAGCCCAATGCAGTGACATTCTGACTATATTCCATATCTTGACAGTCTACATGGTCGTGAGGATGCATTTGTCTTCACAAGAGATGATGATCAAAGTCGCCAAAAAGCGTGGATTGAACAAAAAAATCCCATGATTGATGAATACATCCTTGCAAAGGGAATGGAGTTCACATAAAAAAAATGTTGCAACGGGCTGTCAGAATGTATTGTATAAAGGATATGAGGGAGTTTAAGGTTGATGACTCAAATAAATCGGTATGGAGGATGGTTTGTAAGCGACATACTCAAGGCTATCAGTGGTTGCTTCGGGGAATTGCTAAGCCTGATGGTCTGTGGGAAATCACAAAATTCCACCCAAAGCACACTTGTGATATAGGACAAAGTCGAGCAGATCATTTTAATTTAGATATAAACATGATTGCTCATGTGTTACTTAAACACATTGAGGAAACTCCAAGGTAACTTATCTGACTTAGTACATTATATATCTTATAGCAATTAAAATATCATTGCTAAATGTTGTTTGTTTAAACTTATGCAGGATGCCCATCAAAACTTGTATTAGCATGGTCCACTCCAAATATGGTAAAATCATAAGCAAAAGAAAGGGATTTCGGCGTAGACGTGGTTTTGAGATGATCTTTGGAACTTGGGAATCCTCTTTTCAAGCGTTGCCGGGGTATATGGTGGCTCTACAACATGCTAATCCTAGCACTGTTGTACAGTGGCGGCTTTTAGAGGACAGAATTTTTGACTTCGTCTTTTGGGCATTCAAACCAAGTATTGATGGTTTTGCTCACTGTCGGAATGTGATATCGATAGATGGGACGCATGTATATGGCCGATATGACATTAAGCTCCTAATTGCAGTAGGTATGGATGCCAATGGGTCAATATTCCCTCTTTCTTTCGCAATTGCCGCCATCGAGAGCAACGAGACATGGGGGATGTTCTTGACTTATCTAAAAACTAATGTTATTAAGGGTCGTCAGCGCATATGTGTCCTATCGGATCGTCATAAAGGCATATTGCACAATATGCGTACTCTGGAAGGGTGGCAGCCTCCACATGCTTACCATCGATATTGTTTAAGGCACTTAAAGGCTAATTTGCAAACAAAGTTTGGAAATAGCACTGTAAACAAATTGATGTGGGGGGCTGCGATGCAGCATCAACAAAGAAAATGGACTGCAAAACACTACAAAAAAATGCTTAAATTGCGGGGGTTATTTTTAAGGTTTGCGGTGGTTTGAAACCCCCGCAATGTGTTGTTGCGGCAGTTGGCAAAACCCCCACAATAACAGCTGTCGCAATCAATTAGCGGCGGTTTTTTGCTGACCGCCAGAACTAATTTGCGGCGGTTATTTTACGGCAGTTGACCCCCGTAATTTTAAAATTTAATCTTTTAAAAATAATTCTCAATGACAGATTGCGGCAGTTTAGAACCTCCGCAATACACACACACACACACACACACACACACATATATATATATATATATATATATATATATATATATATATATATATATATATATATATATATATATATATATTTTTTTTTTTTGTTTTGTTTAAAATTAGCTTATATTTAAAGGTCCTGACAGTCTCATATCCCCCAACAATTCATTGAATTCTTTTATATATTATCGACTACAAAATCACTAATTAAGCTAGAAATCATAATCAAAGCAAAAAAACGTTAAAACTTTAAGAGACATCGATAACATATCGTAAAATCACAAATGTTATCATAAAGTACCATTAGCTTTTGAAACTAAAAATTTAAGTAGCATTATTAGATCACTCAAAAATTAAATTTAAACACAATACATTCACTCCAGCATTCTAACATCCGTTCCTACCAAACAATACAATGAAATCAACGGTTGTCACTAGGATTACTATCACCGCATGATCTTCTTGCGTCCGTGGGAGAAAGGGATCCACTCGCCGCATCACTTGGCTGCATAATGAAAAGCATAGAAATAAAGTTAGCTACTATCCTGATAACACCACAACTCTTTATTCAAGTTTAATTTGGAAATCCAACTGCTCACTTACAATCTTATATAATATCTTATCAACTCATTGAATGACAATTAAAGAACGTGTTAATCCATGAGTATATACACCAACCAAAAGTATACAAAATACAGCAACAGAGTGTAAAAATGAATTCACATAACTAGTACTAGAATATATCACTAGCATTAATATTTGGAAAGATAAAAAAGAGTGCCCAATATGATTTAGGGCAAGGATTCGTGATCTACTTTCGTACAACAAAATTTGTAATGAACCATGTGAAAATAAAGGAAGGAAGTCATATATGGATCTTAAAACAACATTTATGATCACATACATCATTTTCAATTGAGCATCCAAAAGTAGTTAGCTGTCACGTAACATGGCATCCAAAATTAAACCTCTTTTTCATCTCACACTAGCTACAATCAGTTTCATATAAATACTACTCCCTCGGTCCAAATTTATACGACACTCTTTCCTTAAACATTCCTGTGAGAAATGACACTGAAAGAAGAGGTGTTCAGTTTTTTCCTCCTGCTCCTCACATATGACACACTTGTTATCATGGCACACCCCTATTTTTTGTAGTCTTGATCTTGTAAGGATCCTGTCATATCCTACGTACTATCCAGCAAATGAAACTCTATTTTGGTATATTGAGTTTATTCCACACCACCTCTCCCAATACCATGATTCTTGGTCTCCTTTCCTCCATTGATAGCCACTATGAATTTTGTAGCTACCACTCTGTGTTATCCACCTATTGCCCACATATCTAGCTTTAAATTTATCTCTAATGGAGCATATCTTCTTCCAGTACCATGAAAAGTCAGTAGGAGGTTCAAATCATTACACAATGATTCTATTTTCTATATTAATTCATCAAAATTTAAGGCCAAGAATCAATTCAAACAGAAAATAAGTCAGTAGCCAAACACCTCAAAATCAAATCTTTAAACATAAAAATGATTCTATTTTCTTTATTAATCCATAGTAGTTCGTCAAAATTTAAGGTCAAGAATCAATTCAAACTACACCATACACCTCAAAATCATTGTGTATCGGGTATTGGGTGAAAATAACTCTATCATATATTCTCTTAAATTGCTACTAGTAGCAGTATCTATTTAAAAAAAAGGTAATTAGGTCTTATTTTGGTACATGACAGTAAAATTATCTTTATTTATCTAACAAAATAGTAGTATACTAATGCAGTATAGTTTTCAGGACTAGGAACTCTTATCTATTATTTTAGTACACAACAAACCAGAATGTACTACTCTGTTTTTACTCTCTGTTTGCTTGTTTCTTATACAGCTTCAATTTGTTACACAACAAACCAGACTTCATTGACACAAAGAGAAGTCTCCCTTTTTTTTTCCTAATCACTAAAAACGTGATTTCCTTAAGCAGGCATTGAGAAAGGATTCTACACAGTTGAATCATACATCCCAACAGTGGATAGGAAAAGACCATCATATTACAATTGGATCATCTGAATGTCGATACTGTTTTTTCGGACACAAAATAAACCAACATACAATAACAGCCACAACAATCTCGTCATTTTTCGAAGAGAAATCAAATCCAAAAAATTTCAGACCAATTAAATGAAAAAGAAATGAAGAACTTTACTTACTGTTGTAGGAGAAACCGCCGAAAAAGAAGCAAAGAACCCCGCAAACTGTTCTGGTATCGTCCCTTCCTTCATTATCATATATGCCTTGAAAGCATTCATCATTTTTTCAATAATCTCAGTTTTACTTTTAAGCAGGTCTTCATGTGTCTTCCACAAGATATTTTTATTTGCAGCCCACTTCTTTCCAATAGATTTATAGACATGTCCCATTGCAACTGACTCGGTTGTCCTAAAGAAGAACTTGGGCTTCAAGAATAAAACATTGGTTAACTTATACCTTTATAATTTGATATATTTGTGCTTCTCACCAAAAAAGAGACAGTGATATAGTTGTAATAATATAGAGCTTATACCTTTATAATTTTATCGAAGACGCGGTTGAAGTATGAAATAGGTAAACTTAACCATTTCTCAAAGTTGATTGGAAATAAAGAGCAGTCACACGCCAAAATTCCACAAAATCGTGAAAGAAGGCCGCGTCCATCTCCAAATGGTTCATCTAAGTAATCAAAATCAACCACAATACGTTGTTCACACGTTAAATTGATCACTTCATTAACTTTAACTTTGAGTTTCCTGATATTTTCTTCTGAATCTATAATAAGAAAAGAGATCAGTTGAAGCCACGAGAGAGATGAACAACAACTTAGAAGGGACTGTTGAATATGTACTGATAGTCAAAAGTATTTACCTATTGCGTCTACAATCCAATGCGACCTAGAACGCTTTTTGGATGCGGCCTGAACTGTTGGAGCTGGTTGTGTTGAGTCCTGATCTGTCGAAGCCAAATGTGATGTCGAGTGAACTGACAGAGATGGTTGTGGTGAGTCCTGATCCGTCGAAGCCAAATTTGATGTCGAATGAACTGATCGAGATGGCTGTGATGCTTGGTGAACTGCTGGAACCGGCTGTGGTGCGGCCTGATCCATCGGAGCTGGATGGGATATTGAGTGAACTCATCGAGACGGCTGTGATGCCGGATGAAATGTTGGAGTCACCTGCGATGTTGGCTGAAATGATGGGGCCAGATGTGTTGTTGCCCGAAATGACATGGTCGGATGTGTTGGCAGACATGGCGTTGATTGAAGAAAAGAAGGTCCTAATTCAGCAACTGGATGAGATACTGACTGAACTGAATTTTGCTTCTTCTGCAAACGCTTGAACCTTGGCATATCTACAATTCAATAATGAATCCTGCAGCAGGAAGCAATGAAGTTAGTAAGCAGATCCACAGCAAAATGTCAAGATTAATACCACAGTTATCAGGCTGAGTAAAACAAATGATTAGCACTTCTAATGTTTTGAAGTCCCAGTTAGTCTACTGTTTAGTCCGCTGATATTAATATATCTACATGATCAGTCATCTTGAGGTATAGTTGACAAAATCACAACAACACAACTCCTAAAACTTTCCTGCTTTCCAGATCATAGTTCTACTTCTTGCAGATATAATAACGTCCAAATGTACTTTTTCCATGACCAAAATGAAAAACGGAATATAACATATTTCGTAACCACAGAGGCAAGTGTTCGCACTTTTACTGAAACAAGAATGTGAATTCAATTTATACTATATGTTATCAAAGAAAAGAAGATTATGCAAAGAACTCTTCTCAATAAAGGATCAGCTTGATTACCTGTAGGTGGAGTATGAGTTTGTTAAACCATCCAGCATAAGAAGCTAAGAAACGTTCCGTACTGCATTCTTGACATGTCACCCCAAGCAAACATATACCAGCCCAATATTTATCTGGCTGCAACACAAACATCACAAAAAGGCAACTCCTTAGTCCCAAATCATAATACGTGGTAAGAAAGTTCATAAATACCAAGTCAGCAATTTGCTTTCCAGGAAAGCATGCCAAAAACAGAATAAGGTTTCATTTCCCAGTCAACGAATCGCCTGACAAAAGGAACAGACCCAGACACCCATTTGCTAAAGGTGAGATAATTACATATCATCATTATTGCAATTTGCAAAATTTAAGGACCCGTTTAGCCATAAAGACTATTACTTTTTTTTTCCAGAATAATTTTTCACTTTATTTAAAAATCAGAGTTTGGCCATGAAAGTTCCAAATTCAACTTGAAGTTAAATTCCAAATTTGAAAAACAACTTATAAGCAGTTTTCCATCTCCATCTTCCTAATTTCAAATAAAACGCTCTCTTCTCTCCATTGCAAAAAGTATAACCAAACACAACTCCATCTTCTAACTACAACTTCAAAAATTCCCAATAAAGTGATTTTTTTTCTATGGTCAAACGCCTACTAAGTACAAGCTTGGATGCAAATATTTCAATAGCGTGGAAATGTATGTATGTTCTATAGCTTCGTCGCGAGCATACAGAAGCAGAAGCACAAAATGTATATCGTTAGTCACAAATCCTATACATAAAAAAAGAGGCATAATACAACTGGCAACTAAACTCCCTAACTTTGAAAATGCACATCTAGACACCTTAATTTGGCCCCGTAAACACACTTTTCCGGATGTGCATTCTCAAAGTTGGGGTGTTTACGGGGCAACTTAAACCAAGTCAAGGTGTCTAGATGTGTATTTTCGAAGTTGGGTTGTTTAGTGTTAGTTGAGGCCAAGTTAAAATGTATTCTAAAAAAAAAGAGCAGTTCTTTCAAGATTATTCACCGTATCACTAGAGACAAGACCGACAACTCGATTAATCCATGAATCAACAGCAGCCGTCCAGTTTTCAATCAACTTTTCATCGGACTCGGGTTGACCCGATTCCGACAATAGCTGATGAGTTTTAATGGCGGACCATACATAAGCTTTAAAGGAAAAAGGGAAAATGGACCTCAAAGGTAAGCTTTCTGATTACCGAATCTGAGGAATAAGTACAACATTTGAAATGAACAATAAAACAAACCGGAAACCTCGACTGAACGAAATCTTTGGTGGGAAATCCGAACCTTGCCGGAAAAGAAAACTGGGTGTTTGGTGCTGATTTTTGGTGGAAACGAAGGTGGTGACAATGGTGATTTTGGGGTGAAATTAAGTGGGCTACGGATCGGTTTGGTATTCTGTTTTTGGTTGTTTCAAGTATGTTTCAGATGGGGTTTTGGGGTGGTTTGGATGGTGGCAAAAAGGGATGGTTCACGGTGAGAAAAGGAAAAGGAAAATATGGCAGAAATAAAAAGTAGTGAGAGAGGCAGAGGGTTTTGAGAGAGGGGGAAAAGATTTTTCAGAGAAAAAAGAGCCAAAAAAAAAGTGAGGTAAAAGTTGCGCGCAATTTTTTTTCCCCAGATGGTGGAGGTTCCAAACCCCGCTAGTTTCTTTTATTTGTGTCGGAAATGTAAACCCCCGCTATTTAATGAAATTTGCGGGGGTTGTAGCTGACCCCCGCTATTAAACCGCCTCAATTTAAGCATTTTTTTGTAGTGAAAATGGAGCTGCTAAGGGAAGTGAGCGAAGAGGCATATGTTTGGTTGATGAAATTAGAAGTTGAAAAATGAATGCTTTATGCTGATGGAGGAAGGAGATGGGGCATGCTCACAACGAATAGCTCGAAGTCTTTCAATGGACTCCTCAAATCTGCTCGAGGACTACCTGTCACCGCAATGGTAAGACTAACTTTCAGGCAGGTCGTGGAGCGATTTACGGATAGGACAAGGCAGGCCAGAGCCATATTAGCCGAGGACGGAACATGGATGCCAAAGCCCTATAAAAAAGATGGATCACCATAGAAGAAAGGCAGAGGGTCACCAAATGACCGAGTATGACGTCGTTCAACAAGTGTATGAAGTTAGAACGGGTTATTGCGACGGCAAAGGAGGAAACAAACATATCGTTACTGAGCGTACAAAATCATGCACTTGTGGTAAGGGGAAAACATACCACATGCCATGTTCTCATGTAGTCAAGGGCTTTGAGAGAATGGCCAGAAATGTAACTGATTATGTGGTGGAGGAATATAAGGCCGTAAAATACCTTAAAGAATATTCCGGCCACTTCCATCTCCTTGGTGATCAAGCTTAATGGCCAGCCACACCGTTTTCTATGATTGCGAACAAGAAGCATATCCGTAAATTGGGAAAAAACAAGCTAACCCGTTATCACAATCAAATGGATGTTAGCGAAAAAACTTACTCTCGCAAGTGCTCGACATGTAAGAAATTAGGGCATGATAAGCATTCATATGGGCAAAACTCCCGTGGTGGCAGCACATCTGGAAGTAGAAGAGTGTCTAGAACTTGATTTTTTTTTTTTAAGTCTATTGTAATTTAATGATGTATTTCTTTGCTAATGGAATGAAATATTTTTCAATTATTATGAATCTCTCGTATTGGATGAATTATTTCTAAATATTATATTTATTTTTGCACATTCAAAAGGTGCGGATTATACAATACAATAACAAAATAAAAAAGGCATAAAAGAAAAAAAAAAAACCTAATACAAAGCAGAGTAATTTTTTCTTTTCTATCTTTCTTGAACTAAAAAAGTACTTTCATAGCTTTGGGAGTAAAACAAAAGAGATTAATCAAAACCCTATAAAATATGACACTTAAACCTAAATATAACAAGTTTGCAAACGTACTTCGGAGCACTTTACAATCCCTAAAACGACGATCCAAATGTATATGTATACTTGATGTAATGAGCCGATATTATTGTACACTAAAAAAATTATTAAGTTCTATATAAAATATTTATATTCCGGTATTTTGAAACGTGACTAATCTTCGGTCAAAGTACGAAAAAAACCTTAATTTTGAGTTTAATTTCCAAAGAATAAAGGTTGGGGTCGGGGGGAAAGAGGCTTCACGCACAGAATCTGTGCGTGAAAGGACCAAAGTGTAAATGTACAGTTTGGCCCTTTCACGCACAGATTCTGTGCATGAAGCCTACTTTGGTTCTTTTTTTTTTTTTTTTTTTTTTTAACGTTTTAGTTTGGTTCCAAAAAAAAAAATTGGGTTAAAAAAGCTCCGGACCCCTTATTTTAGCATACAAATTAGAACCATATAGCTTTGGCATTGATGAGCATTTCTTTAAGAGAGCCATCAACATGAAGGGAGATAACATCCTTAGCTGAACCAATAAATTGTCCACCACTGAAAATAGATTACAACCTAGGATTCTCAAAGCAACTGCCATTTCATTGCCTCTTGAATCTTGGTCCAATTCATGAATTGCTGGGCTTGCTCCTAGTTCATAGAAAAGTGCTTTGATACTATGACACATGCAACATGAACTCTTGGTGAATATTACTGCTGCGCTCATTGATGCTAACTCTCTTATCTTATCCATATTTGAAAATTGATCGATGTATACAGAAAAAATCTTGTGTGAAACAGAAGGGAGTACTGTTAGCTAGGATGATGATGCTAGTGATCTATGCTTTAGTGATGTTTGTGGTTTCATAACTTGGGTTATTCATAGCGATTCTTGATAGATATGGATCATATTGTTTAGTTATCCAGAAAAGGCCAAAAAAAAAAAAAAAAGGAGCAAGAATACTAAAGCAAAAAATGAAACGAGAAATTCCGTAAAGATATTTCTTTGTATTCCCTATTTGCTCGAGAAATTCTATATACGCTAATTGGGAAACTTTCGGTGATAAATTGGAGTATAATTAAATTATTTCAAGAATAGCAATGTTTAGATTCTAAAGGCAATGCTAATACTGGATCAATAGATATAGGAGATCATGTCGAATATAGAATAAAATATGCTCTGTAATTATTTAATGCATGCGTAGGAGAATATCATCAATAGAACTTGCTTCTGAAGAATTTTTTTCTTCTGATCTACAAGTGATCAGTAGTTTCAGATCACAAGTTCACTCACTAGATTTGACATGAAAATGTTCTAATATTCCTCCTGTAAATATTTTTCCAACAACACTCAAATTCTATGGAATCAAATCAGCTAATAATTGGAAATGTGAATTCCTTATGCTTTCCAAGTTGAGATTTTCATGTTGGAGAGTTAATTAAGGGATAATTCTTTTGGTAATTACAAGTGTGTGCTCGTTTGGTGGTTGTTATTTTTGGAGGATCTTATAGCTGAAGTGTAATTGACAAGATCTTATCCAATTTGTTCTTATTGGGGGATTCATTCACATCAAGATTAAATCTTTATTCGCGGGGATGCTTCTCCATTGGAACCAAGTTGTAATCGATAATTAATTCTCACATCATGATTTATATTAAGGATTGAGTTTGATTCAAGATTCATACTTTGAGAAATTTGAAGCGCTAGTTAGGGTGGGGAATCTCACCGGTCTCGGGTAGGTGAAACTTTAACGTCTCGATCAATTGCTTGTTTTTCTCAAAATATGATTGTATCTTATACTACTACTTTACCTAATAATATTCTGTGGCAAGCGTATGCTAGGTCATTATGCTATTTTGAGCTACTAAGGCCATCTCCAACCTTGCACCATTTTTTGCACCAAATGCTATTTTGGTGCAAAAAATGGTGTTTTGGAGCTCCAACCTTACACTATTCATTAATAATTTATTATTATTTTTTTATTATATAACACTTTTAATTTAACATATTATAAATTTTAATTTTTACATTTAGATTCCTAATATAACTATTCATCTACACCATTACTATTCATTAATTTTTTTTTTTATTATTATATAACACTTTTAATTTCACATATTATAAATTTTAGTTTATAATTTTAGATTCCTAGTATACCTAATTATTTTTTATGTAATATCTTATAATATTAATTTTACATCTTAATTTTGGAGTGTAAGTTTTATAAATTAATTTTCGTATATATTATTTTATATAAAATTGTAAGTTAATTTTATTATAAGTTATAATTGTATTAAAAAATATAACCATCACAAAAATAAAAAGTGCAAATATAAAATACAATATGTTATTAATAAATAACACAATGTTCAATAACATAATAATTTCGAATATATAACACAATGTTCAATAACAACACAATGATCAATAACATAACAATGTTCAATACATTAAAATTGAAAATACATTAAACAGCATAATAATTTAGAAAATTATAACAATAATTTAGTACTCTGGTAAGTCGTTTCCAGATCCACCAATATCATTTGCACTATTGTACCCATCTTCCACTCGACCACAAAAACCATTCCTGAGCCACAATCTCAAAAGAAGAAATATTTTGCGACGAAACAAGAATCATGTCGAAAAGATGTTGAACGTGCATTCGGAGTTTTGCAATCTCGTTTTGCAATTATTGCAGGGCCATCGCGTTTTTGGAGAAAAGAAGTGCTACATGATATATTAACATCATGTATTATACTGCGCAACATGATAATCGAGGATGAGCGTGATCTTAATGCACCAATTCAAGATGCTTGGGAAGGTCCAACTCCAACAATAGAAATGGTAGTAGATGAAAATTATCAATTTGAACAATTTTTAGCTCGACACAAAAAAATTAAGAACAAAGATGCTCATTTTGCACTTCGTAATTCATTAGTAGAGCATTTATGGGAGCAACGTACTAATCATGGAAGTTGAATATTTATGTAGAAATTAAAATAAATTCTACCTTAATGTAATAGTATTTATTTAATTATATTTTATCAATGATTTCACTTTTATTTGAATTATCCATTAATATGTATAACGTATAATATTTGCTTACAATTTATATTATTTAAAATTTTATGGTATAAAATAATTTTATATTAAATGATTATATTACGAAGGATTATGAATTATATGGGATGGATATGTAAAAAAGAAAAAAAAGATTTTTTTTATGAAATTAAAAATAAAATTTAAGTAAAAGAAAATAATATAATATAAAAGAGAGAGAAGAATATAAAAGGAATATTTTTTTTTGGTGCAAAAAATGGTGCAATGAGTTGGAATTAATTTGCACCATTTTGGTGCAGAAAATGGTGTAATGGGTTGGAGATGCCCTAATCGTATGTTATACTCTTTTATGACTATTGAAACTTAAAGCATGATTAAAGCTGTTGTACTACAAAATGAGCATGGCATCCTAAATATTGCACCGTTAAATCATGCTAGCATATTTCGGATTATCACATGCTTTGATTGATTTGGTTTTCACATGATATTGTCTGATAATGAGATTGCTTGATCGATATCAAAATTTTCAGTATATCTGACCCAATATCTGCGAATGTACATGGAATTAGGTCTAGAAGATCCTAGTACCCGTAAGCTATGGACCTATGTGATTTCAGACTAGTGGATTACCTAGTATTCACAAGATCCCATGAATTGGATAGATCGATCTAGTAGTCCTAAGCTCATGATGTGGTTCGACTTTTACCTGCTTGCTACTTGTCTTACCTCACTACTAAAAAAACAAGTTTTACCGACCTAAAAAAAATGGCTATTTCCGACCTCATGAGGTCGGTTTTGGCCAAAAACCGACCTCAAAACCGACCTCAAAATCAGGTCGGAAAACAGTGGGTCGGAATTATTACCGACCTCATGAGGTCACAAAAAACCGACCTCATGAGGTCGGTAAAGTTTTTTAGCCGGGTATTAATTAAATAAAATACCGACCTCATTAGGTCGGTAAATTATATTAATAATATAATGATATGAGTTTACTGACCTCCTGAGGTCGGTAATTTATATGAATATATGATATATTTTGCATAAAACCGACCTCATGAGGTCGGTAATTTGCAATTTCTGGGAATATCATGCATAAAACCGACCTCATGAGGTCGGTAATTTGCAATTTCTGGAAATATTTTGCAGAAAACCGACCTCATGAGGTCGGTAATTTGCAATTTCTGGGAAAATTTTCCAGAAAACCGACCTCATGAGGTCGGTAATTAGCAGTTTCTGGGTAAATTTTACCCATAACCGACCTCATGAGGTCGGTATTCTGCAAAACAAATTGTTGCACCTAGCTGTTACTCCAGCTGCCTCCCTGTCAAGATGAAAATAATTTTACTTTCAACTAAAACGAGCCCAAATAGCTGCCAACAATACATCAAACTACTATAAATACATAAAACAATAAGCTACTATTACAAAACACTAGATGGCTCGTGCCCGTGCTTTGCACGGGCGTATGGCCGACATCATTGTTTGTATTATTTGTGCAATTATTACAGGAATACTAAAAGGATCATAACACCAAGAAAATAATTCTACGTGTTTCAGGTTTTAACACTTCATAATATTTACGCGCACTAAGCAACAAAAGTATACAATATTGTGAAATCGTACATTCTTCATTTTCAATGACAAAATCTGTTTACATAATGGAAAAAAGAAGCACCATGCCTTTTGAAATTTGACCACTCCATAAAGCTTTGTTGTCATAACTCATAAGGCTTTTTTCCCAAGTTGTCAAAGATATTAGAACCTGCCATTAGAAACCATAGGGATGAGTACTTGTCTACCAAAATAAAAGAAAGAATTTGGTAAGCGTAAGAAATGAGGTGGATACAATGTGAAGCAGGATGCAAGTAAAATGTTTGTGTCCTGTTAAGGTAAAGAGAAATACTACGATGCGACTATAAATTAAATAGCTCTTGGAACTATAAGTTGGTAGAAGGAACCCATGGGTGCAAGTTGGCATAACTTTGAGTCTTCTCTGTTACCCATGCATCAAGCAACAATCAATGAAACAAGCTATATTGAGTGAGGAATGACAGTTTGTTACTTGTAAGCCCTTCTAAGGCTAGCTAGCACTTTAGTAAAAAACTAAGTAAGAAAACAACTTCACATCATTTGTGAGATTTTGCTTTGCAAGTATATTCAGATGATGACAAAGGACTATAAAGGAAAAAATCAACTTTTATTCTATTGTATTCTGCTCAACATAGTAGGCAAAAATCATGAGATGATAATACTTGTTTATCAATGACAAGATAGTTGGTACATACCTAAATTTCTTTCATAAGAAATTTGCTACTTCCTCTTGTTTATTGAATTCTAAATCTGATGCCTTCAAACACCCCACATAATTATTCTCCAAATCTAGTCTTTCAGCTGCAAAATTAGTGTATGTAAAGCATATTTGTCCCATTCAAAAGACCACTTTTTTCCTCCTTATCCCTAAGCCTTCAGTTGATACTAATTTGCGACAATGATCATCCTAGTTTCATTATAATAATTAGAGTAATCCGATCAACACCACAACTGTCATCAATAATTCATCATACACAACAGATGTGGTATCTTGAAAGTGTGATTTTTCATAAGATTGGAAGGAGAAACATCCAGCATAAACATTAGATATTTAACATCGCAACAAAGGATAGTTTTTTCTTACATGGCAAGCAAAATGGTACTAACAAAAAGAGCAGAGAAAGCAACTCAACTTACATTGCAGTCAACCTAGCTCAAGTCAAATTTCAAAAACCTCATCAGACAGAGGATGGTATTAAACTGTACACCTTTTCATCATTCCAAATGATATTAAAGGTAGTTGTTGGTTTTAAATATTTCGAAATGTACAGTGGAAGGGCTCTTATAAACATAATAATTAAGCTGCTCATTTTCTAAAAACGTTAGAGTGAAGCAATGAAGGTTTGTCTAAATTTGGATCAAACTATTCTGTGTTTAACCAAACCTCTATGCAGTGATGTCACTTGATGCCATGTTCAAATGCTAGCAACTGTATTCGTTTTAAAAGGAAGAGGAAGATAGACTGCCCAATTTATAGATGAAAGTTGGTCAGTACATAACTTGGTATTTGTTATTATTTTTGTTATATATAGATCTCACGCAAGATAGCCAAGTAGGAGGTATCAGTTTACCGCTTTATAAATTTCTTCACCCTCATTTGATGACGATCTTAAAGATGCTGAAACTTTGTCTTTAACAGTTCCATAGGCTCTCATTACATTCACTTCCTTCAAGTTAAGCACCTTTCTACTGTCCTACAACCCAAAAGAATAAGGTCTAATTTTCTATATCAGTGGGGAAATCTCTGCCAAATTTTTTTGCTAGAATAGTTTTCAATCTATCTCCATGATGGAAACCAATTGTAATTCCCAAACAGACACAAGAAAGGAAAGATGTATTACATACAGAATCCCTCATCTAGCTTTCATTAATCACACTGTTAGTTGTTGGAGAAAATCAAAGGCACAGAGAAGAGCAATAAACAAAATTCCTAGAGATTCAGTGAGACATGCTACCATAGCTGTATTTACACACTTATAAAGTGTAGAACCTGCATATGGTAATGGAATTTTGACTCCAAGTGAATAACATTTTCAAAAGTCTTATGCACAATGAATTAAATAAAAGAAAGAAACATAGGTGTGACATATGAATACTCACCTAGAGGGTACTCAAATACTACTTCAACTACCATAACAGCCCACATAGCATTCCATCCAACAACTTCACAACATGCAACAGATTAAAACAAACTTTAAGCTCAAATAGTATTACACAACAAGGTTTAGCACAAGCAAAGATCGTATTTCAATTTTCATTTGATTTTAATTAACAAATGTAGCAGTAAATTTGATATGAAGTTACTCGTTGGACTTTCTTACTCAAGAAAGACTTTAAATTTTTTGAGTAGTTAGAAGGCCATCAGGTGCCTTTAGAAATAAACTTTAAACCACAGGTCTAATCCGAGGAAGACGACTCAATAAATCATTGTAGACTTTATTCCAAATTAACAATATATAAAAATGCATGAAAGACTTACTTGAGACACAGTAGGGGGCCCTGATTTCAGATTTCTGTTAACTGCTGGAAGGTCTGTCTTTGCTGGGTAAGTTTTGTTGATTTCTTCCTTCTAAGCCGACGTCCACGACCTTGCGCTTGCTTCTTCAGTGATGTCCATCATTGTTGCTGTTGGAATGGTTGGTGGGCATTTTCCTTTTCCTCATAGTTCAAAATAGATAGCTTTCTAATTGCTGAAATATTTGACAAAAGTATATTACTATGTGAAGGTGCATAAGAACCCAAAAGAGGTTAAAACTTGTACCATTCCATTACGAACAAAGTAGCATAACAGAGCTATTGAACCAAAAGACTGAGAAGACATTTTCATTCCATTAATAAATTTCCAATTTTTTCTGTACAGATATAGCTATTTTCTGATTTTTCTCAATAATCTTGAAGTTCTCTAAGATAAAAACGCAGAAATGAACCCCCTCTTAACTGAAAATTGTCATTGCATTATTCTCTTCGTTGCAAGCCACCCCTACCAAACACCCCTCTATTCTCTCTGTTGCAAGCTACCCCTACCAAACATCCCTTTTGTTTCCCCTTTAAACCAAAAGAGCAACTTATTCATTATATCCTAGCAGCTAGATTAAAATATATAAATAATTTGTCGTCCGTCTAATAGAACATAAGCACATGCATCATTTGAAGTTCATGCACAAACATGCACACTTTTATGTATCTCACCTTTAAACTAATAATTCTAATATAAGAACCTTCAAGGTATATAGTCCAAGAGTAAACCACAAAAATAATAATTTAATCACATATTACAGTAAACAAAAGTATCATCATAGCGTATCAGTAAATAGAGTGACTACCTACCTGAAAAATTAGGCCGATAATAATAAAAACGATCTCAAAAAGGCAGAGCTTAAAGTCCTGTGTTAACTATGCACAAATACAGTTACACACAGAGCATCAAAATGCTAGAATTGCATGCCTAGCTATCATCGTCAATTCAAGCCCTTCACGGTATAGTACTGACGTACTGGGCATCTTCAGTATATCAAACACAAAAGAAATATTGAATGCCAGTAATAGAGGAAAAAACAAAAGACAAATAAAAGAGAATAAAAAACCTATTAATAAACAATAGAAACGAAGAACAGGGAAAAGTAAATTGCAGAGATGTAATACCAATTGAGCTGAAAGACCAAGCTGGCATGTCGACAAAACCCATGACAGACGACGAACTGCCTCAAAACCCACATTTCTATATAGTAGAAAAATCAAGAACATCAACAACAAAAAAGAGAAACATACAGTAGCTTTTACATTCAAACTCAAATAGGATGGAAAAAAAAAAAACTAATGGAACTTTTCAGTAAAATAAATCATAAAGACTGAATCTTTTGACTAACCCCAGAAAGAATCTATATCAAGAACATCAACAACATAAGAGAGAAACATACAGTAGCTTTTACATTCAAACTCAAACAGGATGAATTTTATTTTTTAATGGAACTTTTCAGTACAACAAATCATAAAGATTCAATCTTTAGATTAACCCCACAAAGAATCTATCATTAAATTATTGCTTATGATGTTTTTGCAATTGAAACCGAAAGAGAAAACATACCCAAAGAAGCAGATTTTTCAAGAATCAGCCACCATTTCTCAAAATCTCATAAAAACAATCCAAAAACAAAAGCACATTAACGTTTCCAGCTATAATCAACCAAATACACTAACCCATAAAACCAAATCAGTGAGAAACTTACCAAAGAAGTAAAAAACTAAATGTGTCTTGAAGAACCCTAAACTAGAACCCAAGCAATAAAAAAACATACCTGGAATAGATGGTGGCGGCGACGAAGCCGGATCTGGCTGGCGGTGAAGGTACGGCGATGTGGGTGAGGATACGGTGGTGGTGAAAGGAGGAGAGAGAGAGGAGTGGGCGGGGGAGGGCGTGGGGGTGGGATTTTTAAATTTTGAGTGAAAGTAAAAATGGGGTAAAGGAAAAAAGGATTAATAAATTAAATGATCATATTTTTTTTTAATTATATTTATCGACCTCACGAGGTCGGTAACTTAAATAATTATTTTTTGATAAAATATACCGACCTCATGAGGTCGGTATATTTAATAGTTTTATTTTTTATTTAAAATAATACCGACCTCGTGAGGTCAGTATTCTTTTAAATTAAAAATAAAATTATAATATTTATCATCAAATAAATTTCCGACCTAGTGAGGTCGGTACATTATTTTTTTTAAATTTTGGTACAATATTACCGACCTCATGAGGTCGGTTTATTTAAAAAAAAAATATTACGACTTTACTGACCTCATGAGGTCGGTTTTTTTTCGACCTCAATTGAGGTCGGTTTTTTGAGGTCGGTAAAACCTGTTTTTTTAGTAGTGCCTGTTCTATCATGTTGTTTCAGATACAGATTTTGTTGTTGTTGCTTTCATGCATTATTTTGAAAGACTTGCTCAGAGGGGCGGAGGAGCGGACCGATGATCTCATTGGCTTAGGCTCAACAAAGTTCACTCATTACTCTATACAGATCCTACTCCTAGCGATATTGTGAGGCCACAATGATTCTTGTTCCAGCCAGGCTTAGAGTTCAGTTGAGTGAGACAATCGCATTCAGATCATGGTGGCATCTTTACTCTATCCTTCAGCTTTCATTTTTAGTTATCATGGGGTCGCGTTCCTAGACTTTTGTATTCATATTATGTAGTTGCTCCCTAACAATATTTTATGAGTTTTGGGATGTGTTTCCTATTTTTATTACTTTCTAGACTTCCGCTGTTGAAAGATTCTTGTATAACTATGTTATGAGAGTGTTGAGGCTCAATTGCATTGTTTTTTCTCTCTGGTAGTTTGACTTTAATAGTTCACCTGGCAAATATATATGGTGGCTTATTTGGGTGTGGTTTGACTTTAATAGTTCACCAGGCAAATATATATAGTGGCTTATTGGGTGTCATATGGCGGCCTACGAATTTGGGTTATGACAATTGAAAAGTTACTTTATTTAATCAGACGTGCAACCAAGTACGTATTACAACGGTAGGTCTATATGTGTCGAGGGAATACTTACGTACGTAGAATGGGAACAATTCAAGTGTGGCAATTAAGTAGCTACAATCATTTCTATAATGTTTAATACCCTTAATTTCTTCCATGTAGCTTTTAATATTTTGAATTATATTAGTGAAAATTTTGATTCCCCGTTTGGTTTGAACCTCATGAATGAAGTCTTCTTTGTAGAGAGAGATTCACCCCCGAAATAAACTTTGTAGCGTGAATCAGAGTAGTCTTGGGCCCAAAATAGATAACGAACACCAAAAAATAAAAAATAGATAAAAATTCTTGAACGTCCAGAAGAGTTTCCATTATCGCCATTTTCATAAAAATGTGGCTTTCTTTACAGCCTCCCACCCCAACACCCTCTAAAGGAAACAATACAAGAAAGGAAACTAATATTAGAGCCATATAGCTTTGGCATTGATGAGCATTTCTTTAAGAGAGCCATCAACATGAAGGGAAATAACATCCTTAGCTGAACCAACAAATTGTCCACCAATGAAAATAGCAGGAACACAAGGATTACAACCTAGGATGCTCAAAGCAACTGCCATTTCATTGCCTCTTGAATCTTGATCCAGTTCATGAATTGCTGGGCTTGCTCCTAGTTCATAAAAAAGTGCTTTGATACTATGACACATGCAGCATGAACTCTTGGTGAATATTACTACTGCCCTCTTTGATGCCAACTCTCTTATCTTATCCATATTTGGAAATTAATTGAATGTATGACTGATATTGGTACCGTAAGCCCTAAGATTGAGATCAACGGGAACAGAAAAAATCTCGTGTGGAACAGAAGAGATTGGAGTATTAGTAGCTGTATGATGCTAATGTTGTAAGCTTTAGTGATGTTTGAGGTTTCATATCTTGGGTTATTTATAGGGATTCTTGATAGATATGGATGATATTGTTTATCTAGAAAAGGTAGAAAAGAAGAATACTAATTCTAACAATGAAAAGAGGAAATTCCTTAAAGATATTTCTTCATATATAGTTAAAAGAATCAAATAAAGTATGGAGAACTTAACATAAATAAATAAAAAGTGTCTGCACTTTGATTATGTTCTTGATTTTGACCACTTCTGTTTGCCGACCATAACCATAATACCAGACTCCTTCAATGTCCGTACAAGTATTACGTTGTTTAGAACTGTATGTGAAAGGCAAAGATTATTTTATTCCCTTTTTACCTGAGAAATTATTTCTTATAATTAATTGTGAAACTTTCGGTGATTGGTAGATTAGCTAGTAGAGTATAAAAGAGTATTAAATTCTTTCATGAATAACGATATTTAGATTCTAAAGGCAGTGCTACTGTATAAATAGATGTAGAAGAATGTCGAATATAATATAGAATAAAAGATGCTCTATAATTATTTAATGCATGGGAGAATATCAATCATCAATAAAACTTAAGACGTTCTTCATTCCTCTGAATATTTAGAGCCGTCTTAACAAGAGTACCTAAAGCCAAACTTTAAAAAAATGCCCTATTCTTTTTTAAAGGAAATATCGTTATATTATTCTTATTTAAAGTTTACTTTTCTAGCTTTTTTAGACGCGAAGTCATTAATTACTGTTTTATAATCGATTTGTTCTAAGAATTTCTTTTCAATTGATAATATAGCTAATCCATTGAATCTATCTTGAGAAATTGTTGATTTTAGATAAAATTTTATCAATTTTAATTTTGAAAAACTTCTTTCGGCTGAGGCAATAGTTATATATATAAAATACATCTTTAAGGAAGAAATGAAGCCCCAAAAAAGTTGTGATTGCTTTGTTGGCCTTATAGTCAAGCCACCCCTGCAAATATTTTTCAAGTTGGTAGACATTTTTGCAACAGTCAAATTCTATGGAATCAAAGTAGCTAATAATTAGAAATGTAGATTCCTTACTTTTTTCAACCTGCGAATTTCAAGTTGCAGAGTTAAGGGGTAACTTTTTTGGTTATTACAAGTGTGCTCGATCAGTGGTATTTTTTGAAGGATCTTATAGCTGATGTGCAAAAGATATGAGTTTATCCAACTTGTTCTCACCTTTTCTTATTCACACCAAGATTCTTTATTCGCCGCGATACTTCTGTATTGAAACCAAGTTGCTTGTGTCACAGTCACATGCTTGTGTCACAGTCACACATTGATCGATTATTAATCCTCACATCTTGAGTTACTTTAATGATCGAGTTAGATTTACCATTCATTTCTACCTATAATTCATGATTAGGCACAAAACTACATTCAGTATGTAAAAGGGGTCAACTGAATCTCATTCGTCGAAATATTATATTGTGTTGTTAACAAATTCAAATTACATATGTGACGGAGTTGTATTATTTTAATCCTTTTGTTAGGATTTCTGACTACACTGATGTGCATGACACACACTTCTAACACTATTGCCTGTTTTCAACTTGTTTCATTATCAGTTATCTTAGCTGTGAAGGAAGGATGGAATCGGAGTTAGTAGGCCAAAAAGAAAGAAACATGAAGAATCTCTCCTAGTGATATATATGCATCTTTGCTTCCCCTTTTATCTGTAGAAAGAGATGCTACCTGTTTACCCTTAAAGATTCTTTAGTTGCAAACTGAGGAAAATTCTTCATAAGCTTATGGCCTATGCATGTAAGATGTAATTCCTGATCTTTCTCTAAAGTTAATTAAGTCCGCCTATGACTAATTTGGTATATAGATAAAGATTGAGATATGAATTTATGTTTTTTTAAAATCAGTTAATGAGGTTTACTATAGGAGTCATGACTAGCTTCTTATGATTGGCAATTGATACGAAACAAAACTTATAACAAATTCATTTTTAAAATTGTTCAACTGCAGATATAATTCTTGCCGAACCGAAAGCTGAGCATTTGCAACCACCGTGCAGTTATATGTTGCATATAGCTGATTGTGATGAAATGAATATCAATATAAAGAGAAGCCAGCTACTAAACTCGAGATCACTACTAGACGGTTCTGAATTAGAAGCTCATGTCACTATCCAGAAATAAAGATTTTTTCTACCAACAGTCAGTGAAAATTTCAATGGGAAAATAATGATATTTTAGTAGTGTGTTAACCTTCCTTTTGTTGCAAATTCTTCTCATTCCTTCAAAATCGAACTCATGCATATAGAGACATAAGTTCTTTAAAGGCGCCGGCATAACTTGCGGATATTATGATGCGTAACTTATGTCCTTATAGGCATAAGTTCGATTTTGAAGAGCAAAGATTAAAGACCAACCAATTTGAAAGACAAAAATTAAAGACCAACACAAAATAGGGGCAAAAGGGCAAATGACCCAAATACTTTTACTTACTCTTTTGGGCACTTATCAAATTGTGTTTATTTTTCTTCTATGAATGTCTTAATTTCTAAAGATAACGGATCAAAAAACCCCTAAACGGTCACCTTTTTATCAGTTTCATATTTAAACTGCGCCATGTTTACATTAACCCCTGCTATAACTTTCAAGTGCTAACCCCCCTCCCTCCCCCCCCCCCCCCCCCAACACACCCAACCAAAAAAAAAATCATGTTTTTATAAGTTCCATACTTAAACTATGTCTTGTTTACGTTACCCCATGAACTATAACTTTCAGGTGCTAAAATCCAGCTCATTATATGTTATGCACGTACTCTTCCAAAAAGTGTTAAAAAGTGTCAAATGGCAATACATGTGTTATTTAATTTTTTATTTCAGATGTCGTTTAGATTGTTAATGATTACATTGTATATCATGCATTTCATTTTGTGTCACACAGAGGTTGTATGGACACACACAAATATACATGGTATATATATAATAGATACTGATATACACAAAAGATATGCACATTTACGGGAAAAATGACAAGTCGCCTGAAATTTCCAATTTCGGCACATTTTTCGTCAATACGACAATCGATCAGTAATGCAACAATTATGTATATCACGTGTGTAAATCATGTACATCATTGTATATCACGCATATATTTTTTATGGATATACATAGATATACATGACGGGGATACATTGCTATACAATATGGGTATCAGAACGAAATTCGTGTTTTTAGAAGGTTGTCTGGTGAAATGGTGTGTTCATGGTGTAAAACTCCATTTCAATCCAGAAAAAGAAGGAGGAGGAGGAAAAAAAGACAAAGATGTTACAAATCCCTAGAGTGAATGAATCCCCTAGAGTTCGATTGCTACTCGCAAAATCTCTTGAGGCACGAAATTAACGTAGCCCTTGTGTGATTTTATACCAGTTTTATGTGAAGCATTTTGGAGATTGTGAAGCATAAAGGAGCCATCGTGAATTTTTTTTCTAATACTATCTGCACTTAAGGTGGAGAGGAGGAAAAAAGATATATGTAGACAGAGAGAGAAGTTGAAATAACACTTAGGATTAAAAGCGGATATACAATGTCATTTTTTTAGGATTATGATTGAAGATTGTCGATACTTAATAGAAGTGAACAAAGTCACGATCATACACATCTGGGAGGGAGCTAGGCAAATCAGTATGCGAATTTTCTGACGAATGAAGACCATAACACGAAGAAGACATACTAAGTTGGGAAAATGCGCTCAAAAGAAATGGATTTTATTCTCCTAGCAAACTTAAGTCTTGTGGCTTATGAAAGATGTTAAGCAATTTATTCAGTTCTTCCAATGTACCATAGAAAATAAGGGGAGGTAAATTTAAAAGTTAGTTACTATAGCAGATTCTTCATTAGATCAATGCATGCATGAACTCTAAAAATATTGAACATCTAGTTTAGAACCCAAATTTTGATTGGCGACGTAAAGTGTGATAGAGGATCCAATTTAAACATGAGGTATTACCTTTTTATTCCAATTCAACTTATCACCAGAGAGAGAGGATGCATCAATACCCAAGATGCGTATTTCTGTCATACAACTCTTACTCTACAAGGCTAAAATAAGTTGACTTTCAGTATGCATGTATCAGTTCCCCTGAGATGCTTCCTGACATAGGGAAGTTGACTGTTATCGATTTCTAATTTATTTTTTCTCTTCTTCTTAAATTTATATGAGTTCTTCTATTTTTATTTTTATTTTCGATATTCGATATCTTTTTGGGCTCAACTGAAGGATCAATTAATAAAAGCGCGAAATTAAAGAGTCATTACAACTATGGGTAGATCTAAACGATGCTACCCCTAAATTGTTTTTGTTTAACGAAAGTAGAACAAATGAGGGTGAGGAATTCCAAAATGCTGTTTCTTCTATAACTAGTCTCTTGGATCCTACCTTGTGTGCATAACTAGCTAGTTCATGTGTCACTCGGTTAGCTTCACAAAATGTGTTGTATCTACTGCGGGTACTCCGTGGCTTCTAGGAACCTGCAGTCATTAAGGATATTCAAAATTCACAAAGGTGATTGTGAGGACTTCACTCACCTTGCTGACTCCTGAAATGAGTTTAAACTTAATCAAAGTAGATGCGAAAGGAAAGTAGACTGGACTTCACAAGTGAGGCAGGAAAGACTCAATTGATACTAAAAGTTCAATTTGTGCGCAAGTAACACGTGGCACACCAAGTTCAATAAAGGAGTTGAAATACTTCAAGTGAAAATAATGACGTGGAAGGATTAGTCAAATTGATAGCTAATTAAAATCTTAAATTTCAAGTGTTCAAGTGACACAGTCCCAGAACAATTAAATTCTAACTAATTAATCGACATATCTATTGTGATTAATAAGGTGACTCAAGTGAACCAAATGCCAATAAAGGGAGTTCAATAAGGTTGGAAAGTGCTACTACCGTGACGAAATTCAAGAATCTAAGTTCGGAATCAAGCTACGCTTCAAGAGGATAAACCACATATTAAAAAATTTGTCAATCGCTCAATCTGGAAATACAACATAGTGAGCTTCAAGGGGATTAATTTATTATACGATTAACTCATAATTTGGATATTGAATCTTTAAGTTTTTTAATATAAAATTCATATTTAAAAAGTATATAAGAGTACTATAGGTAAAAATATTTAAAAGACATATAAAAAATTAAGTTAAAGAATAACTCGTTTGACTCCCGAAATCCAAATACTATCACATAAATCGGGTAAAAGGGAGTACTTTAAAAAAAAAAAAAAAAAATCCATCATCCAGGATATACTGACATTTGTCATGATGGGGGTTTGGCCAGATCGCTACCAGTATATACATTTATCCAAAAATATGCACAGAGGAGGACATAAATCTCAGCCTCCAAAAGATAAAAGGGAGTACTGTTTTACACGACAGTGCAGCAGAGAATCCATATTATTAAAGATGAAACATTCCTTAATTCCGTTCATTGAGTTGGTGGTCACATAAATTTGAAGTTATCACCAATATAAAAAGATATGATGCTTCAATACCCTAAGATGCCAATTGCTTACATAGAGCCCCTTTAACAAAAGAATGATTGACTTTTGTCTACTTCTTTGTTTTTTGTTTTTTTTCTTTTTCTTAAACTATTCATTTATGTGTTGAAAACTGATGTCAAAATCATAGTAATAAATATGATTCTTTTCCACTCTTATAGATACCTTTTAACTGATTATCAAATATTTTACAATTGGGTCAAAATCATTTTCACCTCCCAACTTTATTATAAAAATCAAATTCCCCCCTCAACGTTGAAACGTTGAATAATAATCATTCTTCCCCTTTTATCTTAATTGAATTTTTTAAATTACTATTTTATCCTTACATTATCAACTTGTCATTTTTTCTTTTACTTCATCTTTTTAATCTACGTAACAAACTTCCTATAAGAAAATAAATATTATTTTCGAGACGAAAAAAGAAAAGTAAGAAATACTAGTTGAGCATATTACTTAATGCCGTTCTATACTGAAATAAATGAGAAGAATTAAGAATTTTTTTATTAATAATAATCAAAACTCTGATGTTTATTTAAAGAAGTAAAAAATAATAGGTAATAATAGATTTATAGATATTTTAATACATTTATAAATATATTTCAATGCACGTAATAAAAAATAATTAATAAAAATAGAGGTATATTCCATAACAAATTCCTAAATGATTATCTATTATATTATAAATAAATTTTAAATTATAATTTAAAACATTCTATTTTTGACAACCAAAACTCGTTTATATATATATATATATATATATATATAAACACACACACATACACATGCAAGTACATACGTAATATATACTTAATGTTTGTAACATTAAAATAACAATCTTAAAAAGTAATATTTGATTTTGTGATAAATTCATAAAAGGATTATTCTACTTATAATATGAATTTTAAGTAAAAATCTATAAATACCTAGGTTAAAAAATAAATTGTGTATAATATAAAAGGGTATTACATAAATGGAGGATTAAAAATGTCAAGGGTGAAATAGACATTGCATCGGATAAAGAGGGGAGAATGTCTCTTGTTCATAGTTGAGGGGGGAGTTTGATTTTTAAAAGCAAAATTGGAGGGTAAAAATAATTGTCACCCTTTTCCAATTTATAGCAGTATAAGGAAATAAGGAGCAAGTTAGATTTATAAAAGATGCTCAAATGACTACATTCAAGTCCACAAACATTGAGAAAACCAAACTACTAGATATCAGTATGAACTTTCTACATGTTGGATTGTAGTTTTACCAGCATATTCGACATGAGTCTGAACTAGTCATGCCAGTAGATTTTGAGTACCAGATATCTAAAGCAAGAAAAAGAAAAAAAGTTTTACAAAGTACTGTAGACATAAGCTATAACCAAAGAGCTTTAACTTTCTTGAGCAAAGGAATAAGCTCTCCTTCTAAATGGAGACTCATAATCTCATTAGCACCGCCAATTAATTCTTGTCCAATGAACACTGCTGGCACACTAGGCCTTCGACCTAGTACCAGCAATGCTCTTTCGACTTGTAAGCCATTGGGAAGTTCATCAATTTCATATACAGTTAAGTTAGCACCAAAACTTGATATGAGTGACTTTATAGTGTGGCACATGCAACACTTGTTTTTGCTGAACATCACCACTGGATTTTCTGATACCAATTTCTTCACTGACTCCATTATTGGAAAATGATGAATATAATAAGAGGAAGAGTGATACTTGATGATGTGAGTTGATCAGTTGTTGAATTGATGATGAAATTGAAACTCCCCCTGGAAGCTATTTATATACTTGTAGTGATAGTGACTACTGTAAATTCAATATGCTTCCTTTATACCCCGAGCAATTAATTAATTAAAAGAAAGACAAAGGAAAGAATAATTTCTAGGTTTTAAGATAAGGCGTTGACACTGTTACATGTACTCTGGCACTCAAGGTTCTTGATACTGTTCTTAAAGTGTCGGCAAAAATGCAATCCAATTTAAAGTCATGTGGAGGTTAGTATATGAACTTTGTTACAAATCTACATATTTTTATTCAAATTAGGAATATGTTATGGTAAAGAGTTTAAGTTCTATGCGTTCTATACACTTAGTGAGGGCGGGGGTGGAGCTAATATGGAAGCAGAAGCGAAGCCAGAATTTGAACATTATGAAATGTGGAATCTACAAGGACAATTTTAAGTACTAATAATTGGATTCTAAATATAAAATTTTGTACATAGTCAGTGAATTCATAACACAATTAGAAGGTTTAGGAAGATGTGCGCTACTGGATTCAACGCAAATTGTCTTCTAACTTCGCCCCTATATGGAAGGGGGTTCAATTGAATCCCTTTAGTTTAGAGATTATGTGTAATTAAGTACCGTAGAAATAAGTTTTGTTATAGATATATAAGTTGTGGAATCCCTTTAGTATAAATGAAATTCCCAATATAACATATGTAAATATTATGAATCTCTTTGTTAAGATTTCTGACTTCGCCGCTAACATTGGACAGCTCTTTACGCAGGAGAACATGGTACATAGTATAGTCCATTTCTCATTATCACATTTATGTTGAACGCACTCTGAATTGATCACCTCATGAACTATTAAATTCTTGTTCCAGAACATATGGGTTTTGCAATCAATATACTTAAACTTTTGTTGAACAAATGTGTAAGTATATATGATAAAATTGATAATGTTGTGATAGAACCATGTTGGTGTACTTAGTGATGAGGAAAAGGATGTTTGAGTTTATCCACTAATTATATTCTCGTCAAACTCCATCTCAATTTTTGGAAATGATCAAAAAAGGTGATTTACCCTTTTAAGGCAAATGGTCGTTAATTTCGTTATAAGAAGGTGATTTGTCTATTTTGCCCAACAGACGTTGCACTAAATGCTGGCCCTATGACATATTCTCCACTAATTCAGAATCATAGGAGAATTACGATCTAATAATTCCCATTAAACAATGAAATGAATAGTATTATATTTGCTCTTATCATCATGTTATTCTTTTGATCGTTTCAATATGCTTACATAGGCATTTCATTAGGTCGGTTATTTTGTCGAGAAAAAGATGTCCACCATTCTTTTCATTATAAAGCTTCATATTACTTAATTATTTTTAATAACTAATAGTTGCAAGATTAAAGATTCTTTACCTCTTTCAGAGGTTATGACTCAAGAGATGGAGACTTTGAAATTTCTTTATTGCTTGGAAGGAGCCCCTTGTTTTGCTTTTAGCATATGAAAAAAGCTAATTAAAATTGTAATATATTGTTATGATTGAAATTAAGGGATATATCTTATTTTTAGGGTAGAAAGGTAGTCGGTAATCAGGCGCTTTCCATTTCCGTTTTCAGAATTTTAGCATTATTCTTGTATTTTTTTATTTTTAGATTCTTTACATTTTGTTGCTTCTTAACTGCGGTTATCTTATTATCTTGTTATTGCTTCTGCTTGTTGTTAATGCGGTGCCTGTTTTTTGTTTTATCAATGGGCCGACGATCTCTTGGAAATAACCTCTACCTTCCCAAAATAGAGGTAAGATCTGCGTACATTGTACTCTCCCCAGATCCCACTTATAGGATTACATCAGATATCCTTCTTGTCTCTTAAATTGCTATATTTGTTTCCTTTATTATGCCTTTTATAACATGTCAAACAAAAGAAATGTCACTTTAAAAGTATTTTGACAAGATTTCTTATGGGTCAATTTGGACTACATACCAGCCCAACTTTCAAATGAGCTGAATTTTGGATGGGTCAAAACATTTTTTTGCACAGATTGGCCTTCAAAGGCGCTAGTCTTTAATTTTTGCCCCTCAAATTGCTGGTCTTTAATTGTGTCCTTCGCTTAAAAAAGTGGCTGAAAATACCCCAAGGTTCTGGGTACGAATCGCCGCTCAGTAAAAAAAAAAAAAATCGCAAGTCAAGGCTTCGCAAAAATTTTGCCTTAAAGCAAAAGTTTGTCTTGCAAAATTTTGCAAGACGGGATTTTTTATTTTTTTACTCTGCTAGAATTCTACAAAAGTTAGGCCTTACCCGAAGAGGCCTAATTTCCTATGAAATTATGCCTTGCAATTTTTTTTTTTTTAACTGAGCACAGATTTAAACCCAGAACCTCGGGGGTGAAAGGCAAAAATGAAAGATCATCCCCAAATAAGGGCAATCATGCAAATTGCCTGGATCAAAATGAGTCGAGTTAAAAATAGGCCGGTTGGGCAGATCATGCTTTCATGGGATAATTTTGCAACCCCTATCTGGATCCACCACTAGTTGAATCAAGTTAAACGCAATTCCTTAACAAGGTTTCACACAGGGATGGGAATAACAACTTGTGTTGTTGATTGTTTCGGCTTCACAACTTTAGTCCCATTTTATAATTTATAGCCAAAAATATATGGTCTTTTGTTAAATAGACCATCAAGGATCAATGAGTTTTTTCGCTTATCCGTTTGTGAAGCAATAAAAAGAACTGGCAAGCAAACTATCTGTAAACGTTATTTCAGTTGTATACCATAAGAACTAGGACAGGTGAATCTATGTATGAGCATGGGGGTGGTAAATTAAACGCGTAGGACATACAATATCACCTTCTTATGGTCATTATTGAAGATTGTAGATACTTACTGAAAGTGAACAAAGTCATGATCATACACATTTGGAGGAGGCAAATCAATGTACGAATTTTCTGACGAAAGAAGACCACAACATGATGAGAACATTTACTAATTTGGGAAGATGCACTCAAAGAATTGGAGTTTATTCTCCTAGCAGACTTAAGTCATATAGCTTATGAAAGATATTAAGCATTTTTTAAAATTATTCCATTAATGTACCATAAAAAAATAAGGGGTGATAAATATAAAAGTTAGATACAATAAGGTTAATACATGTGATGTATGAACCATAAAAATATCCCGAAAATTCAGTTTAGAAAAAACCCAAATTGTGATTGATGTCATAAAGTCTGGTAGAGGATCCAATTTAAACTTGAAATATTCCCGTTTTCCAATTGAAATTATCACCAGAGAATTAAAAGGATGCATCAATACCCCTACCCCTAGATACGATTACTGACATACAATTCTAGGAGGCTAAAATAGGTTGACTTTCTGGTGTGTATTCAATTCCCTTGAGATGCCAATTCCTGACATATATAGAGCTCTAGAAGACTTAAGAGAAGTTGACTTTCATCTGTCTACTTTATTTTTCTTCTCAAACATATGAGTACTAGTTTATTTTTATTTTTTTGAATATTCGACTTCACTCACCTGGCTGAGCCTTAAATGAGTTTAATCTTACTTAAAGTAGATGTGAAAGGAAGTTAACTACAGTTCACCAGTGATTTAGGAAAGACTCAATTAATCCTAACCGCTCGAATTACGCCATGTGGCACATTAAGTCAAATAAAAAATATTGAAACAACTCAGGTTTAATAATGACATGGAACGATTAGTCAATTTGACGCCAATCAAAACCTTAAACTTCAAGTGCTCTATTAATTTATCGATATGTGTATTGTGATTAGTATGATGACTTAAGCAAACCAATTACCAATAAAGGAGGTTCAAGAAAATTGGAAGTGCTACTATCGTGACGAAATTCGAGAATCTAAGTTCAGAATCAAGCTACGTTTCAAGAGGATAGACCACTTATTGAAAAAATTGGCATTCGCTCAATCTGGGAGTACAACATTTAGGGAGCTCCAAGGGGATTAGTTTGTTATATTATTAACTCACAAGCTTTTAAAAAAAATTATATTAATTTCTTGATAAAAAGGAAATATTTAATGTTACTATAGAAATCAGTAACTTTTTTTAATTAGAATCTCGAACCCATAAGTTTTAAATCATGATTCTGTCTCTGACAGAAGTGACTAAACACTACTTAAGTTGTAAGTTTTGAATTCTACGCATGTGCGGAAGGGTTTTTTCCAAACCCCTTAGCGAAAGAATCAAACCATAAATATAATGTTTTTTTTTTTTTGGGAATAATATAGTAAAAAATGAAATCTTTAGTGAAAATTCTATCTTCACTATAAGTATAGTATTTTGGTTTTTTAAAAAAAAAAAATTGGGAGTAGGTTAAGGGAAAATAAGGAGAAGATTACAAAGTGAGAAATCTAACCATCACCAATAATGTGAAAATCAAAATAGTCAACCAATTAAACTATCAAGATTCCCCTCAGTTGAAAAGAAAAAAAAGTATTTTGGTTTTTAAATTTTATTCAGTCAAACCTCAATCATAAAATCTAAATACAAGGTTAACACGTGTTATTTGATGTAAAGTAGTACTGTTTGACACGAAAGTGCAATAGAGTATCCAAATTAAAGATGAAACATTCCTTAATTCCATTCGATCAGTAGGTGGTCACATAAACCTGAAGTTATCACCAAGACAAAAAGATACGATGCATCAATACCCTGAGATGCCAATTGCTGACATAGAACTCCTTTAAGGCTAAGAAAAGAAAGATTGACTTTTGTCTACCTCTTTGTTTTTTTTTTTTTTCTTTTCTTCCTTAAACTACTCATTTCTGTGCTTTCCTTGAAAACTCTCAAATTCATATAGTGAGGCTTTGATTGGCATTCTGGATATTGAATGATTAAGATGTATAAGAAAGTTTTAATATAATTAAGATATTATACATTTAAGAATTTCAGTAAAGATGATATTTTATCATTATCTATTCATTTTCATCGCTTGTCATTATCAACGCTATTTGTCACTATTATTGATTACCACCACGCACAATCATCATCCTTAGTCACAACTATAGTTGTTGTCAAATGTCAATCACTGCAATCAGTCGGAACCACTAGCCACGTTTATAATCATCGCCACTAACCACCGTCATTCCCATAACAACCATCAATCACTACTGACGACCACATCATCAAACACTACTATATAACACTAACCATCACAATTAATCATCACCACCACTATTAGCAATCAATGTCATTCACCACAATTATCAGTTTCCACAATCCACTACCGCCATCACCCACCATTGTTGGCTACTACCGTCAACCATAATCGTCACAAATTTAGCATTCACAACCACCACTGTTAGGCATAACCACCGCTATCCGTCATAAACTTTTTTACATAAAAAGTGTTGATAGAGTATTAGATTAATTAGTATTTTATATTTATTAATTTTAAGTAAAGACTTAAAGATAAGTTCTATACATTCAAATGCTGATAAAATAAGTTACTTTATTATTTAGTATTCAGATCTTAATGCAACATCTTAATATGTAATTCATATGTCTATTCAAATTTAGATGTATATTTAAATTTAAATATCTTTTCTAATAAAAATAAATGAGGCTTATGCTTGAAGCTCCTTAGCAGAAAAATTTAAACTATGTATATATATATTTTAACTATATAGAAGAGTGAGATTGCTCACTTTTTCGTCGTCAGTCATTATTTAAAAGAGTGAGTTTGCTCACTTTTTCGTCGTCAGTCATAATTTTTTTTAAAAATCAGGTGGGCCCCATACTAAAAACACCAAGCAATATTTTTTTTTTAAAAAAAAAAAGTGGACCCCACCATCTCCAAACACATGTAAAAAAAGTGGACCCCATATTAAAAAAAAAAAAGCAATGTAAAAAAAAATGTGCACCCCATATTAAAAAAATCAAATAATAGAATCCCCGTTAAGTCAATAATTGTGGATTCATTACCACATGCGTATCAACCCATTAGTGAGAACAAATGAAATTATTGTACAGCAAAAAATATAAACCCCATATTATTGTTTTTCTTCAAAAGGTTAAATATCCAAACCATACAATTTCCTTTCTTTTCTTATATTAGCCTGAGATCTAATCTAAATATTTAACTGTTGTATTTGTCATTCCGCCATGTCATCTATTTGTTATGTTTACTAAAATAAATATACTTAAAATATTGATATTTTAAAATAAGATAGAATTTAATTACTTTCTCATTTTTATTCTTACTCTAATAAATGTGAACAGAGATTAATATCGTAAAAGAAAAAATAATATTAAATGAAAATCAAATAATTAATAAGGTAAATTAGTCAAAATATAATTCTAATTGACGTTTTCTTAAAAAACAGTGCAAAAGACAACATGACAAGTAAAATGAGCTAAACCAAGAATATTTATAAAAAAATAAATAATAGTAGTTTTTCGTTTAATTAGAAAATCAAATTTCTACTTTGTTTTGTTTTAAACACGTAAAATTATTTTAATAATTTGAATTAAAATTATCCAAATCAAAATTAGATAAAAAATAATAAGTATTGTTTAGGTCCAATCTATATACATGAACAATAGAATATTTTACACCTTTAAATTAATCGAATTAAAATTCAAAGCATCAACTGATGCCTAAATGTTGCTATTGTTTTATCTCAAAAAGAGGAAAATAGTTTCCTTTTAAACAAGTCTTCTCTTTTAAAAAGTATAAATAAATATTTGCCATCTGTGTGTTATACCCCATTTAAACCGGGTCCAAATTGGAGTACAACATATTGGAGATTCCTATTTTTTGCTTATTTTAAGGAGTCGCCACCTAATTGATTTTAAGGTGAATTAGGGCACCTAATTATTAACTAAGGTAAAGCTAACTAAACCCCGTTAATGGTCTGCTTAACTTTAATTCTAGATAAGGGTTCTAATTATCCTAAAGGGAAGGGGTTAGGCATCCTCTAGGATCTGTAACTACGGTTATCCGGCCAAACTTAGGTTAATTAATTAGGGCTAAAGACGCAAATATAATATTTAAAATTTAAGAAATAGTTTGTAAATACTGCTAAGGTTTTAAAAGAAAATGTAATAATGCCGTTTAAAATAATACTTATAAATATTATTAAGGCTTTAAATGAAAAATGCTATTTAAAACAAGACTTGTAAAAATATAATAATTGGTAATAAAAAGGAGACTTCAAATAATAATGCTATTTAAAATGAGACTAATAATTTGCATAAAAGGAGATTTTAAAGTGCTATTTGAAATAAAGTTATAAATGTTGCTAATGCTTTAAATGGAAGTAGAATAATGCTATTCAAAATAAGATTTTCGAAATATGATAATTTGCATATAAGTAGAAGAAAATGCGGGTTTGTACAGTGTTTTAATAAATATTTGAAACAAACTAAACGATGATGTATTAATTGACTTTGCGTTTTAGAAGTATAAACAAGAATATGTTTTATTAACTACATTTGGCTAAAAATATGCATAATTTGGATAAACCTTAAAAGATGTCTACAAAATATTATTTAGTTCCTCTTTGCGTGTTAGTGGCGTTTTAAAATTCCCAAGATAATAAGAATAAAATATGATTCCTTTAACTCAAAATATGAATTTACGCTATTGAAAATCAATTATTCTACAAGTAAATATTATAGGTACTATAAATACTTTAATATAAAAAGAAGAAAATGAAACTTATGGAACTAATTAGTAGTTTCTCTTAAATTAACTACCCACGACTAAAACTAAACCCCACTAAATTTACTAGAATTCATCTAAGTTAGGAAAACAAAACAAAATAAAGAGTTAATCATGCAATACAAATTAAATGCAAAAAATAAAATAGAAGAGCCAATAAGCTGAATGGGCTCAGCCCATTTTAAGGACTGCTGCTACTGTTTTTTTTTTTTTATTTGGGCTTTGACCCAGAACTCCATTTTATTCCCTTGGCTGCGGACAGAACTGGACAGAGGGGGAAATCGTATTTCGTTGGGCCTTGGCCCAACACCGAATGCGGAAGACGAGTCTCTCGGACTTGTATGCGAAGGTCCTGCTTCGGGTGCAGCGAGGTGAGGCTCGGGGTTTCCAATTTACCTTGAAGACTCTCAAATCCGAGCTTGCGATGCTTGGATCCAAAGCAATACCAAGGCAAACGAAACAAAATTGATTTAGCAACCTTTGACTCGATATTAAAACAATAAAACTGACTGCTAAAGGACTGATATTTTAAGGTATTCCAAGCGGTTAAACTTATATTTTTTCCCGGGGGGGGGTTCTTGCGGCTCAAAAACTTGTCCTTCAATGACTCCCTAAACGATTATTTATAGGGATGAACTAGGGTTTCTCTAGGTTTGAAACGAAAATTGGGCGGGATTTCAAGTTGACTTCTGTTCAAATCAAGACGTTGGGTATTCTGTCATTGATCAGAAGCAACGAAGAAGAAAACAAAAATCCTTAAAAACTCCGTACCCGAAAAATCAAAAAGACTGATAAAGAAAAAGATTTATTTTCACAAAGGGACTAAAACCCATTAAAAACTTTCAGATCGAAAGCAGATGAGGAATGAAGAAGACAAACCTCTTCATGGTTGAAGACTGCCGGGGGGTACAAATATTAATTGCCTTCCCCGAAATGGCCATGCAAGGCCTGGGGAAGGCGAAAGGCGTCTGCTGCTTTGCTACTTGTGTTGAAGACGAAAGAAAGAGAAAGAGAGAGGGAGGGGAGGCGCGGCGCGGCGCTGAAATGGGGAAAGAAGAGGAAAACCCTACTCGTTTCATTAAGAAACGAGATGGGCCGGGGCGGATCGAAGGGTTAATGGACTGGGTTTTTTTTTCTTTTGGGCTGGGCGATTTAGGCGGGTATGGGCTATTGTCAAATGGTCTGTGGATTAATTAGAAACAAATGAGCCCAAAATTGGGCTGATGGATTTAAACTGTAGGGCTTTCTAAATTTGAATAAAGACCTTCAATTAATGATATAGTAACACGTGCTAAAATATTACTTAATATAAAAAATACGTATTGATTAGTGCTCAGATAAAGTAACATTATATGACGTCGTAAATAGTCGTGCGATAATATTTTAAAAGTTCAACAATAAATAAACGTTATTATTAAATTGCGCAAAATAAATGCGATGCATGCGCATAGGCTGGTAAAAATGCTGAAATGATAAAAATGCGAATTATAATATACTGATAAAGAAATAGTAATAATAATGATAGTAATGATAATAGTGGTAGTAGTAACGGTAATAAAATAAAAGATAATAACAGTAGTGACCACAGCAGGATAATGAACGCCGATATTAATAAAAGCTAATAATTATAGTAAAATATAATTAATTATTTCTTAAGTTTCCAAACTACTAGAAGCGCAAATAGATATTTTGGAGAAGAGGCGGACAAAATTGGGTGTCAACACTGTGTACTCATTGCAAACACTAATAAAATAAAGTTTTGGATACGGAGCACAAAATACAATGTTATATTAATCGTGTTTTGAACATAGTATATATATATATATATATATATATATATATATATATTAAATGGAGATCAAATAATTAATAAGGTAAATTAGTCAAATTATAATTCTAATTGACGTTTCCTTAAAAAACCATGCAAAAGACAACATGACAAGTAAAATGAGCTAAACCAAGAATATTTATCAAAAAATAAAAAATAGTAGTTCTTCGTTTAAATAGAAAATCAAATTTCTACTTTGTTTTGTTTTAAACATGTAAAATTAATTTAATAATTAGAATTAGAATTATCCAAATCAAAATTTGATAAAAAAAAATAATAAGTATTGTTTAGGTCCACTCTACATACATTAACAATAGAATATTTTACACCTTTAAATTAATCAAATTAAAATTCAAAGTATCAACTGATGCTTAAATATTGTTATTGTTTTATCTCAAAGAGAGGAAAATAGTTTCCTTTTAAACAAGTCTTCTCTTTTAAAAAGTATTAATATATTTTTGCCAACTTTGTATTCGTAGCAAACACTAATATTGTCACGACCCGACTAGGGGCCGTGACGAGTACCCGATACTTGTACCGAGCACCCCTTATCTATCGTATTACCTGTACCTCTTAGCAAGCCGTGTAAACCGAGCCATTTTTTTTTCCTTGAACATAAACTAATAAACTCCGTTATTACCTTGTACAACAATATTAACATGCCAAAACACTATACATATATCTGTACCTGACTGACTGTACGTATCTGTCTACGAGCCTCTAGACATAGTACACTTATACATAAAAAGGGCCGGGGTGCTACCAAGCCCGAATGTATATGCATAAAATAGTACCGCTGGAGTGAGGCTCCGGAACAACTGGAGCACGGTCAAGTGCGGCTGGTAGAGCTTCTAAGGATCACGTCCACCTGTCTGCTGACCTGCGCGGCATGAAACGCAGCGTCCACAAGAAGGGACGTCAGTACGAATAGTGTACCGAGTATGTAAGGCATGGAAGACAATGCAAGCAATAACATAGAGTGCGATTAATAATATCATGGAGTCACAGGACATATAACGAGGCAAGAAAGTAACCTGTACATAGGAAGGCCCCTTTTTGGGCGGCTATCATGCATGGCTCGTCTTTCCCTTTTAAAAACGTTTCCCCTCCATGAACGTAGAAAATAGAACTTATATTATGTCGTATCTTGTCGTATCTTGTCGTATCGTGTCCTATCGTGCCCTATCGTATCCTATCGTGGCATATCAGGTCGTATCCTATCGTGGCATATCATGTCGTATCCTATCGTGTCTTATCATGGCATATTATATCGTGTAATGTCATGTCTTACTACAGCATGTCGTATCGTGTTATATCATGTCAATGTCATAGTATAGTGTGTCATAGTGTATCATGCCATAGCGTAACTTGTCATATCATAGCATAGCTTATCATATCATAGCATAGCTTTCCGTTGAAAATCTTTTCTTGTTCATATATATATAAAAATAGAACATGTCATATTGCCGAGGCATCGGCAGCCGATCCATTTAGCCATAAATACACATCCCGCGTCCGGGCATCCCGCGTCCGGGACGATATCATGTCATGTAATGCCAACTGATCAGGTGGATATGCGTGTATAACGCTCTGCCCTTATTCCCATCTTCCCCATATACATATGCATACATCATGTACATATATCAGCTTCTATAGCGCTCTGAATCTTTTATCATATACATATACTGGTATCATGTACGTATATCAGCGACTATAGCGCTCTGGATCTTTTATCATATACATATACATGTATCATATACATATATCAGCGTCTATAGTGCTCTGGATCTTTCATCGTATACATATACGTATATCATGTACATATTTTATAAACATATATATATCTTATATACATATACATGTCTTATATACTTTTACATATCTTATATACATATACATATTTTATATACATATACATATTTCCATTAGAATGGTACAGTACTTATCGTTTGTGTCACGCCCCGAACCATGGCCTGGACGTAACACGGCACTCGGTGCCTGACTGCATGTGACCGAGCGAACCACGTGGCTTGCTGAATCATCATGATACATAACATATGCGGAATATAACGTGAATGCATAATGAGCCTTTATAAAACATGGTAAGTCATAATACTTAATAAAATACTTGTTTAAGCATGAGTGAGCCAAAATGGCTATACGACTCCAAATGTCTGACATGACATAACTGACTTGTCTAGTCTATGAAACCTCTATCATGAGTCTGACTGAAAAACGTATTTACTGGGACAAGGCCCCCAGCATACCTTTAGATGCAAAACTAAATAGAGAAATACAATGTTTAAACCCCGAATGAGATGGGGCTCACCAATAAGCTGGTACGAGCAAATCCTAATGATCAGAAGCGTCGTCCTGTAAATCCGTACCTGCATCGTGAAATACAGGCCTCCGGGCAATAAAAAGGGGACGTCAGCACATTGAATGTACTGGTATGTAAAACAACCAGAAGAAACAACATGGGACATGAAATATCATGATAAGAGCTGAAACTGAAAACTTGGACATGAACATGAACATGAGCATGAGTACATATACATATATAACATGAGTAAAACATGATAAGTAGGGAGAGCATTTCATAAACCGACAACATGATATCACCACGTGGATACGTGGAGTCTGGTACCTCGCCGGACCAGCAGAGCCCCTATACCTTGCCAGGGTATAAGGTAATAACGTACCTGATGGAACCATTCAGTGTGAAATTAAGGTATCGTCCTAACTGGGCGGAGCGATCCTTGTCCTATGGTGGCTACATAGTTTTAGGCTATCTGAGCCTTCTCGGTAATTCGTGCAACTCCCAAAAACATGAACATAATATATTTGGCTAAGAAGCCCATGACTTTCGTGAATTTACTTGTACTTGTCTTGGAATCATGATTTCACGAAATAACTTGTAAACATGGTTTCATGAAATAACTTATAAACATGTACTTGATCATGAGAAATACGATAGTTCATGATCATATATTTGTAATTGACTTGAAAACATGCTTGTAATTTGTAAAATAAAATTTACAAATTTCATATGAATATAATGAGAACACATGAGGAAGAATTCATGATTCATGGATTAAGCTAGGAATCCTAATGTCCGTAATGGAAGATTAGGAATACAATAACGAACAGAGATACGAAATTCATGTACATACATACATAATTACGGGCTACCAATATGTTGGGTTTAATGCCCTAGGATTTGAACTTCATAGATTTTATGAAACGGATCATGGGGAAGAACGTAGATTTTAAGTTCTACATACCTTAACTTCCCGCTTTTGAGCGTATCACAATGTCCTTCAATCCCTTCAACTTCAATCTATAGCAATACAAGCCATAGGGATTCTATATTAGCAACAATATCCATGTTTTGTTCATCTAAGCATTTTATCAAACACTTAGTGGGCATGAAGCTCTATAACCCTCATTAATGGTGTTTTCTTCCCACATCCCCATTCTATTACTTCTAGCTGATTCTACAATCTCAATTAGATGTAATTGACATCATTCTTCATCACCCATATGAATACAACAATCCCAAGTCAACAATCCAAAAACCCTAGCATAGTTCATATAATTCTCTTTATCAAACCCATTTACTATTCTCCCAAGAACTTATCAACACTTTAATCATCATGAAATATCATAAAACTTACCTTGGTTATTGTAGGAATAAGCCTTGAGTTGAAATACTTCACTTGAACAAAACCCTAGTTCCACCTTCTATAGAATTTCTTGACTTGAATGGATTTGATGTGTTTCTCACACTTAGTTTTGGTGGATTGATGAAGTGGATCTTTTGTTTCACTTGGATTCTTGCATATGAAGTGTTTGGATGGCTCTAGAGAACCCTTGAGTCGTGTAGGAGAAATGGGAATGAAAAAAAATGGGTTTGGGTCTCTTATTAACATCTTAAAATCTGACCCATCGGGCAATTCTACGCCCATTTTTACGTTCCGTATAATGGTTTTACGGACCGTATAACTCACCGTAAAACCATTTCAGTGATTTGGACATTCTGTGCTCATTTTACGGTGGGTTTTACGTCCCGTATAATGGTTTTACGGTCCGTATAACTTACCGTAAAACCATTCCAGTGATTTGGACATTCTGTGCTCATTTTACGGTGGTCTGAGTCAATTTTACGAACCGTATAATTGTTTTACGGACCGTATAATTGAACCGTAAAATTGCCCAGCAAAATATGGTTTTCTGTGACCATTTTACGCTAGCTTGAGTCAATTTTACGGACCGTATAATTGTTTTACGGACCGTAAAATTGAACCGTAAAACTGACCCTCAAAATATCATTCTCTGTGACCATTTGACGGACCGTATAAATATTTTACGGACCGTCAAATGGTCCGTCAAAATTCTTCTGCTCGGACAGTCTGTCGTATAATGGGCATAACTCTTTGCACAGATGTCCGTTTGAGGCCCATAATATACCGTTGGAAAGATATTTCAAAGGGCTACAACTTTCATCAAGAAAGTTTTCCCAAATTCCAAATTAATAATGGGGTTATGGTCATTGGAAGTAAGACCATCTATAAACTCACTTGCAAACATGCCCCGTAGAGTGGTTTCCAACTTTGTTTTGCCCAAAGACTCTTCTCATGTCTTGATTGGGTTTCAAACACCATTTATACACTACGAAAATTGGGTTCATTATACCCCCATCTTATAAGGCAAATCTTAACCCGAATGCACGAGGTGTTACAGTTTGATAATCGGAACGAGGATCAAAAGTTTCCTTTGGATTCTACTCCCAAAATAAGTCAAACGGAGCAATAGGGAAAATCCGGGAACAATGGGCCCACCTCGGGTCAAATGAGGCGGCGTACCAAATTTACGTACATTATATTTCATGACGTCACTTGTGAGGGTTTTAAGGTAGTCGGGTCATATTTATGCCAGTTCTAGATGTTTAGGAAGTTTCTCCAATATTTTACGCAATTTCTAATTCAATTCTACTGAATGAAAAAGGGGAAACTTTAAGTGCGGATTCCGGGAAATAGAGTTGTCCCCGAGGCTCGTACCCAACTTATTACGTTTAAGACATGCCATAGAAGGAAGGGTGAAGCCTTACATACCTTTTCCGCTTCATACACGTCTCCAAAATCAAGTTTCAAGTTCGCCAAAATCTACAATTTGGTCACAATTACCAAATGTTAATTGTAAGGCTTTAAGATTTCAATCTTAACCAATACTTGTCTACAAAAATTTGGGCAGCATCTCCCCTATAAATACACCATCCCCAAAATTCAACTTAGCCAATTTTTTATCAACAACAATCCGGGAATTCAACCCGGCCAAACTATCAACACAATGACAACAGCCATGACTACAAAACACAATATAACACAACTAGTCTTCTTTCCAACATAATGCAATAGCTTTCATTCCAACTTCACATTTCCAAACCAATCTCAATGTTTTTACATTCATTACTAATCAAGATCATTACAATATAATTCGGAAGCATTTCATATCGTTTCTACCAAATATTCACAAGATATACAAAATATACAAACTTTCCACCAAAACCATAATCCATCCAAAACTTCTAATCTTCAATCTACATATTCATAACATATTTCCATCTTCCAATTTCATCAACCATAATCATAATTTGCACCTTAATAATTTCATTTTCATAATTACATAAATCTACCATAAAATCACAAAACTTCTCATAACCACTTAACAACCAATCTTTCATGCCAATATGGATTATTATCCTTCCAAATTCACCAACTAACATAATAATTCACATTTAAAACTCCACTTCTATAATTACATAAAAACTTCATTAAAATCACATAATTTCCTATAACTATTTCCAATAATTTTCCATGCCAACTTGAACCATTTTCTTCCATTTCCAATATAAATTTCACCATAACCACAACTAGAATACAACATAAAATTCAACTCATACTATTTATACAACAATATACATATATGTCCACTTACATATATGCACACCCACTTTGTAAACTTCCATATTTCCATAAATTCTACTCATTTCTACATACTACAACATAAACCAACCTTCATAACATAATAAAAAGGAATTAATTCTTTACCTTTCTCTCTTTTCTTCCTTCTTGGCTAAGACTTGTAACTCACAAAAATATGTGGTTTCTTGCTCCAATGACTACTCCACCTTGCTAAGGGCCCTTTAATTGGTAGAAAATGATTTTTGAAAAAAAAAAAAAAAAAATTTTTGGTCTTGAGCTTGGCCGAAAATGGCCCTTAGGTTTCTCCCTCTCTTCTTTGTTTTGTTTTTCACCTTCTAAATTTTTCTTGAAAGTTCCATGATAATGATCCCCTTTTATCTAATTAGCACATGGAAAAATTAATTAAATATCATGGGCTTGCCAAGCCATGGCCGGACACCCCCTTTATTTGGGCCTCAATTTCTTTTTTTTTGTCATGGGCCTAACTCGGTTGGCCCCAAGTTGGGCCTAGCCCACTGACCTGTCGACCTTAAAACGTCCATATCTCCTTGTACCGATGTCACCTGGGAACCCACGACCTATGGTTGGAAAGCTAATTCAATTATCTACAACTTCTATTTCTTGGTATTTTTCCAAATTCCAAACTTATAATACCGTTTTTGCCCCTAAAAGTCAGATCACCCGAAAATGTGTTCTTAAAAATATTCGTTTGGAGGACTTGCACTTTGATTTGGCCCAAGGGTCCTTCTTGAGTTGTGTTTAACTTCACATATGTGATTCATATGACTTTTCAGATGTCCAAAAAAAAATCTCGATGTGTGGGCCCCACCTCAGCTTACAAATAATCCGACGTAAAAAAATACGGGATATAACAAATATAATAAAGTTTTGTATACGGAACACAAAATACAATGTTAGATTAATCGCGTTTTGATATATATATATATATATATATATATATATATATATATATGCATTAAAACAGAGCAAACTTATGTATGTTTATTAGCAATATAAAATATATATATTATCACTACCCAAACACAACTACATACACACACTATAATCCCATATATATATATAAACAATGCAAACTTATGTATGTTTATTAGCAATATAAAATATACTCCCTCCGTTTCAATTTATGTGAACCCATTTGACTGGGCACGAAGTTTAAGAAAGTAGAGAAGACTTTTAAACTTATGGTGTAAAATGAGTCACATATATTTTGTGTGGCTATAAATCATTGTATAAAGGTAAATTTCCAAATATAGAAAGAGATCATTCTTTTTGGCACAGACTAATAAGGAAATAAATTCACATAAATTGAAACAGAGGGAGTATTTATTATCACTACCCAAATACAACTACATACACATAGATACACTATAATCTAAAGTGCGCACGGGCACACGCCGTCTAAGCATGGGTTTTACCCATGCTTCGTCGTCAGTCACTTTTTTTTTTAAAAGGTGGGTCCCATACTAAAAACACCAAGCAATATTTTAAAAAAAAAAAAAGTGGACCCCACCATCTCCAAACTCATGTAAAAAAAAGGTGGACCCCATATTAAAAAAATCAAGCAATATCAAAAAAAAAAGTGGACCCATATTAAAAAAAACGCAATGTCAAAAAAAAATGTGCACCCCATATTAAAAAATCAAACAATATTCATGTAATTCCCAAACTATCCCCACTAAGTCAATAATGGTGAATTCATTGTCACATGTGTATCAACTCATTAGTGGGAGCAAATGAAATTATTGTACAGCAAAAAATATGGACCCCATATTATTGCTTTTCTTCAAAAGGTTAAGTAGTCAAACCATAAAATTTCCTTTCTTTTCTTATATTAGCCTGAGATCTAATCTAGATATTTAACTGTTGTATTTGCTATTCCGCCATGTCATTTATTTGTTATGTTTATTTATTTATATTTTTAAAATAAGATAAAATTTAATTACTTTTTTATTTTTTCCTTACTCTAATAAATGTGAAAAGAGATTAATGTCATAAAAGAAAAAATAATATTAAATGGAGATCAAATAATTAATAAGGTAAATTAGTCAAATTATAATTCTAATTGACGTTTCCTTAAAAAATCATGCAAAAGACAACATAACAAGTAAAATGAGCTAAACCAAGAATATTTACCAAAAATTTAAAAATAGTAGTTCTTCATTTAAATAGAAAATCAAATTTCTAATTTGTTTCGTTTTAAACATGTAAAATTAATTTAATAATTTGAATTAGAATTATCTAAATCAAAATTTGATAAAAAATAATAAGTATTATTTAGGTCCAATCTACATACATTAACAATAGAATATTTTACACCTTTAAATTAATCGAATTAAAATTCAAAGTATCAACTGATGCTTAAATATTGCTATTGTTTTACGATGGTTGATGACATTATTCTGTTATAGATAGGAGGAAAAGTTCTAATTTTTAGGTTGAAAAAAAATCCTATATTTTCTGTTTTGTGGTTTTAGAACCAAATAAAACTGAAGCGTGTGCTTCATATACATATCCGGTTGCAAGACACTTAAACGTGATCCAAACAAACAAAGCAACGGGTTGGAGCGAAAACAAGTCCTCCCCTCAATAAAATGGTCGGATCATCTCATTTTTAGTTTTGAAGTTTATTGGAGTATGCATATGTGGTCATTTTGTGATGTGCTGCAATTTCTATTTGGCTACATAGATTTGGTGATTTTATATAGAATAGCATTTATATTTAAACTTCCGAATTTAAGCACATCTTAGAATTATGCTATGCTTAGCTATTAAGTCTTTTTTGTGATTTGCAACGCAATAACTCTATAACACACTCTGCTATATACGATGAGGTATTTTCTCTTTTGTGAGTTTATCCGCTAAGATTAGGACAAACAAAACAAGGATGATTTAGCATGATTCCTGGGGAGTGTGTATGGTACCTATGACATGGTATAACTTTGTTCTTTTCTTTGTTTATAACTCACTGCAAATTAGTGATAATGGTAGATGAGATTTGTCCAGAAAATTGCTCTTTGGGCATAACAAAGAAAGCAATTCATAACATATTTGAATTCCACAACCTCAAAACTATATTTTTCATATTCCAGTTATTTTAGTTTGTCTCAGTTGTGTATGGAATTTGAGGATTCTTTTGTATTCTTTGTTTGTTGCTATATATGCTGGTTTTCATAATCTTTTAGATAGTTCCTTGGTAATTGATTCTTTGAATTTGTTCAATCATGTCAATTCTAATCTTTCCCCTTTGTTTCTGCAGTTTTTTAATTGCGGTTGTCTATTGATATTATTTTGTTGTTTGTTTCATCTTGATTACAGTTTCTGCTCATTGTTGTGGTCTATATTTTCGTGTGTTTGCGTATATATGAGCATAATTAACTAAATTTGTTTGAGCTGTTGGAGTATCCTATTTTTAGTTCTTTAACTCTACCAAAAGTTGTCTAATGAATTTAAATAGATGTCATCCATTAACATTTTACATAAAATAGAGAGGCAAGGGAAATCTTGCTCAAGCACTTCATATAAATAGAAAGAGATGGTTACGGGATTAATGAAGGATAGAATATTTATTTTTATCCGAATAGAAGAATTCAAGTGCATATATCACTTGAAAAGAAGATATTGAACTGGCATTATGGTTTTAGCTCGAAGATTCCAAAGAAATGAGGTCAGCTATCATTTAAGTGGTTGCGCCCAAGTGAACAGTCAAATAAAATTAGTTTCAACTGAACCAGTATCTCAGTATACCAGTACTCATAATTCTATAGGTTGTGCAAATTTGCCTTTTGGAGTTGCTTTTCATATTTTAGACACTTATGCTTGATTAGGTTATTTCAAATGTAGAAAGTAGAGCTAGAGCTACAGAGAAGCAGGAGAGAGACTTATTATCACCTGTAACTTTTTACATATCTTAGCTTGAGAATAGACTGTTAGATGGAAGCTCTACACCATTTCTGAAAATATGCGTTTCTGCTATTCCAAGGCAGTCAACCAGCTCTTTGGTGCATCTTAAGATTCCTGTTAGTGTAGATAAACAGGTCTCTTTCATAGAGAATCATGTTCTTATGTAGATTATCTACTTTTCGATATTACCTCGTGTATATAGGAGGTGTTCCCATTATTAATAAAATTGCTTACCTTAAACAAAAAGAAAGGCAATGAACCAGAACTATGATCTATTTTGGGATTGGTTTCTTTTTTAGTTCAGTTTCTGACTGGTGTATTTCATTGTTTATTCTGTAGCTTTGCATTTCCAACCGAATCTGCAATAGGAACTCCGGCATGTATTGCAGCTGGAGTCTTATCAAGAAAACGTACGATCAAAAGGTATGATAATGACTTTTGGAAGACGAGTTCAATTAATGCATTAATTTATTGACTTATACTTCAATATATATGTGTCACTATTTGGATGTGAAGATGGAAGATATTTGGTCTTGTGGAGTCACATTATATGTGATGCTGTTTGGTGCTTATCCCTTCAATAATCTTAATGATAAATTTCAGCCTATGTATAGACTATAGTTCATTTTTAAGTTATAATTGGCTTTTGTTTGACTTTCTTTGTCTCAACCGTTGTTTCTCTGGAGTGGTTTAGTTGAAACCATTGTTAGATATTGCTTTACATGTGGCACGCCAAGTTTTCTTTCCCAAGGCAATACTGCAATTGGTACTGTTAACAAACTTCAGTATCTTTTCTCTTTTAGTTTCTGTGTGTATTTGTGTATTTTTCTTTCTTTTTGTTTTTATTCTCTTTCTGTCTTGGTGCAAATCTTAGAATATAAATGGTATAGTCATTAGCTTTCTCAATTGCTTGAATGATGCTTACCTTTTTGCTTTCTTGCACCGTACTGAATATTGTGGCTATAGTATATCATTGGATTGTACTGGCACGCGGGAAGGAGAAGGCGAAGGCGCAGCAAAAAAAATCAGCTTTTCTATCGTGGCTTCACCTGCACAGTTAGCAATTGAGTTTCATGATATTTGTTGGAGTAGAGGTAACTATCATCCGATATTAAATTCTTTCAACGGAAGCCAAATACCAATGCTATATCACTCTTACTGTCACTATTCTTGCTGCTCCAAGTTTATAATTTCCAACTTTGGAGGAGTGAGATGAGCAACAACATTATGTTAGATTTCAGCACTCACTTAGTGTATGGCATGAAGGAAAATAAGTTCTGCCAGAACACTTGGATACTTTGTTTTTGACCACAGATTACCGGTAGAGAACAAGGTCTAGACTGATCAATTTCATTTCAAAGATTTGAGGATTTTTTTTTTTTTTTGATATGGTTTCTCTTGATACTAATTGTTTGTGGCTAATGTCATGTCATAATTATCAATTCTAACTCATCAAGACTCGACTCTTAATATTGCTTTAATGAACTTCTCATGGGCTTGGTTACCAAAATGTGGGTCCATGACTTGGGACTTTTTGTTGTTTCTCCTACCAAATTGAATCTCAACTTATTTGTCGCCATCTTTACTATGTGTATGCAGAGATGGCGTCACTGAAAAATTTGAGCAAGATAGAAGGTGGAAGCAGTTGAAAGATGCAAATAGCTAACCTTTGCTCTCTTTGGGTGGATTTCATCGGTGATTTTTCGATTTTGTCCAACAATGGAATATCTATTATTTCCTCTAACCATGCATCTATTTTAATCATGTTTTCCCTTTTTTTCTGTTTTTTGTTGTGTTGCATGTGTTGGTTAGGGATTCATATAAATAATGGAAGTTAATTTACAGTTCCGGGCATTTGCTAATTTAGCCTTCGGTTCTCCTGTTTCAAAAAATATAGACATATATTAGCTTCTTCTTTTGGGTACTTTTTTCTGGGAGTTTTTTAATGCATGCCAATAATTTTACCGGATTTGTTTGTGTCTGTTTTTTCCCTCACCATCAACCAATTTTACTTTCATCACTGCAGTATTCTTCAGCTAGGTTTCCTTTTCTTTTTCCCTCAAATTTTTTATTGTTTTGTTTCTGGTGAGATTTGACTGACCAAACTGAATAGTTTGTTGCTATTTTGATATTGCCGAATTTGATCCATTTAGTTGGAATTAAATAAATATAATGGTCACACAAATTTTGTTTCACAAGCTTTTGAAAGTGGAATATGCTCTAGATTAAGGGACAATATTGAGACTGTAAGGTAATTTCTGCACTTTTTTGCTCTAATGTTATATGCTTTGTTACAATGAAAAATGGTTGAGTTAATATTTCATGTTATACACTATAGATGTATGTACTTCGGAAGACTAAATTAAATATTAAGAATACAGAATGTAGGCTTTAACGATAAACGTATGAAATCAGATTTCTGACAATAAAAGAAAGATGGACGTAGCCCAAATTGAGCAGACAGCAGACGGCAAACATCCATGTTTTTGTTCCAAAAATAGTGACAAAAACATAGGCTTTATATCACATACACAACAATGAAACCTAAAAAAAAGCAGCAACTTCTAGAAGGACAGTCGAGAGACTATGATGTGAGATGGCATCGTCTCTCTGAAAGTTCTACTACTAATTATTCTGATCAAACTTATTCTTCTTTTGAACCTCAAAGCATGATAACGGGGCAAGCTGCTATCTTCATTAGAAACAAACCAACTTCTTCCTAGAACGGTTGGTTGAACTAAACTCTGATAACGTTAACAACCATGGTACATGCTTTTGTTAATGTGCAAAAGGTTATGCTTAGCGGTACTCTATGTGTTCTTGTCAGCCGAGAGAGGGGATACCACTTCTGCAATGGAAGCTTCTTCTTTACTTTTCAAATCGCAATAATTGATTCTTTGTATTATGTTGTAGGAGGAGTTTGTGGTGGTTAGCTTCAAAATGTATAGAAATTGGTTGCAAAGACTTTAAGCTATAAAACAATGTTACGAACAGATTAACCTTATTCAATGCATAATGATGCAGATACAGAAGATATGAAAGTTCTAAGCACATAAAACAAGGCCTTTGCGGTGCACTCTCGGTGAGTTAATTAAGTAGATTTCTTGAATGATAAAATTTCCCGGTATTGCTAGAAAGGGTGTGATTCCCATATACTACTCTCTGCTATGTGTCACTAAATTCATAATTTTCCTTAAGATCTACAAGTGATATATGTTTCTTGTCAAAGTAAATTATTCAATATTACAAATTTGAGCAGTCTTTCTTTGCTGCTTTAATTTTTTGAGTTTTGATTTGTTCATCGGTGTCTGCATGCGAATTCTACTTCTCCTTTTTCCTCTTTTCCAGTTCACCCTTTAACGTAACATTTCTTTATTCTTTTCATTTATCTTAAGTTGTGAGGCCAGGGGGGTTGTTTTATTTATGAGATATTGAGTTGACCCAAAATATCGAACTTCCCCCCTTGGATTAGTGTTCAATACATATCTACTTATTCATGTATAAACACACACCCCTCCTACATAAATAAGAATTGAATAAGAACTGATGGCACGTAATAAAAGATTACCCCCGCTTTTAGAACTCTTGCACAATATGAAATTTTTTTCCACTAGCCGCAGGAGCATTAAAATTTAAAAAAAAAAAAAAAATCTCCCTGACACTCCACTAAGGACAATAACATGAACATATCTAGAGATATCGGTTTCCAGCATCTCTAACCTAGAGATTTACTTAGTTTGTCATTGATAAGCTTTGCAAGAACAAGTAAAAGGTAGACTTGTCATTGACAATATGCTTCCTTTATCTTATCGTTTAATGTTTATAAATATAACTTAGCAATATTTTCTTTTTAATGGTTCATTTTTCTGCATTGCGCAGTCCAGACCTTTCAGTTTATCTCTTCTTATAGCTCTATCCATGATGAGGAGGCGAAGGCGGTAAGTCTTCCTTACATATTCAGATGAAAAATCTGTTACAGATTTTTTCCTTTAGCCAGTTCACTTAATCTTCTAAGTTGTTTTCTAATTTAACAGAAGATGAGCATGATGTTGTTTGGTTCTGGAGAGAGAAGGGCAAGCCACATGAATGCCCAGTATGCACACAGTGTTTTGTGGTAAGTACGGAATCTCTGTATTCTTCGGCCATATTATCAAGTTCTAGGGTGTAAGGGAATTGGTAGAGATGTGAGTTCATAGTCCTTGCTATTCTGTATGTGAAAGGCAGTGGCACTCCTTAATCAGGGAAAATTTTAGATTCCGTGCAGCAATAGGGTTACATTTCCCTCTTTTTTTTTTTGGAGAGCAGAGGGAGGAGGAGAAAGGGAGTAAGGAATAAGTGAGTTTTACGGTTCAAAAGAATTAAGTTAAAATCCCAAATTTTCTCCCAAGTTCTTAGCTGATTTTAATTTCTATTCTTTGTGCCAGTAAGCAAAGTAAGAATCATTAAACTTTCTTTATGTTTACAGTATTACTTTGCTATCTACTAGATTATGTTGGATGAAAGAGTTTCATCTTCCAAGAGCATACTTATGTTCCAACTGTTAGAATTCAGATTCCAACCCAATCTCATACTGATGTTGGAGCACCTACAATCTTTCTATTTTTTTGTACCAAGCCACCTATGTAACTTTGTTCCATAAACTATGTCTCTGTTTTGCCTTTCTTGCAAACTACTCCTGTAACTTTGTTCCACAAATGAATGTAATATACTATGAAGCATGTCATGTTAATAGTTAAGTTTAATCATCTCTCCTTTATTTGCATCTCATTAGTAAAAGGCACGGGCACAAACCATCTAGTATATATTATAAGTGGGGATAAGCTAGCACCTCTGGGTCAACATGCTTGCCTTCCAGAGGGTAACTGTGGAATTTCATGAAAATTATGTTGTTCTATGACGCACATAGCCGCAGAGAAATTAAGTTGGACTGTTGCCAAAGTTTGACACAAAAACCAACTACCTTTTCATTTATGCCAGATGAATCCCCATTTTTAGGCAGCTTTTTGCTCCTGGTTCTTCATTTTATTGCATCATTGGGATTCATGCTTTTTAGTAAATACTGCCAAGTTTGATGGCTTTTAAATGTTAGTAAAAGGTTATGACGTCAGGAGCACAGTTAATCAATGCAATACAATAGTTAATTCTAGCCCTGCTTTATTGCTTTGTTACTTTAGTTATCCTCATGCATTTATTTATTCAACTTTGAAGAACTTTTTAAACTCCAACTGTATAAATTGATGATGTAAAGATAAGATTATTTGTCAATAGAGTTATGCCGTACGGAGTTAAGCACGCGAAGCCTTAAGAATTTAATAAATTTATCGGTTCTCTGTTAACAAAGTTATTGATTCCTTGTATTACCTATATTAACTATTAACTATTGTTATTTAATTTACTTTTTATGTGAATTGGTAGTATCTTTTTGTTTGTGGATTATGTTGGTTCGTAAGTTGAACAGATACATAGTTTTATATGTTATGAAAGTTGAAGTTATTTTTCTCGAGATCAATTTGTTAATACTCCGGTCTCTTTATAACAATAATTTTTTAAACTAACATTTCATTAAAATGAACAAGTTTTCCTTGAAGCTGATCTTTTATGTTATATTTGACCTTTTTATAAATGTACTTTTTATTTATTACAATAATATTCATTATTATAACAATATACTCTTTGTAAAATTATATTTCTATAACAATTTAATTAAAATATGTATATATTTATTAATTATTTCATGACGACTAAAAAATAATTCATTAATTATATTTTTGAATACATAACTTTAACAGATTTGTACATATCTAAAATGTCGAAAACTACTGTGAATTTGAAATAAGAGAAATTAAAAGACGAAACTATGGACCTTTTGTATTCTACAATAAAACATGAATATCTTTGGAGATTTTTAATTTTAAAAATCTTTTATATCATAAAAATTTGAGAAAAATAGTTTTTTCAATAATTTTTATCTACAACAAGCAAATAAAATCTAAATGTCAAATGTCGTTACAGGTGTAAGCTATCGTTCCAAAAAAACTATGTTATTATAAAGAGGGTTGACAATATTAGAATTCTTAATTTTGTCATACCGTGTAGTATTTGCTTTTATATTACACTAGTAAATTTACCCGCGCTTCGCGCTGTTTGATATAATATTGGTTAAGAATTCTATGTCATCATGAAATTTCTTATTTATCTAAAATTTCTTATAAGTTACATAAATTACCTGATGACAATTATATTAGCCAAAACATATATATCAACTCCTGCATCATGAAATACTTTTTTTATTAATATAAAAATTGTTCCAACACATATAAAGTACCAAGTGATAAAGATGAAAAGTAGAAGAGGGCTAGAAAAAAGAGAGTCCGGAGCCAAAATGGCATATTTTTACAGCAATTACACCAAAATAGGTTGTCTTTTTTTTTTTATATCCAAATGGGTATTTCGTTGATCATTCAACGAAATACCCCAGTTACTGTTCATAGCAGCAACTCTTTTTTTTTTTTTTTTTGCTATTTCGTGGATTGTTCCACGAAATAGCTTTTTTTTTTTTTTTTTTTTTTTTTGCATTTCGTGGAACAATCCACGAAATAGTTTTTTTTTTTTTTTTTTTTTTTAATTTCGTGAAAAAAATGATTTTTTTTTTACATATCATGACACAATCCACGAAATAGATGTTTTTTTATTTTATTTCGTGAATAAAAAAAGAAATAGGAAATTATAATTTTTTTTTGTTTTTGCATTTCGTGTATTAAAAAACGAAATAGGATAATTTTTTTTCTAATTTCGTTCGTATAAAAAGGAAATTGGAAAATATATATATATATATATATATATATATATATATATATATATATATATATATATATATATATATTATTTCGTGTATAATGAAGGAAATTGATTTGTTTTTTTATTTTTTTTGCATTTCGTAATCTAATGAATGAAATAGGTTTTTTTTTTTTGTATTTAGTGAATAAAAAAACGAAATAGGAAATTATATACATATATATATATATATATATATATATATATATATATATATATATATATATATATATATATATATATATATATTTTGCATTTCGTGTATTAAAAAACGAAATAGGAAAATAATTTTATTTTCATTTCGTTTATATAAAAATGAAATAGGAATATATATATATATATATATATTTCATTCATGTACCAATGAAATATTTCGTGGATTGTTCCACGAAATGCAAAATAAAAAAATAAAAAAAACATATTTCGTGGATTGTTCCACGAAATGCAAAAAAAAAAAAAAAACAGTTTTATTTATATTAACGAAACTGTTTTATTTTTTAATTTAAAACTGTTTTTTTTAATTTTTTATTTTGCATTTCGTGAAACAATCCACGAAATATAAAAAAAAACAGTTTTTTTATATATTTTTGAAATTGATCTTATATATATATATATTCCAAATTGATTAAAAGCCATTTTTTAATTTTTTTAAAATATATTTTTCAAAAAACTTAGTGTTTAACTGTAAGGTTATTTTAGTCAACTTTATATATCGAGAAAATTAGTCAGCTTTATTTTCAAAAATTGAAACCGCAGAAGTGAAATTGACATTCACAGATACATTATCCCTGGATTTTTACGTTGAAATCTATTGCGTATCATCATCTTATAAGTAAATAAAACTGAAAATTTCATGCCAATTTGGGGAAAAATTGAAATTGAATGTGATAAAAGGCGTTTTTTTAAAAATCGGCTCGGCCAAACCGCCTTTCGGCGGTTTGTGTGCATAGATCTCGGAAAAATACCCAAAATCAAAAAAAAAAATCGCGTAAATCGGACGTCCGAGCGCAAAGTTATGACCATCTAAAGTTTGACGACTTTACAACTAGTTTTTCTCCCTATATTTTTTAGAATTATATTTATATTTAAAATAAAGTTATGTCTTGACTTTACAACTATTTTTTTTTTCGTTTATTAAAAAACGAAATAAGATTTTTTTTATTTCGTGAATATATAAATGTTTTTATAAATGAAACACAAATATATATATATATATATATATATTCATCCTATTTCATTGGTACATGAATGAAATATATATATATATATATATATATATATATTCCTATTTTTTATTTTCCTATTTCGTTTTTTAATACACGAAATGCAATATATATATATATATATATATATATATATATATATATATATATATATATATATATATGTATATAATTTCCTATTTCGTTTTTTTATTCACTAAATACAAAAAAAAAAAAAAAAAAAACCTATTTCGTTCATTAGATTACGAAATGCAAAAAAAATAAAAAAACAAATCAATTTCCTTCATTAATACACGAAATAATATATATATATATATTTTTTCCAATTTCCTTTTTATACGAACGAAATTAGAAAAAAATTTATCCTATTTCGTTTTTTAATACACGAAATGCAAAAACAAAAAAAAAAATTATAATTTCCTATTTCTTTTTTTATTCACGAAATAAAATAAAAAAACATCTATTTCGTGGATTGTGTCATGATATGTAAAAAAAAAATCATTTTTTTCACGAAATTAAAAAAAAAAAAAAAAACTATTTCGTGGATTGTTCCACGAAATGCAAAAAAAAATTAAAAAAAAAAAAGCTATTTCGTGGAACAATCCACGAAATAGCAAAAAAAAAAAAAAAAAAAAAAAAAAAGAGTTGCTGCTATGAACAGTAACTGGGGTATTTCGTTGAATGATCAACGAAATACCCATTTGGGTATAAAAAAAAAAAGACAGCCTATTTTGGTCTAATTGCTGTAAAAATATGTCATTTTGGCTCCGGACTCAGAAAAAAGAAGCACCAATTACTCATAAGAACAATAACACTAAAAATTAATTAAATGACATCACCGAAAAAGAAGACATGGCAGTAGCATATGATGTTTTCCTTCAAATAAGAAAATAATGGCTTAGCAAAAGGATAAAAATCGTTTGACAATTCATAGGTTATAATTTCATATAATTGAAAAAAAAAAAAAAGAGAACCTGATGTATATATTGCAAATCAGAACTTTCATATCTCATTGAGTATTTGAGTTTCTATGATCACCCTTAAGCTGAAATAAAAAAATCCTTTTAATAATGTTAGTAATATAAAAAGCATTAAAGGAGACTTGCAAAAGTTAAAAAATTTAACGTCTCTACTTGTAGTTTGAAAAAAGAAATACAAGAGAAAAAAAAAGTGTCACATAATATTTGTAAGCCGCGATTGAAAATTGGTTACTCCATTTACTTTGAATGGAGAAATCAAGCTACAACGCCCTACCTGAAATGTTGCCTAGGTAAAAGATGGTTACTCCATTTACTTTAAAGAGAATAATCATAAGTTCATATGTTTCAAGTCTTTTGGTGTCCAAATTAATTAGGAAAGAAATTAATGAGAATAAATTTTAGAGAAGAATTACATATAATATCTGTAAAGTAACAGAAAGGTGCAAAAAAAATGAAGAAGAGATGCCAAAACTGTAAATTCTTGGCCAAAGAATTACTATTACTGTTACTCTCAGCACCTAACATGAAATATGTTCCCATTGATAACTTTTAGAAATATTGGACTTTCAATTGCAAATCAGACCAATCCATGATGATACATCAATCATTTACATATTATCAGGAGCGGAGACAGATATTCACTAAGGGGTTAAAAAATATAAAGAAGTAAACACATGAAGAAGTCAATGGGATTCAACATCTACTATATATACGTAAAAAAAAAATTAACCTTATACTTGCAGTGTAATTTTTTGCCGAAGGGGTTCGGATGAACCCCCTTGTCTTTACCTAGGTTCGCCCCTGCATATTATAAAGTGTTCAGACATTTGAGGGAAAAGGAAAAAAGAACTTATATTACACAAGCACAAATAACAATACTTATATGAATAAATGACGTGTTTGCGACAAATGCTCACCATGCTTCAATATTGATCCTTCAATATTCTTGCATAAACATTAAATTGTCTCCAATAAATCAGAAACATCAATAGGAAAATAGAGTGTCTCTTTGCAAAGAATTTCTAATCTATAATAAAAGCCAAAGTAAATTGAACACGTCAAACTAAAATGCTATACCAATATCTCACTACTACTAACGGAAACAAAGCACAACATTGTTACCAAAAATCAAAAGATATATAAAAATACATCATATATATTAGATAAATAAAATGATATCATTGCAAAATATATTATGTGAACCTCGAAAGTAATATCATTATTCCAAAAACAAGTAATTGTCGTTAACATTGCAAATCAGAGTCTTTTCTTTACTTTGTGCCATGCAAAGCCCTTTTACCCAGAAGCATACATCTCAAAGTTAATCACCGAATTGGAAAACGTCTACTTCCATCAAAATGCTCACTTTAAAGAAAACAAAGGGAAAAATCAAAAGGAAGTTGTGACAGGAAATATCGGCATTATCATATATAATATTAGTATCGAGGAGGAAGATAGTAGTAATTAATTACTGTGAGATATCAAAGGACACAAACTGAAAACGGATAAACTGAGATAAGAAAGGATCGAAACGCATATTGGCAGTAATGTATGAGACTTTAATTAGGGGCTGCTTTAATATTAGGTGACGTCGTGGCCTTGTTTTCTTTCATGACTTGTGTTAGTGGCCTTTTAGTATAACACATGAATTAATTTTAAAGTGAGAAAAAATTCAAAAAAGGAAGGAAAAAAAAAAGATAAATAGGAATGGAGACCATAGAGAGGTGTCACGTCATCTTGTCTATGCCTAGCTTTATATTATACTAGTAAAATTTGTCCCCGCTTCGCGCGGTCATTAAATAAATCAGATATAACTAAATAGTGTTTTTCTAAAAGTTCGTATATTTAAAAAAATAAATTTCACTCTTCAATCAAATTTATCTTTAATCTACTCTTCAAATGTAATACAATCAATTATTCTAATTATATTCTCAAAATCTAAAACCAATGGAAAAAGAAAATTCAACACTTAACAAATGAGAGATAATAGAATCTTAAGAAATAAGGCAAACTGTATGCTCCCGATTGTTTTCGTCTCATCCTTAAATATTTAATTGATTTTAAAAAAAAAAAATTGGATAATATTTATTGCATGAGATAACAAATAAAACCTTAATGAAAAATCGTCAATATATGAATTGATCGACCCGGCTCCTCTACAACTCATCTCCGAAAATCTAGTCATAACTCTAAATAATTAATGCAAGTGATATATATTGGTATCATTGAATTCTCTATCTCTCTTGATATTAGGTATGGCTGAAATCACGAATTGTTACTTTGCAGGTGTTTCTTTTTTTAAATCTTTCTTATGACAAGTAGAACATTTTGCGTTTCATATTTTTTCTTGTATCCTTCTGTCTTTTTTATTTAAAAAAGGATTCACCACACCTTACATGTACTAAATCAAAATCAGCAGTATAAAAAGCTATTAATGTAAATACAACACTAAATAAACATAACAAAAATTCACAAATGACATAATATGCAATAATTATTTATCATGTCTGCACTGTTGAAAGTAATTGCCGGAAAAACGTGATCAACTCCTCTATGGCCACAAAAATGAGATTCCTATCGCAAGCATTTTTTTTTTCCGCTTAAGCTACCTTCACTGGTGGGCGGTTAGGCAGAGATTGTATTGCAAACATTGTGTCAAGCACTGGACGACATTAGAATTCTCCTCTATCTTCTGATAGAAATATGAAATTTTCGAGAACCATTGTCCATTCCCAACAGAATACATGTATTTCAAACATATGTTAAAGCTCTTCTTTAAATGTGGCAAGTGAAAACTGGAAACATAAAAGGATTGTTATGTGATGACTTGAACTTGTAGTAATCGACGAAATTCTTCGGTGAGATGAAGCTTGTGCATGCTATTTCTTTCTTTGAGCATCCTTTCTCTTTATTTCTAAATGGAGCCTTCAAATTAAACATTGTCTCAGCACTAACGTATACGAAACCTGCAACATGTAGGGGACCGTTCAAAAGCCTATAAATTAAGAAACAAGTATGAATTAAAACACAATAGAGAAAACAACTTGATAATTTAACATTCAACGTGAAATATAGACTCGACTTTTCCGAAAGAATGACAATTTTGGAAGAATGATTAGAATATGATCTTTATGTAGATGATCCAAAAGAATCGGTTGTTCTTTATTGAGCATAACGTTAGCACAATTTATAGATATTGCAATCGTCGAGTATCGTGTTATCGCACTTTATTGAAACTTAAAAAATTATTGTAACAAATAACATAAGAGATAAATTATAGTACTCATAATGTAAAAGATCTATTTTCTTTTACCTTCATCGCATTCCAAAGTACACCTCCAAAAGTCTGTTGGGTTTCATGGTACCCATTATGTCTATCCCGTGTCCGTCTTTTTGTTCCTGTTGGGGTTAATTTTTGGTGCCACCGAGATTCTCATTGAAGCCTGACTGCCTGAATCATGACGGCTTTGCAAGTCGCTAAGCGTTCCAAGGATGAAGAGATGCTGCAAAGCCTCTGTCCTTTGAAAATGATCTTAGTCAATTTTAGAAGGAAAAAATCTTTGTCAGTTTTGCTGCAAAGAGGAGACGCCACAAGGGAAGTGGGGAACCAGTCTTCACCATAAGAGGAAATCCACCATTGCTTTGAGAACGAATATGATATCCTTTCACGAATTGAGATATATACTTGTCTTCCTCACTCTTCCATGGAAAAGACCTGCTTGGAGACTCCAAATTCAGACCCAATTCGGAGCAAAACACAGGAAAAAGCAGAGACAGGATGCAAGAACATTAAAAGGGCCTGCTAGAAGAGACCCGTCTGATTAAGATAGTTACAAACGTTACAATTGTTGGGGTAGGTAACCTTGACATGATAAACGGACAGTTTCACCCTTTCTTGAATGAGGTGACTTTTGGAATTTTTTACCTATTATTTAGCATAAATTTGTACAAAAGAAGATAAAAAGTCAAAAACAGGAGAATAAAGATAAATAAGTATTCTGCCTGAGAGAACCTCACATCACCGGGCCTATGTCTCTCTTTTACAATATTAGAGACGGTTAAACTTCTGCAATGAAGAATACGAAAGATGGGGTAATTAAAATTGAAACAGTATTTCTTCATAAGTGAGACAAGTATAGAATTGATGGTTGGAATAGCCACTGCACTCCAATCGCTAATGAGCAACGCCTTTCTTTTTCTTGATTTTGTAGAAAATTTTGTGTTTCTAAGCAGGTTATTAGAGAAATTTACTAAAGAGTTTTTGAGTTTTTAAAATATGTGAATGAACAAATGAAAGATCAAAGGCCAAAAAAAGGAGAAATAGATAAATAGAATTTTTTGCTATAGAGAGGTGCTACATCACCTTGTCTATGCCTAACTTTAATATACAATACAAAATCCTAATTCTGGAAAAATCTCTTCTCACGAGACTCCCTTTTCATTCTTGCAAAAACAATTCACTCACATGTAATCCAAATGATATTCGTACAAACATATTGATATTATTTCAATCAAATTCAACATAATAAAATAAAATTCTCAACAAATACTTCAAATATCATACATCACAAAAGAAATACTCAAAAGAAAAATACTTGAAATCTCTACCTGTGAAATTTTGGTCTTTTGCCACAAGATGAAGACTTCAAATGATTCTCGTGGTCATGTTTAATACATTGTCACTAACTAAAAGCTCAATAATAATCATCAGAAATCAAAAATAAAAAACACCCACGAGAAGAAAAATCAAACAAAAACATGACGTCCAGCATTCGATCAATTAGAGAGAGAGAGAGAGAGAGAGAGAGAGAGAGAGAGAGAGATGTTACCTGGCTCAAGCAATTCACTGGACGACCATTGGCTTTAACATGCCGCATGAAGTAAAAAGCTGCATGAAGCAAATTAATTAGGAGGGTTACGTGCTCATTATTTCCGCTGCTAGCTAACAGTCTGTGAGTATTACTACTACTAATATGTACCAATAAATGCTAATTATAGGGAAATAAATGCTAATTGTCCCACTTGCTTTCAGAATGAGGAATAAGCATTGATGTTTGACAGTAAGTGAATCGTTCAAACGTAGAAAATTTCTTAAACATTTTCAGCTGTTGAGAAGAAGAGGAAAAGGTGTGATTAATAGAATTAAGAGGTGTAATTAATAGAATTATGAGAGTGAGTTTTGGCTATCTAATATATGATACATTAATTTTAAAGTGAGAAAAAATTCAAAAAAAGGAGAAAAAAGATAAATAGCATTCTAAGCCATAGAGAGGTGTCACGTCACCTTGTCTACCTAGCTTTATATTATACTAGTTAATTTGCCCGCACTTCGCGCGGGTTGAAGTGTCTTTTAAAAAGAATTTAGTGAACACAAAAGAATAAAAAATGAATTTAAATATGGATATATATTGTATGACATTCACGGGAAAAAATTAAAACTCAAAAGTTTAAGTTTACAGAAAGAGAAGGGAACAGAATTTTGATAAACAAAGCTAATGAAAGTCCATGTAAATTCTATAAAGGATCAGTTTCTTGAATAATCTGTTTTATGATAACTAACCGGGATTTCTATTTCTTGCTGTCAAATGGTGCTTGGTTTCAAGAACAATTTGTAAGTCTATTTTCTTTTTTGTTTAAAGCTATGCTAGGTAGACAAACATCAAATCTGAATTAAATCAAAAATAGACTTCAATTGATCAGGATTCGACTACAATCCGAAATTGTACTGAATCGAATAAGGAATATTGAAATGTATCAAACTAATTTTGGTACGGTATCTAGTATATACAATTGATAAATCGAATATCGAAGTTCTTAAATACTGAATCAAAGTACTAACATCGCCCCTTAGTATCGTATCTCCTCTTCTTCGCACCACTGATCTTCAAAGACATGCTCTTCCTTAATTCCTTGATTTGTTTCGTTGATTTTTTTCATTCTTAGAGGAAGCAACACTGATCATGACTAAATATATACTACAGTAAGTAATATCTTAACTCTTGGGAGTCACAACAGCCATTGAATATGAAATTATTCAGAGATTTAATGAGACAACTTTGGAACTTTTCAGAAGTAATCTTCTCAGATTCCACCATAAAATTGTAAAAGAGCACCAAATAAAAAAAAATGACGACAAAAAAGTAAAAAAAGGAGATAAATAAATAGAATTCCTACTCTATGAGAGGTGTCACATAACTTCACTAAAGCTTCTAAATACATAGCTATACATTAAGAGAACAAACATTATAAGGTAAAACATATATAAGAGGGAAAGATACATACGGGAAAACAACCATAGAACAAATACAAATAGAAGAATAACATGTCTTTTGTAATTTTTGTCAATAATAAAAAATGATCATAGACTTGCCAATAAGGCAACATATACATAAGAGAAAGATACATACCGAAAATATAAAATTGTAAAACAAATTCAAATAGAAGAATAACGTTTTTTTTTGTCAAACAATATCATAAGTGATAAGACTTACTCATAATTACTTGGAGATGGTCAACCAAATTATGTAAGCAACAAACTCTCTATATAATGCACATATTAAAGAGTGCAAAACTTCTAGATTGAATCATTAGAAGATACTTGTTCATCAATGATCAGGAGTACAGGTCAAGGGTTTGAGTCGTGAAAACATCCTCTTGCAGAAATACAAGGTAAGATTGCATACCATAGATAGTCGTGGTTCAACCTTTCTTCGGACCCGTGCATAGCGGAAGCCTAATACACCAGATTTTTTTTTTTTATATTCCATCGAGAATTAATTGGTAACATCAAAGGCTCCCAAAATATATCACGTCATCCACGAGCGGACAAACAACTGTGAAGAAAGGGGCATTCTGAGGGGTTTGAGTAATGCAACGTGTAGCAGTTCTTAATGGACACTTAGATGTGTGCATTTGAAATTTCAAAAGCGTAATTTACTTTGTAGGCCAAAGTCATAAGCGGCCGTCTAAACTTGTCCTGAGATTCTTCATGACCACCTAAACTGACGCTTATTCTAATTTTACACCTAAACCATTTCGAATTTGTACCACATAAGCACTTTTTTAATAATGAGTGAAAAATATGGAGCGTTAATAAATACAATTACCCTAATACTACCTTTTTGTATTTTCTAATTACTTTATCAAATAATAATGCTTAAAAAAGTAAAAACAGAAGTGAAATAAACGTCATTTTCTTCCCCTATATATCTCCACCTTCAACCCACCCCATGAACTTCTTTAATTTGTCCTACTTCTTTAATTTGTCCTCTTCTTCTACCATCATAGATCCTTCTTTTTTCTTGGTAGAAGTGGAAAAAAGCCATTTTCTTTCCCTATACTACCGCCATTTTGCACGTACATACACACGCAGAATAATTTGGAAAACCTCAAGTGAAACACACACACATACATTTCGTTGAACTATACTTTTTTCAGATTTGAATACCCAAAATAAAACTCCAATTCTTATAATTTAACTGCCATTTTTTCTGAGCATGCTTCGTGTTTAAGAAAACTCAACAGATTTTTTTAGAATAAATCCACTTTAAAGAGAAAAAGGAAGAAGTGAACAGAGAACGTAGTATAATATTTGTAATATTGTAAGAAATACAAACCCTCTAGATTGTTGAAGCTTTGACTGGAACTGTTATAGATCCGACTTCAGACTCAGATAAAATCTTAAACATGTGCTAGGTTTGCTTATGTTCTTTGTGATGGGCATAAAATGGGGCAAATTATTGAATTTAACCAACAACAAACTCTCAAGAATAAATAAATCTCCTTTACTGTAGAGTTTGTTGAAGGGAATTGGGGATATGACATTCTAGCCATACGTAGATAGCGTATTAAAAGTGGAACAATATGCTGGCTGTGAAAGTAGGTGTTGGCATCAGATATTTAAACCCTGAATCAATTTGCATCCATTCAGTTTGCAGTAACCGTCTCCTAGAAAAACGTTTCGGGATAAATAATAAGTGCTGGAGTGAATTAATAAATGAGGAAAAAGAAGTTTAAAAGTAAAAAAAAACAGGAAAAAAGATAAATAGCATTCCTGACAAGTGAGGCGTGCTACATCACCGGGCCAATTGCCAGCAATTATATATATACACGATATATGATATATATAGATTACTTTTTAATTTCATAATATGATAAATTATATCCCTTCAACTCAAATTAGTAGTGGAGTTCGAAGTAGATTCAAGCAGTCTAATATTTAATATAAATTCGGCCTGAATTTTTAAATTTTAAAAAATAAGATTTATATAAAAAAAATACATAAAATAAACATGAATTGTCATAAACGAATTAGAAACATGGAGATAAATATTTTTCATGTCTTTGAATATCAAATATTTTTGTCAAAGAAAAAACTTCTGTAAAGGTTTAACCAATGTTATAATTAGCATGGGATAAATTGGATATGCTAATTACAAACAATTAAAGCTTTACTTGGGTTCGAGGAAGTCCTTTCAATGTAAACTTCATAACATTGGTTCCAATTTTTTCAAGTAAGAAGAGAAAGATACGTGGAGTGCCATTTTCTTTCTTTATAAAAAGGAAAAGGAAAGTCAAAAGTAAGGTAAAAAAACGTCTTCAACTTTTCAAAATATAATTTGTATATATGGCATTTGGAAAAATTACTACCCTCTCCAAATCTCACTTTGTGAGATTTCACTGAGTATATTGTTGTTGTTTTGTTTGTTGGTGTGGTAATTATTCATGTCGGTTACCAAAAGAAACTACGATGCATTGTAACATACAATATTTTGATTTTTTTTTTTTAGTTTAATAGATACTTTTATTTATAGATTAAGGTGGAAGGTACACCATAGATACATTTACACTATCAGTGATAGTGACAATGCTAAGGTTACCTAAAGTAGCTAGGCTATTACGTATAGAACTAATATTTTGATGTTTTCTACTATGATTTCTATAAAAGAAAAGAAAAGTTTAAGTAAGATAAGAATAATAAGTTTCTTCAACTTCCTATATATTGTAAGAATTTAATTTTATATATCATAATTTAATTTACGCTGGAGCACTATATATTTGTTTTGCATACCAAAATATAAATTAGAATGAATATGATTTTATATTTTAAGAAATAGTGGTCCACATATGACAAAAGTTAAATTAATCTTTTCCATAACTAACGTAATATTGCAATTCAATAGAGTATGGGTGGAGGGAAAAATATTTAAATGATTGTCCTTTGATGCCACCATTTTAAATTTTGACCCCATTAAGAAAAACTTTGCAAATATAGAGTTTGCGACCAACATTAGGAAGAAAAATCCTGACAAATTGTTAGATTTTATATTGATAGATAAAATTTATCTTCACAAAATCGTCAAGATCTATAGACAAATCCAGATAGCTTGCTAGAATTTTAGCAACAAAGTCTGACAATTTTCAAACTAATGGCGAAACTTGTTTTATCCCAAATCCTAACAGATCATTGGGATTTGTAATCAAGTTCTAATGAATTGTCAGGGATTGATAATATTAGCTCAATTGCGTACTCAATTTCAACCATACATAAGTAACGAGTCTTTAAGTTTCTACAACACATTGAAGGAAAAAAAGAAGAAAGAGAAGAACGGAGAAAGAAGATGAATGCAAACAAATTCTGGTAGAATGCTATTGTTGCACAAATTTTCTTAATATAATTAAAAAAAATATATACCGATATTTTAAGCGATCCCGTAAAAATACACTCAAACGTTTCTATAATGACGACGTTTGACTGGTTATTTTTCTACTATTTTAATGAAATATTGTCACATAAAACATATATAATATAACATAATATGAAAACTCGATTTCAAAGAAAATTAGTGAAATGTTATTACATAAAATCACTATTATATATAGAAAGGTCTAATTGTATTTGTCTATTATGTGAACATTGGGCCCGTACTGAGTTGATGAAATTTGTGCCTTCGACACTATTTTAGTTTTAAGATATACATTAGCAAGCTATTCTTTTTCAAAATGTTCAGCTGCACCTAAAGTTGCAGGGCTAGAATCTAATCACCGTCCACTTATACAAGTACAGCCTTTTTTTTTCGTTGACTTATCTAGGGATGGAATTTAATTAGCTTTATTCATATGCTAAAAGCAAAACAATGGGCTCCTTCCAACCCAAAAAAGAAATCTCAAGTCTCTATCTCATATGTCATAGTCTCTGATTGAGGTGAAGAATCTTTAATCTTGCAACTACTAATTAGTATTAAAATATAATTTATAATTAAGTAATATGACGCTTTATGATGAAAAGAATGGACATCTTTTTCTCGACAAAATAACCGACCTAATGAATTGCCTAATTAAGCATCTTAAGACGATCAAAAGAATCGCATGATGATAAGAGCAAATATAATACTATTCATTCAATTTTTATTGTGAATTATTAGATCTTAATTCTCCTATGATTCTGAATTAGTGGAGAATATGTCATAGGGACAGCAATTAGTGCAACGCGTGTTAGGCGAAATAGATAAATCACCTTCTTATAACGAATAACGATCATTTGCCTCAAAAGGTGCATCACTTTTTTTATCGTTATTTCTAAAAAGTGAGATGGAGTTTGACGAGAATACCATTAGAGGATAAAATCAAACATCCTTTTCTTCATCACTAATTACACCGACATGGGTCTATATCACAAACATTATCAATTTTATCATATATACTTACACATTTGTTCTACAAGAATTTAAGTATATTGATTGCAAAACCCATTTGTTTTGGAACAGGAATTTACAGGTTATTACGTTATTTAAGTTGTGCACCTCAATGAACATATGTGTGATAATGAAAAATGTACTGTAAGCCTGTTTGGATTGGCTTATTTTAGGTGTTTTTAAGCCAAAATAACTTTTAAGCACTTTTAGAGCGTTTGAATAAAATAAAAAAATGTATTTAAGCACTTATTTTTAAGCCAAAATGATAAAAATAAACCAAAAGATGGCTTTTGGCTTATAAGTCAAGAGCCATTAATCCATCCAAACGGGCTCTATGTCTCATATTCTCCTGTAAAGAGCTGTCTTCGGTGGAGAATTCAGAAATTCTAACAAAGGGATTCAAAAAATCTAAATATGTTATATTTGATTGGGGATTTCGCTTATACTAAAGGGATTCAATAACTTATATAATTCAAATCTTGGCTCCACCTCTGCTCCATAACTTTAGCACCACCCTTGCCCTCACTAAGTGCATAAAACTTAAACTCTTCCCCATATAACATATTCCTAATTGAGAAAAAACATCTAGATATCGTAACAAAGTTCACATACTAACCTACTTCCATACTTTAAAGTGGATTGCATTTTTATGGACACTTTAAGAACAGTATCAAGAACCTTGAGTGCCAGAGTACATGTAAGAGTGTCAACGCCTTATCTTAAAACCTAAAAATTATCCTTACCTTTCTCTTTCTTTTAATTAATTAATTGCTGAGGGTACAAAAGAAGCATATTGAATCTACACCAGTCCCTTTCACTATGATCAGTATATAAATAGCTTCAAGGGGGGTTTCAAATTCATCATCACTTCAAGAACTGATCAACTCACATCATCAATTCATCACTCTTCCTCTTATTGTATTCATCAATTTTTCACTAATTATAATGGAGTCAGTGAAGAAATTGGTAGCAGAAAAGCCAGTGGTTATGTTCAGCAAAAGCAAGTGTTGCATGTGCCACACCATAAAGTCACTCATATCAAGTTTTGGTGCTAATTTAACTGTTTATGAAATTGATGAACTTCCCAATGGCCTACAAGTGGAGAGAGCATTGCTGGTACTAGGCCGAAGGCCTAGTGTTCCAGCAGTGTTCATTGGACAAGAATTAATTGGTGGTGCTAATGAAATCATGAGCCTGCATTTAGAAGGAAAGCTTATTCCTTTGCTCAAGAAAGCTAAAGCTCTTTGGTTATAACTTATGTATATAGTACTTTGTAAAACTTTTTTTCTTTTTCTTGCTTTAGGTATCTGGTACTCGAAATCTACTGGCATGACTAGTTCGGACTCACGTCGAGTATGCTGGTAAAACTACAATCCACGATCTTGAAAGTTCATATAGTCAATTGAGCATATTTTATGTAACATGCTCAATGAAGACTGTTTCTTAAATCTCAACACAAGTCCTTGATGTTTCTTAAGCATTGTAATAAAAAAATTATATATAACTTCATTGACTCTTGTCTATTGTGACTTCAACTAGACTCATCGTTCCTAACATCACGCTCCTTTAGTTTTCCCTTTTTAAAATTACTTATTGTGAAGCCATCTAATTGGGGAAAGGAGGTTGGACTCTGACCCCCACTCCTGTATTAAAAGCAAATAAACCAAAAAACAACAAGATCGGGGAGGGGGTTATTGGCGTCGTATATATAACGGAAAAGGGCCAAATATACCATGTACTATCAGAAAAGGGTCATATATACCCTTCGTTATACTTTAGGTCCAAATATACCTCTACAGTTATACTATTGGTTCAAATATACCGCTCCATCGTTAAGTTTGTCCAAGGTGGACATTCAATCCTATGTGACATTGACATTTGATGAAGTGTATGCCACATGGCATGCCACATCATCGCCCTAACCCATTTTACCCCTTCTCTTTATTTATTCTTCCACCACTAAAATTTTCTTCCTCTCCACCGCCATTACTGCTACTATAACCATCTCCATATCTAAAAAATAAAATGAGTTTGTACAACTAAGACAAAGGAAATTTTAGTGCTACCTAAGATATCCACTATGAACAAGCTTTAACCCGTACCCCTCAATCATAATTGCAAGATATTAACGAGTTCAATTTTAGTTTCTATTGAATCCATACTTTTTAAGAATTTGAATTTAGAATTTAATTGTATCAAAAAATTATTAGATTTAACTGGATCCAATCAATAAGGCTGCATCCATCTTTCACTAAATGTAAACAGAATAGGAAAAAACATGAATGCACAGAACTTCCGTTTTTTCATTTCCTCTGGTTTCCTTTTTCTTTTGGTCCATACTTTCCCCATTGACGGGCCTTCATCGGCCAACTGTTGTTTCCCCTCTATCAATTCCTATATCTTGATAAAATTTCATAAACGTGGTGCTTAACCTAAATCGGATAAAACTTCTACAAAAACAGTTCAAAATGTTTAGCTAAGCTATTCACAATAGCAAGTAAATGTTACTAGGCTTAAAAGTTTCATCTTTCAAGTTAGATGCCATGGTGGCAGCCGGCGTTAATGGTGATGGAGGGGTAGAGAATTTTAGTGGTGGAAGAATAAATAGAGGGGAGGGTAAAATGGGTTAGGGGCAATGAGGTGGCATGCCACGTGGCATCCACCTCATCAAATATGTCAGTGCCATGTAGGATTAGATGTCCACCTTGGATAGACTTAACGGAGGAGGGGTATATTTGAACCAATAGTATAACGGTAGGAGTATATTTGGACCCAAAGTATAACGAAGGGTATATATAAGCCTTTTCTGATAGTACAGGGGTATATTTAGCCCTTTGCCGTATATATAACTCCTACTATGTCATTATATATAACTTCTAAATTCAGTGTAATTTAACGGATATCTATAGCCTTTACATTGCGGTCTGTGAGCTATGAACTAAACAAGTTTCACAAGAGTTTCAAAAGCGACCAAGATCTGATTTTTTTAGCCTCTTGCATAGTACTCCTATAGTCCTATTAGATTTGATTGTGACAATTAATGTTGTTTCCGCACTTTAATGCATTCGTTTTTAGAAGGAATTCGAACACTTCTTTTTCCTTCCTCTTGTCAAAGGCAGTGAACAAATTCTTCCTCGAAACCTGGAGTTTATAAGTCAAACCCATCTTAACCACATGCGTCTTGTATTCTTGCACATATTCCACTTCTTGATTCTTCACCACCTCTTCCAGTTGATCAGTTTCCCAGTTCCCATTTGTTTGAACTTTGAATGCCTAGTTTCTGCTGTGGTGATATTTTACTTGAGTACGAACCAAAGCCGAAATCACATTTTTTAGTTTATGGGTTCTGGATCATAATTATTATTTTTTTTACTGAGTTTTGAATATATTATTTATACATATCAAACGAATCCTTTATCATAGATATAGGATTTGAACTAAAACTATTGGGTTCTGCCAAATTCATAGCTAAAGAGCGGGTTCTGCCCCTGGTATGCACTTGAGACTCCATCGGCCCTCGTCATGCTACATATGCCACTCTGTAAGGACACTGACGTCTAACACACAAAGGCGAATTCAGGATTTGAAGCCTGTAGATTTAGGATTTAAACTATATGTAGTTCAAACCAAAAGTAATTATTTTGGCTGAATCCGCTGAATTCACTCTATATCCATCTCTGCTAATACAAAAGCTATGTTTTGATCGTTTCTTGAACTGAATCACCTTCCTAATAATGGTGCATTAACATGTAAATATGTAATAAGTGTATAAAGATCCTGCCTTAGGAATTGAAAGCAAGTCAGATTAAAATGGGTCATACAAATACTTTTTTTTTTTTGGTACAGAGAACAACTTGGCTCTCTTTTACCTGCTACATAAAGATCTTAAATTACATCATCCGCCTGTCCTGCTGTTTAAAACCAAGTGAGTATGTGAAAATATTTCCATTCCAAGTACTAACTGTTTATCCCGAATTTGGTAACCAATTGAATTTGTGTGTGGATATAGGATATGTGCTTGGGCCTTAATTCGGATTACAAAGAGTTGATAAGAGCGCCTTTTAATACACAAATAATGAGCACAAACACCGGCTGGCTACGCATGCGCGAGTTGATTTGAGAGGTTCAATCATAAACGATCAAATTTGCAATGAACAAGATCAATAATGGATTAACTAGAACTGGATCAATATATATATTGTGTTACAGAGTATATTTGAAAGCAAAAGATGAACCAACCCCCTTAAGGGAGGTGGGAGCACTCTATTTATAGTCATGAGCCCATGGGCCTCCTCCAATGTGGGTTTAATAAAATAGTAATAAAAGGGACAGCCTCTGCACGGATTTGGTGGATTTGACTGACGGCGCCGTCTGACACACGCACAGTTGGCAGCTGACCATGACGCGATACCTCTGACGCATCCTAGCAACGGTCGCCTCGGACCAACGGACTCACGGGGACCGGACCAACGGTGATGAGACACCGGGGAGAGATCCCGAACCCTCGGTGGCTTGGAGACCGGGTCAGATGGCGCTTCTACTCGGCCTTGATAAAAATGCTCATCCGGAAAGGCGATGTCCCCGTACGAACTCTCGCCCCTTCTCTTTCTCCGATCCATAGCTACCCCGGATCGACCCGTATTCGGTTTTCCACCGTATACAGATAGCCCCACGCTTCCCGGACCAGCGATCTATCGGAGTGACGGGAAGTGAACGAGTCATGCATTCGACCGCCCGGACGACCTATCCTACCTCCTTATTTTGGCGGGAATGGGTGCGCCACGTCTTCCCTCTGTCCGCCACGTGTCCCACTCCGGATGGTCCGTTCCTGTCAACCGCCTTTTGCACGTCGTTTCGCATCACTTCGCATTAATGTCGTGACACGTGGCGATCCTTGATTGGCCGTCCTCGATAACCGTTCCCTTCCTTGTGTCTATATAAAGCCCTTCATTTCCTCATTTTTCCACTTTTTGCGATCTGTTCTTTCCTTTCCTCTTCCTTCTGTGTTCCAGATCCGTCCTTTCTATTACAAACTTGTTGTCAAATCTTCTCTTTGGTCATTGTTCTTGTTAACCGCTCTTTGCTTTCTCGAATCGTCACTTCCCTCGTTTCCTTTGCGTCATTTCCCAAAATCCTTTTCCCTCCATTCCTTCAACATGTCCGAAACCACTTCTACCGAAGTCCCTTCAGTTTCATCTCCGAGGGCCGAGGCTGCGTCCCCAACTCAACAAAAGATTACCCCCGAAACTACGGCCTCAGATATTATACCGGCCAAATTTAACTTTAACAAAGTCCTGGAGGCAGAGAAGCCCTCTATCGTCTCGGACCGGGGATACGACGTGAGGTGGTATCCTTCCTCCATAACCGAGGATAAACTCGACACAGTCCGGGCAGACTGTGGGTGGGACACACGCCCGGTAACGGTTTTTGCACCCGGGCCAGACGAATCCGTCATAGACTACCGGGAAGGGTTCTTGTTCGTATACACTTACCCCTTTACCCTTAAGCTCGACCCCCCGGTAGACCCGGTCATACTGGATATGTGCCGGACCTACGGCGTGACTCTGGCACAGATTGGTCCGATTGTTTGGAGGGTCGTTGCTTGCCTCCGGTTGCTGGCCAACAGAGCTGAGAAAGAGTTCTCATTGGGCCACCTTATACGCCTGTATTCCCCAAGAATATTCCGGGGCAGCATCATAAAACTAGCCAAGCGTAGTCGGAACCCGTTCTTCTCGAAGATGGACGAAGACCGGGACAGGGGATGGTTAGAACGCTACGTCCGGGTAAAAACTGAAGACATAATCCCGGCCGCTCATCTACCTTTTTCGGAGAAGTGGAACGACAAACGTAAGTCCGATCCTTTGAGCAATCGCCCTTACCTGTTCAGTCGCTTATGGTATTGTTTTCTCACCGTCCTTTCCTTATTTTCGCAGCAAATGGGTTTGTTCCCCCCGTTATTCGAGATCTGAGCGAGTGGGTCACGACGCTCCTTAACCGGCTTCCCTATGAAGACCGGACTTGGGCCCACTTGTCACGCGGTCGATGGATCGCCCAAAATGATGGTAACATTTGACTTTCCTTTGATCTTGCTGCATGTTTAGCCATCCGAGGCCGTCAGTTTTCTTAACCCGCCTACGTCTTTATCTTTCAGGTTTGCCAAAGGGCTCGGTGGCATCTAGATCGGAGTCGGGGGCCGCTTCCCCTGCACCGGCGTCCGCGTTCGATACGGCGGGTTCCTCCCGTGTTCTTGCCGAAGCCGCCAAAAGGAAACGGCCCTCCGAAAAGGGGCAGCCGTCCAAACGAAAGAAAGCGAGAAGCGTTGCCCGGACCCCGAGAGAGGAAACGGAGCCCGACGTCATAGTTCGAAGGGTCGACCTGGCACCGTCAACGGCCACAATGCCCGAGGAGACTGCCTCCGAACCGCCTTTGCCTTCTATCAACGAAGGTATCTTGATTCCCGCTCTTCCTTCAGGTGCGGAAGAAATCCTTTCCCCGGCTCCTCTTCGGTCGGTTGACTTTGTGGACATTTCAGGTGAAACTTCCCCGGAAGACACTCCTCCGCAGAAGAGAAGAGGATCCGGGGAAATGGCTGGCACTGCAACCCATAAAAGGACTATTCCGATCCCGGAGACCGAAGCCCCCGTTCAGGCTCGTCCGTCGCCCGGCCACGGGCCTGTTTCTGCTCCGGAGCCCCCGGTTCTTGCCAGGAACATCGAGCCTGTGCCAAGTTCGTCTACTCCTGGCCCGAGGATTGAAGACTTTGAAGATATGTTTTCAACTACTCCTCCTGCTACCGGTGACGCTGCGGGTTTCGGTCATCTTCCAATTCCTCGGGTCACAAGGCCGGCCAACCGACAGTCAGAATCTGGATCTAGAGATAACCTGGTGACCATCTTTCCAGCCCCGAGCGCAGAACCACGAAGGACCAGGTCGGCCGTAATCACCGTCCCCGAGGATTGCGGCTTTCTATCACGTCCGGTAGGAGTAGCAAGTTATTTGCGTCCTCTTTTCTCCGACTCGGACAAGCGTAAAATGACCGGGGTCACCTGGCAGTGCCTTATGAACGAAGGCATGCACGTGGGCAATCGGGTAAGACTCTCGGCCATCTTTGTACATCAGTAGACTTCATGCTTTCTAACTCTTTATGTTTGCTTCTCTTGTAGAGCGTAGTACTGGTAAACGAAGCCTTTATTCGTGCCCAGCACGAGATGGACGATCTTCGAGGCCAGCTGGATGCACAGGGCCGAGAAACGGAGAAATATAAGCATCTCCTTCGAGAGAAGGAGGAGGAGTTGGGTCGGGCCGCCGTCCTCGCCAACCTTCGTCCCGAGCTTGATGAGGCCAAGGACGAAAATCGTCGTCTGAAAAGTGAGTTGGCTGCCATGACCGATTATAACCGAAGCCTCGAGGCTGAGAAGATTTGCCTTAGCCAAGACAAAGCTCAATTTTCGTCGAGGCTGGACGAGCTGGAGACCACCGTGTCTCAACTCCGGGGGGAACTTGATTTGGTGAAAGCCGATGCAGCGAGCTTAGCCGAGAGGAACCGGCTACTGGAATCTGATACCGCTCTGTATAAAGAACGCATGAAAGTTTTCGAAGAGAAAGCCGAGGAGCGGTCTCGGATAAATGAGGGCTTAAAAGCCAAGCTGGAGGAGGCGGTGAGTACCAACGATGTACTTAAGGCCGAGCTAGAAGCTGCTGTCCATATGAGAACTATTGTTGTGGCCGGCCGGGCCGAGCTGGAGACTAAGTTGGCTAAAGTTGAGGCCGATTTGGAAGAAGCCTGGAAAGTTGTGGAAGCGGCCGAGGCCCATACTGGCATTGTCGCTGAGTATGAGAAGTGGAAGTCTCGGCGACTCACCCTCGAAGAGGCCGATCGCGGATTCTCCGATCTTCCGGCCCTGATAAACCAGGCCAAAGAGATGGAGAAGGCGGCAAACCATGCCCTCGAGTCCGATACGGATGATTCCGAACGAACCGAGTCCGATCATTCTTTCTCTAGCCACGCCGAGTAGCATAGGATTTTCACTCGGCTTTTGTTTTTTGCCTTTGCCGGCCTTTTAACTTTTGATGTAAATGTACTCTTTATAAAAGTATCTTTTGCGTACATGCAAGTTGCACTTCTCTTGTGTCTTCGTTTGAGTGCTTATTTTTATTTTTCCTCGAATTACTGGTCCGTTTTCGGACAAGATGATCCGTAGTCATTGGTTAACTCTGTCCGTGGGACTCACCGAATGTTTTGTGACTTCGGATCTTTCTGTGCCCATGGTAGGGGCTTTTCTGGGACCGGCATTTTTCGTAGCCGGTTTGGCCTTGTCTAATTTCGGCCATAGTGTCCGGTGTAAGGGGTATGAATTGAACAATGTCGTAATACGGTCATCGTAATGTTTTCTGTATTGCAAGTGTTTGTACATATGAGAATTTTCATTTCTTGTATCTTTGCCATAGCAAACACTAAATGGGACACGATTCATTATGATCGTTTGGTCCTTACATCGAAGGGGGTGGCCAGTGGCCGACCTTTGTTTTTGCTGTGGCAAATGCTGAATGGGACACGATTCATTATGATCGTTTGGTCCTTACATCGAAGGAGGTGGCTAGTGGCCGGCCTTGTTTTTGCCGTGGCAAACGATGAGCTTCTTTCTTTATTTCTCTTTATCGTTTCATGCTCCGATGTGGGTACTGTGCCCCCTTAACACTTGTCCGAGCTTCGAGGTCGGGTAAGTGTTACTAAGCCCCCACTCGGAAGGTGTACCCTCGGATATCCGAGTTCTGGCCCTCTATCTTCGTCACGTAGCACGTTGTACTTGTTGCCTCGTTAAAAACCTCGTCGGAAAACCCATTTCAGGACAAAACCGCACTAAGGAAAAGAGTACAACACGTGCTTTCAGTCCTAAATTCTATTTTTGTGCCGTCCTCGATTTCCTGTAAAAATGGCAGCATGGTTAACAGAAGGTAAATATGAGAGGATCATACCTTAGCAGTAGTATCTTTTTAGGTGGGCTATGTTCCAGTTGTTGCGCAGGCATTGCCCGTCCATGGACTCCAGCTGGTATGAGCCTTTGCCCGTTACACCGGTCACCTTGTACGGTCCTTCCTAGTTCGGTCCTAGCTTTCCCTCGTTTGGGTTCTTTGTATGCAAAGTAACTTTTCGAAGTACCAAGTCCCCAACTCGAAAATGCCGAAAGTTGGCTCTCCGATTGTAGTACCTTTCCGCTCTCTGCTTCTGGGCCGCAATCCGGACCAATGTTCTTTCACGCATCTCATCGGCGAGGTCGAGTCTTACGGCCATGGCTTCCCCGTTTAATTCCTCGGTTGCGTACTCGAACCAGAGAGTCGGTTCACCAACTTCGACGGGGATAAGGGCTTCGGTTCCATATACCAATGAGAAGGGGGTCTCACCCGTGCTAGACTTTGCCGTGGTTCGGTACGCCCATAGCACCTCGGGTAATACTTCTCTCCAATGGTGCTTCGATGCTTCTAGCCTTTTCCTCAGGTTTTGGATTATTATTTTGTTTGTGGATTCCGCTTGTCCGTTTGCACATGGGTGATATGGGGTCGACACAATCTTCTTGATCTTCAACCCTTCGAGAAAGTTGTTGACCTTGCTACCCACGAACTGAGGACCGTTATCACAAGTTATTTCGGCCGGAATGCCAAAACGGCAGACGATGTGATCCCAAAAAAAGTCGATAACCTCTTTTTCTCTGATTTTTTCAAAGGCCTGTGCTTCGACCCACTTAGAAAAATAGTCAGTCATAAATAAGATAAAACGTGCCTTACCTGGTGCCCGGGGTAACGGACCCACCATGTCCATTCCCCACTTCATGAACGGCCATGGTGAGACCACCGAATGCAGCAGCTCCCCGGGCCTGTGGACCATTGGGGCATGTCTCTGACACCCATCACACTTTCGGACAAAACTTTTCGCGTCCTCATCCATACGATTCCAGTAATATCCGGCTCTGATAAGCTTTCGGACCAGAGCTTCCACCCCAGAGTGATTACCACAGGTTCCTTCATGTACTTCCCTCATCACATACTCCGTTTCCCCAGGGCCCAAACATTTAGCCAAGGGTCCGTAGAAAGAGCGTCGGTATAATCGGCCGTCCACTAAGCAAAAACGGGCCGCTTACGTTCGTAACGAGCGTGACTCCTTCGGTCGCTTGGGAGCTTATCATCACGCAAGTAGTCAATGTATCTGTTGCGCCAATCCCAAGTCAAACCTGTTGAATATATTTCGGCGTGCCCGCTTTCTATGGCCGTTTTTTATAGTAGCACCGTTGATCCAGGGTTGACTTCGGCCCCTTCAACCGCGGATCCCAAATTTGCTAATGCATCGGCCTCGCAGTTCTGTTCTCTTGGTATATGCTGCATAGTCCATTTTTTAAATCGGTGAAGTACCACTTGGGTTTTTTCGAGGTACCTCTGGATCCGTTCGTCCTTGACTTCAAACGTGCCATTCACCTGGTTTGCGACCAAAAGCGAGTCGCACTTTGCCTCGATAGTTTCTGCCCCCATGCTCCGGGCCAATTCCAAACCTGCGATCATAGCCTCATACTCGGCTTCATTGTTAGTTAATCTGGTAGTTTTGATTGACTGTCGGATGACATCACCGGCCGGGGCCCTAAGGACAATACCAAGCCCGGAACCTCTAAGGTTCGAGGCCCCGTCCGTATACAGAGACCAAATGCCCGTGGCCTTTCCCGAGGTCAGTAGGAACTCTTTTTCGACCTCGGGAACCATGGCCGGGGCGAAGTCTGCTATGAAATCGGCCAAGATTTGGGATTTGATGGCCGTTCGGGGTCTGTATTCGAGGTCGTAACCGCTAACCTCTACAGCCCACTTCGTTAGCCTACCCGACAATTCCGGTTTATGCATGATATTTTTCAAAGGATAAGTAGTTACTACACATATGGGGTGGCTTTGAAAATAAGGTTTAAGCTTTCTAGAGGCGCTCACCAGTGCTAATGCCAGTTTTTCCAAATGGGGGTAACGGGTCTCCGCGTCCCCCAATGTTCTACTCACATAATAGATAGGGAATTGCGTACCTGATTCTTCTCGGACCAAAACGCCGCTTACCGCCACTTTGGAGACAGCTAGATACAGAAATAGTGTCTCGCCTGCCTTCGGTGTGTGCAGTAGAGGGGGGCTAGATAAGTATTTCTTCAGATCCTGTAAAGCTTCTTGGCACTCGGGTGTCCAGGCAAAATCGTTCTTCTTTCTGAGCAAGGAGAAGAACCGGTGACTCCTGTTCGAGGATCTCGATATGAAGCGACTCAGTGCTGCGATTCTCCCGGTGAGTTTCTGAACACCCTTGATGTTGTTCACCACTTCAATCTCTTCGATGGCTTTGATCTTATCCGGGTTGATTTCGATCCCTCGGTTCGACACCATGAAACCCAGGAATCTTCCAGATCTTACTCCGAAGGCACACTTCTCCGGATTGAGCTTCATGTTGTATTTTCGAAGCACATCGAAGGTTTCCTGCAAATGCTTTAAATGGTCCTCTGTTTCCAGGGACTTAACAACCATATCGTCAACGTAAACTTCCATTGTTTTCCCTATTTGTTCTTCGAACATTCCATTAACTAGGCGTTGATAGGTTGCACCAGCATTTTTTAATCCGAAAGGCATGACGTTATAACAGTAGGTCCCGTACCGGGTGATGAAGGACGTTTTCTCTTGGTCCTCCGGGTACATCCGGATCTGGTTGTACCCGGAGTAAGCGTCGAGAAAACTCAACATCTCGTGCCCGGCCGTTGCGTCGATCATCCTATCGATGTGAGGCAACGGAAACGAGTCCTTCGGACATGCCTTGTTTAAATCTTTGAAATCAACACACATTCCAAATTTGTTACCTTTTTTGGGCACTACCACAACGTTAGCCAGCCACTCCGGGTATTTCACTTCCCGTATGGAGCCTACTTTCAAAAGTTTTGTTACCTCGTCCTTCACAAATGCGTGCTTAGCCTCCGCCATGGGTCTTCTTTTCTGCTTCACCGGAGCAAACTTCCCGTCCAGGCTGAGCTTGTGAGTTGCTATGTCTGGTGATATACCTGTCATATCTATATGCGACCACGCAAAGCAATCGGCATTAGCACGGAGGAATTCAATTAATTGACGCCTGAGCTCCGGGGTGAGCCCCGTGCCCAGGTATACCTTTTTATCCGGGAGATATTCGAACAGGATGACCTGCTCCAGCTCCTCCACTGTTGACTGGCTTGCATCTGAATCATCTGGCGTGTCAAACGACCTGGGTACCTCGTAATCTTCCTCCCCATGCACCGGATTAAACCCGGCGCTCTTTGATTGTTATTTGGGAACTTCCTCTCCTATTGCACATTTCTCTCCCGGCCCCTTGGGCCGATGTACCACTTCCTCTACTGCGAATATTTCCCTTGCAGCGGGCTGCTCGCCTCGGATGGTTTTTACTCCTTCCGGTGTGGGGAACTTTAACAGCTGGTGTAGTGTTGAAGGTACCGCCCTCATGTTATGTATCCAAGGCCTGCCCAATAGTGCATTATATTTCATGTCCCCCTCGATCACGTAGAACACCGTTTGCTGAATGGTGCCACCCACGTTTACAGGCAGTGAGATTTCCCCCTTTGTGGTCTCGCTTGCCATATTAAACCCACTTAATACCCGGGCCACAGGCACGATCTGACCGAGCAACCCCAGCTGTTCGACCACCCTCCATCGGATGATGTTGGCCGAGCTACCTCGGTCAACCAAAATTCGTTTGACCTTAGTTTTAAAGACCAGCACAGAAATCACCAATGCATCATTATGGGGTTGGATGATGCCCTCCGCGTCTTCGTCATTAAAGAAGATAGATCCCTCGGTCGAATGATCTCGGCTGCGCTTTTCTCGGACAATAGAGATCTTTGTCCGTTTCATTACCGGCCCTCGAGGGGCATCAGTGCCCCCCACTATCATGTTGATCGTATGTTGGGGTTCAACAGGGTCGGATCTTTGATAGGATTCTCTTTCCTTATAGTGATTTTTGGCCCTCTCGCTCAGCAAATCTCGGAGGTGACCATTTTTCAACAGCCGGGCTACCTCCTCTCTCAATTGGCGGCAATCTTCGGTTCGATGACCGTGGGTCCCGTGATATTCGCACATTACGCTCGGATCTCGCTGACCCGGGTCCGTCCTCAATGGTTTAGGCCATCTTACATCGGGTACACGTCCAATGGCTGAGACTAGTCCCGAGGTACTAACGTTGAAGTTGTACTCCGAAATTTTTGGAGGTACTTTATTGCTGGCGGAACTTCCGGTATCACTCCTGAATGAGAGTCCCCGACTGTTGGACGGGCGTTCAACCCGCTTGCTGCCCCGTCCCGAGAAATGGCTCGGATTCTCTATTGCCTTTTCTGACCTGAAATTTTGCTTCTCCGTATAAGGATACGGCCGGAACCTCTCTTTCGATGATTCAGACTTGACTTCATATCCCTTCCTCGGTGCCTCGAAACCTCTACGTACTTTGGACCTCACCGGGGAGAGTTCGAATTGATCATCCTCCACCCGAATTTTCGACTCATACCTGTTGTGGACGTCGGCCCAGGTTACGGCCTCGTATTCTAACAAACTTTCTTTCAATTTGGCCGAGGCCACCGAACTTAGCATGCTGAGTCCTTTTGTGAAGGCCTGTGCGGCCCATTCTTCTGGCACCGGAGGGAGCTCCATCCGTTCCCTCTGGAACCGGGTGAAGAATTCCCGTAGTAGCTCATCGTCCCTTTGGGTTATCCGGAAGATGTCAGCCTTACGGGCTTGCACCTTTATCGCACCGGCATGTGCCTTCACGAACGCATCCGCGAGCATTTCGAAAGAAGTGATCGAATGCTCGGGTAGGTGGTCATACCACGTCAACGCTCCCTTCGACAGAGTTTCCCCAAATTTCTTTAACAACACTGACTCGATTTCATCCTCTTCCATATCATTGCCTTTTATGGCACAAGTATACGAGGTCATGTGCTCGTGCGGGTCCGTGGTGCCGTCATATTTCTGTATGTCGGGCATTTTGAACCTCTTCGGGATCAGTTTCGGGGCCGCACTTGGCGGAAAAGGCCTTTGGATGTACCTCTTCGAATTCGGCCCCTTCAGCAGAGGTGGAGCCCCCAGTATCTGGTCCACCCGAGAATTGTACGTCTCGACCCTCTTCTCGGTCGAATCCACCCGTTTCGCCAAGGTCTCGAGCATTTTTAGGACCTCAGTTGAGGAGCCGGCTCCGGAGCCATCGCTCTCGACCAGTCGCTCCCCGTTTCTTCCGGTTTTAGTCGTACCCTTTGACTTTACCGGCCCTGCTTCACCCTTTCCGCTCTGCAGCTGAGCAATCGCTAGCCCTTGCTCGGCGATTGCCGCCCTTTGTTCCTGCAGCATTTCAAAGATTAAACGCAAGTTAATGCTGTCGTTTGGCGCGTCCGGCTCTCTCCGGACCCGATCCCGGGATAATATAACGGAATGGCGGGTGTTTAGAGGATCGGTTGCCGGTGGAATGGCATTCTCTTGATCTACGGTGTTTTGCCGGTTGAGTCCTTCCCTCGAGTCAACGGGGTTCGGATCAGCGGGGTTCGGCAGTGCCCGCAGTCCGCTCCCTTCATTTTCCGCCACTATCTCAATATTGTTGACATGACCGGATTGCTCGACGTCAGCCATTTGGATCGTTTTCACAGAGACGGAGAAGGAGTTTTTGGTTTTGGTGACTGCGGTGGAAGTTAAGACCAAAGACCACTATTATCCTAGCCCCACGGTGGGCGCCAAACTGTTTACCCCGAATTTGGTAACCAATTGAATTTGTGTGTGGATATAGGATATGTGCTTGGGCCTTAATTCGGATTACAAAGAGTTGATAAGAGCGCCTTTTAATACACAAATAATGAGCACAAACACCGGCTGGCTACGCATGCGCGAGTTGATTTGAGAGGTTCAATCATAAACGATCAAATTTGCAATGAACAAGATCAATAATGGATTAACTAGAACTGGATCAATATATATATTGTGTTACAGAGTATATTTGAAAGCAAAAGATGAACCAACCCCCTTAAGGGAGGTGGGAGCACTCTATTTATAGTCATGAGCCCATGGGCCTCCTCCAATGTGGGTTTAATAAAATAGTAATAAAAGGGACAGCCTCTGCACGGATTTGGTGGGATTTGACTGACGGCGCCGTCTGACACACGCACAGTTGGCAGCTGACCATGACGCGATACCTCTGACGCATCCTAGCAACGGTCGCCTCGGACCAACGGACTCACGGGGACCGGACCAACGGTGATGAGACACCGGGGAGAGATCCCGAACCCTCGGTGGCTTGGAGACCGGGTCAGATGGCGCTTCTACTCGGCCTTGATAAAAATGCTCATCCGGAAAGGCGATGTCCCCGTACGAACTCTCGCCCCTTCTCTTTCTCCGATCCATAGCTGCCCCGGATCGACCCGTATTCGGTTTTCCACCGTATACACTAACATATAGGAGTATTTCTTTTTTTGGCCATCCAATCCCTAAGGAGTGAAATTGTATTACTTATCCCCTAAGATTTAGTAAGAAATAGAAGTATAGAGACTACACAATTCATTATATGTGGGCCAGATGGCTTTGCACTCAATATTTTGGACCTTCTGAAACTTGATAGAGACAAACCACAACTAGAGTGCCTTCACATAGGTGTTCTCAAAACTCAATATCTGAGTAATTAATTTTATTTGCTAACTTGACTGGGTTCTTATTTATATGTTTTAACTTAAAAGATTTCTCTATCCAGTCTTTCTAGGGGTACAAGATACACTGAAAAATATTTTACACTATTGATGTATTTTGCCTTATTTTAGCAAGATTCCTACTTTTATTTTCCAAGTTACTAATCTCACTTTTTATACCCTTCCCGTTGATTGTTGAGTCAACTTTGATTTCATGCTTGAGACAGACCCTAAAACCGAAGGACGCCAACGAGAGGATTTTGATGTATTTCAATTTCTGGCATATAAAAAGTCTCTTAAACTATTAGTGTCCAGAAGTTAAATTCCAACATTATTGATATTTCACAATGTAGACAAAAAAAAAAAAAAAAAATGCTCAGTTAATTCCTCAGCCACAGAAAAACAAGGTGGGGAGAACCCCCCTCCTCTAAACTCCTCAAGTTGGACACAAACAACTTTCTGTTCCATGGCCTCTGCAACAGCTCCACCAGCTCCATTCACCTTCCTTTGCAGGAACCAAAGCACTCATGAGCACAGAAATGATGGCAGATGGTTGACAACAAAACAGAGAAGCCACCGTGTTGTCTTCCAGGTTTATGCAACCCAAGAAGGTCCAAGTGGGCGAAAACGTGCTCCTCCTGGTGTTGACACAAGAATTCACTGGGAGAACGAGGATGAAGGATGGGTAGGAGGAAGTAAATCACAGTCAACTCAAGGACGAATCAAAACAGACGAAAAAAATCTCCTTGATGAAAAATTCTCGGAGCTGCTCAACAGTTCAGCTGATTCTCACTACCAGTTAGTCTTCATTTTCTAGTTTCTATCTTCAGAAAATCTGCTATCATCTTATCTCTTAATGTGTGGCTCTCATTTTCAGTGGAGAGTTTCAGTTTGTTGGAGTTTCAGTTTGTTTCTTCTACTTTCCTTCAATTTATGGATAAGACAGGGATATATATACATGTAGTCGCCTGTTCTAAGAAAATGTACACATGATATGTCACAAGAGATAAACAGCCATAAAATTCCTTTTATAACAAGGAAATACCAGTGATCATTCTAAGTTTGTCAATTCAGGTTCTTGGGAGTATCTGCAACAGCTGACCTGGAGGAAATTAAATCTGCTTATAGGAGGCTATCAAAGGAGTATCATCCAGACACTACTACCCTTCCCATAAGAGCGGCATCAGAGAAATTCATGAAACTAAGAGAAATTTATGATGTCCTGAGCGATGAGGAACAACGTCGATTCTATGACTGGACACTAGCTCAGGAGGCAGCAAGCCGTGAAGCAGAGAAAATGAGAATGAAGCTGCAAGATCCACGCATGCTAGAAGTAGAAAACTGGGAATCCGTCCCAGACATGGTGGATCGACTTGGTGGAAGGAACATGGAGCTGAGTGATCAGGCAAAAACTGCCCTCACATTCGATATCTTGATTATTATCTTTTCGTTTTGTTGCATTATATATGCCGTATTCTTCAAGGAACAATATTAGCAGGAACACCTATCCATACAATTGCGTAATGCATTATACAACAACAACATTCTATACTGTCAATACGCTACATGACTTTCTTCGAGTTTCTCGATTAAGTACTGTCCAAACATGTCAAGAAACTGAGAATTCATGTACAAGTCAAAGCATGTATTAAGTAAAATATTTGCTACCCCTTTCAATTGTATTCAAACATAAGGTTACCATAGTGGTGTTAAAACAGAATGGCAACAAAATAACACAGTTCATATTGCAACGGAAATGGATCGGCAAACAGAACTGTAGCTTTAGTCATAAACATAACTATAGTTTATTTTTATTGAGCTTACAAATTTACATTATTGTCTTTTCATCAGATTATTGAAACAAAATGAAGAAACAATTCTCTCATACATCGATAAAATCTTTCATGATGGGGCTATGTTTCTCAATGTCAGCCTGCCTTCGCCAATTACTCACTGCCTGCTTAACAGTATCACTGGCTTTCTGTATTTCCTCAGCAGAAAATTTGTGTTCCACAATGCCCAGTGGACCAGGTTGTAGTACCTTAACTACAGTTTCCATATCCAGCTCCAGTTGCCTGTTAAAACAAGCACCAAAATGTGAAAGGCTTAAAGAAAAGCTGAAGTCTTAGAAACTCATAGTCAACAATTTGAGCTCTGCGCCTCATTCTCATCTACAAGAGCAAATTATGGCAATCCAATTGAAGAGTGCTTTAAGGCGCATGCTCCTGTCAGTCTGCATTTAGATACCTACTCTTCAATCAATAATTTAGTAACAAAGAACCGAAAAAAACTGCAAAGATCATGCTAAATAAAAACAAGAGTTTATTGTTTCCTGATAAGCCAATTCCATAATTCTCAAGTGTTTGACAAGTTCTAAAATTCCACTCACTCTTCCAATATCAAATGAATTAACTAATGTAATTCTACCAGCTGTTAAGTATAAATGCATAGAGAATTTAATATATTAGTGTAAGGAAAAGACAGTAGATGAATTATCAGTTGTGTTAGATTTCATGGACTCTTTGTGTTGAATGTTTATAATGTCTTTTGGAGACTCTTGTAATTCTGTATTTTCCTATCTTGCAGTACCTACTGGGTACTTGCTTTATTAAAATTTACTTACGTTATCGAAAAAGAAAAAAAAAGAACTCCTCTCAACCAAAAACGATAAGAATACTAGTGTTATATAATTAAACTGCCATAAACATCGGTTTCTGTATGATATAACTCCAACACTTTGACCATTTACAAGGCAATGTAATGGAGTGCTAGCTCTCAGATGTTCTATCTTTGTTAATTAGTTGCTTAACCATTATAATATAGGGAACAATGCGTTAAGAGACCGTGGTAAGGGCTCAAAGTCAAGTATCACAAGATATAAGGATCAAAATTCAAAATCAGATGAAGCTCGTTGCTCGCGCAATATCAATCAATTTAACTATGCCACCATCTCACTCTAGTTTGAATCGCCCATATGAATCCATTTGGCTACACTAGGGCTCATTTATTTCTCAAGTCTCTTATGTTGCTCATTTTGCTTTTCAAACGGAAAAATACAAAGGAAAACTCATGAAGGAAAGTCTCACAAATTGTGCACATGAATTGGCTGAATATACTTCAGCGGATCTCAGAATTGTGTGAGCAAATACAGCAAAAAATGCAGTACAACCATCAATTAGAATTACGTGACCAGAAATCTAGTACAACATGAACAGAATATCACATAGAGAAAATACTTGCATTTGCATAGAGCTTCAAAATGGAAATTTTTCCCAATCTCACCAGAACTCTAGCATACAGCAGGGTGTGTTTGGTAGGAAGGAAAACATTTTCCAGAACATGTTTTCCAATTTACCATGTTTGTTTGGTTAAAATGTTTAGGAAAACATTTTCTTCAAGAAAGAAAGTTCCTTAAAATTGAGAAAAGTGACTTCCCCAATGGAAGTAGAGAAAACAGTTCCATAAGTAACATTCCAAGTTCATTGTCTCCTCCCCCACCCACTCAATGCCCCAACCCTCACCACTTGACCATCACACCCCCCGCCACTCACAAACCCCACTTCCCACCCCTATAGTGTTTTGCTAGATTACATATAAATGCTCTTGGGATAATATATTTTTTTTTCTTACTTACCAGACAATAGAAAATGAGTAAGAAACCCACTTATTTTCTAAGAAAATATTTTCTACTAAACATTTTTCTTCGTACCAAACACACCCTTAGTATAGAAATAAATCCTAAAATACCATAAGAGATGCTCGCTACAAAGATAAAAACAGAAAAAGGTTTAAGATAGAAACTTTGATTGGTTCCAAACTTTCAAGAGAAAATCAAAGACATTACCTGAAAATAATGGTCAAGGAACTAACAATCAAATGGTCAAGAAACCCCAAATATAGACTCATCAAGAAAAATGGAAAAAAAAAAGATTTTAAAGCCTATATATCAATCTAGTATCCAGATTAGTTGGATTCAACTATATAAATCATTTGTAATCATTCATCTTTATTCAGGTTCATTTCCTTCCAACGCTACAATATTTCAGTAATCAAATATTCATCATAGTTAAGACTATTCTTTTATTCTAAATCTCAAGTTAAAGCAACCCTTATCCTTTATCCCAGCCTAGAATCAACTATACTATACTAAACTCATAGATATCGAAGCATAAATAAATGAATAATTTCGCTCTTTCTTAACGATCAAATATAACAGTGAAAAACCCAAATTAACTAACATTCGATAATCATCCCAAGCAAAAATTATCTTATTCAGACACGAATATGGAATGCTAAATATTTCAGTAATCGAAGATTCATCATAGTTAAGACTATTTCTCAAGTTACGGCAACCTTCTCCTTTATCGCAGCCTAGAACCAACTATACTAAACTCATATATTTTCAAAGCATAAATAAAAAATAAAAAATTTCGCCTTTTCTTAACAATCAAATATAACAGTAAAAAACCAAAATAACTAACATTCTATATCATCCCAAGCACAAATTAGGTTATTAAGACGCGAAAAATGAAAAAAAAAAAAAAAAAAAAAGATTTCGAACCCTATTTATACATAAATCTAGTATCCAAATTAGTCCAATTGAACTTTATGAAATCCTTTGTATTCATTCATCTCTATTCAAGTTCATTTTACTCTAATCTCAAATTACAGCAATTTTCTTCCTTTATCCTAGCCTAAAACCAACTATACTATACTAAACTCATAGATTCCGAAGCATAAATAAATCAACAATTTCTCGCTATCTTAACAATCAAATATAACAGTAAAAACGAGATTAACTCACAAATTAGGTTTGTGAAAATGTAGAATTACCTGAAGAGCCTTGAAAAGGGTAACACATTGCCGATTTTCGAAAGCGAAACAGTCATTTTTCTTGTGCCTATTTGTATCAATTTTACCCAAAAAAGCGATATGTTTGATTAGGGTTTCAGCTAAACAGGGAAAAGGGGCGGAAATTGGGGAGTTCGGGTCGGAAAGGATCCGACTGTTCCGGGTTCTTCAATGCCTTAATTAATTGCAATCTATTTGTCTTACCTTTTTTTTTTTTTTAAATATCTAAAGTCACATAGTAATATTTTGTTTTATTAATATTTTTAAGGTAAATTTTAGTAGATCAGTTGGCTGGCTACTCGATCTTTCAATCTTGTTAGTGAAGGATTGAATATCATTTCTTGTAAACATCATTAACTGAAAATGATTTTGTTGTCTTTGTCAAATATGTCAATCTTATAAGAATAACCATTTTTACATCTTTATATATATATATATATATATATATATATATATATATATTAAGGAAATGACATTCTTTAGTGCTTTGTAAAAGGCGAAATCTTAGAGAAAACAAACACGACCAGTATGATTGGAGTCATCTAACTAAGAAACTGATTTCACACAATAGATACTTTATATCTAGGGGTTTACAATAGATACTTTATATATATAGCAGTAAAAATGTAAATAAGATAATTCTTAACTGATTAACGGTTTATCCAATAAAACAATTGAGTAATCCGTTCCCGCATCGATAAGCCGTTAACTATAAAATTTTAATCCATTCACCAACCATTAACCCGATAACCCTATACCAACAATCCAATAAGACAATTTTGTGGTTGGTCAGTGGAGGATTTACCCTTCGCCGAAGGGTGTCACGTGATACTGCTTCGTCGGAAAATTTCACTAAATATGTATATAAAACTTAAAAGCAGAAATGCAATAAGGATATATTGAATAAAATGACACTGCTGAATATAGAGAACGTTGTAGCTTAGCTAGTCGGGCGCCTCTAGTTTGGATTAGAGGTCTTGAGTTCAAAACTTCACAGCTTCATTTTGGTGTCTTACAACTTAAAATATTTGCACCTCATCTAGATAGGAGAGGTTCGAATCACCAACCTCTTAGATGTTAAAAAAGCAATATACCATTCAGTCTATAGATATTTATGTATTTTTTGGCGATAATTATATATTTTTCACAAACGATGTTGTTGTTTTCTAGTTGTTATGCTATTTTTTTCTTTTTTCTTTTCCTTTCATTTTTTTCCCAACGAAATTGATTAAAACGATTGTAGAATCAAATGATGATGAGTTTTTTAGTGATAGTTGGTGCATTATATACATATAAAAAAGCGTTAAAATATTATTTTTAATGAGGTTATTTTAAATATATTTCAAAAAATAAATACTCACAAGAAGAGTTATAGTAATATATGTGAGTTGTGTTTTATTTATATTGTATTTTGTTTCTTTAATATGACTTTATAGTGCTTTATTTATTTATTCTCAATATAAAATGTGACACCGCTTATAAAAAATTCTGCGTAAGCCACTGCGATTGGTTTAACGGTTACAGATCGGTTTTGAACGGCCCTTCCCACCTTGTAATCTCCTTCCAGATTTCTCTACCCAAATATATTTTAAAAATATTTTTATTATTTTATTTTTGAAATATTACGATATTCAAATCAGTACGAGTTCTTCTTAGATCAAGAAGAAATTGCATGGTTTGTTCTTCAAATGGGCTGGTATTTAATTTTGTCCTTCAAATAAGCTGATCTTTAATTTTTTCCTTTAGCAATTGAACTTATGTTTAGCTGATCATAAGTTCTTTAAGGTGCGGGATATAACTTGTGGGATATAATAATGCGAAAATATAAATTTATACCCCTCGAAAAAGTTATTTTCCTTGAGGGGCAAAAGTTAAAGACCAACACAAAATAAGGGGAAAAGTGCAAATGACCCTGAAGCAATGTGTCTTTTACCAAGTTCAAAGTTGTAAGCAAATAAGAGTCTGTTATCCTTTCATGGTACGTATAGAGAAGTGTTTGCTTAAACCTTATTTTCACATTATTTCCAAGTTATTTTTCACATTAAAAATTTAAAAATGCATTAAATGAGAGGATAGTCGTCGCATCTATTATTTTATGTTTACCTAAAGTATTTGATTTTGACATCCTCCGACTTATCACACAAGTTTGATTTCAAATTCTGAATTTCTGCATCTAAAATTTTTTTCCTTCTTTTTGGGTTTGTGATTTCATATCCATATAAAAAAAATGGCTATATAATGGGTATACTCATCTACACGATCGTGTGACCACATACAATGAAGGGTGGTCAGTTGAATACTCTTCGTTGAAAGTTTATAATAATGCATATAGAAAATTATACTAGGTATATAGGTCAAAAATTTAGATATATATATTTAATCGGAAAAGGTCCAAAAATACCCCTAACGTATGGGAAATGGCTCAAAAATACCCTCCATCCACCTATTGATCCAAAAATACCCCTCCATCCACCTATTTGGTCCAAAAATACCCCCAACCTATTTTTTTTTTGCTCAAGAATACCCTTCAAGCTAACACCCTAAATTTGATGATATTTTTCCAATTTTAAATGTCACATGGCTTGTTTTGATTGGCCACATATATTATTTAAGTTTAAAATTAAACCCCACCCACTTTGAAACCCAAACTCGTTGATCCAGCTGCCAGGCATTAACAACTTGCATTTTGGTGCCTATTTAAAATCGGGTAGATGTTGTTGAGCTAATTAATGTCTTGGACAAGTTTTTGTTCCAAATTGTCCGAGATGTTGCGTATAACCTTTTATGTTAGTGCATGATGATAAAAAGAAGTTGAAATTGAATTTCAAGTATTAATTGTTTTGATAAATAATTCATCGGAAATGATGTTCCCGTAAGTGAGCTAGTTTGGGTATTATTTGATAGTCTTCTCTCTTGTGTTAGTCTCTGAGGAGAGTAAGTTTCAAACTTTCATGTGGCCTCAGGGGGTTTCCTTCTTGGGAGAACTAGCTACTCTTCTTTAAGTAACTTTCATTATCAGATATGCTTGCAACTATATATATATATATATATATATAGATATGTGTGTGTGTGCGCGCGCAATTTGAAGTGGGTTTAAGTTACAAAATGGTTTAGATTAAATGAGTGAGGTTTAATTTTTAAATTAAATAATATATGTGGCCAATCAAAACAAGCCACATGGCATTAATTGGAAAAATACCATCAAAATTAAGGTGTTAGTTTGAGAGGTATTCTTGAGCCAAAAAAATAGGTTGGGTATTTTTGGACCAAATAGGGGGGTGGAGGGTATTTTTGAACCAATAGGTGGATGAAGTATATTTGTGAGTCATTTTCCATACTTTAGAGATATTTTCGAACCTTTTCCGTATATTAAATCTTGAATACCTTGAGCAAAATTCTAACACGACTACTGCACACGAGAATTAAGCTTTTGAAAGAAATCCACTCATAAGCTTTTGTGATAGCTATAATTATTAGCGTATTTCTTTACACCTCCTTTTGCAATTGCCGTTTCGCACACCACATGACCACACAACACCAAGGCATCTTAATGTTTGAGTTGAACTAAATTAAATAATGGAAATAAAATGTACCGATCAATCAAGTAGATATTAAGAAAGACTAGGATGGTTCATTGAGATTGATTCTTAAGATCAAGTCCTAATCAGAGACGTGTCTATTGACACCTATCAAAGTTTTTAGCTTGCACGATTAAATGATGACTTTTCAGATTTTATTCATTTTTTTCTACAAAAAATCATTCTATTCACTTTGACCGGCCTTCATTCCTTGTTAATCTATAGCCTCACCTAGTTTTCTAGAGCCATATAAACTTACACATCAAACTTCAACTCACTCTATTGGGCTACAACTCAAAAATACGTGTGTATGAGATATTGCAAGGACGATTTTTTTCTTTTAGCCCAGTCTCTTCAGAAGCGTTGCAATCTTAGGTTAAAGGTAAAGGTGCTTGCTACCCGAGAAACCCTCTCTGATAGATGACTTACTACTTACCAACCATAATCAAGGTCTCTATGAAAAATAAGGTCCTCAAAAACGTGTACCAAGAGAAAATTTGACTTTAAGAGAGAAAATTTGACTTCAAGAAAGAAGACTCGAGACATAGCAAAAGAGAAAAGAGGACCTCAAAAAGTATTAAAAATTTTTATAAATTATTAATCATTTCTCGAATAATGGTAAAAAAAAATGACATTCTTGCCACTGTATACGGTAAAAACCGGATATAAGTCAAACCGGTGAGACGAGGGACCGAAGGGAGAAGGTTACAAGAACATCGGTGAAGACTTTCATTCTGAACCGGAGAAACGCTCAGACCGGAGCTGAGTAGGGCCGTCGTTTGGTCCAGTTTCCTCATCACCGGGTCGGTCGGGGCCGTTAGTCCGGTTATCCATGGTCATTGGTCCGGTAAAGCCGTTGCGCGTGAGCTACGCATCGGTAGCGTCCTATCATAGTCAACCACCAACCATGTGTGTGTCAGACAGTACGATCAACCTAACCCACTCAGAGTTGTCCTTTCTCTTATCTTTTAATGATTTGTATTGTATGAGGCCCAAAAAGGCAACACTATAAATAGAGTTCACCCCTCTCCTTTATGGGGGTTGGCTTCCATACATCAAGAACACTTTGTAATAGCAATATATATACAAAATCTCTCTCTCAAGCACTTGATTTCGGTCATATTTGTTGTGTTCAATTCTTGCATTACTTCAATCGAGTAACATCCATATATTAGCGAACATACAAGCATATAGCAAACCATCGATTATCATTGCTCTCGTCGTCTTATATCCACATTTGTATCTTTCTTTTATCAAGTAGATTAAGACTTAACCACATATTTTATACCCACTCACAAATTCAATTGATTATCCAAATTCGGGGTAAACAGTTTGGCGCCCACCGTGCGGCTAAAATAATAGTGGCATTTTGCCTTGATCTCTACCTTACCCATCTAAATCAAAAGCACTTTGTGTTCGTATTTGAAAAAACGGACTAAATGGCTGACAGCGGGCAATCCGGTCACGTCAACAACAACGAAATCGTGGCCGAAAACGATGGAAGCGGTCCACGAGGACCACCAAACCCCATTGACCCTAACCCCATAGATTCGAGGGAGGGCCTCAATCGACAAAACACCGTCGATCAGGAGAATGCCGCCTTACCGGCCACTAACCCGCTAAATACCCACAATTCTGTCACTTTGTCCCGGGCACAGGACCGGAGAGAACCGAGTACGCCAAATGATAATATTGACTTACGTTTGATTTTTGAAATGTTGCAGGAATAAAGAACGGCGATTGCCGAGCAGGGAATCGCAATAGCCCGGTTGCAAAACGGAGGGGAAACAGCGACCCCAGGAAAAACGAGCGGTGTTGCTGAACCCAGAAGGGAGGAGGCACGCGTTATTGAGAGAAATGGATCCGGAGCTGGATCCTCCACCGAGGTTCTAAAAATGCTCAAAACTTTGGCAAAACGGGTAGACTCGACTGAGAAAAGGGTCGAAACATACAACTCTAGGGTGGATCAAATCCCGGGGGCTCCGCCTTTACTGAAGGGACCGGACTCGAAGAGGTACATCCAAAGGCCTTTTCCTCCGAGTGCGGCCCCGAAATTAATCCCGAAGAGGTTTAAAATGCCGGATATCCAGAAATATAACGGCACAACGGACCCGCATGAGCACGTGACCTCGTACACATGTGCCATAAAAGGTAATGATATGGAGGAGGACGAAATTGAATCGGTACTGCTGAAGAAGTTTTGGGAAACTTTGACAAAAGGAGCATTGACGTGGTACGACCATCTACCCGAGCATTCGATCACCTCCTTCGAAATGCTCACCGATGCCTTCATCAAGGTTCACACCGGTGCCAAAAGGGTGGAGGCCCGCAAGGCCGATATTTTTCGTATAACCCAAAGAGACGACGAGTTACTGCGTGAGTTCGTCAACCGGTTCCAAAGGGAACGGATGGACCTCCCCCCGGTTCCGAAAAAATGGGCCGCGCAAGCTTTCACAAAGGGGCTCAATGTTCTAAGTTCAACAGCTTCGTTCAAATTAAAAGAAATCTTGCTAGAATACGAGGCTGTAACATGGGCCGATGTCCATAATCGGTATGAGTCGAAGATTCGGGTGGAAGATGATCAATTCGAGCTCCCCCCGGGCCCAGTAAATGTGGATAGAAGTTTTGGGAAACCAGGGAAGGGTTACGAAGCAAAGGCCGAATCATCGAAGGAAAGGTATCGGCCATATTCCCATTCGCAGAGGCAAAGTTTTAGGTCAGAAAGATTAAGGGTGAGCCCAAGCCGTTTCTCAGGTCGGGGTAATAAGTTGGTCGAACGCCCGTCCAACAGCCGGGGTCTCTCACTCTGGAGCGATGCCGGGAGTTCCGCTGGTAATAAGGGTTTGCCAAAGATATCGGAGTACAACTTCAACGTTAGTACTTCGGGCCTCGTCTCGGCCATCGGTCGCGTCCCGGATGTAAGATGGTCGAAACCTCTAAGGTCGAATCCGGGCCAACGGGACCCGAGCTTGGTGTGTGAATATCACGGAACTCATGGTCACAGAACTGAGGACTGTCGCCAGTTGAGAGTAGAGGTATCCCGGTTATTGAAGAACGGTCATCTCCGAGATCTGCTGAGTGAGCGAGCCAAAAGTCATTACAAGGAAAGGGAAGCTCATCGAAGGGCCGAGCCGGTTGAGCCCTAGTATACAGTCAACATAATAGTCGGGGGTATCGATGCCCCTCGGGGGCCGGTAATGAAACGGACCAAGGTTTCTATTGTTCATGAAAAGCGCATCTGAGATCACTTATCCAGGGGGTCTATCTCCTTCGACGACGAGGACGCAGAGGACATCATTCAACCGCACAATGATGCATTGGTAATGTAACACCTCATGCATTCGGGTTAAGATTTGACTCATAAGACGGGGGTATAATGAACCCAATTTGAGTAGTGTATAAATGGTGTTTAAAACCCAATCAAGACATGAGAAGAGTCTTTGGGCAAAGCAAAGTTGAAAACCCACTCTACGGGGCATGTTTGCAAGTGAGTTTATAGAAGGTATTACTTCCAACGACCATAACCCCTTTATTAATTAGTAATTTGGGAAACATTCCTCTTGAAAGTTGTAGAGCTTTGAAATATCTTTCCAACGGTATATTATGGGGGTCAAACGGACATCTGTGCAAAGAGTTATGCCCATTTTACTGAAGCCTATCTCGCTGGAAATTCTGCCTGTGTTACGGGACCGTAACATGGAGCCGTAACGTCCCAAAAATTTCCAGAAACTCACTGGAAATTTTCACTAAGGAACGGTCCCAAGTTACGGTCCGTCCTTCGTGTTACGGGGCCGTAACATGGGGCGTCCTTTGGTCCGTTAAGTACGTTTCGGGTCACCTGACTTCGAGAGGCCATAACCCTATCATAAATTGGGAGTTTGGGAAAACTCATAGAATGAAAGTTGTAGATAATTGAAATACCTTTCCAACCATAGGTCGTGGGACTACATATGACATCGGGATATGGAGATATGGACGTTTTAAGACAGAAAGGTCCTAACCCAATTTCAAGTCGGGTCAAACCCATTTCCCCTTGGTATTTAAGGGAAATGATCAACCCTAGCAGCCCCATTTTCTCATATTTTCAGATTTTAGAGAGAGAGATATAGAGAGAGGAGAGTTAGAGAGAGAAAATAGAGAATCAATCAAGTTGAAGGCCTCAAATCCCGAGGCTCGTGAAGGATAAAGTGTAGTACAAGTTGTTGCCGTCGTTCTAAGCTAAAAATCGAACTTGGGGATGTTGTTTTCGTGGTGACTACTCATAAAAGGTAATGTTTCTACTCCCTAATCATTTATAGTTGTGAATTGGTGAATTCTTGGGAGAATAATAAATGGGTTTGATAAAGAGAATTATATGAACTATGCTAGACTTTTTGGATTGTTGACTTGGGATAGTTGTATTCATGTGGGTGATGAAGAATGATGTTAATTATATCTAATTGAGATTGTAGAATTAGATAGAAGTAATAGAATAGGGATTGGGTGAAGAAAACACCAGTAATGAAGGTTATGGAGCTTCATGCCCACCAAGTGTTTGATAAAATGCTTAGATGAACAAAGCATGGATATTGTTGCTAATATAGAATCCCTATGACCTGTGTTGCTATAGGTTGAAGTTGAAGGGATTGAAGGACATTGTGATACGCTCAAAAGCGGGAAGTTAAGGTATGTAGAACTTCCATCCACATGTGGGAATCTCTACGTTCTTCCCCATGCTCTGTTTCTTGATGTTCATGAAGTTCAAATCCTAGGGCACTAAATCCAACATATTGGTAGCCCGTAGTTATGTATTTATGTACATGAATCTTGTATCTATATTCGTTATTATATTCCTAATCTTCCATTACGGTTATTAGGAATCCCAGCTTAATCCATGAATCATGAATTCTTCCTCATGTGTTCTCATTATGTTTATATGAAATTTTACGATTCTATCTAGCAAGTTACAAGCATGTTTTCAAGTCAATTACAAATATATGATTATGAACTATTGTATTACTCATAAATCAAGAACATGTTTACAAGCTATTTCATGAAACCATGTTTACAATTTATTTCGTGAAATCATGATTACAAGACAAGTACAAGTTAATTCACGAAAGTCATGGGCTTCTTAGCCAACTATATTATGTTCATGTTTTTGGGAGTTGCATGAATTAACGAGAAGGCTCAGATAGCCTGAAACTATGTAGCCACCATAGGACAAGGATCGCTCCGCCCAGTTAGGACGATACCTTAATTTTACACTGAATGGATCCATCAGGCACGTTACCACCTTATACCCTGGCAAGGTATAGGGGCTCTGCTGGTCCGGCGAGGTACCAGACTCCACGTATCCACGTGGTGATATCACATGTCGGTTTATGAAATGCTCTCCCTACTTATCATGTTTTCACTTATGTTATATATATACATATGTACTCATGCTCATGTTCATGTCCAGGTTTTCAGTTTCAGTTCTTATCATGTTATTCCATGTCTCATGTTCTTTCTTTCAGTTGTTTTACATACCAGTACATTCAATGTGCTGACGTCCCCTTTTATTGCCCGGGGGCCTGCATTTCACGATACAGGTACGAACTTACAGGACGACGCCTCTGCTCATTAGGATCTGCACGTACCAGCTTATTGGTGAGCCCCATCTCATTCAGGGTTTAGTCAAGTTTTATTTATGATTAGTTATGCAACTAAGGTATGCTGGGGGCCTTGTCCCAGTAAGTATGTTTTCCAGTCAGACTCATGATAGAGGTTTCATAGACTAGACAAGTCAGTTATGTCATGTCAGACATTCGGAGTCGTATAGCCATTTTGGCTCATTCATGTTATTTCCGCACTCATGCTTAAACAAGTATTATTATTAAGTATTATGACTTACTACGTTTTTTTATAAAGGCTCATCATGCATTCACGTTATATTTCGCTTATGTTATGTATCATGATGAATCAGCAAGACATGTGGTTCGCTCGGTCACATGCAGTCAGGCATCGAGTGCCGTGTTACGTCCAGGCCATGGTTCGGGGCGTAACAGGTAATTTCTGTACTTGTCTTTAAAACTAAGGTTAAACGTATTTTGATTGACCCGGGTAGCTCGGCCAACATCATCCGGTGGAGAGTGGTCGAACAGCTAGGGCTGCTTGATTAGATCGTACCGGTAGCCCAGGTACTCAGCGGGTTCAACATGGCAAGTGAAACCACAAAGGGGGAGATCTCATTGCCTGTAAACGTCGATGGAACCATTCAACAAACGGTGTTCTACGTGATCGAAGGGGACATGAAGTATAATGCATTACTGGGCAGACCCTGGATACATAGTATGAGGGCCACGCCCTCAACACTGCATCAGTTGCTGAAATTTCCCACCCCGGAAGGGGTAAAAACCATTCGAGGTGAACAGCCCGCTGCAAGGGAAATGTTCGCAGTAGACGTAACAGTCCCTGAAAATGTTCAGAAGGAAAAGTATGTAACCGGAGGAGAGCACGCCCAATAGCAATCAAAGCACGCCGGGTCGGATCCAGTGCATAAAGAGGATGATTTCGAGGTACCCAGATCATTCGTCATACCTGATGACTAGGATACAACCAGGTCAATTGTAGAGGAGTTGGAGCAGATCATCCTGTTCGAGTACCTACCGGACAGAAAGGTATACCTGGGCACGGGGCTTACCCCGGAGCTCAGGAGCAAGTTAATTGAATTTCTTCGAGCTAACGTCGATTGCTTTGCATGGTCGCATATAGATATGACAGGTATATCACCGGAAATAGCAACTCACAAGCTCAGCTTGGACGAGAAGTTTTTCCCGGTGAAGCAGAAAAGAAGGCCCATGGCGGAAGCAAAACACGCCTTCGTAAAAGACGAGGTAACAAAGCTTTTAAAAATAGGTTCTATCCGGGAGGTAAAATACCCGAATTGGCTTGCTAATGTGGTAGTGGTGCCCAAAAAAGGTAATAAATTTCGAATGTGTGTCGATTACAAGGATTTAAACAAAGCATGCCCGAAAGACTCATTTTCGTTGCCTCACATCGATAGAATGATCGATGCGACGGCCGAACATGAGATGTTAAGTTTTCTCGATGCTTACTCCGGGTATAACCAAATTCGGATGCACCCGGGGGATCAAGAGAAAACGTCTTTCATCACCCGGTACGGGACTTACTGGTATAATGTGATGCCTTTCGGCCTAACAAACGCCGGTACAACTTACCAACGCCTAGTTAATGAGATGTTCGAAGAACAAATAGGAAAAACAATAGAAGTTTACATTGACGATATGGTTGTTAAGTCCCTGGAAATAGAGGACCATTTGAAGCATTTGCAGGAAACCTTCGACGTGCTCCGCAAGTATAACATGAAGCTTAACCCGGAAAAATGCGCCTTCGGTGTCCGATCCGGTAAATTTTTGGGTTTCATGGTGTCAAACCAGGGTATTGAAATCAACCCGGACAAAATCAAGGTCATCGAGGATATCGAGGTAGTGAATAACGTCAAAGGAGTACAGGGGCTCACTGGAAGGATAGCGACGTTAAGTTGCTTCATATCGAGGTCATCGTACAAGAGTCATCGTTTCTTCTCCTTACTGAGGAAGAAGAACGACTTCGTTTGGACACCAGAGTGCCAAGAAGCTCTACAAGAATTGAAGAGGTACTTGTCTAGCCCCCCGTTGCTGCACACACCGAAGGTGGACAAGCCGTTTTTTCTCTACCTTGTTGTCTCCGAGATAGCGGTAAGTGGTGTTTTGGTCTGAGAAGAATCAGGTACGCAATTCCCTATCTATTACGTGAGTAGAACTTTGGGGGATACTAACCCCCAAACTTAAACTATTGCTTGTCCTCAAGCAATTCAAAACATAAAATCTCTTTCTAAGGAATTTACTCAATAGTGCACCAACATCATACCAAGTTAAGAAGTCTACTTTAAGCACAAAAACATGACTTTGATTGGTACCAACAATTAATTCAAAACATATGAATCACCAACTTCTTCTTAAAAACTTCATTTTCTTTTCAAGTGCTCAAACACCAAGTTAATCAAAGTAGCAATCAAGTCATGACAATAAAGCTTCAAAATTTGCCTCCTTATCACAAAACAACTTTCTTTTGTTCATTCCTCTCAATTGGAAAATGGAACAAGTTCACAACTTAAATTCTCATGTGCCCTCACACTCAAGAGAGAATCCCACACTTACAAAATGTAATTCAAAACACAAATGGGATATTTAAATAGAAAGAATTAACTCTCTTCTCTCACAAAGATGTTCAATTGCACAAGTAGTACCATAAGCTTGCCCTTCATGTATTTCTCCACTAATATAGACACACTTGGTTCAAAATCAATTAGGACTTAAAGGGTTGTAATGTAGGCTTTTGGTTAAGGTAGGAACATAATTTGGAAATAGTGACTCAAAAACCTCCCTAAGCACTACAATTTTCAACAATCAAAGCATACTTCCTTTGAATTATTTTTTTTCACCCCTTTCTTCATTTTTCCTTTCACCACTTAGTCTTCCCATTATTCACACACTAGTTTTTTTTTTTTTTTTCATTGCACCGTAACACCGTCGACGGACCGTCGATCGTGTTACGGGCCGTATCTCCAACCGTAACTCAAGTTATTCATTTATAGCACAGGAACCGTAACTCATTCGACGGACCGTCACACGTGTTACGGTCCGTAACACCTCACCGTAACACCACCCAAATTTCCAGAAAGTTTTACATGGAAATCAATGGTGTTACGATGGGTGTTACGGTCCGTAACACACGTTACGGTCCGTAACACCTCACCGTAACGTCATCCAAATTTCCAGAGAGTTTACTTGGAAATTTAATGATGTTACGATGGGTGTTACGGTCCGTAACACACGTTACGGTCCGTAACACTGAACGACGGAACCATTTAACAGTTCAAATTTTTTTTTTTTCGCCTTTAAAGTAACTCCCACATAACAACTTTTTCCAACCATCACCCCCAAACTTAGGCTTTTCGCCTATGTTTGCACTTTCAACGCACTTAAGGAGGTAGGGTACCAAAAGATGGATCAATGAAGAATAAAAGGTTAAAGCTTGTAACATGGTTGCCAAAGAAAAGGTTAAAGGCTCAAAAGGGGTTGACTAGGGAAAATATGCAAAGGTAGGATATTTAAGGCACAAAAGCGGTTCAAGGAAGGCCTAACATCATTTTTCAAACCAAGTGTAGTCTAGGATTTCGCCTTGAAACTCATTCCGGGCAAGTTCTAGACCACAAATAATGCAAAAGAACTCACAAATAAACCTCATCACACATGGCACATGAAAACTCAAGTAGAATATGTATCCAAGAACCAATTGAAACAAATGAACTTAAAAAGTCACTCATAGCCTAAAGAGACTAATTAGTGAAAGTAAGAGTTAAAAATTAAATCTAAAAGTCACAACAAGAAACCTTACTTCAATCATTTTTCTTTTTCAACAATCAACAGTTCATATGTTAAGGTTTAAATAAGTTGGTACCAAGCAAGCCAAAAATTAGTCAAGGGGTAAAAAATCACATCCCAACACCATTTTTACTCCTAAACTACCTAACTAAGAACAAAAATAAAATAACAAAAGTGACTAATTCACAACATGCAAAACGAACGAAATTTTCAAGCATTTGAGCAAGTTCCATTTGTAACGTTTATCCACAGCCACACCAACAGTCACAAAATAAGCTCGACAAGGGCACACAATCAAGCATAACCAAAATATAACGTGCTACCACATGCCACCCCCAACTAAAAACATTGCAGTGTCCTCACTGCACAAGCAAAAACTGGACAGTTTTGCAGAAGCAAAAACTGGATAGTTTTTCAGAACTGGACAGTTTTGCAGAAATTGGACAGTTTTGCAAAAACTGGACAGTTTTGCAAAAACTGAACAGTTTCTGCAATTTTCAGCAGCTACTGGTTTGGGCTGTCCGAAAATTCGACCTGCTCAAAACAACTCAAAAAATTCTAAAACTTTGCAGATTAGTCAAAAACCATAAACAAAACTATTCTAAAAAATCAAATTTCAAAAATAATTTAAAATTTTTAAAACGATGGGTTGCCTCCCACCAAGCGCTTAAGTTAACGTCGCGGCACGACGGTTACCTGTACCACTTTTCCTTCCATTTGGAAGATATGAATTTGCGCCCCAACTTTGAATCAAGATTATGATGACGCTCATGGGGCGGTGGTAGAAAAACAAAGAGGCCAACTCTCGGATGTCGCATTTTGCACTTTTTGGCCTTTGAGTGAGGAATGCCCTTTTGTCATCTTGGCATAGCAAACTTCAAAATAAAAACGCTTTCTTCTTCATATCCAAAATTCTCCATTGACTTGTTTGGTTCAACTTCTATATCATCAACCAAGCACAATGTTGAAAAATGGTTCGAATGTGGTCCAACGCGCTCAAATTTCAAATTTGCATGAATTTTGACATCCTTACCCATAAATGAACTAGAGTCTTCAAAAACGATTTCATGAACTTTTTTATGCAACTCTAGTATCATTTCTTCAATCTCGGCATCATTCACTATTTTTGGATTTGTTGGTTGGTAATTTATCATTAGCTCTTGAAAATCAATAGTGACCACTTCTTCATTGGAAACCAACTTAAAACTACTATCCATGACCTTTTGATGTTGAGCGTCACATGCCTCAATCTTTGCATTCAATTCGGCCTCCAATTTTTTTATAGCAATTTCAAGTAACTCCACTTCTTGACTTTGCTCAACATGCATTTTTAGCAATTCTTCTATCATCCGTGAAAAGCCATCACGGTGATCCCCATAGAGTTCAAGTTGTTGAGCTTGATTCATTAGCCAATCTTGGCTCACAATATCCACTTTGTCAAGTTTTTCTTCATGGTGAGAATCGTCCAAAGCTTGTAAAAATCCTAACATGGTGAAATCCATGTTTTGGATAGTTTCATCATCTCCATTTTGAACTACTTCCCACCATTTGGCCACAATTTCCCCATATTTTTCATTTCTTTCCCTAATGCCACTTAACATTTCCTCAATTTTCTTTTTTCGAGTATTGGAGATTTCTTCTTTATGACTTAGCTCATTTTCTTCAAGTTGAACCACTTCTTCAATTTCACAACTCTTGTTGTGGTCACAAGAATTTTCGGGCTCATCTTGTAAATTTGAAATCTCTTCTTCAACTACTTCATTTTGAGGAATAGGCACATCCATGGAAATTGAAAAATTTTCATCCTCAAGTGATTTGTTCATTTCTAAAATGGATTGCCCGACGAGTTCTCGCTCCTCCTCCCTTTCCCGGTCAAAGTATGCTTGGAGCAATTCCATGATACCTTCATATCCGGTACTTTGCCCTTCGTTTGCCATATCATTGTTCCTATCAAACTCAAAAGCACAACTAGTATTTTCATTAGAACAACTTGGGGGAGGGGAAGGAGAATAATTAGGACAATCACTCCAATGTCCATTTTGACCACCACATATATTACAAATATTCCCATCATAGGATTGAGACGGTGCACACATCTCTCTCCCGGGAGCATTTTCACAATCTTGCCAAAAGTGAGGTCCTCCACAATATGGACATGGGTCATCAAAGTATGAACAATTACCATCCAACCAATTTTCATTATATGATGTCATTTTTTTTTTTTTAGCAAAAGCAAAAACTGGACAGTTTTTCAGAAACTGGACAGTTTTGCAGAAGCAAAAACTGGACAGTTTCTGCAGAAGCAAAAACTGGACAGTTTCTGTAGAAACAAAAACTGGACAGTTTTTCAGAAACTGGACAGTTTTGCAAAAACTGGGCAGTTTTTCAGAACTGGACAGTTTCTGCAAAAAAAACTGGACAGTTTTTTTTTTTTTTTTTTTTTTTTTTTTTTTTTTTAGAAAGCAAAGAAAGTTTGGACCAAAGCAAGTTAGCTTAAATCCCAAACTAACCTAAATACGCCAAATTGTTCCCCGACAACGGCGCCATTTTTGATAACGTCCAAATCCACCCTATTAATTAGAATGGGCACGGTCGTATGCAAATATAATTTACCCAACTATGAGTCGGGGTCGAATCCCACAGAGAACAATATGTAGGCGATTAGGAAAAGTAGGAATTTTCACCAATAATAGCTAAAGCCAAACGATGGATAATATTTTGGTTTTGTTTGAGAGAAAATTATAACTAATGCAAAAATGTAAACTAACCTAGAAAGCAAGTAAAATGATCAATGGCCACAAGCATGGATACAAGGGAAGCTACGCTCAAGTAACGATCCAATGTATTTCATGATTTACAAATAATGGTGAATTTTATTACTTAGCCTCGGATAATGACTCTAAATTAGCTTCTTCCGAAGACTAACTAGACTACCTAATTGAATATCCCTAAAGCAATTAGGAGCATTAAGAACACCCGAATATGGCTACAAGTGGTGTCGCCTATCCCTAGGTCGATTTCCATTAGATGAGGGTTAACGCCCCAAATTCTTGTTAATTAATCTTTCCCAATTCCGAGTTTGCCTCTTCCAAGTTTAAACCGAAATAAATGGGCAAGTCTTAGGGTTAGCTACTCCCTTAAGAATCATTCAAAATGAGATTAATTAAAGAAACAATAACTCACTTCATTAGGAATAAAATCATTCAACACATAAGCAAAACAAGAGATTCAATCCAAACTTTAATCAAGAATATTTCCATAAACGAGATTCAAGTATTGAAATGAAATATTACACACATAAATATTCAATAAATAGCAAGAGATGAAGAAATGGGTAAAGAATTTCTCATTGGGTGCCTCCAAATCTTCTCTTCCAAGGTGTTGGTGATGAAACCCTAGCCTCCAATTTTTGTGTTATGCCAAAGATAAATGTTTTCTGCCCTAAGCCTCTATTTTATTCCCCATTTTTCAGATTTGCAATTCTGCCCGTTTTTGCAGATCTGGCCCGTTTTTGCAAAACTGTCCAGTTTGGACAGTTTTGCAAAACTGTCCCATTTGGCCTCTTTTTGAGTTAATTTTCACTTGGTTTCTTCCTATCACATCTAAATCACATAAAACCTGTAAAATAGATGTAAACGATATTAAATGCACTATTTTCTCAAGCAAACATAGCAAAAATATAAGATTAAAGAAGAGATAAGTTGGTAAAATACCAACTTATCAGATACGGAGACCCGTTATCCCCATTTGGAAAAATTGGCATTGGCACTGGTAAGCGCTTCTAGAAAGCTCAAATCCTATTTTCAATGCCATCCAATATGTGTAGTAACTACTTACCCTCTAAAAAATATCATGCATAAACCGGAATAGTCGGGTAGGTTAACCAAATGGGTTGTAGAAATTAGCGGTTATGATATCGAGTATAAACCTCGAACGGCCATCAAATCCCAGATCTTGTCCGACTTCGTGGCAAATTTTACCCCGGCTATGGTCCCCGAGGTCGAGAGAGAGCTTCTGCTGACCTCGGGAAAGGCCTCGGGCATTTGGTCTCTACATACGGACAGAGCCTCGAACCTCAAATGTTCCGGGCTAGGGATCGTCCTTAGGACCCTGGCCGGGGATGCCATTCGACAGTCCATTAGAACTGCTAAATTGACTAACAATGAAGCCGAGTATGAGACTATGATTGCAGGTTTGGAATTGGCTCGAAGTATGGGGGCCGAAATAATCGAGGCAAAATGCGATTCGCTTTTGGTCGTGAACCAGGTGAACGGCGTCTTTGAGGTCAAAGACGAACGGATGCAGAGGTATCTTGAAAAAACCCAAGTGGTACTTCATCGATTTAAAGAATGGACCATGCAGCACATACCGAGGGAGCAGAACAGCGAGGCCGATGCATTGAAAAATTTGGGATCCTCGGTCGAAGGGGAGGAAATCAACCCCGGGGTGACGATGCACTTGTCGAACACAGCCATAGAAAACGGACACGCTGAAATAAACACTATGGGTTTAACTTGGGATTGACGCAATAAATACATCGACTATTTGCGTGATGGTAAGCTCCCAAACGACCCAAAGGAATCACGGTCTCTAAGGACCAAGGCTGCCCGTTTTTGCTTGGTAGACGGCCAATTATATCGGCGGTCTTTCTTCGGACCACTGGCCAAGTGTTTGGGCCCCGGGGAGACGGAGTACGTGATGAGAGAGGTGCACGAAGGAACATGCGGCAATCACTCCGGTGCCGATGCTCTGGTTCGAAAGATTATCAGGGCCGGTTACTATTGGAACCAAATGGACGAAGACTCAAAAAATTTTGTCCGTAAATGCAATGGGTGTCAAAGGCATGCTCCGATTATTCATCAGCCCGGAGAACTGTTGCATTCGGTGGTGTCACCCTAGCCTTTCATGAAGTGGGGAATGGACATCGTCGGCCCGTTACCACGGGCACCAGGTAAAGCCCGTTTCATTTTGTTTATGACTGATTATTTCTCCAAATGGGTTGAAGCGCAGGCCTTTGAAAAAATCAGAGAAAAGGAGGTCATCGACTTCATATGGGATCACATCATCTGTCGCTTTGGCATCCTCGCCGAGATAACTTGTGACAACGGGCCCCAGTTCGTGGGCGGCAAAGTCAGCGAATTTCTCGAAGGGTTGAAGATCAAGAAAATTGTATCAACTCCGTATCACTCATGTACAAACGGACAAGCGGAATCCACGAACAAGACAATAATCCAAAACCTGAGGAAAAGACTCGAAGCATCAAAGCATCATTGGAGAGAAATGTTACCGGAGATACTATGGGCTTACAGAACTACATCGAAATCAAGCACGGGGGTGACTCCCTTTTCGTTGGTTTACGGGGCTGAAGCTCTTATCCCCGTAGAAGTTGGTGAACCGACCCTCCGGTTCCGATATGCAACCGAGGAATCACGGGGAGGCCATGGCCGTAAGACTCGACCTCACGGACGAGCTTCGCGAAAACGCGTTGGTCCGTATTGCCGCTCAAAAACAAAGGGTGGAAAGGTACTACAATCGGAGAGCCAATTTTCGTCATTTCCAAGTTGCGGACTTGGTGCTCCGAAAAGTTACCTTGAACACCAAGAACCCCAACGAAGGAAAACTGGGCCCGAACTAGGAAGGACCCTACAAGATAACCGAGGTAACGGGCAAAGGATCATACCAGCTGGAGTACATGGACGCGCAGCGGTTGCGCAATAACTGGACTATAGCTCATCTAAAGAGATACTACTGTTAAGGTAAGAATACCCCATGTGTTCTATATTTTGTGACCTTTTCTTTTTTTGTAGAAAGCCAAGTACCAGGCAGAGCAGAGAACCCAAATCTGAAAACACGTGTTGCACTCTTTTCCTTAGTACAGTTTTATCCCAAAATGGGTTTTCCGACAAGGTTTTTAATGAGGCAACAAGTACAACGTGTTACTTGACAAAAATAAAGGATGAACGCCCGGACCATCGAGGTCACGCCCTCCGAGTGGGGACTTAATAGCACTCACCCGACCTTGCAGCTCGGATAAGTGCTAGGGGAATACTATACCCACATCGAAGATTACCCCGGTCAAAGAAGACGAAGAAACTCAACACTTGCTACGGCAAAATTATCCCGGCCACCGGCCATAGCCTTCAATGTAAGGACCAAACGATCATAATGAATCGTGTCCCATTTAGCATTCGATGTAAGGACCAAACGATCATAATGAATCGTGTCCCATTTAGTATTTGCTACGGCAAAAGCAAAAGGAATGAAAATTCTCATGTGAACAAATATTTGGCAAGTACAAAACTATCGAAAGTTCGGACAACAATATCTCGGGTGTCTTTCTGATAAATGGACGTTATCCCGGTGATAACCGCTGTATTTCAACACTGCTTCATTCACACGCCCTATACCGGGCACAATGGTCGAAATTCGACAAAGGCAACGAGGTCATAGCGAACCGAGCCAAAATCGTTAAAAAATTCGACTAAGGCAACGAGGTCCCAATGATCCGAGCCAAAATGTGATAAACTTCCCCGAATGGGGACTGTTACGTCAAAATTTAGCCAAGGCCGAAGAAATACTGGCCCTAAAATATTGTCGAAAAAATACCGGCCCTAAAATATTGCCGAAAAAATACCGGCCCTAAAATATTGCCAAAAAAATACTGGCCCTAAGGAAATGCATATCGTGTTTTGGAGACATCTGAATTCACAACGCATCGGGTAAGTCCTACGGGCACAGTGAATTAACGACTACGAGTCTATTTGCTCTAAAAACGGACCAACACTTCTGGCAAAAGTAATAGCAAACATTCAAACAAGGAAACCAGAAAGAGGCATTTTTCATTTATACAAAGGGATGTTTTTTACATCTAAAAATCAAAGTCCCACAGAGGCAAAAGATAAAATAAAGGCCAAGTACAGGGCCTAATCTACTCGGAATGGCTGGAACCGGAGCGCTCAGACTCTGTCCGCTCGGAATCATCAGAGTCGGAACCAAGAGCATCCTTAGCCTCTCCTTCGACCATTTTAGCCTCGGCAATAAGGACCGGAAGATCGGTAAAGCCATGCTCGGCTTGCTCGAGAGTAATCCTCTGGGACTTCCACTTCTTATACTCAGCAACAATGGTAGCCTGAGCCTTGGCGGCCTCGACGCTCCTCAGAGCCTCGTCCAAATCAGCCTCGGCCTGGGCTAACTTCGCTGCTAGGGCATCCCGAGCCTCCCCAAGAACATTCTGCATCTGGATGGCCGATTGAAGCTCGGCTTGGAGGGTGTCATTTGCATCGGCCGTTTCCTTAAGTTCGTTCTTCAGATCATCGCACATCCGGGCCCTGCTCTCCGCTTTCTCTTTGAACACCCTAGCACGCTCTTGATACCAGGCACTCTCAGATTCGAGCAGCCTGTTCCTCGCGGCCAAGCTCGCAGCGTCCGACTTCACCAAATCTAGCTCCTCCCGGAGTTGGGAGAAAGTGGTCTCAAGCTCACCGAGCCTCGAGGAAATTTGAGCGTTATCCCGGTTAAGGCCAATCTTCTCAGCTTCGAGGCTCCGATTGTATTCGATCATAGCGACCAGTTCACTCCTCAGCTGACGGTTCTCAGCCTTCGCTGCGTCAATCTCGGGATGAAGATTGGAAAGAGCGACTGCTCGGCTCAGCTCCTCCTCCTTCTCCCGAAGAAGGTGCACATACTTATCCGTTTCCCGGCCTTGGGCGTCCAATTGGCCCTTGAGATCGTCCATCTCTTGTTGGGCGCGGACGAAGGCTTCGTTGACGAGCACCACACTCTGCAAAAGAAAGCAAGTTAAAAACTTGAACGAGACAGGGTTAAAATTCTTATAAAGGTGTGCAGAGACGGCTTAAAATCCTACCCGGTTGCCCGCATGCATATCCTCGTTGATAAGGCATTTCCAGGTGACCCCGGTCATCTTTCGCTTGTCCGAATCTGAGACAAGAGGCCTCAGGTAACTCGCTACGCCCACCGGGCGAGAAAGGAAGCTGCAGTCCTCGGGGACGGTGACCACGACCGATTTGGTTCTCCTCGGTTCCACGCTCGGCGCCGAAAAAATACGCACCAAGCTGTCCCTGGCCCCAGATTCGGAGGACCGGTTGGCCGACCTCGTGGCCCGAGGGATAGGGCCACCCGCAGCTTCGCCGGTAGTAGGAGGGGTGCCCGAGAACATATCATCAAAGTCATCAGACCTCGGAACCGGAGTAGAGGAACTCGGAGCAGCCTCGATATTTTTGGCAAAACTCGGGGGTTCCGTAGTTGCAGCAGGCTTGTGCTCGGGCGTCATATCAACGTCAACGGGGACTTCGATCTCTGGGACTGGCCCAGTCCTTTGACCGACTTCAGCAGCGGCCGCCTCCCCGGACCTCCTTATCCTTTGTAGGGGAGCTTCTTCAGAAGAAGTTTCACCTGTAATGTCGACAAAGTCAATCGACCTTAGAGGAGCCGGGGAAAGAATTTCTTCCACACCTGTTTGTGAGACCGGAACCAGGAGTCCTTCAGCAGCAGAAGGAAGGGGTGAAACGGCAACAACCTCCTCAGGGATCGAAGCCACGGGAGAATCGGCATCAACTCTCTGAATAATGATATCGGGCTCAGCTTCATCCCGTGAGGTCCGGGCAACACTCCTCGCCCTCTTCTTCGACTTTTGCCATCTATCCGAGGGCCTCTTTCTTTTAGCAGCGGCAACAGCAGCAAGGGCACGAGACGCACCCGCTGAATCAAACTCGGGTGCCGCCGCTGTGGGTTCCGCGCCCGACTCCGGTCTTGGATCCACCGAGCCCTTGGGCAAACCTGAAAGCCGAAGAGACAATAAGTACGGATAGGGAAAAATGCAGTGACCACGGGTAAAAGCAAAGTACTACCGTGGTTTTGGGCTACCCATCGGCCGCGTGACAGGTGGGCCCATGTCCGGTTGTCGTGGTCATACTGGCTGAGGAGTGTCGTGACCCATTCATTCAGGTTACGGACGACCGGAGGAATGTATCCGTTGGCTAATGAAAGTAAAAAAAAAAAGCAGTAAGAAAATAAGACCGAAGAGTGACAAAACATACAAAGGCAATAACTCGAAGTTCAGGCTTACGCTTGTTGTTCCACTCTTCCGGGAAGGGCATGAAATCATTCGGGATGATGTCCGAGGTCCGCACCCGGACGAACCGCTCCAACTAACCTCAGTCTCTGTCTTCATCCATCTTCGAGAAAAAGGGATTCCGGCTGCGTTTTGCTAGTTTTATTACGCCACCCCAGAATAGCCTCGGGGAGTATAGGCGTATCAAGTGGGCCAACGTGAACTACTTCCCGACGTTATTGGCCAGTAGCCGGAGGCATGCCACGACCCTCCAAACGATCGGACCGATTTGGGCCAAGGTCCCGCCGTAAGTCCGACACATGTCTAAGACGACCGGGTCGATCGGAGGGTCAAGTTTGAGATTGAAGGGGTAGGTGTAGACGTACAAAAAACCTTTCCGGTGGTCGGTGACTGATTCGTCTGGCCCAGGGGCGAAAACTTGAACAGAACGCGTATGCCACCCGCAGTTAGCCCGGACCAAGTCGAGCTTATCCTCAGTAATGGAGGAGGGGTATCGCCTCACATCGAACCCCCTGTCGGACACCGACGAAGGTTTTTCAACCACGAGGTCTTTGTTGAAGTTGAATTTGGCCGGTATAATATCCGAGGCTGTAGGCTCGAAAGAGCTATTTGCTTTAGTCGGAGATACGGCCTCGGTTCCTGGGGATGAAACCGAAGGAATGTCATGGGAAGTGGTTTCAGACATTGGGAAATATGAAAGGAAGAAGTTGAATGAATTCGAAAAAAGAGATAAAAAAGGCAAAAAAGCGAAGGGAACAGCCAAAAGGTTAAAAAAAATGGCAAAAAGCTACAGAAGTAAGCAACAACAGGCAAGAATAACAAGTAGAGAAGGCGGCGGTATTAATCCTTTTCACGTAATGCAGAAAGCAGATCGACAAGAATCAAGTTTTTCAAATTATTATGAGCAAAGATATAGAATGTTTGAAGCAGAAAATCGAAGAACTAAATGTTCAAATGATGAAAAGAAAGGGCCTTATATAGGCATGGGACTAGGCGGTTACGATTCCCCGGCCAATTCGGGAGCGCCACGTGCCCCCATAATTAATGAGAAGCGACTCGAAACGACGTGCATGCGGCGGTTGTCAGAGCGGACCATCTGGGATAGGACACGTGGCCGCTGAAAAGGGAGACGTGACGCAACTGTTCCCGCCAAAATGAGAAGATAACAACGAGCTAGTGGAGTCGCCGGTTTCGTGATTCATCCACTTCCCGTTACTCCGATAGACCGGTGATTCGGGAAGTGTGGGGACTATCTGTATACGGTAAAAACCGGATATAAGTCAAACCGGTGAGACGAAGGACCGAAGGGAGAAGGTTACAATAACATCGGTGAAGACTTTCATTCTGAACCGGAGAAACGCTCGGACCGGAGCTGAGTAGGGCCGTCGTTTGGTCCGGTTTCCTCATCACCGGGTCGGTCGGGGCCGTTAGTCCGGTTATCCGTGGTCATTGGTCCGGTAAAGCCGTTGCGCGTGAGCTACGCGTCGGTAGCGTCCTATCATGGTCAACCACCAACCATACGTGTGTCAGACAGTACGATCAACCTAACCCACTCAGAGTTGTCCTTCCTCTTATTTTTTAATGATTTGTATTGTATGAGGCCCAAAAAGGCAACACTATAAATAGAGCTCACCCCTCTGCTTTATGGGGGTTGGCTTCCATACATCAAGAACACTTTGTAATAGCAATATATATACAAAATCTCTCTCTCAAGCACCTGATTTCGGTCATATTTGTTGTGTTCAATTCTTGCATTACTTCAATCGAGTAACATCCATATATTAGCGAACATACAAGCATATAGCAAACCATCGATTATCATTGCTCTCATCGTCTTATATCCACATTTGTATCTTTCTTTTATCAAGTAGATTAAGACTTAACCACATATTTTATACCCACCCACAAATTCAATTGATTATCCAAATTCGGGGTAAACAGCCACAACGGTAAAGAGAGAAATTAAAATTGAAAGGTAAAACACCTCCCATTCTTAAATGACAGTGGACCGTGCCCAAGGCTCATTCTACAGCAACGAAACTAATAAACGAATTGATCATTCAGTGTTCTAGAAGTAGGCAATAATGTCGAAAAAGGATAATGAATTTACATTCTTTTCGAGTGACAAATACTTTTAATTGCCACTACTTTACTTTTTCTTATGTTACTACATTTAAACAAAAATCCTAACAATTCAAAGTTCCAGAAAGATCTGATGATCTAAAGCTATTAATTAGCATTCATAAAAAGTGGAGATCAATAGGATGACACATAAGGACTTGATTAGAACAAGTAAGATGTATTTTGGTTAAGGGGCCAAAGGAACATGCAGCAGCATTAATTATTTGTCCAATGTTTCTTGGATTTCCTTTTTTTGTTTTGTTTTGTTTTCTTCTTTGAATATGTTTGTGTGGGGTTGCATGTTTTGTGTACGCCATCATTGTAGCCACGAGCATTTGATCCACTAGCTTGTTCCAATTTACAAATTTCTTGTGGACCTAATTTGAACATTATTTGATAAGATCCCTTTTGGCTGCTCTTGCATGCTCTTAATATATTTCTGAACGATTAACAACCCCTCACAAATTAAATTAAGAAGGAGAAAATAAAGGGTGCCTTTGATATGTAGGAAAATATTTTCTTACGTTTTTTATGTTGGTTGGTAAAAATATTTTATATTTTAGAAAAATAAATTTAAAAAAATTAGAAAATTAACTTTCTAAAAAAAAAGTCTCGTAAGTGGCATTCCACTCTGATTGTTTTCTCTCCACCCCTGACTCACCTCTATTCCTCCCCTTTCTCCCCTATAGTGTTTGTCTAGATTGTATATAAATGATCTTCTGACAATATTTTCTACTTATTTCCCAAACACCATAAAATAAGTAAAGAAACCACTTATTTTAAAAAATCATTTTCCTTTCTATCAAACACACACCCAAAACTGAAAAATGCTGAGAGCTTTTGTAAAAATCTTAATTATAAGAAACATTCAAGTTTTGACAAGAAATTTATAACTATAAGCAAGTTTCCAATTTGACTAACCAACCACAGATTTGTTCATGTTTCTTGGAGTACGTAGGCTAACCATGTCCTGTTGAAAACTTTTGTTATTTAACTGGGAAAAAAAACTAGTTAAGTTCAATCATTTGTTTTTCTTTCTGAATAGCTAAATTTGTCGAAATTAATCCAAAATATCTGTCTTTTATGATTTTTCGCACTTCTTACAAAAGATATTTAATAGTCGTAATCAGAAAAAGTATATATTTGAACTATCATTTCATTTTTCTTAATCGTCTCACTTAATTAACACTCTACCAATTATAGTAAGAGTAGATTTGAAAAAGAGAAGTATTAATAAATGACTTCTCGTTTTTTAGAAACAAATTCAGCATACCAAACGACTAACATTTGGGATTTCTTTTTTTGTTATTTTTTTGCTATAAATAATAAAAGATGAAGAGATTCATCTGTATATGGACATTTTTAAAATGTACTGCAACAACACTAGAGATCCGAGCTCCACTTTGATCTCATAATGAAAGAGTAAATATGTCATGATTCATAAAAGCTGCTGCTGCAACATATTTTTTTCCAAATGAAACTTAAGGAATAATCTTGGTTTGCTTCCTTGTTTGAAGAAAGCCTGCAATGTGGTCCTGGACAACCTTAATACATTTTTATAGTAGAAGAAAAAGGGACCTCTCCAGTTCCCTAAACCTAGATTATTTGCTGATTCCATCATATTATCCCAACCTGGTAACCACAGCCTTTGCCAGCACAAACAAATCTTTTTCCTTAAAAGTTATACGGTCAGACTGGCTATAACAATCATATTCTATAATAACATTTCACTATAATAATAGTTCTCTTGTACTATAATTGATTTCTCATGTTATATTATGTTATATGTTCTCTACATTTGGCGCCAAAAAATATCCAAACAACGATGTCCTTATAGCTAGAGGTTTGACTGTATACATTAATAACATAACAATTTTTTTAATTTTAGTTTAATTTGTTATATATAGTAGACAACTTACCGTTGTTTTCATATCACCTATCAATATAATTATAAAAGAGTTACTTATCAACCTTTTAACTTTTAAGTGATCTTATTATATAAATATTTTTTATACCGTCCTACAAGGAATTAATCTCTTGAGAATTTGGTATTGATGGGGTCATCATATATCATTGCTCCCATAGCATTTTAATTTTGGAGTAAACACACAAATGGGGTCATGCCATGATTGATTCCAACAGTACATTTCCACTAAATATTTCCCTTTCATCTCAAATAGAATATAATGATGACATGTGGAACGTACAGGTTATAATATCTAATTTGCTGTGTGAATCTGGACCAGGGTTCTTAAGTTAATTGAACTAGAATTTACAAATTTTAAATTCACATGAAAAATACTTGCTTCACTAAATTGAAATAAAAAGAGTAAATCCTTATGCCATTATTAACGAAGAAGAATAATGCTTGCTTCACTAAATGAAGGCGTGCACGCATCCAATGGCCCACTAGTCAGAAAGGAAAAAAAAGCTTGTTTGGATTAAACAATGAACAATATGGGGTTACTTAATGGTGGTAATTAGATACTATTTTAATCATCCCCAAAAGGATGATAATTTTACTGTATGCGGAGCCAAACCGTTGTTTATTAGGATATAAAGTTTAAAATTCATTTATTAAGTTTTTCGTAGTTTTTATATAGTCAATTTTTTTTAATGACGACATCGTTGTCTAAATATATTTTTGTCTACTATAGCAAAATGCTATTGTAATAAGTATTTAATATAATATAACATGAAAAATTAATTTTAAAATAAATTTAATCGTTATAACAATATGTTCTTATGAAGAATGATTGTTATAGAGAGATATGCGCGTATGAATTTATTTAAAATAAAGTTATCGATATCTGAATTCACGATGAAAATAAATGTATTGATTGGTGTGTTGTAATCTAGCTTCTTCTTTTTATTTTTTTGGCATGGTAGAAAAGCGAAAACAAAAACTATACAAAAGTCATGAAACAACTATATTTACCCTAAGTCATGAAACAACTATATTTACCCTATGCACTGTGCTTCTGCACGTAAAAAGCACGGATTAATCCAACTAACCTTTGCTTTTTTCCCTACTTTAATGAGCTTAAGACATGATTAATTAAGTTGGTCTTTAAAAAGATATTTTAAGGGACGTAGCTTTCACAAGGCATGATTACAAACCCTAAAAGCATTGCAAACAATCGGGAATCCAGCCATCTCTAAGTAAACAAAACAAAGTGAAAAATAAAAAGTCAGTACTTGTCCCACCTTTCACCGAAAAGTAGCACCAAGTTTAGTAACATATTCTTGACTTTTTCACCAGACAAAAAATTGAAATCACTCCCTAAAGTATCAGTGTTTCAACTCTTTTATGTTTTTATAAGCTTTCAAACAGTGTTTTAAAGGGCGGGGCGTAAGGCGTAGCGTTTTATCTATGCCTCAGCGAGGCGTAAGTCCCGAGGCACGGGGCGTAAGTCTCATGAGTATTTAATTTTAGTATTTCATAAAATAATATATTTACAATAAATATTTTTAAATATGTAAAATTATATAAAAAATAAAAGAAAACTGTAAATAAATGAAATATATATATATATGATTCTCCGAAAAAATTAATCAAAGCAATCTATTATACGCTACTTACAACTTGTAATTATATATAACATAATTTTACTAGTATAAACAATACAATGAAATAAAAGCTATTATGAAATGCAAATCAACTCTAACTTTCAAACAATGAAAAAATAACAATTTTTTAAAACAATATTACTATTAGACTATTCATTTTATCTCCCTATAAGCAAATAATCAATAAACTTTATTAGTATTATAATTAAAACGTAACTCTTTCATGAATAAAAATAAAATTACTTTCAAATAGCGAATAATAAAATATGATAATTTTGATACATAGGACAAAAGACCAATGACAAGTGAAAAATGTACAATCCGATTATGTATTTTTAAAAGAAATATTAAGTGATATTCACCCTCACGATGTTCTCAAATAGTAAACATATAATACTACGACTTGTTATTTGAGTTACACCCAATCTTCTTATTTCTATAAATGAAAAATTATTAAGTATCATTCATTTGTTAAAGAATTACGAAGGTCAACGATTTTAATTAATGAATTTAAAATATAATTTGTGTAAGAACTATTAGGCGAGCCCCGAGCGTTGGGCGTAAGGCGTGTATAAGGCGTACCGTCGGGGGCTTAGGGCGTAAGCCTCACAGAAACTAAGCCCCGCACGTGTGTCCCGGGGCGTTTTGCCAGTGCCCTGCCCCCGGGCGAGCCTCGAGGCGAGTTCTGAAACTGCCTTTTAAAACACTGCTTTCAAATTGGCTTCATAGCAAGCCGGATACGATAATTGAGAATCGATCGCAAAATCAAGATTTTAATTTAATAGGTTCAATCTTTAGGTTTTTACCATCAAATTATGGGACCAATTTAACTCGTTGAATATATTGATACATCCGACATTGCCTATTGTCATAGGTGCGGTCAGTAGCTTTGGCCAAAATCATGCATTTGTATAAATATTTCATTGAATAAACAACAACAATAATATACTTAGTGTAATCTCACAAGTGGGGTCTAGGTATGTTATTGTTATTGTATATTCAATGGAATATTTAAGACAAATACATGAGACTAGTCAAAGCTACAATAAATTACCTTATCAATAATTCAAAACTCATAAACTCAAAATTTTGAAGATGAGGTTAAAGTGATACTCTAGTATTAAACCTTTACCCCATTATTTTATTAAATATAACTTAAATTCAATGTTTTTAAATCTCCCCTCATGCATGGTTTCATGTGACTTTTTTCTTTAACTCCGCCTTTCTAGCCTTTCTACTCACCCTTCAGGCGTTCACACACACACACAAACACTCAGTGACACAGAGTGTTATACATGCCAGCAAATAAAGTGTCAGCTTAAATTAGGAGTATTAGCTTTAATGGGTCCTTAAAAAGCTATTAAAAGCATAGTGATTTGTTAAGAAGCTGGTTTAATGGGTTTTGGGAAGTCGAGATTTTTTTAAGGACTAATTTGGTAAAGAAAATGGGAGTTGTCACTGTTGCTGAACTGAAGCCAAGCATATCTGGGAAGAGGTCTTTTCGTCCAAGTTCTAGTGCCAGACATATTACTGAATGGTATATATATCTTCTCAATTATTCCATCTTTTACTATATCACTAATATGACATGTTAGTTATCAGATTTTTTGGATACCAAGCAATGTTTATCATAGATACTTGGTTCAGTACCATATTAAGTGTTTCAATTAATTCTTCATACAGCACCTACCACGTTTAGAAGTCCATATTAGGTCTTTATTGGCATGGGCGGAGCTAAGGGGGCGTAACGAGATTCATCGGAACCCCTTTGTCGGAAAATTACATGTAATATGCAAAGTCGAAATTATTTTGGTTCTATATATAATAGATGTTGAATCTCCGTCGCTTATTCGTGTGTTTTCTTCTTTATATTTTGAATATCCCTTAGTGAAAATTTTGCCTCCACTAATGTTAAATTTTGGTATATTTAGATGGTAGCATGAATTCTTGTGAGTTGGGTACTTGTCAACTGAGATTGTCAGTTTTGCTCAGTTCTGATAAGAGTCAGTCCTTAACAAAGGATACCACTTTCTTTAGAATCTAGAGGACCTGAAATCTCTCAGTTAACTTTTCTTATTGTATTTTTCCTCAGACTATTTTTATCAGACTTTAAAATGGATTTTCTGCAACTTATCACTAAAATTTCCTGTTAGAAGAAGATGTTTAGTGATAACAATTAAATGGATCACAGAATAATTAATACAAGAAAAAACAAACTCTACAACCACCAAAATATCTGAATGATAATTGCATTTATGATAGACCATATATTCTAGTGCTGACTTAGTGAAAATGGCAATACTTATAACTTTTAAGGAATTGATTATGGTGGAACTTACCTTAAAATCTAAGCATCTAGAGTTTCTATCAGATCATAAATTTAATATCATAAGCAGTTTCTAAGGCTTCAATCATTGAAAATGACAAATCAAATATCTTACTTTTTAACATCTAAGTCCAATGTGTTCAGTTTTCTTGTTTCAAGATGTGGTGTGAATGGTGTACACAGCTATAATTATTTCTTTAAGTTTCAACATGTGTTTATTACGAGGGCCCTCAAACAAGTACTGATGAGTACAGACCACAAGATAAATCAAAACTAGGAACAACTTTCAAAGACAAAAGAAGATGTCTGTCGCTTGCTAGATTGGATCTAAAAACAGAAAAATACAGAGTACTATAACTCTGTTTAATCTCTGTATCCATTCAAGCTATTTTCGTTGCGCTTTTCCACTCAGTGTTTTATCATCAGGCTGACTTATTCTCCCTGAAGCGTTGAGGTTTCATCTGCTTGATTTTCCATAGCTTTAAGACTCCATATATCGAGCATTATTGCATTCTTGAGATGTAAGTTGCGTGAAACCTTAGGCTAAAATATAAGCAGAAAGTCTTTCATGGCTTTAGATCATTGACCATATATTCTATTGCAGGCCAATATCTGATGTTTCTAGTGATCTTACAATAGAAGTCGGATCAGCCAGTTTTGCTCTTCACAAGGTACAAAAATGAAGTGTTCAATCTTTCTTCTTCGCATGTAAATTGATCTACCGATCTTTTCATCATCATGGGAAGGCTCAAGTCTATCAAAAGCAGAAGTTGTACAAAGAAATGGATAGTCCAAATTAGCCTGAAAATGATTTATACTGTTATAAGTAGGTAACCACTATAAAACAGTCGCGTTCACACTGAATCAATTTATTTCATGTGTCAAAATAGGGAGAGAAAAGAAAAGTAAATAGGTAGAGATGCAAAAATAGAAACACAGAACTAGATTAAGTTATGAGTTCTAATATCTTGGACAGATTTCTAATGTGATTAGTAATTTGACATTATTTGCAGTTTCCTCTGGTTTCTCGAAGTGGAAGAATTAGAAAGCTGCTGCTAGAGGCAAAGGATACAAAAATTTCAAGACTCAATCTTACTGGTCTTCCTGGTGGATCTGATGCATTTGAACTTGCGGCAAAGTTCTGCTACGGCGTGAATGTTGAGATTACCATATCAAACGTGGCGTTACTGAGATGTGCAGCCAGGTTTATGGAAATGACAGAAGACATCTCCGAGAAAAACCTGGAATTTCGTACTGAGGTATTTCTTAAGGATACAGTATTCCCAAACATATCCAACTCGATATCTGTTCTTCATCGCTGTGAAATGCTACTACCAGTATCCGAAGAAGTCAATCTTGTTAGTAGGTTAATTAATGCAATTGCAAATAATGCTTGTAAGGAGCAGCTAACATCTGGTTTGTCAAAGCTGGAGCATAATTTCCCACCAAAACCTGTTAAATGCCTTGATTCTGAGACACCGTCAGACTGGTGGGGAAAATTGCTGGTTGTGCTGAGTCTGGATTTATTTCGGAGAGTTCTATCTGCAGTAAAGACAAAAGGTCTCAAACAAGACACTATTAGCAGAATTTTGATAAATTATGCCCAAAATTCTCTTCAGGGGCTATTCATCAAGGATCCTCAGTTGGTTAAAGGAAGTTGCATGGATTCGGATTTGCAGAAAAGACAAAGGATCATCGTCGAAACAATAGCTAGCTTACTACCAACACAATCCAGGAAAAGCTCAGTGCCAATGGCTTTTCTTTCAAGTTTGTTAAAATCTTCAATAGCAGCATCCGCTTCTACTTCTTGCAGATCTGATCTAGAGAGGCGCATCGGTCTGCAACTAGATCAGGCAATTCTTGAAGATATTCTCATACCTGCAAATCCACATGGAAATAATCACAGCCCTCTCTATGACATAGATTCCATATTGAGGATCTTTTCCTATTTCTTGAATTTAGATGAGGATGATGAAGAGGACAATAATCCCCTAAGAGACGAAAGTGAAATGGTTTACGACTTTGATAGTCCTGGATCTCCCAAACATAGCTCAATTGTTAAGGTGTCAAAATTATTGGACAATTATCTGGCAGAAGTTGCATTAGATTCCAACCTAACACCATCAAAGTATATAGCACTAGCAGAGTTACTTCCAGACCACGCCCGTCTAGTTTATGATGGCTTATATCGAGCTGTAGATATTTTCCTCAAGGTAAGCTTCTTAACTTGATCAACATGATCCCACTCACCTATTCAAAACAATTAGGGGTCGTTTGGTTGTTGGTTAGAGTTATGCAGGTATTAGTTATGCAGGGTTTAGTTATTCCATCTTCTACCCTGCATAATATAATACATAGATTCCCTCATAACCCTCATAACTTACGCATGTATTAATTATGCAGAATTATAAACTGGTAACCAAACAACATGCTTGGCGTTTTGAATTTCATACATAGCAACTAAAATGCTACCAAATATGGTATTAGTTATGCTGGTTTTAATACATGAATGATTCACTTCCTAACCAGCAACCAAATGACCCTTTAGTGTTCTCATATAAGGAGTTTAACAAATGTATTTTCATTTTGGACTGTTTTAACATCATGCATGACATTCTCATGGCAGGTTCATCCCAACATTAAGGACTCCGAACGCTACAGACTCTGTAAAACTATTGATTGCCAGAAAATATCGCAAGAAGCTTGCAGTCATGCAGCTCAAAATGAACGGTTGCCTGTGCAAATGGCGGTCCAAGTACTATACTTTGAACAAATCAGACTGAGAAATGCGATGAACGGGGGCCATAATAATCAGTTCTTCGGAATGAATAGTCAGTTCCCTCAGCGTTCAGGCAGTGCAGCAGGAAGCGGATGCATCTCTCCAAGAGATAACTATGCATCAGTCAGGAGAGAAAATAGAGAACTGAAGCTTGAGGTTACAAGAATGAGAATGAGGCTTACAGATTTAGAGAAAGATCACGTCTCCATGAAACAGGAGCTAGTAAAGTCACATCCTGCCGATAAGTTATTCAAGTCATTCACCAAGAAACTAAGCAAGCTCAATGCACTGTTCCGAATAAGAGATTTAAGGCCAATAGGGGGGAAAACTAACTCAGAAAGTCGGTTACTCTTTCAGAAGAGAAGGCGCCATTCGGTTTCTTGATGTTGAACACTAATGTGAATAAGAAAGAGTATATAGTGTTTTCATAGTGCTGAGTTTGATGGATGTTGATGTATTGAGTGAAGTTCTTTCTTGCATTCTCTTTTGATTGTAACCTTGAAAGAAGATATTCACTCAAACTTCTACTTCAAAGGTATATAAACAAGTGTGAGGTTTTTTAGCTTCATGGGAGTTTGCACCTATTGCATATTCTGCCTGCATTCCTAAAAGAAATATTACTATCAAAGCACTTTCGTGTTTAAACTTATGAAGGAAATACAACGCGAGCGTCATGCTGGAGTCCATCAGACACGGAGTTGTGCTGTCAGTTGGCATTAATCTGATTTTTACGTGATCAATCCACAAGAAACAGAGATCATATATTTCCCTCATCGACGTTTGATATTCAAAGGATTACAGAAGAAGAAATAGGGAGTAGATTGAGGTTGAGTTGTCAATTTGTGCATAGCAGTACTAGGAGAGATATTCAGAATTTTTGGGCGGTTTTACTTGAGATCCAAAACATATGTTCTTAAGCTTCTTGTTGAACAATGTCAAAATGGGATCATAACAATCTTCCTTTTGGGGGTTATCAGTCAAAGTCATATTCAAGTTTTGAAGTTTATAGGTTCGTATAACGACCTCAAACTAATATATAATTAAAATTGGGCTCACAGTCAAATATTAATACAATATTTAGTGGATTTCTTATACATATACAAGGTCTAGGCAAAAGTTATTGGGTTCACTTGAAATCACATATTATATTGTGGATCCGCCCCAGGTTATCACTCAGGGTGGCTTCAATTGAATTCTTCCTCCTATTTTTCTGAGATTTTAGAGGTTCATATTTGCCTTCGTAATGCTTTCATTCATTTTTATTTTTTCGTTTAACGACCTGGTTAGCTTAGACAATCGCCAAGATTTTTTTTATAATGTGATCGATTGGTCCTTCCCAATATTTATTATTATGCTCATCTGATACTGCATGTAAATTGTCATAACGCACTAGTTATTGTTAGTGTGTACGAGAGCTTCATAGCTACTTGGTATAACTAGTGCCATCACGAGCTCCCGAGCTACAAGCCTTCAAAGCCTTCTCTGGTAGGAACTTTTGTGGCATTTCCAGCCCTGGTGACGGTTGATGAGTTCATCTCGAGGCTGTTCGTGTTCCAGCTGCTTGGATTTGGCTCCTCCTGAGGAAAAATGATAATACCAACCCCGTTACTCATTCCATCAATAGCTCATCGATTTAAAAACAATGAGGAAATTCGGCTAATCATCTTATTGTTGATTCTCTTCTACTGTTGGACACTTTTCGTGTTAGCTTGATCCAATAGATTGACTAGCTTTGCCTGCAACATTCATGCTGGTAATTTCTGAGTCGTTAGATTAGATCTTGCTGATTTTACGTCATTGTAGATGGCTTTCTAGATCAAAATGCAGATCATGCTAATAACTTAAACATCAGTTGGGCGCCTCAGGGAAAGGTACTGCCCCTTCTACCACATGTTCTTACAATTATTCCATGTTGATGGAATTCACCTGAGGCTCATCCTTCTCAATTGGCCATAACTTGCAAGGTTCCAAGTGTTGGGTTCATAATGTACCGCGACTGGCCCTTCAAAAAGCGCCAGTCTCCCCATTGTATCTAGGAGACCTACCTTCGGTAGGAGCGTTTATTTCTTTTGATTAGAGTAGGGGTCGCAAGAGAGCAGTGTTCTGCCCTACCAGACTCAAGAACTTGTTATAGTCACAAATATTGTCATACTCAAAAGGTTGAAGCTTTTAACGAAAAAACTTCACTGGGAGGGGGAATCCTAGCAAACATATAAAACTAGCAGTTTAGTGATAGTAAAAAATATAAGAAATTTCAAAGTAAAGCATGGATTATTACGTCACAAGACAGATTTCGCCTCAATCTCGACGAATGGGAATTTCATGCCAAACAGTGTGGGAAAGAGGGATTACAAAAACTTCAATTCCTGACTTTGAGTAACATTAAGCTCTCTACTGATATTATAACAGACAATTAGCAGGAGAGAATAATACATAGTGCTCCGAGTTTACTTTAAATTCAATGGTGAACTTCCCCGACTTGACAACTGCATATCAGAGTATTAGGTTAACTGTACCAGTTGTACTTTCAATGAAGAAGGTGCTCTAGATAAAGAAGCGTCCATCTTTGACCCTGAAACAAATCCAGCCTGTAACTCTGGCAGCAAAGTAGGAGCCAACGTGAAGGAAGACCGCAGCATGTAGGGGGCAATTGGTAAATCAGGGAGAGAAGAAACTGATGAACTATATTGTACTGTTCCCATAGGATGATCAAATTTACAAGCGCGACCAAACTTGCAGTGTCCTTTCAGTAGATAAAACGAACAAGGCTGCACCCCCTGCTTTAAAAATGTAGATCAGTGGAACGCTCAAACATGAAGACTAACAAGAAGCAATACTTTCAGAGAGTCAACCAAGACCATTTTCCAAACAAACGAGAGAATATAAACCATCACTTTTTACATGGGTTAAGAAACAGTAGCGTTCAGCTGACTCCCTCTCCTTGAAATACACAAATTTTGACATCATGAAAACTCAAATGCAAAGGCAGTTGAGCATGGGCAATTCCGTGTGCGCGTGATTATAATGATGGTAGTTGAGAACACAAGATGCTAACTCCCTCCCAGTTCAATATATAGTTCCAAATAATCCTTTGGGAATGACTAGGAAAAGCTTGCTATGAAGAAAGGAATAAATAGACCATACCTTCCTTAGCCTACAATTCTTACCTACTGTGCACAAAAGAAACTGCTCATGCATCTGTGCACTGGCAACAAAATTCTTAGAAATGGAAAGCCTAGCGAACAACCAACTAGATTCATCAATTTCTTTATGACCAAACAGAGGCGAGAACATTCATCACTCTCTAGACGTAGAAAAGCTTGGTAAACTGTAAGTCCAAATGCACACAGTTAAGTTCATTAAATTTTAACTAAATAAAAGAAAAACAATATTGACGAACTTGGAATTCACTTCATGGATGTAACAATACTACCGTTACTGTAACAAGGTTAATTTTTTTGTTTCAATCCGAGGAGGCTAGGACAGAACTGAACTCACAGAACGTCCGCTGCCAAATGCCAACAAGAATAACCAATAAAAACACAACAAACCTGCAATCTCACTGGTTCATGCACAGCATATTACACATCTATTAATTTTCTTTCATGTTAAATAGAGACATTTTCTATGACATCATGCAATGAAATGAGAACAGGTCATGAACAAACTTGACAAACTCATGGTAAACCCTGGTTAACCTCTTAACATATGGTAATGCATTTATACAAACACATCACTTAAGTTACAGAAGTCTCAGGATAACTGCATGGACATTCAAATAGTTAAGAGGAACTAGACTATGAGATCCTCCTCTTCAAAGACATTGGTACCTCGAGAAGTTTATGAGATGAGAATATTACAGTGATTCAATAAACATGCAAAAATCCAAACACCTTCTCAATTCAAGCTATTGAGTTTTAACAATTGAGACATAATCGTGAACCAGCAATGATCAAAATGAAGGCGAGACAGCTAATGCAACTGTGTGAGATGTATGGGTTAGGCGCACATCACAAGGTCGAACTATGTTGCAGAAAAAAGCATGGCATTTAAGTTGAGATCGGTAGGAGAGGCAGGACTATTATCCACCAAGTTTCAAACTGTACACCATTGGACCCTCGAGAATTTCTCGGTTATCAAAAAAGGAAAATGAGACAGCTAATGCAGCTTCATTAATCACAAAAGACAGCTAATGCAGCTTCATTAATCACAAAATTACAACACCAGCGCACCGAATTTAAGCAAGACAACAATCATAAAACAATCCTCTTCCTGTACATTTCTCCCCTCATTCTTGTAGCATCGAATTCTGGTCAGATCCATAAATAAGGAACTTCAATGTCCAGCATATGTCACTATCAATAACAAATCAGCATGCAATTGGCAAAAATCCTCAAAAGGAAAACTACAACATAAAGTTCCATACAATCAAGTGTCAGAACAGAATGTAGATAAAAAAAATTCAGACACAAAAATCTAATGGCAGCTCAAGAGCACAATGAGGCCAGGACATGAAGACTTAGCAATAACAGTGTACAAGTTTACCCAGGTTAGATTACAAATCATCTTGTCAAATCAAACAAAACGGAGAAAGAAGAAACATTATCATACCGGACGCAAAGGAAGGCCTGAGGGGCTGAAAGCACAACTTGTCTTTGATACGATCCAATCAGGTGGATGGTGATACCTACAAGATGATCCAAACTTACAATCCCCAGTTTTCATGTAGTATTGACATACGGGTTGACCAGGTCTCTCTGGAAAACCCTTTTCCTTTTGTGTTTTGCTTGAAGGGCTAGCAGCAGAGAGTGACGGGGAGTAAGGTCCCGCAAATGCATGTGTAGAAGATGCTAGCTGTGATATCCCATAGATAGATGTCATCCCAGCAGACAGTTGGGCACCAGGAGATAATGCAGGACTTACTGGTCCCTGCAACAAGTAAAAATAATCACCACATAAAAAAGACATTACACTTGTTTGGCCAAGCTTCTAAAATCAGTTTTTTGAAAAGTGCTTTTCAAAAATGTACTTTGGTTGAGAAGCAGTTTCTGTTGGCTAATCAATTAGAAAAATACATCTGAGCAGCAATTAGTGTTTGGCCAAGCTTTTAAAAAGTGCTTCTAAGTGCATTTTTTCATAAGTGCTTTTCAAAAAAGTACTTTTGGAGAGCAGCTACTTTTTTCAGCTTCTCATAAACAGCTTCTACTTCTACTCAAAAGCACTTTTTCGTTTCCTAGAAAGCTTGACCAAACACCACAACTTTGAAAAACAAGCACTTTATTTTGAAAAAAATAACACTTTTGGCCTGGGAGAAGCTTGGCCAAACAGGCTATACATCATTGTAGAAGATTGATAGAGAGAAGATCTTTATATTACTGAGTAAGGGCTCCAGTTCTGAATGGTAACCACTCCTGGGTGAATCAGCACTGGACCATAAGCACTAGGTACATATGGCCCAGGTAAAAGTGAAGGCCTTGCTACTCTAAGACCAGTTGATGAATTGTTATATTCCTCAGGAGGAGGAGGAAGAGACTGCACTGTCGGATAAAATGGACGTGCAGGTGGTGCTGGCGCCGATACTCCAGCAGGTTGAGGGTGATGGTATTTACATGTTATACCAAATTTGCAATGCCCCGTTTTCAAATAATAGGAGCACTCGATTTCCCCCTGTTGTAGTAGTAGAAAATTAGATGGCTAGCACAGAAAGATAACATAAGTTCACACACATAAAACCATGAGACAATTACCGTGCGTAACGGATATCCATAAGTATTTAGTGGTATATTGCTCAAGGATCCACCCAAGTTTCTAGGGTGGTGGAACTTGCAGGATGCACCAAATTTACAGGTCCCTGTTCTTAAATAGTACTGCGCACGAACATTATGCAGTCAGCAACGAAATCAAAACTATTAAAAATGCTATACTACACTCGGGAAAACAGAAAACCTAAACACTTTAGAGTTTAAGCTTTAGAAGGAACAACAACACTCTGTCCTGCACTGAAAACAGAATACCTGGCATGTCGGTTCTCCCAATCTTTCCGGGAACTCAACTCCTACCAACTGCATCTTACCACCCTGAAAACAGAATCACTCAGTCAAATAAGGAATATAAGCGTTCACACTTGCCCAAAGAAAAATATACTCCTTTTGTTTCAATTTGTTTGTCTTACTTTCCTTTTTAGTCTGTCTCAAAAAGAATGCACCTTTCCTAATTTGGAAACTCTTTAATCTCAACATCCCACATGGCATGTTCAGACCACAAGATTAAAGGCCAATTTTGGAACACTATACGTATCTTTAGTTTAAGAACACAAGATTCAAAAATCTTCTTTACTTTCTTAAGCTCCGTGTCAAGTTAAATTATGATAAACAAACTGAAACGGATGGAGTAGCATATGTAGGAAATTGAGAAAGCAAATGAAAGTAGTCCAATTCTACATCGTCTATTTTAGCAAAGAAACGGTGGGTGCAATGTACTCTACACACACTAACTTAAAATATTGAATCTGCCTCATATGTCACTTCCAAGTGAAAAATTCAACGCATCTATGTGACTAGCATTCGCGTTGATAACAATAAACATAAGCTCCAATAGATATACAAGAATGGAGACCAATAAGCTTAACATGAACAACCAAAGGATATGGTTGATGGTAAAGGTTTTAAAGTCTCGAGTTCAAGCTTTGAGAACATAGTCCCAAAGTGCTAAACCCCTCATCGTGATCTTTCTAGGCGTGAATCCAGATTAGTCAGGCCCAAATCCCAATGACAAAGCCACATAGACCAAAGGGTAGTCAGTTAAACACCCTTCACCCAAAAACTACACTACAAATATATGTCGAAAATTACTTTTTATACATACTCCTCCCACCTCAATTTAAGTGTCTTACTTTCCATTTTGGTTTGTCCCAAAAATAGTGTCTCTTTCTATATTTAGTAAGTTTCTCAATACCAACATTCTACATGACAAGTTTAAGACCATAAGATTTAAAACACTACACACATCTTTAATTTAAGACTGCAAGAGTATATACTAAATCTTAAACACCCTTGACGAAATTCCTAGCTTCGTCAGGCCAGTGTAAAACAAATTAGCTTAACATGAGACCTAACTAAAGAAGGATAAACAACTTACATAGCCAAGATCACGATCATAAGGATGGTTAAAGCGACAATTGGCACCATACCCACATGACCCAGTTCTCATATAATATGAACAGTCAGGTACACCTGGCCTTTCTGGGTAAATTTCCCTACCATATAACCCCAACCTCTGCATTGATCCTACATTACCAAAAAAAAATAAACATTATCATCATCTAAAACCCTAGAACAAAAAGAAAAAAAAAATACCCACATTGCAAACAGTAAAAAAATTAAAACAACAGTGAAATTCAAATATGTTATAAAAAGTAGAAAAAACATACCATCAAGACCCGTTTCTTCTGACTGATGATCAGATTGTGACCCGTTACTACCTGTAGACCGTCCGTACATCTCCATATTTTTTGTAAATTTTTTTCTTCTTCACAATTATTCAGATGATCATAATAACCAAAAAAAAAAAAAAAAAAAAAACAGGAATTGGTAAGTTGGGGAGAGTAGAAAATAGAAAAAAGAGAATTGTGGGTAAAGCTTGATCACAAGTATATATGTACAGACATTAATGTTTGTTGCTATTACTTTACTATACTTACTAATGCAATAAGATGGGAAGAAAGAGGGTTGGATTAACTGTACGTACGACACCAAACAGAGAGTGCCAACTGTGAAACGAAATTAGTGAAAACAGTCTTTTGGTGACACTAAGGTTTCCTTTTTTTCTTTTTTCTTTTTTCTTTTCCCTCACTCTATACATAACATACACTGTCCGTACAGTGTGCATGCTTCGATTTTTGTTTGTCAAAATATTAAAATCAAGATTATTAAAACGAGTTAATTTATTACACTAATTAGTGTATTTTAATACTCCTTCTGTTTCAATTTAAGTGTCTTACTTTTTTTTTATCTATCTCAAAAAGAGTATTTTTTTCTAAAAACACCTTACATGAATAATTTAACACCACAAGATTAAAAGACATTTTAGTACATTACACATACTTTGATTTATGACCATAAGATTTAAAAGTCTAATTTCTTCTTTAAATTTTATACCTAGTCAAAATAAGTGTCACTTTAGCAAAAAAAAAAAAAACTGTCCCAAAATCAGTGTCATTTTAGAAATTCAAGACCAACAAAAGTAATTGTTTTCAACTTTACTCTTAGGAGTATTAAAGTATTTCTTTTTAATAGTGCTCAATTCTCAAGGAACATCTTACAAATAGGAATAATTTAATAAACTATACATTGTATTTATTATTTTTCTTAATGGACGTGAAATGAGCTCAAACGAAACATATTTTGAGACGGAGGGAGTAACAAGTTTTTGCCTTGTCTATTACTTGCTAGTGTGTTTTAACCTGTTATAACAGGTTTTATCCTATCTACTTGTTATTAATTTTTATTATTATGAACGACTAAATGTAGTGATCTTTTATGTGATATATATATATATATATATATATTGTGTAATATATAAAAGTTAAACTTTTGTTAAAAAGAAAGTTCTTGGTTTTATGGTTTTAGTTTTATTTGATTGATTTATTGTATTTAGAAATCTTTTACTTTCCATACCTTTTGTTTGGAATAGACTATTTAGAGGAAAACTTAAAAATAAAATATAGAAAAAGAAATGAGATTAGAAATTAAATAATTAAGAAATAAATGATGAGTGATGAAGATAGTTCCCGCAACATGCTTTGATAATTACGCATAAAGACATCAACATATGGCAATTCCCTTTGCAAGAAAGAAAGAAAAAAAAAACATAAAAGAAAGAAGTTCTTCTAATCACGAAGATACTCTAAATTCATATCTTAATAATCAAAGGACAACATTTTTCTGAACAAGTGATTATTTATAATAATTGAAACGTAGTAATAAGTCTTTTCATACTAGGATTCATAGCAATTGTTGTCTCTCTAACTGATTCCTCGAGATAAACTATTATCAACCGACACTTGTTTGCCCTTTACTGTTATGTCCTCCACATACTTGTCTTTTAGTTTCTTGTTTTTTGTTTTTTTTTATTATGAAATTGATACACGTGTTAGATATTTTATCGATCTTACCTAACCCATGAAATGAAATAAATAATAATTACTCTATATAGCTCCTGATTCGTGAATGTCCTACATCTAGGTGTCTTAAGAGGCAAATAAAAGAATTCTAACTCGACTTCAACTATAGGAGCGACTGAACTAATTTTTTTTATTCAATTAGACAAATTACGAGTATATGCCAAATGGCCAAAAACTCACCAAAAAGGAGCAATTATTCTCTCGCATAAACTCTACTTTTCTCAGTAAAGAATAAAATCGTGGCACCAAAAGTAAAGAATATTAACTTGTCATTGAGATGACGTTTAAGAATTTAGATATTTAATAAAAAGGAATTCTTTTGGTTTTAGATAGAGAGATAGAGAGTACTTCCATTTGATAAGTACCCTATTTAGTTTATATTTATACTGGAACTAGAATTGAACTAATGTTAACATCAATAACATTTCATAAACAATCAAACTTCTATATAACGGTTATTCTCTATAATAACATTTCACTACCACCTCAAATGTTTAGTGAAATTCAGTTTTCATGATAATTAGTTACATTAGCTGTCAAAAAACATTTCACTACCACCTCAAGTGTTTAGTGGAATTCATTTTTCATGATAATTAGTTGCATTAGCTGTCAAAAAATATTCAAACAAACGATATTATTATAAAAAGAATTAATTGCATCGATAGAATCCTTTTCTAAAAGAACACAATACATAAGTTGTTGATCACAATAATTAGGTGGCATTTTAAAAAAAAAAAAAATATGTGAATTTTTTCTCAATCAAAAGTTTCAAACACCGGAGAGAAAAGCTTTTTTGCTTTTCAAAAATTACAGAGCTTTTTCCTCATGATGTTTGGTTGATTATCTCCTTAAACACAAAGGTACAAAACATTCGGAAAGATCTTTTTCTCTAACAAATATCTATGAAACACACCATTCATAGTAACTTGCTGGTCAAGAAAAGTCGTGCTTTAAATGATAGTGGCATAATCGATATTATGAGATAACATTAAGGGCGCTTTTTCACATCTTTTGCAGAGCAAAAGGACAGAGTACTACTGGTCCAACCAATTATAGATGAAGACGTGTCATCCCCTTATTAGATAGTTTGCGATCCCAAATTAACACTGGCCCCCCTAACTTGTTTGGCTCATTCAGAGAAAGAATAATGAATTTTTGAATTTAAAAATAATATACTACTCAAATTTTAGAACAACACAAGAAAATTATAATAAGTGTAATATTTCTCGTATTCATGTGATGAGAATACACTAAGAAAGTTTACAAAAGATTAGGCTTGATAAGAATCGAATTGGGGAAGAACCAACTCAATCCAAGAACGCGGAAAATTAAAGATAGGAAAAAAAAAAGATGAGAAATAGAGGATAAAAGCAAGACCCAATTAGAGTAAACTTATGGATAGACCTAAGTATATTAAACCTAAACCCTTCCAATCGAATTCAATCCTAAAGAACCTATACTATTTGAAATCAAGACAAAGGAATTCAATTGAATCCACAAATGAACTACCTTTCATGAATTTCAATGGAAATAAAGGTTCAAAACCAAACAATAGAATCCACCGTCATAATAGCTAAATTTAGCCCTAGTTTTACCTAACAATCTATAAACTCACATGGAGTATTCATCATTCAACAACAACCAACTAAAGATGAAAATAACGCAAGTCTAATATTTATACTAAGAGGCAATAGAAGGCAACTAGCTATTACAATAATGTCCTTAATGAGGCAAGAGCCTTGTTTAGCTATCTTGGATGTTGGCTTGAAAATCGAAATGAGCCCTTCTTGCACAAATAATCATCATCCGGTCCACCAAGCTTGCAATTGTGACCATTTGCATCTCCGCCCCTTCTTTTCATGTTTGGCCACTTTTGCGTTTCTGTCCTTTTTGCGCTTCCAGCCACTTTGAGTGTCAGCCTTCTTTCTCGTAGCTTCTTCTTCAATTCCCTTCCAGGCTACCTTCCACACTTCATAAGCCTTCTCGAGCGACTTATATGCATCTCCATGGATCTCCAATGCCCCGTTTGTCATCCATATGGCTTGCATGTCTTGGAGTTCCATGTCTTGACCTTGCATGTGACTCTTTGAGTGGAGTGTGTCAAGTAGGGTCATATCAAGGCTGAATACATCGGCAACCTCCTAAACTTAAACTTATCAGTTTATTTATTTTGACACTTAAATACAACAATAACATATTCAGTGTAATCTCACAAGTGAGTCTGTCGGTCTGGGGAGGGTAGAGTATACGTAGACTTTACCCCTATCTTAGTATGTAGAGAGGTTGTTTCCTGTAAACCTTTGCCTAAAATAAAAGCAAATGAAAGCTGTTAAAAAAAAAGGTGACAACAATGAGAAAAATTAGAGCATGTCAAAGCAATCTAAAAAAATGAACGGTAGCTACAACAGAATACTACAAAAGTCGAAGTACAAGAAGTAGCATATAATAACAGAAATCGAAGGACAAACTACAAGTGTAGTACTATACTACTGGTATGGAAAACAGGCACTCAACTAGGTACTAGCCTTCTACACTAATAATATGTGTTCTCCACAACCTCCTATATAAGGTCATGTCCTTATTAAGCTGAAATTGCGTCATGTCTTGCCTAATCAACTCTCTCCAATACTTCTTCGGTCTACCTCTACCTCTCCTGAAACTATCCATAACTAACCCCTCGCACCTCCATACTGGGACATCCGTGCCTCTCCTCTTCACATGCCCAAACCATCTCAGTCTCACTCATCTTGTCCTCCATGAGGGCCACTTCCATATTGTCCCGGATATCGTCATTTCTAATCTTACCTCTCCTAGTACACACAACATCCTCATTTTTGCAACTTTCATCTTCTGAACATGAGAGTTATTGACTGACCAAGAGTAATATTTATTGTACACTAGACGTATAGAGAATGGGTTAAAATTTTGACACTTAAATCAAGAGTAATATTTATTGTACAGTAACGTATATAGAATGGGTTAATATTTTTCATATTCATGTGATAAAGTGTACAACGAAAATTTACTAAAATTATTTCATTTCTATCAAGAAACGAAATTTTAAGAGAGAACACTAATACCATTGCAAATTTGGACCTTTACAAAAGTTGCAATCTCATTAAGATTTAAGATGTTTGACAACTCGAACAAAATGTCTATATAAGTACACTTAGCTGATGCCTGATGGTATGTGCGCCACAAAATGCCACTACGAAAAAGTAGGTGTATCAGTGTATATATAAAGAATGATCACGTGAAAGTGTTTAGTGTAGGAATTTATTTTTACGGGAATTTCTTAAACCATTTTTTTTTTTTTTTTTTTGGATAAAGTAAACTTCGAGTCAATTTGCACATCACCTTGACTAGTAAGACACCTTTTTCCTCGAAGTCTACTTTTCTCGTAGATATTTATTCTCTATTTAGAAAGATTTTACAGGCGTTTGGACAGTATTTAAGTAATTGAAAAAACAATTTGTAATTGATGTTGAATAATAATTTTCTGAGCATCGAAAATGTATTCGAGAACGAGTATCACCAATTTTTTTTATAGAACTTAAAAGCTTATGAATAAAAACTAGTATCCCTGTTCAAACTTCAAACCTGTATTTTGATATTTATTGTAGAAGTTTAAATGCCGAAATTAATTACTCCTACAAATGCTAAAGTTTAGTATTGACAAATACCATAAAGAGTGATTCAGACCCAAACTGGTCCCGCAACTCAATTAACACGTAAAAGGAAACTACGGTCTCTGCTGAATATAATAGAAGTTTGTTGTTTTCTGAATCCGCGACTTAAGTAGCACAAAAAATAAAAAGTTAAACCAAACTAGTATAAAAAAAAAAAAACATAAGTAGTATTCACGCACGAAATTCGTGTGTGAAAGGACCAAACTGCAAAAATGCAGCTTGACCCTTTCACGCACGAAATTCGTGCGTGAAAGGACCAACTTGCAATAATACCATATACTCCTTTCACGCATGAAATGTAATAGGATATACTCCTTTCACGCACTAATTTCATGCGTGAAAGAGCAAATTCCCATTTTGCCTTTCACGCATGAATTTAGTCCGTGAATGGAGCATTATTTGACTGTTTTAAAGAATCAACTTGCAATAATACCATATACTCCTTTCACGCACTAATTTCATGCGTGAAGCAGCACAATTTTTTATTTTTTTTTTGGTCTTACCTTTCAAATCACATTTTTTTCCATACTTTGGGCAAAGTTTAGTCATGTTTCAAAATCCCAAAATATCAATATTTTATATAAAACTTAATATTTTTTTTTGCGTACAATAATGTCGGCTCATTACATCAAGTCCACCTAAACGTTTGGATAACCGTTTTAGGGGTTCTAAGGTGCCCCGAAGTAAGTTTTGCAACTTGTCTATTTATAGGGTTTTGATTTAAGTGTTTTATTATATTTGAATGTTCAAATATAAATATTTGATTTAATAATAATTCATCCAATACGAGAGGTTTATACTAATTTAAAAATAATTCATTCCATCTAATTATAATACTAATTCAAAGTAATACAATAATAAATTACAATAATAATACAATTTTCAAGTTCTAGAGACTCTATTACTTCGAGAGGTGCTTGTACTACCACGGCCTTGTTGCCTACAAGAACGCTTGTCATGGCCATATTACTTACAGGTAGAGCACTTGCGAGAATAAGTTCTTTCACTAACATCCATTTGATTGGGTCTACGACTTCGTGAGTTAATGCCCAATTTCCTGATGTAATCCTTGTTAGCAACCATCGAAAACGGCTCGTTTGGCCAATAAGTTTCATTACCAAGTGGGTGGAATTGACCGGAATATGCTCTAAGGTAACTGTGGACCTTGTATTCCCCAGCCACATAACTTGTTACCGTTTTTCTCATTCTCTCGAAGCACTTGACAGCATGAGAACACGGCATGTGATACGTTTGCCACTTACCACAAGTGCACGTTCTTGTTGCCTCATAAACGTTATGCACGTTGCCACCCTTACCGTTGTGATAACCCGTCCTAACTTCGTAGACATGTCGAATTGGGTCATACTCGGTCATTTGGTGGTGCTCACATTTTTTTCTATAATGCTCCATAATTTTGAAGGGCTTTGGCATCCATGTCCCGCCGTCGGCTAATATCGCTCTAGCTTGCCTTGTCCTAACAACAAATCGCTCCACAACCTGCTTGAAAGTCATTCTCACCATTGCGGTGACAGGTAGTCCTCGAGCTGATTTCAGCAAGCCATTGAAAGATTCTGAGCTGTTTATTGTGAGCATGCCCCATCTTTTGCCTCCATCAGCATGAATCGTCCATTTTTCAACTTCGAGCTTTATCGACCAAATATATGCGGGTTCACTCACTGCCCTGATCAGATCCATTTTTGCAGCCCATTTTCGTTGTTGATGCTCCATCGCATCCCTCCACATCAATTTGTTTAGAGTGCCATTGTGAAACGTTGATTGCAAATTTGCCTTCAAGTGTCTTAAACAATAGAGATGGTAAACAAAGGGAGGCTGCCACCCTGGTAAATTAGCCATATTGTGCAATATGCCTTTATGACGATCAGACAACACGCATATGCCGGTATGATCCTTAATAACATGAGTTTTCAAATGAGTCAAAAAGATCCCCCATGTGTCGTTGCTCTCGTTAGCGGCAATTGCGAAAGCAAGAGGAAATATTGACCCATTGGCATCCATTCCTATTGCAATTAGGAGCTTGATGTCGTAGGCACCATATACATGCGTACCATCTATGGATATCACTGATCGGCAGTGAGCAAAACCATCAATGCATGGTTTGAATGTCCAAAATACGAAGTTGAAGATTTTACCCTCTATAAGCCGCCACTCTACAACAGTACCATTATTAAAATGTTGTAGAGCTGCCATATACCTTGGCAGCGATTGAAAAGAAGTATGCCAATTTCCAAAGACCATCTCAAAAGCGCGTCTACGCCCGAGAAATCCCTTTCTGTTGCTTATAGTTTTTCTATATATGGTTTGAACGTTTCGAATACAATCTTTGATGGGGATCCTGCACAAGTTTAAACAAACAACATTTAGTAATTGATCTTTTAATCGATATAAGACATATGATGTACAAGGTAGGATAAGTTACCTTGGCGTTTCGGCAATGTCCTTAAGTAATACTTGAGCAATCATGTTTGTATCTAAATTATAATGATCTGCTCGATTTTCTTCCATATCACAAGTGTGTCTTTCGCGGAATTTTGTGATAGCCCACATACCATCAGGCTTAACAATTCCCCGAAGCAACCACTCACAGCCTTGATACCGTCGTTTACAAACTAGTCTCCATATCTTTGAGGTTGAAAGATCAACCTTAAACTCCCTCATGTCCTTAAAACAATAAATTTTGACAGCCCGTTGCAACGCCTTTTTGGATGCGAACAACATTCCTTTTGCAAGGTAGCATCGATCTTTGTTGATATCCTTTGGTTCTATCCAGGTTTTTTGGCGACTATCATCATCTTCTCTTGTGAAGACAAATGCATCATCACGACCCTGCAGGCTGTCAAGATAAGGGATATTGTTAGAATGTCACTGAATTGGGCTTTCAGAAGTTGGGTTTTCAGCCATCGGTGGTGGTACGTGGTGGTGCATTGGTTCTTGTTGGTTTTGGCTTTGAGGAATATTGTTGGCCATACCAACTTGAACATCATCATCATCATCTTCATCATCGGTTACCTCTGCATTATTAGCTAGTTCATCGTCATCACTTGATGATGACTCATAATACTTAGGAAAATCTTCATTATCAAGTGCATTCATCCTCCTACACGAAAAGTAACATATTTTAAATACCAACTTCATACATATATATAGATAAATTAATATCAAGGTGATGAACTTACTGTCGTTCATAAGCACTGTCATGGTGTGGAGAATGATCAACTCCACCGAACTGAGAGGATTGACCAACATCCATATTTGGTACCACTGGTGAGTTTTGAGAATAGTTCCTATAAAGATTTGAAAACCTGGTTATTACCAATTTATACAACAAACACATGCTACTACACGTAATAATAATATAAAAAACTCATATTTACCAATTTTCGTTGTAAGCTTGATTAAATTGCTGGCTTAGATTTTCCAGCGGCACTTGACCACTCAAAATGTCTCCATAGGAATTAAAGTCCCCATATGTGTTACCATGAATAGGCTGGACTTGAGGGATTTCTTCCCGAGGTATCTTTTCAACATACATCTCAAGAACATTAATGAATACTAAATCACGATATTCTTCCGGCGATCCCAAATAATCACTCAAATATTCATCATCGTTGATATTGTGCATGCCATAACGCACTACACCGTTTGATATTGTTTGTGGATATCTGCCAGTTATTGAGATTCCAAACTCAGTGGGTGTAGTTTTCATTCTTTCGTGCATGTACATGACTAGTGTTTCATAATCTAAATTTGTTGGAAATTTAACATGGGCTTTTGGTTTGGTACTATAACGAATGGAGTAATTGTCCTCGACGATATCTCCATCCCAAAATAGTGAAACCTTAACACGTGAAGCATTTTGAGACATTTTTTCAATGAAGTTTGATTTTTTTTTACGACTTGTAAGACTTACACTTATGCAATTGATGAGTTTTTCACTCGTCAAGCCTTCAAGTTAAATAGATTCCTGAAATCGTCATGCGTGGTGTGTTGTCAAATCAATACTTATAGTGCGCATTAAAATGGTGCGCAATACAAAACGGTCAAATATTGCAGCAACGTATTGTCAAATCAAGCCTTTATGTGTCATAGATTCCTGAAATGTTGTCAAATCAATACTTATAGTGCGCATTAAAATGGTGCGCAATACAAAACGGTCAAATATTGCAGCAACGTATTGTCAAATCAAGCCTTTATGTGTCATAGATTCCTGAAATGTTGTCAAATCAATACTTATAGTGCGCATTAAAATGGTGCGCAATACAAAACGGTCAAATATTGCAGCAACGTATTGTCAAATCAAGCCTTTATATGTAAAATATATTTTTCCACTTTCACGCACAGATTTTAGGGTTTATGGTGCACTTTCACGCACAAAATCTGTGCGTGAAAGGGGAAAATATATTTTTCCACTTTCACGCACAAAATTTGTGCGTGAAAGGGGAAAATATGCTTAAATTAGGCACGCACAAAATCTGTGCGTGAAAGGGCATAACGTCATTTCACGCACAGATTTTAGGGTTTATGTGGTAGTTGCTGCACTTTCAATTTACGATATGAAACAATAATAAAGACTAAATATGCAAAAAAAAAAATGTTATTTACGATAAATTTTACAACACTAATGTTGCTAACAAGGATTACATCAGGAAATTGGGCATTAACTCACGAAGTCGTAGACCCAATCAAATGGATGTTAGTGAAAGAACTTATTCTCGCAAGTGCTCTACCTGTAAGCAATATGGCCATGACAAGCGTTCCTGTGAGCAACAAGGCCGTGGTAGTACAAGCACCTCTCGAAGTAATAGAGTCTCTAGAACTTGAAAATTGTATTATTATTGTAATTTATTATTGTATTACTTTGAATTAGTATTATAATTAGATGGAATGAATTATTTTTAAATTAGTATAAACCTCTCGTATTTGATGAATTATTATTAAATAAAATATTTATATTTGAACATTCAAATATAATAAAACACTTAAATCAAAACCCTATAAATAGACAAGTTTCAAAACTTACTTCGGGGCACCTTAGAACCCCTAAAACGGTTATCCAAACGTTTAGGTGGACTTGATGTAATGAGCCGACATTATTGTACGCAAAAAAAGATATTAAGTTTTATATAAAATATTGATATTTTGGGATTTTGAAACATGACTAAACTTTGCCCAAAGTATGGAAAAAAATGTGATTTGAAAGGTAAGACAAAAAAAAAACAAAAAAAAAACGGTGCTGCTTCACGCATGAAATTAGTGCGTGAAAGGAGTATATGGTATTATTGCAAGTTGATCCTTTAAAACGGTCAAATAATGCTCCATTCACGGACTAAATTCATGCGTGAAAGGCAAAATGGGAATTTGCTCTTTCACGCATGAAATTAGTGCGTGAAAGGAGTATATCCTATTACATTTCATGCGTGAAAGGAGTATATGGTATTATTGCAAGTTGGTCCTTTAACGCATGAATTTCGTGCGTGAAAGGGTCAAGCTGCATTTTTGCAGTTTGGTCCTTTCACGCACGAATTTCGTGCGTGAATACTACTTATGTTTTTGTTTTTTTTTATACTAGTTTGGTTCAACTTTTTATTTTTTATGCTACTTAAGTCGCGGATTCGTTGTTTTCTAGTATTACATAAGAAGATTAAGGAAGAAAATTGGTAGTGACAGTGGAAACCGAAATAGTGTATTAGGATACTAAGAGCTGGTTTGGATAGGCTTATAAAATCATAAGTTAGGAATTCTAAATTATGACTCTTGACTTATTTTTATTATTTTAGCTTAAAAACACCTTTTTATTATACTCTAACACTAAAAAAAAGTGCTTTTAAAATAAGTCCCATCTAAACAGGCTCTAAGCCATGACTCGGTTTTGTTTTAACACCAAAATAGTACTACCTTTTATTAGCAAACCAAATTGGGTACAGAAGTGAGGGACAAAACCCCTAATCAGGAAATGAGAGACCAACATGCCAACGTCTATTCACTTTTGTTTGAATCCTTTGAGAAATTGAAGATTTGAATAACAAAAAACATGATGGGTTTCCTCTTCTTACTGTGGATCGCATTGAATTGCCGCCACTTTTATTTGTCGGACTCTGCATGAAGTTATCCCATCCGATCTAGTTGTAACGGGCCTTTCACATACACATACGTTGCTCAGAGTTTGCAAAATTGGTGTTTCCTTTGTGGGCATGGCTGATAGATGCGTGTTTATTCTCAGTTCAAACAAACAAACAATAACAACATAGTGTGAATATACAAGTAAAATTTGGGAAGAGTAAAGTGTACACAAATCCTACTCTTACCTTGTATGAGCTGGAGAGGTTGTTCCAATCAGTCATGACTCGATTTGTTCGACTAAAAGTAAATTAAGTATACAAAAATTATTATATAGTAATTAATAAAAATGTATTACCTTTGCTATTATGAGTGAAGAGAATGTTGTACTTGAATTAACTATTCTAAAAAGACATTTTTGTCCTTAAATAATTTAATACATGCATTGCTAGCAATTTATATTTAATCCTGCATAAAAAATAGTATATAAATTTCAAATACAATTTGATTGTTATCAACCGTAATCTGAACCAGTAATTAATAAACAAGATGTAGTTTATTAATCAAAACAGAGAAAAATAGATGAACAAAAATGTAGAAGAAGTATAAAATCTTCCACGCCCACAAGTTGCTTGTGTGTCCTTAAGGAATTATAACCACATGCTTGGAAGACTTTCTTCCATTTTAGCTAAGGAATTGCTTAATGGACAGAGAGTTGTGGTTGTGAGATGTGAAGAGATTTGTCTGTCTGGTGGACTTGTGAGACAGAAAATGAAGTACCTTAGGTTCCTTAGGAAAAGAATGAATACTAAGCCTTCTCATGGTGCTATTCATTTTCGTGCTCCTTCTAAGATCCTGTGGCGCACCATCCGTGGGTAAGATTTTTTGCATTTTTTTTTTCAATTTGATGATTTTATTTGAATAAGTACTTGTTTTGTTGAAGGTATATTTATTTTGTGATTTTTATATTCAGTAGTAACAGTGTATATGTAAATTCGTTAATTGTAGATACAATGCTGTAGTACCTATTTTTATTCTCTAGTAATGAGATAAATGTATACATATATGTGTATACATGCTTCATGAAATCCGCGACTTAAGTAGTACAAAAAAAAAAGTTGAACCAAACTAGTACAAAAAAAAAAAAAAAAAGACAGAAGTAGTTTTCACGCACGAATTTCGTGCGTGAAAGGACCAAACGGCAAAATTGCAGCTTCTGCTTTTCACGCACGAAATTCGTGCGTTAAAGGACCAAGACTCAAAAATCAGCTTTGGCCTTGCACGCATGTCTGAATTAACCTTTCACGCACATAAACTGTGCGCGAAAGGCCTCCCTTCCCCTTCACCTTGATTTGACAATGCATTATTTGACCGTTTTAACACGACTTGTATTGCGCACCATTTTAATACGCACTGTAAGCATTGATTTGACAACACACCACGCATGACAATTTCAGGAATCTATGACACATAAAGCCTTGATTTGACAATACGTTATTGCATTATTTGACCGTTTTAACGTGACTTGTATTGCGCACCATTTTAATGCGCACTGTAAGTATTGATTTGACAACACACCACGCATGACAATTTCAGGAATCTATGACACATAAAGCCTTGATTTGACAATACATTATTGCATTATTTGACCGTTTTAACACGACTTGTATTGCGCACCATTTTAATGCGCAATGTAACACAAGCTCCTAATTGCAATAGGAATGGATGCCAATGGGTCAATATTTCCTCTTGCTTTCGCAATTGCCGCTAACGAGAGCAACGACACATGGGGGATCTTTTTGACCCATTTGAAAACTCATGTTATTAAGGATCGTACCGGCATATGCGTGTTGTCTGATCATCATAAAGGCATATTGCACAATATGACTAATTTACCGGGGTGGCAGCCTCCCTTTGTTTACCATCGCTATTGTTTAAGGCACTTGAAGGCAAATTTGCAATCAACGTTTCACAATGGCACTCTAAACAAATTGCTGTGGGGGGCTGCGATGGAGCATCAACAACGAAAATGGGCTACAAAAATGGATCTGATCAGGGCAGTGAGTGAACCCGCATATGTTTGGTTGATGAAGCTCGAAGTTGAAAAATGAACGCTTCATGCTGATGGAGGCAAAAGATGGGGCATGCTCACAACAAACAGCTCAGAGTCTTTCAATGGCTTGCTGAAATCTGCTCGAGGACTACCTGTCACCGCAATGGTGAGAATGACTTTCAAGCAGGTTGTGGAGCGATTTGTTGTTAGGACAAGGCAGGCTAGAGCGATATTAGCCGACGGCGGGACATGGATGCCAAAGCCCTTCAAAAAGACGGAGGATTATAGAAAAAAATGTGAGCATCACCAAATGACCGAGTATGACCCAATTCAACATGTGTATGAAGTTAGGACGGGCTATCACAACGGTAAGGGTGGAAACGTGCATACCGTTTATGAGGCAACAAGAACATGCACTTGCGGTAAGTGGCAAACGTACCACATGCCGTGTTCTCATGCTGTCAAGTGCTTTGAGAGAATGAGAAAAACGGTAACAAGTTATGTGGCGGGGGAATACAAGGTCCACAGTTACCTTAGAGCATATTCCGGCCAATTCCACCCACATGGTAATGAAGCTTATTGGCCAAACGAGCCGCTTTCGATGGTTGCTAACAAGGATTACATTAGGAAATTGGGCATTAACTCACGGAGTCGTAGACCCAATCAAATGGATGTTAGTGAAAGAACTTATTCTCGCAAGTGCTCTACATGTAAGCAATATGGCCATGACAAGCGTTCGTGTGGGCAACAAGGCCGTGGTAGTACAAATACGTCTCGAAGTAATAGAGCCTCTAGAACTTGAAGATTGTATTATTATTGTAATTTATTATTGTATTGCTTTGAATTAGTATTGTAATTAAATGGAATGAATTACGTTTTAATTAGTGTAAACCTCTCGTATTGGATGAATTATCAAATATAACAAAACACTCAAATCAAAACCCTATAAATATAACAAGTTTCAAAACTTACTTCGGGGCACTTTAGAACCCCTAAAACGACGATCCAAACATTTAGGTGGACTTGATGTAATGAGCCGACATTATTGTACGCAAAAAAAGATATTAAGTTTTATATAAAATATTGATATTTTGGGATTTTGAAACATGACTAATCTTTGCCCAAAGTATGGAAAAAAATGTGATTTGAAAGGTAACACTGAAAAAAACAGGGAAAAAAAGAAAGGTCATTTAACGCACGAATTTCGTGCGTGAAAGGCAGAAGCTGCAATTTTGCAGTTTGATCCTTTCACGCACGAATTTCGTGCGTGAAAACTACTTCTGTCTTTTTTTTTTTTTATACTAGTTTGGTTCAACTTTTTTTTTTTGTACTACTTAAGTCGTGCTTCATGTGCCTTTAGATCCTTTTGCTGCACCATCCGTGTGCTAGTTTGTTAATATTTTTTATTTTTAATTATAATTGATGATTTGCTTGAAGTAGTAATTGTGTATATAAATTCGCTGTTTGTAGATTTAATGTGGGTTTTATCTATGTCATTCTCTAGTACTATAGGTACTTAGATACGTCTACCTACTTTATGTAATAATTTTTTTTAAATTTGGGAATCAGTTAGTAAGAATGTAAGATAACAATTTTCTCTACTAGGCATTATAGACCGTTTGGTAACGGCGATGGCATAAATGGGCCAAACTATTAATAAGTGACATAAATGAGTCATTTTCCATAGTTCGATGACATAACTGAGTCAAATTATTGATGAGTGGCATAAATGAGCCATTTTCAGTAGTTCGATGGCATATTTGACCCTTTTCCGATAAATCAATATGTAAAAGTAGTTATAATTGCTCTATTATTTTTTTTGAAGAATATTAAGTGTGTTTTTTTTTTCATAACAATATTAAGTATGGATCCCAAAATTTACAATTGAATTATTGTTCTAATATAACCAAGTGAATTAAATTATATCCATTTCTTCAATGATTAATAGACCGTTCAGACAATGTGTGGTTTTTTTCAAGAAAAAGAAGCAATAATATAATTTGGAAATTAGATATGTTAAATAAAAAAAAATTGATAATGAGACATTTATAACTACACCTTGAGTAACACATTAAATCTTTTATATTACAATCGCTCAAAACAAGAATTAATGATATACAATCTCACTTATAATAATTAAAAATAAATATACTTTATGCAACATACTGTAATTACATTAAATAATTTTAATATATATCTATATATACACCTTAAAGAGACAATTAAACCTAACGTTAATAATACATATAGATAAATATTTTCTCTACTTAAAAATTATATTAATTACTCAATAATACAAATTTAGTAAGTATGGATTCCAAAATTAACAATTGATTTTTTCTTCAAATACAAGCAAGTAAATAAAATTGCGTCTAGTTCTTCAATGATTAGTGCACTGTTCATACAATGGTGTTTTATAAAAAAAAGAAGAGCAACAATATGATTTTGGGAATTAGATGTTTAAATAAGTAAGTAATTGATAATGAGGCATTTATAAATACCTTGAATAACACATTAAATTTTTTATTTTATAATTGCCCGAAATGAAAACTAATAGTATATTGTAACTGGCAAAATTATTTCACCAACTCTAACCACAAATAGAAGGTTCAATTACTTCAATAATATTAATCTCGAAGGTGTTTCAAAATAAAATAGAAGATAACTCAATACTTAATTCTCATTTATAATCTTTAAAAATAACATATTATAATTAAATTAAATTATTTTTAATATATATAAAATAGATTAATATATAATTAAGATATATATATATATATATATTTGAAGGAGACAATTAATCTTCACGTTAGTAATAAATGTTAATAATAAATATAAATGAATATTTTCTCTACTTAAAAACTATCCTTAATTACTCATTATGCATTATTTTGTAAAATATAGTAAGTATGGATTCCGAAATTTACAAATGATATTGTATACTACTATATTTAGTATATTTTCTAATGATATTAGTCGAAAAACATCAGATGCGATAGTTTCTTAGCTTTGTTATATCATTTTATATCAATCATATAATATTATTAATTATCAAAAAGATTATGAAAATTATTGGTCGAAAATTTAGTACATTTTCTAATGATACATATTAGCCGAAAAATGCCAGAAGTGGTGGTTTCTTAGCTTTGTTATATCAGTTTATATCATTCATATAAAATTATTAATTATTGAAAAACTATTATTTTATTATTGAGTTACTCCTTTCTTCCCAATTTATGTTGTTAAGAATCATTTCATTAATGGTAAAGTGAGAAGTTCAATACTAAATAGTTTCTAAAATATAGAAATATGACATTTTTCTTGGGACATACAAAAAAGGAAAATGTGCCATATAAAATGGAACAACAAAAGTAGTACAGGATGTCCAAAAAGATATTAATACAAACCATACAATGCCTAATGACATTTAATATTTGATCCAACCAAATTTCACATCATTGATAGAATCAATATTGAAGGACTTTATTCGAATATTAACTCGTGTTATTTGGAGGTTAATTGTAATTATTTAATTTGCATACAATCACTAATTTTTGAACTTGTAAAGAATGTATAATTCTTTAAATCTCTAATAAATAGCCCAATTAAATTCACAGCTATAAAATCCTCAAGTAATTCTCTATGTAATAAAATCCCCAGGTAAACCTCAAATGAATAATCCCCAGCTAAAATCGCAACAACTAAATTCTCAAGTAATTCCCCAGGTAATAAAATCTCCAAGTAAATTCCCAAGTTATAATCCCCAGCTAAACTCGCAGAAACAAAATCCCCAAGTAATTCCCTAGGTAATAAAATCCCCAGGTAAATCCCAAGAAATAATCTCCAGCTAAATTCGCAAGAACAGAATCCCCAAGTAATTCCCTAGGTGATAGAATCTGCAGGTAAATTCCCAAGAAATAATCTCCAGGTAAATCCGCAAGTACCATTACAAGTGTATTTTCTTACGAGTTCACAAAAGAAATATATTTTTTAGATTTTTGGTTGTTTACCTGCGAAAATTACTTACGAAAATGATATTTGGGGATTATGTTTTCAAATAAATTCCCAGTTAATAATTTGGCGCTAAATTTACTTGCGAATTTACCTGGGAATTGTATCTGCAAGAAAATATTTTAGAAATTAGGAATTTTTAGATTTTCGCAGGAATTACATGCCGAAAAAATTCCTAGATAAAAACCCCATGTAATTTGAGTTTTTCTATTAGAGTTAGCTTTTATGATAACTTTGAATAGAAGAAAATAATCTTTTCAATTGCTTGTGCATTATTTTGAAATATCTTTTTTGGCAACGAAATGTGAATATTACCATTAACCAACAAAAAACTTACAAAATTAAAGAGCACCTATCCTACATCCACTTTCGAATGGTGTAATGATCAGGTAGGCCTCAGGAAAAGATCCAAACTACATACAAAATTTCTGCCAAAACTCTCTACATCTGTGTGCCCTTTTAGTTGTGCTATAAAATTCTATCCTCTCTACAATTTCTATTGTGATTCTACTTACTATATTTGTATGCTATACACTCCCTCCTTTGAATTGTCTCCAGTTTCTTGTCTTCCATATATGATAACTCATTGCACCCATAAGGCAGCCACCACATCTTTCTTAAACTTTTTTCAATGCTTCTTGTTGATGATTCCCATTATGGTCTTCAAATCACCAGCAGGCAAGTATATATTTTGACCATTGCATCAGATCCTTTCTCACAGTAGCAACAACACACACAATCAACAAATAAATGCTGGCTAGTCTCTATGAATAATAAATAATAATATTTTCGTGAACCTATGCCTATTTGGGCCAAGTTACATAAAATCTATGCCGGAGACGGCAGATTTTGTCTTAAGGCATAATTGACTTTTTGCAAAAGTCTTGCCTTGCAATTTTTTTTTTATTGAGCAGAAATTCAAATCCAGAACCTTAAAATATTTTCAGCCAATTTTTTTAAGCGAAGAATGAAAATTAAAGACTAGTAATTTGAGGGGCGGAAATTAAAGACAACCCCAAAAGAAGGCATCTGGGTTACTTGACGTGGCACATGGACAGACACAGGTGGTTCATCTTTGAGCCCATGCCCACAATCCATCCTTGGGCTCTGGGCTTACTCACTAGAAGTGTCTACAGGTCGAAATGTCCAATTTCCATTGAAAATTGCACGGTTTGTCCAACAAATTGGTTGGTTTTTATATTACTTTACTACTATTTATTCCCCATGCTTCGTCGTCAGTGCTCTTCAAAAATAATAATAATAAAATGGATCTCATACTAAAAACATCAAATAATATTAAAAAAAACGTGAACCCCACCATCTCCTAAAAAACAAGGAAAAAAAGTGAACCCCACCATCTCTAAGCACATGTAAAAAAAAGAATGAATCTCACATTAAAAAAATCAAACAATATTAAAAAAATAATTTGGACCCCATATTAAAAAATCATACAATATTCATGTAATTCCCAAAGTATCTCCATTAAGTCAATAATGATGGATTCATTGTCACATGCGTATCAATCCATTAGTGGGAGCAAATGAAATTATTGTACACCAAAAAATATGAACTCCCTATTATTGTTTTTCTTCAAAAGGTTAAGTAGTCAAACTATACAATTTCCTTTCTTTTCTTATATTAGCCTAAAATCTAATCTAGATATTTAACTGTTGTATTTGCTATTCCGCCATGTCATTTATTTGTTATGTTTATGTTTACTAAATAAATATACTTAAAATATTTATATTTTAAAATAAGATAGAATTTAATTACTTTTTCATTTTTATTCTTACTCTAATAAATGTGAAAAGAGATTGATGTCATAAAAGAAAAAATAATATTAAATGAAGATCCAATAATTAATAAGGTAAATTAGTCAAATTATAATTGTAATTGACGTTTCCTTAAAAAATCGTGCAAAAGACAACATGACAAGTAAAATGAGCTAAACGAAGAATATTTACTAAAAATTAAAAAATAGTAGTTCTTCGTTTAAATAGAAAATCAAATTTCTACTTTGTTTCGTTTTAAACATGTAAAATTAATTTAATAATTTGAATTATCCAAATCAAAATTTGATAAAAAAAATAATAAGTATTGTTTAGGTCCAATCTACATACATTAACAATAGAATATTTTACACCTTTAAATTAATCAAATTAAAATTCAAAGTATCAATTGATGCTTAAATATTGTTATTGTTTTATCTCAAGAAAATAGTTTCCTTTTAAACAAGTCTTCTCTTTTAAAAAGTATTAATAATTTTTTGTCAATTTTGTATTCGTAGCAAACACTAATATAATAAAGTTTTGGATACGGAGCACAAACTACAATGTTATATTAGTCGTGTTTTGAACATAGTATATATATATATATATATATATGTGTGTGTGTGTGTGTGCGCGCGCATAAAAACAGTGCAAACTTATGTATGTTTATTAGAAATATAATATATATATATATATATATATATATTATCACTACTCAAACACAACTACATACACATACATACACTATAATCTAAAGTGTTGGGCTCGTGCGCAGCACGGGCATACACCGTTTAGTAAATTAAAAAAATTGCGCGGATTGTCTTTCATGTGGACTGGTCTTTAGTTTTTGTCTCTTAAATCGGTGGTATTTAATTTTTGTCCCAATCTTCCAATTAATGAAAATTTGTGACCCAAAGTATCTTTATTTGCGTTTATACAAAATTAGAAATTTGGGTTCGAACCAAGCAGAGTAAAAAGACAATTTCGCAAGATAAAATTTTTCATAGCAAATTATGCCTATTTTGTAGTATCCTATAGAGCTATGTCGGACATGGGGGGGGGGGGGGGGGTATAACTTCTACGTAGGAACTCTGCGTGAAGGCACAATTCTGTAGGATAACTTAATTTCTACAGAACTATGCCTTAAACTTAATTTCTACAGAACTATGCCTTGAGGCATAGCTTTACCCTGAATAGGCATAATTTGCTATGAAATTTTGCCTTGCGATTTTTATTCTTTTTTGCTATGAAATCTTGCCTTGCGATATTTTCTGTTTTTGACTTTGGTGCAGAATGTCGATTTTCGGACACTTTTTTAGCCGAGAGCAAAAATTAAAGACCATCAATTTAAGAGACAAAAATTAAAGACCGCCTCGAAATAAGGACATTCCTGCTAAATGCCCTTTTTTAATTGTTATCCTTCCGAATGGACTGATCTTTGTTTAATTTTTTCCTTTAAAATCAAATTTATATCTAGCATAATAAATTTTTGAGAGCACGAAATATGATGGTGAACAAAAATATAAATTTATGCACAGCAAAAAAAAAAAATTATTTATTTATTTATCTAGAGAGCAAAAACTAGAGACCAGCACAAAATAGGGATAAAAGTGCAAATGACCCACAAATCCTTCACCTCCTCACTATATATATATATTCCCGTAAATATTTAGTTATCCATTCATTCAGTCTTACAGAGCTGCAACAAAGAACCATATGAATACTCTATCTAACACAGGCTTCGTTGCCGGAATATCTTCTATTCAATGGCCAATACGACGCCGTTCCTCTAATGGACGAACACCTTTCACTCCAGCTCCGCCTAACCCTACTACTCCTTCTACAAGAAGAATCATTTGCATGGCGGTCCGTACTATTTTATCCATCTCTTTTACCCCATAAAATTACTACATATAACCATAATTTTGAATAATTAGAGTGAAGACTGAACAAAAAATATAAATATACTCCCTCTCTTTCAATTTACGTGGTACCTTTTGGATTTCGAGAGCAGTCAAATGAGTTTTACTGACAGCAATTTTTCATGAATTTTTTAAACTTTTTACCTAGTTTCCAAATTTTGATTAATCAGTAATGCGATGTGTGGTAATGGATGTGAATTTTAGGAATTCAGGTAATTGGATATTGTTATGTTAAGCTTTTTCTGATGTAATCATTTTTAATACTTGTTGTTGTGGAATATTGCAGGAACCTTATCTAATAACAAAACTTGAATCAGCTGAGAAAAGGTGGAAAGAATTGTCGGTATGCTTCTTTCTGAATCTGTTATGCTTTTTGAACTTCCAAGAATTTGTTGTCTTCATTTGAATTTCCTGTTTTGTTTACACTCCTTTCTGGATTTGCAAATTACTCGTTTGGTAGTTGGTTCGAGTTATGCTGGTATTAATAATACAAGGATTAGTTATGAGGGAATCTATGTATTATTTTATATAGGGATTGATTATGCAGGTTTTAGTTATTGCATTTTCTACCCTGCATAACTCACCTCCAAACCAGCTACCAAACAACCCCTTTAGTGAAAATAGTTCCCCTTAAAAGAAGAGGGGTGTGATAGGTCGATGGAATGAACCTAACACTTTGTTTAAAGGAGATAAACAAAAATCATATATGGACACGAAGATTAGTCTTTGAAATAAAATATTGGGTCTGAATTGAGCGGAAGGATATAGAGGATTCATATTAGTCCGGTATTGAGTTAAAATTTCTTGAAAAACTGGTTTAGACGAATTAATTCAATAAGCGTTGTAGTAGATTTATTCATGTGAATGTCTTCTCAAATATGTACGCTCTGGAAGACTTAGGCTCAGCCTGACCATAACATGGTTAGTTAAAAAGTTATGCTACATACAGCAGATGAGTGATCTGGACCTTAAGAGCCCGTTTGGATTGGCTTATAAGTTGCTTATAAGCTGTTTTCAGTTTTTTTGAGTGTTTGGCTGGCCAGCTTAAAGTCATTTTGTGCTTAAAATAAGCTCAAAAAAATAATTGGGCCCATTTGACTTAGCTTATCTAAAGCAGCTTATAAGCTGAAAACAACTTATAAGCCAAAAAAAATAAGTTAGACTACCCCAACTTATTTTTTTTAGCTTATAAGCTGTTTGCAGCTTATAGGCATAAGCCCATCCAAACAGGCTCTAAGTTTGCATTTAAGACTCTGTTAGCAGTGTTTCGGTATTATTTGAATACTTATGTTAATTTATTCAAGCAGTTATGACAGAAAGATATGGTGAATTAGGTTTTTGCAACATATAATTGGAGACAGGTCTCCTATTTGGCTGGTTCAATGTCTAAGCCTATATAAAATGTGGTCAAATTTCTCATATTTCCTTTATAATGTGGAAAGCCCAGGAATTACATTTAAAACTACTGAATAACTTTCAGGTTAAGCTTGCTGATCCAGATGTTGTCTCAAATCCAAGTGAATATCAGAAGCTGGCGCAGTCAATGGCAGAGCTAGATGAAGTACCTCACTTAACTGTCATTTTATCTCCTTCTCACCCTTGACAAGATACACTCTATTTTATTCACACTTTTGTTGCCTGGTTTTGAGCTAGGTCGTGTTAACATACAAGAAATTCAAGGATTGTGAGAAGCAACTGGAAGAAGCAAAAGGTTATCTTCCACTTTTGTGATACTCCTAACATTTTCCTGAAAAGAATTTTTATTGCCACTTGCTAGCTCTCCCTCCATGCTTTCATTAGACTGCTGCTGTTTGTAGCAGTTTATACTTTATACATATATGTGACAATCTCTTCTATTCCTGGCAGCTTTAGCTAAAGAAGCTGGCACTGACGAGGACATGGCTGAGATGGTAGCCTCTGAAATTCAATCGTTGACAGAACAAATCAAAGAGCTAGAGGAGAAGTTTAAGGTTGTTACAGTTCTTCTATTAAAGTATTTTTATTTACCTTTCTTATTTCAGTTCCCAGATAGTTCTCGTATTTACTTTTTTTACGGAATTTTTGTGGGATTATGACGATATTCCTCATGATTGTAGTTAATGCTCCTTCCAAGTGACCCTCTTGATGCTAGGAATATTATGCTTGAAGGTATATATTCTCTTACTTTGCCTTATTGTCTTGATTTGTTCGTAGAGTTTTCTGCTCTGCGTCTTAGTTTCAGATTCATGAACTTCAAACAACAATTAAGTGATCCAGTTGATAATAAAGTAGAATATTTGTAGGAACTTAATGAGCAGATGTAAAAACCATGAGGCTTTTCTTGAGATATTTAGAAGTGGAACAAAAGATAAGGTTAGTGGCGAGTTAATTAAGACGTTAAACACAACATGTAGGGTAGTTTAGAAAAATACGCTTTTTGATTGCACGAGACTATTAAATGTCTTTACAGACTCTTTTATTCCATCGAACTAAAATCAATATGCCTTGACTGGTTTTCACAGAGTTTAAGAGGAAAATGTTTCGAATGTGATTCAGTTTCAAAAAATAAAAAATAAAAAAAAATGTGTCGAATGTGAGAAACTGGAAAAGTTAATCAAAAGACTCACATCAAATTTGAGTTGATATAAATTAGTACTATTATCAAATTTGAGTTGATATAAATTAGTACTATCTTATATTTTCTTAAATTGTTGGAGGAAAAATCTTTTCGAATATAGGAGATAGCTCATATTTTATGGACGGGATAAAACAGAAGTAAGTCAATTGATGACTGGGAGAGTACATGCTATCATCGTGTGTCCCTTTAAATGGACACATTGAGTTTTACCTTTATGTTATTGCAGATTTGATGAAATCGAGAACAACTCACGCTGATAGCATCTCGTTGTTTGCAAGTCCTCTAATAGTTGTCCCGCTTATAAATCCTTGGATGTGGCATGATTACCACTTTAGATTCTAGCACATCAGTAGCTACAAATATTGAAATTTAAGGGTTAATCGGCATGTGTGATGTGCGCCCCTGTATGCTGTTTAATTTTGAATACTCTCGCTCTTATATGTTTATTTAAGTTTTTTTTTTTCACAAAAAGCTTTATTTCTGGGTAAAGGTCTTTAACTCTTATGTGTTGCAGTCAGGGCGGGTGCTGGCGGGGATGAGGCTGGAATTTGGGCTGGTGATCTTGTAGGTACATGTTCCCTTAGTCCTTCTGGATTCTTTTATATAGTTGTGATACTTTTTGAGATATTGCAAAAAAAGAAGAACTTTAATTTATCTGTTCATTCAACTCTTGTAACAGCCTCTTGCAGAAATGCAAGGTAAGGCTGCGTACAATAGACCCTTGTGGTCCGGCCCTTCCCCGGACCCCGCGCATAGCGGGAGCTTAGTGCACCGGGCTGCCCTTTATTCAACTCTTGTAACAGTGACATGCGTTAGACAGTATATGTTGCCTTACAACATATTGGCTTTTATGGGTCCAAAGTGCAATAGCTTGCTGACAGCTAAGAAATAAATAAATGTGACTTTAAATATCTTGGTCACCGTTACATTATCAACCAATATAGAGTCTTTAAAGTGTTATTTCATCCACTGAGTTATGAAGGAAGTGGTTATTGCTTTTCCAAATACCGTGAAATGAAGAACTCAGATCTCATGGCATGGCACACTTATTTCTTCTTCGCTTTGACATCATTTAGGTGCGTATGTATGAGAAATACAGCGAACGAAACTCTTGGAAGTTTGCTCCGATCTCTTGCTCCGAGGTAAATATGGACTAAATTCTAATTGACACATACATATTCATTTTCTAGAAAGAAATAGTTTCTTCCTCTGATCTATTTAACATCATCTTTTGTCAAGGCTGAAAAAGGAGGATATAAAACATATGTGATGGAGATCAAAGGCAACCGAGTCTATAGTAAATTGAAATATGAATCTGGTGTTCATCGAGTTCAACGTGTACCGCTAACAGAAACTCAAGGCCGTGTTCACACTTCTACGGCAACAGTTGCTATCATGCCTGAGGTTAGTTACACATGTTCACTCAAAATTCTCTGCTATTTAGTCCATCTCAATATGGCCATCTTTTTTATGTAATTGTACTATCTGCAAGTTCATCCCCAGATGTTGTAGCAATCACATAGCTTGCTGCATCATTTAAATCACCATGCATGCCCGAGTTTCCGTCGGTCACCAGACTTCCAATTTTTCCTAGTGTTTTTATGATGTTCTTTTTTATTGCTTTTCCCCAGGTATCCGTAGGTCTTTTGAGTTCCCTGTTGTTCTGCACTTATTATTTCTTTTGGTTTCATCCTTGGTATATTATCTGGTTTCAGGCCGATGAAGTTGATGTGGAAATCGACCCGAAGGATATAGAACTAACAACAGCACGTTCTGGTGGTGCTGGAGGTAGATGATGATTCAACTTCATGTTCTATTACATTTCCCTAAACATGAACTTTTCGACATGCACATATTAATGCATGATTATGCTATGCAGGGCAAAATGTTAACAAGGTGGAGACTGCAGTAGATCTTTACCATAAACCAACCGGAATTCGAATATTTTGTACTGAAGAAAGGAGTCAGCTTAAAAACAAGAATCGTGCTTTCCAACTATTGAGAGCAAAATTGTAAGTGACATTGATTCACATATCAGAATTTCCCGTAATGGAGTTAATGAACTTTATTATATAAAAATAAAAGATAAAAAACAGAATTGCTCAACTTAGATCTGAATGAGATTACTCCTATGGATTAGGTGAGAAGCCCTTGCTTGTATAGTTGACCTTTTCTGAAAGCAACTAGATATGTTTACTTAAGAAACTTACTGATATGAACCTGAAGTACTGCTTTATAGATCCTATAAAGAAAGTTTCTGGTGTTTGAGCTTACCACTACGTCTGATGGATCTTTACTTCAATTCTGCGGAATTGTTTTGTTTGCATGTCAAAGAAATTCACTGCTTAGAACACCTTTTGCTAGCTAGTTTGAGAGTGAAATCATAACTTTAAATGATTGCCTGTGTCAGAATTCAGTGGCGGATTCAGGATTTTCACTCGGGGGGTTTGAAAAAAATAACAAAAGCTAAACATAAAAAATAATGTTGTCTCTGTAATCGAACCTTGGATGCTGGGGTGAATTTTGAACACACTGGACCATTTGAGCTAACCTTTTGCATTTGTTTAGGGTATTCAAAACTTATATATGTACATAAATACAAAAAATCTACCCTATATATACAGTGTAATTTTTGCCGAGGGTGTTCGGGTGAACACCCTCAAACCCACCTAAATCCACCCCCATGTCAGATATGCTTTTCATTAAGCATGTGATATATGTTCTTCATATCTAGATAACCTTGCCATATATAACAGCATGAACTAGAGAAACCTGCATGATTAAAGAAGAATCTGTTTAGTATTGGCTATGTTCTATGACAATGATATGCACATGGCTGCTCCAGGTTAAAATGTTTCACACTCTGACATAGACGAACTTTTAAGTCTCCCATGCATCAAACAAACACATATTTATTAGTGATGTGGATCAACAAAGTTTCAGATGACCATAAAGGTCTATTATAGTTTGCCTTTTATCTTTTAGGTGTGTTTTATACTTAAATTCATTTTGTGACTACTTTTTTTACACATCATGTGGTTTGATACTTCAATCGCTTTTCTGGAAGTCCACAAGGCTATGTGATTTGGGGTTGTCAAAATTTTGGTCACTGGCGTATAGGGGCGGTGATCGATAAATCAAGACAATCACTGGAAGGAAAATTGTCCAAGAACTACACCTCTGTGTCATCCCTTTTCTAGTCGATCTTCACCATTTTACAATTTCTATGGTGGTCATATGCATAGATGAATCTCTACGTAATCTTACTTGCAAGGAAATATGTCATTAGTTATCTGCTAGTGAACTAGAACCAAAATCTTGTTGGTCCTCGGAATAACTGTCTAGGCTGAAGAGCCATGGACATTCTATGTCCTATATATGCATCCTCTTTATAATTGGTCCATTCTTGTTATTTCACTCCTGCACATTCTTTTTCTTTATACTAACATGAGGTGATGTTTATGTAAATATTTACTATGTTCATAACTTCTGGAATTACTATTATCTGTGCATGAAGTATGACTTGTGACGTTCTTCCAGGTATGAGATCAAGTTAAGGGAACAGCAGGAGTCAATAAGAAACCAGAGAAAATTGCAGGTAAGATGACTAAGCCTTCACATCGTTGAACTAAGCATAGGAAGGTGCAAACTCAAATCAACATGCTTGATAACATATTTTCTTGATTTTCTTTAAAATGATCTAATCTGAAATCCATACAGACCATACCTATATGTTCCGAAGTTCAAGTAGCTTACATATGTCTACCTGCTGATCATCTAATATATAAACCTTCACTACTACAAACCTTTCATATTGATATGGTGTCTGTGATAGATAAATGTCGAGGAAATGGTTTTACACAACTCTTTACAATTTGAATGGAAGAAAATGATCCTGCAAGATCTGTTGGGTGTAAAAATAAAGATATCTTGGGAGATTTGACATAAAACTAAAAAAAATAAAAATTGTAATGAGCCGCAAAACCAATTGAATCCTAAATGTTGTAGTTGTTTCCTGGGTTAACATAGCATGAACAAGTTGTCAAGTTGATACAATATTTATGATACAGTCAATTTTAAGCCTTATGATCTCTTAAATTATCGTATTAGATTAAAGAGCACGAGCACAAGATATCTTGCCAATTTTCCTGATTAGACTATTTATATTTACAATGACAGGTAGGTACTGGTGCTCGGTCAGAAAAAATTCGGACATACAACTACAAGGTAATTAGCCTTGAACTGGAAAATATGTTTTTCCCCAAAAGAAACTTTTGGCATCCAATTTTATAATGGTGTAATATCCTACCACTCTCTCGAACTGCAATTTTGGTTCATAGAATCAAGTAGTTTTACCGAATATGGAAACTCCGAATGTTTGTTGTGTTTTTCCTGATTATGTTTAAGAAGTGATAGTACAAATGAAGCATGCTCCTGTTTCTGCATTCTGGAAATATTCTGACTGGTTCCTAAAGTTTTCTTTTGGATTACCCGCCCCTGCACGCCATCTTTCCATCATTCTGATCTCTTTTCTCTGATGTTCACAGGACAATAGAGTGACTGATCATCGGCTAAAAATGAACTTTTCTCTTATGTCGTTTCTTGAGGGTGACATTGAGATGGCTGTGCAGGTATGTTACTTTTGCAGAGTAGCTATTCGAAACCCCTCAGGGGAGGGGATGGTAAGAATTTCCATTAAGACTGTCATGCCAATTTTGTCTTTGTGCAGTCTTGTTCTACTTTGGAGCAACAAGAGTTACTGCAAGAACTTGCTGAATCTGCCAGTGCACCTGCTTAACAATTTGAGACCTTCCTTCGTGGAACACTTGTTGCACAAATCCCTGATAGGTCCTCGGATCAGCAGTGTTTAAATGTACCATAAGTATATCATTCTTGTTACAATTGTTGTCAATCTAGGATTAGTACAAACGAATGAGGAAATCTAGTGCTAACCGGGAGCTCTGTCAGATCGCCATTTAGGAACTTAGCTTCTAAATGTTACAGAACACTTCGACGAGGAGTTCATTATTGAACATTAATGTATTGCTTGTGCATATGCCCCTCATCAATTTGAAAATCAATATAATTGCTTGTGCATATTGCCCTCATCGAGTTCATTATTTGAAAACCAATATCTTGCTTGTGCATAACGCTGATATTTTACGGATCTGTTTCCTGATTTCTTCTTTTTGACTTTTTTTCCCCGTCTGATTTATGACACAATTTGATTAGGTACAAACCAAATGATATTAAATTGATTGATGTATTATATATGGGTCGCAGTAAAAGATCAACCTAAGTAGGCGTTTGAACATGTGCTTTGAAATCATGGTTTGGAAAATTAGCGTTTGGACATGAATTTTATCTCATGATTTCAAAGCATGGTTTCAGATTCCAAATCATCCAAAAAGACATGATTTGGGGTTTCAAATCATGATTTTAAAATTTTTAAATATAAAATTTGATCTATAAGTTTATATTTTATAAAAAAAGATTCATAAGTTGGTAGATTTTTTTAATAATTACTTTCACTAATTATTTATCAATCTTTATTTATGTCTACAATGTGAGAATTATATTAAAAAGTAGTTACGTTACTATTCATGTTAAATTTTCTTTTTTGTTGAACTAAAGTTTGATCAATTGATGTTGTATTATTTAGAAAGGCTTTCTAGTAGCGTATTAATTTTGTTATGAACTATGACTTACTCATTTGATAAGATTGTATAAGAATTGAGAATATTTTGATAGTTTTCACAACTTGTGGATTTTTATGTCTATAAAAAAAATCACAACTTAAGAAATTTAAATTGAATGTCCAAATATGATTTCATCTTATAATTTCAAATCATGTCCAAACGGCTTTAACTACAAAGTTTAAAAGAGGTTATCACATTTAATTTGATTTGATTGTTTAGAAACTTATAGAAGGCGTATGAACTTTCACCATCTTTTGCTACTGATTTGACTACAATGTTGTAAAGGGTTTCTTAATTATTTCTACCTGTAACATTTTAATGATTAATTATATTTCCCGTCTTTAAAAATTACATTATTATTATTTGGTGAATTAACCAGTTTTTAGTAAAAGTTTTTCTTATTGACAATGTGACTTATTTCATTTTGTTTAGTTTCTAAGTATGTGGAGTAATTTTTATACCAATATAGTTAAAAACCAGTTTCTGAACTCAAACAAAAAATAAGATGTATTGACCGTTACATTATGAATCTTAAAAAATTATTATTGATTTTTGTACTTTAATTTTAACCTTTATTTCAAATGGAACATATTTTTATCATTGGAAATCGTATCTAAGATCATACAAATTTTCGTAATGGAAAAGTGCCTATATTCACCATGAAAGCTTACAATTTAGTAACGGTGGTATTGTGTCTCACAGTCATATTCTGATGAAATGATTATTATTTTTTTTTTTTTTTAAAAAAAGACAGGAAAGAGTCGTACAGTTACTCATGGTACCAGATGCACTTCGGAGTCATCAAGATTGTAATAGAATGGATACGTTTTTTTTAATCCAACATTTCAAATTTAAATTTTATGTGTGAAAAGCCTTTGATAGAAAGCGTAATGCATTTTACACTGCAAAAATCCAAATCAATTGAAATTTACATACTTTCTCCTTCTAAATTTATGTGGTACCTTTTTCTTTTTAATTTATTTTAAAAAACGTCATATTTTTATAATTAGAAATAACTTAATTTTTCTTATGTTTTATGAAATGATTTATATTCACATAAATTTTTAAATTTTTTTTTAAAAATTTTTTCTTAAATTTTGTGTCAAAGTATACCGAGCCGAAAATGACAAAAGAGAAAAGCATTTTGGAAACTGGCGTTTACACCATTTAGCCGCAGCCGCATGTTTCTTCACAAGCCGCCACGTGTCTAACACTCTGGTCAATCATCACACAGCAGTGTAACCCACACACTCCTCAAATCTTCCAAATGGCATGGCGATTCACACTACCTCTTCAACTCCCTATAATAATAAACCCAAATTTATTTGTTTCTCCAAATTCTTCTATGCTTAAGAGACTCCTCATTTCTTCCTCATCTCGTTACAACTACTTCCCCAAAAAACCAAATAAATTACACTTTTGTAACACGTCTACTCCCTTAGCCAAATCTAGTGGGCCTTTTTCCATTTTTTTTCGTCAGCCCATATACTCTTTGAGTGTTGTTGCTATGGCTGAAAAGTCATCATACAGTAGTAGTTCTTCGGAGACACATAAATATACTAATCGTCTTGCATCTGAACATAGTCCTTACCTTCTTCAGCACGCTCATAATCCGGTATTAAATATTACTACTTGTTGGATGTTGCATCCGTTACTTCTATACTTTTTCTAGAATAATTAGTTCTTTAGTTTTTAAGAGGAGTTTAATATGTGATTTGATAGAATATTCAGTTTCTTATATAGTTGTAGTAAGAGCCTAAGGGGTCGTTTGATAGCTGATTTAGGAGCTAACTTATTCATGTATTAAATCATGCCTTAGTAATACCATGTTTTGTTAGCATTCTTGTATAAAATTCAACACACTGTTTGGTTAGCAATTTAGAAACTCGTATAAGTTATCATGGAATTTTTGTATTATTTTATGTAGGGTAGATGATGGAATAACTAATACATGTATAACTAAATCCTGCATAGATGATGCATAGATTCCCTCATAACTTATTCACGTATCAGTAATACCTGCATAACTCTAATCATCTACCAAACGACCCCCAACAGTTTAGTTGGAGGAGTAGTCTACTATTTTCATATTTTTCATCCGTATAGTTTTTAACCTTGATGCTTGCATCTCTCCAAAAAATCATAATACTACTTTATAGAAATACTGGAATGCCCCAATTAATTTGGGATGTGGGATTGAGGTTTAGTTGATAGTGATAGTCCTATTTGATGGAAACTTCATTTTGTATTCAACTCTGATTACTAAAAGAAGAAATAAGTTTATGCCTTTTATTTATGTACACTAGCAACTTTTTTACTTTGTTCATGATTGGAAGGTTGACTGGTATCCATGGGGTGAGGAGGCCTTTTCTGAAGCTCGCAAAAGAGATGTGCCAATCTTTTTATCAAGTCAGTAACTTTTTGTGTTTCATTATATTACTTGTAATTTCTTCTTGCTCCCCTTTAACTCTATTGGAGGTATTACAAATGATTCTATATTGATTTCCTAAACACTAATATTGGCACTTTATCGTCATGTTCTATTTGGTCATGAATCCTGTGGTGCTTGTCATGTCACATTTGAAGTTGGTTACAGTACTTGTCATTGGTAAGTTTTTGTATTTTTTTACTTGGAAAGGTGCTAGAAATTTAATGTATTGGACTGTGGATGACTAATGTTTTTATTCATTGATAAGGTGTCATGTCATGGAAGTTGAATCTTTTGAAGATGAAGAGGTCGCCAAAATGCTAAATGATTCATTCGTTAGCATCAAGGTGAATCTGAAAGCTTTGTTGAAGCTAACATTTTGAGCTACATTTAGATAGTTATCTATAATATTTGGACTAATAGACATTTTGGTACCTTTACTTGTACGTGGACAGGTTGATAGAGAGGAGCGTCCAGATGTTGATAAGGTATAAAGTCTTGGTGTACTATGCTCAAATCGCATTTTTAGATGATTCTCTTCTGAATTGGTTTATTGGATTAAAATCATTCCGGTTGAACTTGCATTACTATCTTATCTTCCTTTCTTGAATATGAGAAGAGACCAACCAGCTTTTAGATGATAAAAAGGACGCCGTTCCTTGTAGGAATAGCTTTTTAAACTATTTTACATTCCTACAGTAATATTTTTCATCTCTTTCTTTTTCTATTTTTTTTGGATTTACTTTCTTCGATGTTCTTTTGGCTAATCTTCTCTTTTGTTTAGGCTGTTGAAAGCTAGATCCATATGAGATGCATAGTGCATAGCTAAAGCAAGCCAGTCACTATTTGAATGACTAAACAAATAAAATCCCTCTAGTGGCCAAAAAAAAGTGGTACTGTCAACTTGCTTCAGTGTATCCACACAGGTAGCTAAGACCTCTCTTAAATCATAATTCTATTATATAGACTATAATTCCATACGACCATACCAGAAAAAAAAATCAAATTCCTTTTCGGTTTTGGAGTTCTCAACAACAAACACCTACCCCTCTATTAGAATAGAATCGAAAGAAGTCATAATTTCATACAATATCTTAATTGAATTATATGTAATGATCAGTAAATGAAGTTGAATTATATATCTACACATACCAAAACATAGCAAAATCCTAGTACCAATCTAATCTATTCTATAGAGATTTGGACTAGAGTTGACAAACAAACAAAATCGGCAACATACTCTATTAGTATCTTATAGGAGTCTAAATGGGGCATGGCCAAGTGGTAAAGCAACAGGTTAAAAAGACCTCCTCATTCTATTTATAGAAAAAATAGAAATCTTAAAAGAATTTCTAATTAAAGAGGAAACAAAATAAGTAATTAATTTAAAATTCCCAGTCTTTAGACAAAAAAACAAGAGAATTCGTAGAAGAGTAAATGTAGATAGAAGGTTCTATTAACTAAATAAAATGGAAATAAGTACAATGGACATGAAATTGGATTCCAGTCTATGAATCCTGCAATGAGATGTGCCCTACAATAAACCAATAAACAAAGCAAACTAGGCGGGTCGGTCAAAATGGATTCTCAGGTACTAAGAGTCCTCTCACTACCAACCAGCAGACATTAGCTTGGTGGCCCTTGCCGGTATCAACAATGAAGAAACAACCAAATGGAAACAGTAACGACATATGGCTCTTGGTCCTATGTGATTACACGTGTGTTTATTCACTTATGCTCAGTGTTGCTCTTGGTGTCTTTCGGTAATCTTCATTGATAGGAACTTGCTCTTTGCAAATAGCATGCTGTCATCACTTTCTTGGTTATCTGATGTGGAAATGCTGAAAGCATGAGGCTTTCAACATGATTAGATTTCAATTTGCCAATAGTGATGCTATCTGCTTTGACTAGCTCAATTTTTTTCTCTCTCAGGTGTACATGACATATGTGCAAGCTTTATATGGTGGTGGCGGTTGGCCACTAAGCGCCTTTCTTTCACCTGATTTGAAGCCCTTGATGGGTGGGACTTATTTTCCTCCAGAAGACAAATATGGAAGACCAGGATTTAAAACGATACTTAGGTGTGCTCATTTTGTACTTTTGCATTAAGTGGTTCAGCATAAACTTCTGCTGCACTATAAGTATGCATGGCGTTTTTCCTAAGCTCAAATGCTGTCGAGCATCATCAATGTCCAATTCAAACTTCTGAGAATATTCCTTATCATCATGCTTAGGAAGGTGAAGGAAGCATGGAATAGCAAGAGAGATATGCTTGTCCAGAGTGGAGCCTTTGCAATAGAACAATTATCAGAAGCTTTGGCGGCAACTTCAACATCAAATAAGCTATCAGATGAGGTTTCGCAAGCTGCAATGCGTAAATGTGCTGATCATGTAAGTTTTTGCAAATCTATTTTTGAGTTGCTTTGTATGTGGTGGCAACCTGGCTGTTTTGGAGTTAGTTATGAGAAAAACCACAGTTGATGCCTGAGAGAGACCTCTTACTTTCTCCTATCTCTTCTCTACCGCTGCTATCCCTATTATTTGAAGTACTTTAGAATTCTTCAGCTTTTTCATGATACATATTGCCCCCTTTCTCTGTGGTAATTGATCTGCAAACCTCAGGGTTTGACTATCTGATGTTAGTCTTAAGGATTAGATATCTCGGTTCTCAATATCTGTGTTGTAGTTAATGATGTGGTCCAACTTCTGCATGTCCCCTACATTTGCTGCAGCTAGCAGAAAGCTATGATTCAAAATATGGTGGATTTGGTTCTGCACCCAAATTTCCTAGGCCAGTTGAGATGCAACTGATGTTTTACAACTCAAAGAGGTCTGGGGAGACTGGAAAAACAGGTGAAGCCAAGAATGCACTAAAAATGGTCTTGTTCACTTTAGAATGCATGGCGAGGGGTGGTATCCATGATCATGTTGGCGGTGGTTTTCACAGATACAGTGTGGATGAATGCTGGCATGGTGAGCTAAATTATTATGTATGTCTTCTGATATTAATTTTATATCCAATTTTGCTGCTCAATTAATGAGTGTTCCTTTCCTGCTTCTTGCAGTTCCACATTTCGAGAAAATGTTATATGATCAAGGTCAACTTGTTAATGTCTATCTGGATGCTTTTTGTATCACAAAAGATGTGCTCTATTCAAGTTTGTCTCGTGATATACTTGACTACCTGAGAAGGGATATGATTGGTCCAAGTGGTGAAATATTTTCGGCTGAAGATGCTGATAGTTATGAATCTGAAGGTGCCTCACGGAAAAAGGAGGGTGCTTTCTATGTCTGGACAAGTACTGAGGTACTTATGACTTGATTATTTTTACCGTCGAATTTGATGAAGTACCACTCCTTGTTTGGTTGTTTAAACTTCGGGTATTCGCACGTGTAAATTAGCCATTGTTGGCTATACATCTTCTTGATATATATGGAATAATTGGCCTCCCAGCTTATATAAAGTATCATGATGATATTTGGCTCCATATTTTGCAAATCTTTATAGTTTGGAGAAAGCTCTGATATGGCTTTAGAAAAAGACAATATGGTTGATATGGTATATCAATGTACGAGTCAGCTATACTCGTGAAATTGGAACATTAAATTGTAACGTAGAATCTGAGTGGTTCAATGAATTTGATTACTCAACTAAGTTAAGACTAATTAGTATTCTATGTAAATTTATTTATACGCATCTATGGTAGGTTATCCATGGGAAGTGTCTAAAATAGAATGGCTTGGAAGGTCAATAGCCCAGCCTACTAGTTCAAGATTAGGCACATCCAATTTTGATGCCAAGGTCAGCTATATCTAGATTTGCACTAATCCTGTTTCTGAATTAGTTTACTAATTAATTAATCCCACCAAGTAGCTCTTCTCGCCAAATAGGTTGCATAAATTCTGTTTATCTCAGCTGCTGTTATGGAAGGCGTCATTACTTCAAAAACAGTCCAGTCGTTAAACATGCTAAAACAGTTGGATTCAATGCTTTGCCTATTCCACATATAGAAAGACAGTTTTAACAGAGATATAGCATTGTAAGTCATGGTTCAATGCATTTAAAAAAGTAAGAAAAGTAAACAGAATAATACCTACCGTGAGAAACTATTTGTGTGCCATAATTTCCTGCCATCGTTCAGCTTGAATGCTTGCTTTGACTTGGTTCCATCTTCTGAAGGTTGACAACATAGTAGGCGAGCATGCAACGCTTGTCAAGGATCACTACTATATAAAACCTTCAGGTAATTGTGATCTTTCAAGGAGGAGTGATCCACATAATGAATTCGAGGACAAAAACGTGCTAATAGAAAGGATTAGTACATCTGCAATGGCATCAAAACATGCTTTGCCTGTTGAGGAGTATCTTGATATCCTGGGGAGCGCTCGCCGAAAACTTTTTGATGTGAGGTCAAAACGTCCCCGACCCCATCTGGATGATAAGGCATGTTATTTTTACGCAAGCGTCTTTATTTTATTTTTCATTATGTTTAGTGTAATGAGTGATCTATCATTATTGTTATAGGTTATTGTATCGTGGAATGGACTAGTGATTTCATCTCTCGCTAGGGCGTCAAAAATTCTGAAGGGAGAACCAGAGGGAACAAAATTCTACTTTCCAGTGGCTGGCACCAATGTAAGATTTGAGAACCATATTTAAATTTAAGAGATAGGTTAGTCTGATAAATGCGTGACACTTGTATAGTCTCAGCAGACATGTGGAAAATTGTAGACTGGTGATGGTAAATTTTTTGTTAAGCTCTCAATTTCAGTATGTTGAATGAAATCTAGATCCTCATTGTCCTCCAACTCTATGTGTCTTAAAACCAAGAGCTGCATCGCTGGATTTATCTTAGTCCATTAGTTAACTTTTGTTTGTTTCAAATTCGAATTCTTGATGAGTTTTTTGGCTACACGTTTAGTCAACTGTACGTCTCTGATTTGATATTGTTGGTGGCAGTTGCTTTTTCTGTTGTTTGCTTAATTGTTTTTGCTTGTCATATTCAGCCCAAGGAGTACATGGATGTCGCTGAGAGAGCCGCACATTTTATCAGGAAACACCTTTATGATCAACAGACGCGCAGGTTGCAGCATAGCTTCAGGAATGGTCCCTCCAAAGCACCTGGATTTCTAGATGATTATGCATTTCTGATATCAGGTCTGCTGGATATTTATGAGTTTGGTGGTTCAGTCTTCTGGTTGGTTTGGGCGCTCGAACTCCAGGAGACCCAAGTAAGGAAAATTTAGGATCTTCTGGTGAATGGAGCAAGTTCTTATTACTTTTGAACTATTAGGGATTTTTTCATTTTTGGACCTTCTGCCGAAATTAATACGGGCACTAGCCAAAATATGCAAAACCTATATACTGATTTATCTATATTATATATAATATTTATATGTATATTTTGTGTATATAACATGTATATAACATGTATATTATATGTATATTTATACTTAATATACAATACCTATACATTTGCTGACTATTATTCTTTTGAGCGGTCTAAAAATGTATTTATCCGGAACTATTACTTGCAGGACGAATTATTTCTCGACAAAGCCGGAGGAGGTTACTTTAGCACAACTGGTGAAGATCCTTCAGTTCTTCTCCGTGTGAAAGAAGATCATGATGGGGCGGAGCCTTCAGGAAATTCTGTTTCAGTGATTAATCTAGTGAGATTGGCCTCTGTGGTTGCTGGTGACAAATCCAAACTTTACAAAGAGACTGCAGAACATGTTCTGGTGCGCATTTTGCCTTGAAGTCTGTGCATCTTATGTAACTTTGTCAATAAATTCCTGGCTTCCTATTGATCTTGGTTAGTTCTAGCTTCGTATTTTTTGTTGGGAGTTATCTTTCTGGACCGGACCCACTTTTATACCGTCTCCTGAAACACCTGCTCTTCTTTCTTTATTTTCATAAAAAAAATGTTCTCTGGATTTTCTATCAATGTGAGGTGACGTAACACATTATAATAAGACTCATGATCCAGGCAATCCAATCAATAAGTTGTCATAATTTTCTTATCAACCCCCTTTTGGATTGGTTTATGAGATATGAGAGAGGCCAAAATAGTTTGATTTCTTATGTAGTCCATGTGTTGTTGCCAAAATTTGTAACCCTTGCATTTAATAGGCGGTTTTTGAGAAGCGGTTGAAAGATGCAGCTGTTGCTGTGCCACTGATGTGCTGTGCAGCAGATATGCTGGCTTTTCCATCCAGGAAGCAAGTAGTTCTAGTTGGAGTAAAGTCTGCTGAGGAGTTTGAAAACATGGTTACTGCTGCTCATGCAGCATATGATCCTAACAAAACAGTAAGTACTTTGTGGAGTAGCCAAACTGTTCATATCATGTTCTACAATGGTGAATTTTGCTTCTTACTGTACTGATTCTGAATAGGTGATTCACATTGATCCCACCGATGCGGAAGATATGGCATTTTGGGAAGAAACTAATGGAAATATTGCTCTGATGGCGAAGAATAATGCTGCTGCGGACAGAGTGATAGCCCTTGTTTGCCAAAACTTCACGTGTAGTCCTGCAGTCAGTGATCCGAAAGCTCTCGAATTGTTGCTGTCGCAGTAAATACCAGTAGTAGTTCAAGAGAATGTTTATAGAGTGGCGAAAAGCTAGAGAGACAGAGATCGGTTGTTGGTCTCTTTCATGTGTTTACAATAAGGTTCTGCAATGGTGGTTGGTGTGTTCTTGTGAATCAACTGATCGACTATACTACAGTTTATTATCTTTGGACAAGAGTAGTTCAAAGGAATGTACATAAAAAGCTAGATATATAGGCCACTTTTGAGTTTAATGAAATGTTTAATGTAAGGTCAATCCTGGTGTTGGAGAATATTAAGTTCCTCACTTCTCAACAATTGGAGTAAACGCAAAGGTTATGTTTATTAAATAGTTTCACTTTGTGATCAGCTAAAAGTACGAAAATTGCTCTTTTGTCTTTTGGTAATGAATTAATGCAATAGCTTTAACGAGCGGACTTCCTAATTGGCGAGCTAAATGGTCTTTTCATACTTTCTTGCTCACTTTTATAGTTTTATTTGTCTACTATAATTAAAATAACTAAAAGAACTGTTTACTTTTACTTTCTTAGTTTGAAAAATTAAGAGATGATTTATTATTCTATTTTACTCTTATTATTAAGTACACCTTCCGTTTATTTTTACTTGTCCAGTATTCTAAAAATAGATTTTCACTTTTACTTGTCACTTTTAACATATAAAGAAAAGTTTTTTTTTTTTTTTTGTTTTACCTATAGTATTAATTACTCACTTCAATTCATTTTTCAAATCCAATAAAAATATGTACCAATTAATATGGGTACATTGGTAAATTATACACTTCATTTATTATCTCTTAAACAGCGTGAAAAGTCTAAAGTGGACAAGTAAAAGTGAGCAGAGGGACTATTAATTATTTCTCTCAGTATTTAAATAATTGTGATATGGTGAAATTATCATTTTTTTAAGGGGGTGTATCAAGCCATTCATGAGCCAGTATAATAGCCTGTTTGGCCAAGCTTCTAAAATTAGTTTATTTTAAAAAGTACTTTTTTTTAAAAGTACTTTTCAAAAAAGTGACGAAAAGCAATTTGTGTTTGGCCAATTAATTTAAAAAACACTTTTGAACAGCAATTAGTGTTTGGTCAAGCTTTTAAAAAGTGCTTCTATGTGTATTTTTCTCAAAAGTACTTTTCAAAAAAGTGCTTTTGGCAAAAATTATTTTTTTAGCTTCTGAAAAACTGCTTCTGCTACTCCCCGGAAGCACTTATTTTCTCCAAAAAGCTTGGTCAAACACTTCACTTTTTTTCAAATAAGCACTTATTGAAAAAATAAGTACTTTTGGGGGGAAAATAAGCTTGGCCAAACAGGCTATAAATATATAGCGTACCCTCAAGTCATTTGGACAAGTAAATATAAAGGGGGAATATGCAGATGTTTGACCATGCGAGTTGGAATCATGATTTCATATTTTGATTTTAAATCATCGTTTGTTTATGAAATTTGTATAAAATTTTAACTTCAACTTCATATCATGCTTTTAAATCTTAAATTCTCCAAAAAGTATAATTTTGGGATTCCAAATCATGAGTTCATTTTTTTAAAATGTAAAACTTGACCCATAAGTTTATATTTTGTAAAAAGAAATTCATAAGTTGGTTACTATATATTTTTTATTTTTTTTGGAAAATGGTAATTTGCATTCTTCAGCATTATGGAGATGTTGGGGACCTTTAAAAGAAAAACAAAGAGAGAAATACTTACAGAGATCCTAATAATTCTACCAACTGTTCTGTTTCCTCTATATCTTTTTCTTTACACCAAAAATAAAAGATACAATACAATTCCGTTTAACCTTCTGAATGGAATTGGACCTATCTTCAAAATTTCTACTATTTCTTTCTTTCCACACTATCCACCATATGCAGTGTGGGATTATCCTTCACCATGCCTTATGACTCTTACTTCCCCTCTTCTAATCCAACAACCTGGCAGATCTGCAGTATGTTCAGGCATGATCCACTTTGTTTCTGTGAGACTAAGAAAGATGGCCCAAATTTGTGTTGTGAAGCTGTAATGCAAAAATAAATGGTTGTTGGTCTCTTGTGTTTTCCCACATAATGAACACCCAGATACTACAGTCATTCCTTTTTTCTTCAGAACTTCATGTGTCAAGCAAGCCCTCCTAGCCATGTAAAGCATTTTACTTTGGTTGGTGCTAAGTTTCTCCAAAAGCTTTACGTCTGTTGTTTTGCTGGTTGTTTTGCTGGTTGTTTTCCATTTTGTAAGCCCTGCTAACAGTGAAAGCCCTATCTTCACCATGCTTCAATTTCTATGAGTCAGGTGCATTATTGGTGCCAAGAAACATCCCTCTTTCTTCTAGCAAGTTGGCCACTCTCTCCACTTCTCAATCATTTAGTAGTCTCCTAAAAGATAAATCTCAACCCTGTGGTGTCCAACAATCACTGACATTAGCCTCTGGATTGTTGCAAAGAATGAAAATATCTGGAAAGGAATCTCTCAGAGGGGTCTGATTATTCCAGGCATCTCCCCAGAATTTTGTTCTCCTACCATCTCCCACTTTTATATATAAATTGCCTTCAAGCTTTGGCCATAAGTTTCTGGTAGTTCTCCAGACCCCAACCCTACAGGTATCAATGCTGGCCTTACTGCACCAAGGATTGTATGTACCATATTTGCATTTGATAACATCCTTCCATAGAGATTGCCCCTCTTCATTATATCTCCAAAGCCATTTCTCCAATAAACTATTATTCTGCTTTCTCAAATCTCTGATGCCTAAGCCTCTACTGTCTCTGCTTTTCAAAGTAATCTCCCATTTAACCAGATTATAACTTTTAATCACTTTGCAACCATGCCAAAGGAAATGTCACGACCCGCGCCTATGACAGGTATCCGGGGCTAACCATCGAGCACCACTCATTCTATTACTCATCGTACTCATCCTGCGTTCATTCATTATTCTCATGCTTATAATCATAAGGAAAAACATTTTTCATTCTGAAACATATTTACCTTTATATACATAAGCCCTTCGGCTGTCAAAATAATATACATACAATAAGAACATCGTGAGACCATACTACCCACATATACGTATCTACGAGTCTCTACTAGAGTACTAGACATATGGACGAGACAGGATCCCGTCGTGCTCAAAATATATATACACAAAATAATAAGCAATGGCACCTCCGGAATAGTGGAGTGCTCTGAAAATCTGCTGATAGCTCCTATGAATCTAGATCACCTCCCTGTCTACCTGTGGGCATGAACACAGCGTCCAAAGAAAAGGACGTCAGTACGAGTATTGTACTGAGTATGTAAGGCATAAACAACAACAATACATCGATGAAATAAGGAGACATCAAGTGAAGGACAACCTGTAACTGACTGTCAATTTTGATAGAAATAAAGCATGCTAACTCACTTCATAAACATCATCATATCATGTATGCATATCTATATAAGCTGCCCGACCATATAGGTACAGTGTGATCATCATTAGCTTGCGTCCAGGCCTCTTGCGTCCGGGGTAACCATCTCATGTCGCCCACTAGTGGTGTTTGCCCATGCCATCTAGACATGGTGTATACGCTGCCCACCTTAGCGGTGTCCGCCCGGCCATATAGGCGCAGTGTAATATCATCATCATGTACTCATCATAATGCATGCATAGAAACTCAAAGACAACTATACTTTATCGGGGTGACATAAGGTCGTGAACCCCTGATTCCATTATGGAGCATTCATAAGAATTCTGCCTCACCTTGAAGGAATTGACACATAACATGAGTGTATACAATAAACAACATCAATGGATCATAGTTAGAATCATTAGATTTAGAATCTTTAGGCTTAACTTATCATCATCACTATCATGCTCATAACATCTCCCGTTTCTCTATCTCATGTGAAGCTCTTTATAATCATAGACTCATAATTTCCGGGATGTAAGAAAGTCATGGGAAAATAGGAGAATTCATGCCATAGGAGTCATGCCTTAGAAGGAAGGGACTAGCCTTACATACCTTTTCGTTTAACTATTCTATCGCTTGATCGTTCTCCTTCAATGCTCACGTTTCTACCTTCAAGAGAATTCGTATTAACATTAGTTAATCGATCACATGAACATGCTCAACTAAAGCTAGAGAAAATTTGGGCAGCATTTCCTTTGTTTATACAACTTTCCTCATATCATATATCAACTCCCAAACGTCTATAATAACATTCACAACATCATAAGCAACAATCTTCATACATCTACATTATCCACATTTCCCAAATTTCACTTCAATTAATCCATAATTATGGTCATAGTACACTACTACGTTTACTCACATATAATGTTTATCCCATGTTCCTAACATCATTTATGACATAATCATAATCACAACATATCAAGAATCATGACTCATTCCAAACTACTATTCGAAAATGCCACTATTCTCACATTCATGACCCATTTTCTATCTCCTTCTACAATCCAAGTCTTTCAACCTCTCAATACCTTAAACAACATGGAATGATCATAAAACTTACCTTAGATAGTGTGGGAATGAGACTTGAGTGGAAATACTTCACTTGAGCCAAAACCCTAGTTCACTTCCAATGGGATTTCTTGCCTTGGATGAACCCTAGTGAGTTTCTTACACTTGATTTTCTTAGTTTGATAAAGTTGATCATAAATTTCTCTTGAGTTCTTGTGGAAGAAGTGTCGAGAGCTTTCTAGAGAGTTCTTGAAGTGTAGAGTGAGAGAATGAAATAAATTGAATGAAGTTGGGTCCTTTATATAAATCTTAAAATCTGTCCCAACTCAGTGCTACGGACCAACATACGGTCCGTATCTTTTATATGGACCATATGTCTGACCGTATATTCAGTCCAGTGAAAGTCCCCATTCTGGGCAGAACATACGGCCTAACATACGGCCAGTATGTTTTATACGGTTCGTATGTTGGATCGTATAATGCCCAGCTTTCCGAAATTCGTTCTCGTCGATTCGTTTGATCTCCAATCCTTATGGAACCTTCTTAAAACTTCTTTAACACCTCATTAAAAATCTAAAGGACGTTATAACTCTTCTCCAGGACATCATTAAGTCACCATTTCTTGTTACTCATAAATCTCTTCCGATACATAACGTATACCTTGCCTTTCTTGGCAAACTTTCTTCTCTTACCTCGAATGTCTTTGAAATCTCAATTAGGATCATCAAACGCTATTTCTTACTTATTGAAACGTTGTATACTTCGTGCCCTTCGTTAGTCTATTCACTGTGCCTCAACGGAAATTTTTTCGAGGTGTAACAGGAAATCCCTCCTTAATTTGTCCAGTTTCTTCAAAACTTCAGAGGGTATTGGAAATAGTGACATTACATAAGTAGGAAGGTAATCTAACACTGAATTTATAAGGATATGTCTACCCCCTAAAGACAAGTATTGAGTCTTACATCTTGCCAATCTCTTTTTTTGTCTTCTCCACAATGTCATGCCACATCTCTGTATCCTTGTGTTTATTACCTAATGGCATGCCCAAATAGATTGTAGGCATGTTATCCACTTTACATCCCAGAATATCTGCAAAACTTTGAATATTAGCCACCTCCTTGATTGGGAACAAATTGCTTTTCCCCCAATTCACTTTCAAACCTGAAAAAGCTTCAAAAAGCAGTAAGATTATTTTGATGAATCTTATTTGTTCCTCCTGAGGTTCACAGAAAATAACAGTGTCATCTGCATAAAGCAGATGACAAATTTCTTTGACTTGATCATTGTTTCCCCCCATCTGAAAGCCTTTAATCCATCTGTTTTGGATTGTTCTCCTCGTCAAGCTATCAAAACCTTCCATTGCTAAGATAAACAGGAAGAGGGGGAGGGGGTCACCCTGTCTAAGTCCCTTTTCTGAGGGAAAGATGCCCACTGGTTCACCATTCACTAAAATAGAAAACCTAATAGTGCTGATACAATAATTAATCCACCCGAGCCATCTTTCTCCAAAACCCATTTGTTTTAAAGTATTCAGTAAGAACTTCCAGTTTACATGATCATATGCCTTTTCAATGTCCAGCTTGCACATTATACCTGGTTCAGCACCTTTCAGTTTTGAATCCACACATTCACTTGCAATAAGTGTGGCATCCATTATTTGTCTCCCTTTTATAAATATCATTTGATGCTTGTTGACCAACTTATCCACCACCTTCTTTCAACCTTTCAGCAAGTATTTTGCTATCACCTTATATATGCATGTGATTAGACTTATTGGTCTGAAGTCTTTCAACTCAGAAGCACCTGCTTTCTTGGGGATGAGAGCCACAAAAGTTGCTTGAAGCTTTTCTCAGTTCTTTGGTTAGCATAGAACTCCTGGACAACACACTTTATATCTTCTTTCAATAATTCCCAGAAAGAGAGGTAGAAAGACATAGGAAATCCATCAGGCTCGGGTGCCTTCTCCATAGCACAAAGTTTAATGCTTTCCAGAATCTCCTTCTTCTCAATTTGTTTTTGTAACTCTTCCTGCTCTTCTTCATTAATACAAGTAACCCCTTCTAGTTGTAGTTCTGGCCTACACAATTCTGTCTCCTTGTATAAGTTCTGGTAGAAACTTTGAATTGCTCCCTTCATAGCATTAGGATCAGTGATATTGCACCCTTCCACATTCAGCATGTCTATGGAGTTAAACCTCTTATGTGATGTTGCTATCCTGTGGAAATATTTAGTATTTTTATCTCCCTGCTTCAGCCACTGTATACTGGATCTTTGTCTCCACCCTATCTCTTCATTTCTGGCCACTTCCTCATAGTTCATAGCAAGATTAGTCTTTTGCAATAGTTCATCATCGGTCAATCTTCTTTGTTCCTGGATGGTCTCCGGTTTGGCCAGTTGATGAAGAATCTCTTCCTTTTTTTTAAATGTAAAACTTGACTCAAAAGTAACAATATTGGTTCGTCTTTTCGGTCATCTGATCGGAAATGCATCGGCGTGAAGAGATTGTTCGTATCATGTGGAAGATTATATTAAAGAGTGGTTACACTACAACTCATGTTCAATTTTTCTTTTTATTAAACTAAAGTCGATCAATAGATGTTGTACTTTTAGAACTGTCTTCTAGTAGCGTATTTACTTTGTTATGAACTATGGTTTGCTCATTTAGTAAGATTATAAGAATTGGGGAATTTTGATAGTTTTCACAATTTGTGGGATTTTTATGTTTATGAGAAAAAATACAAACTTAAGAGATTCAAATTGCATGTTCAAATAAAACTTCAAATTCAAATCAACTCAGATTTCAAAACATGTTTCAAATCATGTCCAAATAGGGCTTATGATTAGAAAAACCGAATATTATTGATTTACTTTATCATATTGCAGTTTATGTGCTATGATGATTTCTTCGTTTTGTCTTTTTCCCATTTTGGGGTGACTGTTTAATATTCTCCCTTCAGTGCTTTGCCTGTCTGGATGGATCGGTAAATGGGTGAGATGATTATGCTGATTTCAGCAGACATAATATTTTAAAACAGAAAACATGTATGTTAAAAAATAGGAGTAGGTGAGAATCTCTTTCATATGGTACTTGTATGTACCTGAATGCTGCTTGTCTTAAAACCATTATCTAAATGTACTTCTTTCCCTCCCTTTTGCTTATCAAGCACTTATATTAAAAATATATACAGTACATGTATTTTAACAAATTAAGAGAGTATTATTTATTTATCTAATTTTACTTATATCATCAAGTAATTATTTTCTAAACTAATTAGAGTATTAGTAATTAAATTTGAAATTTAAAATATCATTAAATAAAATAAATATCTAATTAATACTTTTTTTAAAGTACAACATACAAACTGATCAAATAAAAGAGAACAAAAGAAGTACAATAGAGCTTCCCTTAAGTTTGTTACCATCCGAAAAAAAAAGATAGTTGTCTTGAAGTTTCCAATCAAACATACTAGTTAAAAAGAATATCTAGATGAAAAGTACAATCAAACACTTTTATATAAAGAAATCAAAGATTGTTTATGCTGGATCATAGAATATTATTTGGTATATATATATATAATTGGAATATACGCTTTAAACTCAAAGGAAATATTAATTTTGGACAACAACGTAAAGTCTTAGAATTTCATAACTGAACTAGCTTACAAGTTAAATTTTGATAATAGGTCGCTTGTGCAAAATTTGGTTATCCCCTGGGATTAATGCTATCAGCTTCAAATTGAAGGTCTTTTACTGATTTACTATATGAAGGATCACATTGGCTAATTTAAAAAGTGACAACATTAAGAATGTATATAACTAGATGTGCAATACTTGATACTTTCTTGCCCAATTGGCCACACCCACACGAATGTAATTATAAATTATTTATAACACGCAGAATTAATTGGAAGGGGCCAGCCAGGCCCCAGTTGTAACGCCTTTTTGAATGAAGGGGAAGAAAAACTACCCCACTATTATTACCGCTGATTCAAAATAAGTGTATACTTAACCTTCAAAACACCTCTTAAAAATTTATAAATTTCTAAAAATAATGGGTATTTAAAGTAAATTGTCCTTAATTAAATACTATTTCTAGTTAATATAGTTTCTTGATTACATAAAAATTCACTTATCTAAATAGGGGTAAATTTAAAAGAAAATAATCAATTTTTTATTTATTACGTAGGTGGACACTTATTTTGAACGAAAATAAAAAGGTTGAAATGAACATTTATTATGAACCGGAGAGAGTAGGGTTTTCTTTTTTGTTGAGAAAGTACACTATTAAGTTATTTAAACAATAACGACAAAATTATTAACGATTATGGTATAGTAGTAAAATCTCCGTTCATAATTTGAGGTTTCAGATTTGAATCTTTAATGTAGAGTCGCTTTAGTAGAAAGTGTTTTATCCCTAAGATAAAATTACCGACGCTAACTCAAGTTAGTCGAGTCTCAGAGCAATTATCGAACACTAAGTTAAAAGTTCGAAAAACGGTTAAAGACAGATATGATAATAAGTAATAAAACTTCGTAATATTAGTTTGAAGCTCAAACTGTGATTAAATGCCGTCAAACTAACGAAGTATAAAGTCTTTTAAGATTGTTATGGGTGGCTGCCAAATTCTAGCATATACTTCCAATAATAATTTAATAGTATAAGAAGAGAAGTCACGTGAGCATATTGCAGCCACAAGAAATACGTCATGCAATGAGACGCGTAAGGGCATTTCCAACCCAAAAAATGGCGCAAACACCAAAATGGTGTAAATTAACTCCAACTCATTGTATTATTTTTTACACCAAAAAAAAATATTTCTTTTATATTCTTCTCTCTTCTATATTATATTATTTTCTTTTACTTAAATTTTATTTTTTAATTTCATAAAAAAAATCCTTTTTTCTTTCTTTTTTACATATCCATCCCATGTAATTCATAATCCTTTGTTATATAATCATTTAATATAAAATTATTTTATACCTTAAATTTTTAAATAATATAAATTGTAAGCAACTATTGATAAAATATAATTAAATAAATATTACATTAAGGTAGAGTTTATTTTAATTTCTACATATATATTCAACTTCCATGATTAGTACGTTGCTCCCATAAATGCTCTATTAATGCATTATGAAGTGCAAAATGAGCATCTTTGTTCTTAATTTTTTCGTGTCGAGCTAAAAATTGTTCAAATCGGTAATTTTCATCAACTACCATTTCTACTGTTGGAGTTGGACCTTCCCAAGCATCTTGAATTGGTGCATTAAAATCACACTCATCCTCGATTATCATGTTGTGCAGTATAATACATGTAGTTAATATATCATGTAGCACTTCTTTTCTCCAAAAACGCGACTGCATATTATATTTTATATTTGCACTTCTCATTTTTGCGATGGTTATATTTTTTTTTGTACAATTATAACTTATAATAAAATTAACTCACGATTTTATATAAAAATAATACATACGAAAATTAATTTATAAAACTTACACTCCAAAATTAAGATGTAAAATTAATATTATAAGATATTACATAAAAAATAATTAGGTATATCAGGAATCTAAATGGAAAAATTAAAATTTATAATATGTTAAATTAAAAGTGTTATATAATAAAAAAAATATTAATGAATAGTAATGGTGTAGATGGATAGGTATATTAGGAATTTAAATGTAAAAATTAAAATTTATAATATGTTAAATTAAAAGTGCTATATAATAAAAAATATTAATGAATAGTAATGGTGTAGATGAATAGTATTGGTGCAACACTATTCATGCTCCAAAATGATGCAAAAAATAGTGCAAGGTTGGAGTTCCAAAACATCATTTTTTGCACCAAAATAGCATTTGGTGCAAAAAATGGTGCAAGGTTGGAGATGGCCTAACATGTTGGATGAGATTAAAATTTAAACGTGCTTTTATTAGAGAAATCCCAATTGAATTACAAAGTTCTAACAGTGTAACAATGTTTTTTCTTTCTCATTGAAAATAATTTTTAAATTTTGAGGTTTTGGTTTTATAAATATACAGTTAATAAAGTCCTGAAATACAGTAAGTAATAGATAACTGATTGTGTTCATTAAAATTGTATTTTATGTTTCACTTTATGTTGCACTATTACTGGAGAGTCAAAAAGATTTTTTTTCATTGTGATTTTTCAATTTTTCTGTATTAATAACTTATTATTGTGACTTAAAATATTTTAATTTTAATTTTTAAGTATCACAATTATACTTCAAAAAACATGAAAATCCGATATCCACATTCACCACCGAAGATTAAGTAATTTAATCATCGTACTTTATACTTGAAAAGTTAATTGAAATAGAGGAAGTATTGATAACACACTTTTTTTTAGATTCAAAGGAACAAGGCAATTATGTATCCTACTAGTAATATTAGACGTATAAGAAATTTCTATCCAAGACTTAGCCTTTAAATTTAGTTTCAGATTTCAGTTTCAAACATCTTTTTAAATTTGTATATAAATAATAAACAGCAGTCGGGTGGTGCCTGCAATAACCTAATCACTCTATTCCCAGTTTGCAGGAACTTTTCGAAGATTTCTACTATATTATTATTCCTTAGTCCTTGTTAGGATGTGATCTTTATCAATCCTTAGTCCTTGTTAGGATGTGATCTTTATCAATGGACTAACTAAAACTATAGGGACAGAAAAAAAAAAACAGAAAACAATAAAAAAAATTATGACTTCTCGGATCTCAGCATCTTCTGAAAAATGCTGGCAAAAGTAGTCTTAAATAATTAAAAATAATGACTTTGTGGCCTTTTTTAGATGCTCGGTATCACAATAATAGCAAACGCACTAAAGGATGTGATACATCGGATGAGGCTGCTCCACCTTTAATCATAGGTTTCGGATTTGAGCCTCGGGAATGAAAAAATCTTTAGTAAAGAGCGCTTCCCTCCAAATGGGACCCTAAGTGGGGTGAATACGGATATAGTCAGGCTCCAATGCGGGTACTAGACATGTACAGGGTGGGAAACCAAAAAAAATAAAATAATAATAATAATAATAATATCAAACGCATCTAATATTGAATGGCGTTTAATTTTGTACTCTCCGTAAAAACTTAGATATATTGGAATTTCAATAAATCACATTATTTTATTTTAATTAAGTAATAAATTGAGATAAGAACATATATTAACCAGCCATACCAAGTAATATAAATTTATGAATAAATAACATATGTCATGATTCACGAATTTTTAATGGGATGCAGACATTGCGCACAAATAAATATTTTCTCTCTCCCAATTGTTAAAAAAGGTTCAGGCTAATTCCATTATCTGTCGGGCTCGTTAAAATCACATTCTAATGTTTAGACTAGAAACTGGGTTATTAAATGGCCGAATTTGAAATTCATTAGAATTAAAATAGCATGCTATGGGTGTGTTCGGGATGAAGTTGTTGATGATAATACAATGAAATTACAATTACAATTGAAAAATAAAATGAAGAAATAAAATATCTTCGGCTGAGGCGCGGATATCTCGCTCTCTTTAAGGAGATTCAAGCCCACTGCAGCAAATCTACCGGTCCAGCAGGAATCTTTCTGACTTGTCCCCTCTAGGATACAATAGCCCGATCACGTCGTACAACTCAACAAACTCTGGACAAGATGTTGAGTCCAAAGCTCCACCAAAAAGAAGAACACCTTCCTTCAACTAACAAACTCTCTTTTTTTCTTATTTTTCAAGAACTCTCCAAAGTATATATTTTTCTCTCTACCACCAAAAGCTAAGGAAGACTTCTATTTATAGTTTAGAAAATCATCCTAGAATTGAATAGGACATGAATGAGATAGTAAAATAGGTAGATAATTGAAGAATTATTATATGGAGGTTACGTGAGTTACAAAGGAAGAATAGTGGCCATATTCTTACCACTAACTGATGTGGTTTAAAGGAAAATTAAGGCCAAAAACGGAGAGTCCACTTCTGCCTATATGACACTAACTGAAAGGAGTAAATGTGATAAATGGATAAAGGAGTTTCAAAGGCATTAAACTCCACATTCTGCCATGAACTGAACGTGGTCATGGACCATTTCAAAGACACTTTAAAAGCAGCACTTTAATATATTAATTTGTAATATTAAAATGCTAAAAAACATTTACAAGCCTGTTACAGAATAATGCACTCACACCATAAGGAGAGAATAAATAAAATAGTGCATTTTTCTCAATAAGTCATCATATGATTCGTTTTTCCTATTGAACCTGGTTATCGGATCTCTAGTCCCCAGGTTGGGTTTCCTCATATACGACTCATGAATTTATGGGCTTCAATCCCATCCCCCTCAAAATGCTCCAGACCCTTTCTCTTGTCAAGACCTTGGTTAGTGGATCTGCAAGATTTGACATAATCAACGTTAATGGTACCACTTGTCAAATATGATCTCACTGTACTGTAGGTCTGGATTTACCGTTGTAATAACGGTTTTGAACTCTACCAATTGCAGCGGTGCTATCACAATGAATTAAAATAGGAGGAATTGGTTTTTCAAAATAAGAAATTTGAAATAATAAATCTCTTAACCAATTCGCTTCTTCACTAGCTGAAGCTAAAGCAATTAGTTCAGCCTTCATGGTAGAGTTAGCAATAATAGTTTGTTTTTTTGATTTCCAACAAATAGCACCACCTGCCAACGTAAAAATATAACCAGTGGTAGAACAGGAATCACCAAATAAAGTGTTCCAATCTGCATCAGAAAAGCCTTCAAGTACAACAAGATAGTTTTTATAAGACAAGCCACGATTTTTTCTACCCACTAAATATTTCATAACTCTCGTTATGGCATGCCAATGTTCATTACCTGGCTTGCTTGTAAACCTGCTAAGCACTCCAACTGCATACGCAATATCAGGTCTAGTGCAATCAATCACATATCTCAAACTTCCAATTAAGTTAGCATATTCCTTTTGATTTATCACATCATTTTCACTTTGAACAGGAAACAAGTGAACACTTGAATCAAAAGGAGGTACAACATGCTTGCAATCAAGAAAGTTATACTTTCTCAAAAATTTCTCAACATAATGTGACTGGTCAAGGAAAATTCCATCACATGTTTTAGTTATTTTTATTCCAAGAATAAAATTTGCCTCACCAAGATCTTTCATGTCAAAATGGCTTCTAAGAATATTTTTAGTTTCACCAATAACATTCATGTTAGAGCCAAAGATCAATAAATCATCAACATAGAGGCAAACAATTACATGTGAATTATTCCAAGACTTATGATAGATGCACTTATCACACTCGGTCATTCTAAAATCATTCTCTATCATGCAGGAATCAAATTTCTCATGACATTGTTTTGGTGCCTGTTTCGAGCCATATAGGGATTTAGCAAGTTTACACACTTTGCTTTCTCCGCCTGCTTCAATAAAACCTTCGGGTTGTTCCATATAAATTTCCTCATTTAGGTCCCCATTTAAAAAGCAGTTTTTACATCCATTTGGTGAATATGCAAATAAAAAATTGCAGCAATTGCAATTAAAAGCCTTATAGATGTAATTCTAATTACCGGAGAAAAAGTATCAAAAAATTCTAGGCCTTCTAGTTGTTTAAAACCCTTAGCAACTAGTCTAGCCTTATATTTATCAACAGAACCATCCAGTTTTAACTTTTTTCTAAGGACCCATTTACACCCAATTGTTTTACAATCCGGTGGAACTCAACTAACTTTCAAGTTTTATTAGAAATAAGTGATTTCATTTCATCATTTACAGCCTCTTTCCAAAAAATAACATCATGTGAAGATAAAGCTTCTTGTAAATTGAGAGGATCATCCCCAACATTAAAAACATAAAAATCAGGACCAAAAACTTTTTCTACTCTAGCTCTTTTACTTCTTCTTAACTCAAAATCATCACTTTCTTTTATTTTTCAAAACAGAAGTAGAAGAACTAGGTAGTGATAAAATATTTTCGTTAGTCCTATGACCACCCCCACTATTTTTAGAATCAAATGGAAATTTATTTTCATGAAAAATAGCATCACCTGATTCTATTATTATATTATCTTCAAGACTAAAAAATCTATAGGTTGTACTATTTGAAGCATAACCAAGAAAAGCACAAATAGTAGCTTTTTTACCCAACTTAGAAATTTTGGGATCCATTAGCCTTACATAAGCTAGACACCCCAAACTCTTAGATATCCCAAATTTGACTTGTGACCTTTCCACAATTCAAATGGTGTTAATTTCGTCTTTTCATGAGGCACACGATTCAACACATAACAAGCAGTTAAAATAGCTTCACCTAAAAAATTTAGAGGTGCACTAGACTCAATAAGCATGACATTTGTTAACTCAATCAAAGTTCTATTTTTTCTCTCCGCTACTTAGATGCAGGAGAATAAGGTGGAGGAGTTTCATGAATTATTCCCAATGATCTAACAAAAGAATTAAACTCATATTCTCGGCCTCTATCACTTCTAATTCTTTTTATTTGTCTACCAAACTGGTTTTCAACCTCATGGAGATAAATTTTAAAATTTTCAAATGCATCACTTTTATTTTTCATCAAGAAAACATATGTATACTTAGAAAAATCATCAATAAAAGTGATAAAATATCTATTTCCTCCACAAGTTAAAATTCCTCCAAGTTCACAAATATCAGTATGGACTAACTCTAACAATTCAGTTTTTCTTTCAACTTGAAAATGAGGCCTTTTTGTGATTTTGGCTTTACTACAAGCCTCACATTTTTCAAAATCCTTTTTAATCATTGGGATTAATCCTAAACTACTCATGATTCCCACATAACGATTATTAATATGACACAAACAAGCATGCCAATAATTAGTAGAAAGCATGTAAACAGAACTAGTAACTTTATTCATCTCAACCTTCAACTTGAACATCCTATCACAAGCATACTCCTTTCCCACAAAAATACCTTTTTTCACTATCACATATTGGTCAGACTCAATAATCTGTTTGAAGCCTGTCTTATTAAGAAGAAAACTAGACATCAATTTTTTTTTCTCATAGAAGGAGTAAAAAGTACATCTTTTAATGTTAACACCCTTCCTGAGGTAAAGCTCAACTCGACATCTCCCTTTCCAAGCACTTGAGTAGAATGTGAATCACCAAGCATGATGGTTTTGGGCTCCTCAAATGGAGTATACAATTTGAACCAATCTTTGTCATAGCAAACATGACGGTTTGCACCAGAATCAGCCCACCATCCATCAACATTTTCAACTATATTTATGTCTGTTATCACCGCCACAAGTGGCTCTTCGGTAACGTTAGCCTGAGGTGTAGGGCCACGTTTCCGAAACTTGCAAAATCGAGCAATATGCCCACTGTTGTCACAAACAAAGCATGGTCCTCCATTTTGTGCTTGTTGATTTTGTGCTTGATTATTACCAACCATTATTTTTCTTGGGAGGTCTACCATTATTTTTCTTGAATATTTTCTTCTTAGGCTTCATAGAGGTATTTTTGTTAGCATTAGGAACAACATTATTTGAAGTAATTAAATTTACCTAGTTTGTGATGGGTTGTAAGTTGCTTTCTTCCGTTTGCAAAAGTGCATCTTGGCCCCTTGCCTCTTCTTCCATGCGGATTCGCATAATCAACGTCTCAAGTGAAGTTTCCTTTTATTTGTGGAGCATAGTTTTTTGAAATTCCTTCCATGAAGGTGGAAGTTTATCTATTATGCCACAAACAATAAGGTTATCTCCAAATTTTATCTCCTCGGACCTTAGCTCTCCAACGATCATTATGAAGTCTTGAGCTTGGTCTACCACTGATTGGTTGTCCACCATTTGAAAACAAAAAAATCTACTAGCAACATATTTTTTCACTCCAGCCTCCTCGGTATCATATTTACTCTGCAATGTTTTTCAAATTTTCTTTGCAGTAGAGTAAGTTCTATCATAATAATCATAAAAATTATCTGATAGACAATTTAGAAGATAATACTGACACTTGTAAGAATCCTCGTCATACTTTTCAATTTTTTCGTAAAGAGAAATAAGTTCTTCATCATTCATGGAAGAGTTATCTACTTTATTTGGATTCTTCTCAACTAACACATAAGAAACATTGAGAAGACTTAAGTAGAATAGTACTTTACCCTTCCATCTCTTAAAATGAGTACCGTTGAACCGAAATGGCTTGTTAAGATCTCCCACTTTGATATCCACGGATTTTTCAATTGTAGCCATTTGAATCTCCTTAAAATTGTTGATGATAATACAATGAAATTACAATTACAATTGAAAAATAAAATGAAAAAATAAAAATATCTTCGGCTGAGGCGCGAATATCTCGCTCTCTTTATAGAGATTCAAGCCCACTGCAGCAAATCTACCGGTCCAGCAGTAATCTTTCTGACTTGTCCCCTCCAGGATACAATAGCCCAATCACGTCGTACAACTCAACAAACTCTGGACAAGATGTTGAGTCCAAAGCTCCACCAAAAAGAAGAACACCTTCCTTCAACTAACAAACTCTTTTTTTTTCTTACTTTTCAAAAACTCTCTAAAGTATATATTTTTCTCTCTACCCCCAAAAGCTAAGGAAGACTTCTATTTATAGTTTAGAAAATCATCCTAGAATTGAATAGGACATGAATGGGGTAGTAAAATAGGTAGATAATGGAAGAATTATTATATGGAGGTTACATTAGTTATAAAGGAAAAATTGTGGCCATATTCTTACCACTAACTGATGTGGTTTAAAGGAAAATTTAGGCCAAAAACGGAGAGGCCACTTCTGCCTATATGACACTAAATGAAAGAAGTAAATGTGATAAATGGATAAAGGAGTTTCAAAGGCATTAAACTTCACATTCTGCCATGAACATGGACCATTTCAAAGACACATTAAAAGCAGCACTTTAATATATTAATTTGTAATATTAAAATGCTAAAAAACACTTATAGAAGTAAATCGTTCTTGGAAAATAAGCCTTTTCTTACTTATTTTTTTTTATATTTGATACATATAAAATATTTTTCGAAAAATATTGTATATAATCTAGTCAAATACTATGGAGGTATGATGATGAGAGGTGGGCCGGGGTAGGGTGGTGGTGTGTTAGGAGTGAGGTGGGGAAGAAAATAACCCACAGAGTGGGGAAGAAAATAATCCACGGACTTACTTTTTGTACTCTCATCAATGAAATTATTTTTAAGAACTTAGTTTATAAAAAAGAAATCTTAGCAAATAGCAATATTTTTTAAAATATTAAAACCATCCAAAAATATTTTCCTTCCTTTGAAACACACCCCATAACTTTGTGATGCCTATGAATAGTCATAGTTGACCTGACCACCAAGTCTCAATTTTCAACTCCCAAAAAGAAAGTATTTTGACTCGATTGCTTTTGCAATCAAAACTCTAATAAGTCGGTCAAAAAAAGGTGCTCCTCAAAAGACCTACCGCTGCATTAAGAAAATGAAAATGAAAATGATAATGAAATGTAACATGCACCAAAGTGAGAATTTGACAACAATCTGACACCTCCCATCTAAGTACTTATCTCCATACCGGATATTTCTAAATCAAGTACTAACCATCACTTTTGACAAGTAGTACTAACATAATTTAATAATTTTTTTTTATTATAATAATTATTTCAGTTGGAATTTTTTTTCAAAATTGAATCATGAAATTGTACCAAAAATCAACAATATGTCCTCAAAATTCCATAAATTAACTATATTATCAATTAAAATATATAATTAACTACCTTTTGTTTTAAGAAGTATAAAAATAAATATCAAATAATATATCTAAGAAATTTACTAAATAAATATAAGTTCTCTTTTTGCCTTTTGTAGAGAGCTTTAACTGTACTCTTATTTCCATAGTGAATAATTCTAGATCAAGTACTAACCATCACTTTTGATGAGAACTAACATAAAGACATTAAGCTTAAAATGGAAAATGCCTAAACTCAATTAGGTAAAGTAAGCTAGATTTTTATAACAACCTTAGATTATATAACGAGATATTTTAATTTTGTACGCATCTTGCAATAACAAAATAAGGCAATAAAACGTTATTTTATTAGAAATATTTAAAAACAATTTCATTTAAATAGTAAAATCCATTATTGTTTTATCAAGTAATATTTTGCTTTTCATTTATTTATAATCTATTAAATTAATATGTGCTTAGTATACTAACATGAAGACACAAAGCTTAAAAAAACATGAAGACACTAAGCCAAATCTCTAATTTCACGGAAAATAAAGTCTCCCTACTCGTATTAGTTACAATAATTTAAAGTTTGTGAACCAAAATTCGAGTTACAATAGAGTATTATAAAGATAAATTTGATTATATCATGGAAAGCCGACAAAATATTTTATCTTATTGTAAATATATCAATTAAAGCGTCATTTATTTAGAAAGATTTTTATGAGTGTAACTGCTTTACATCACATTTATTGTATACTCTAATAAGTTGCACTTGGTACTAACCAACACAATTTAGTGCTAACATGACGGTTCAAGCTGAATTTATGGTTCACAAAAATAAAACATTCCTGCTCGTTAAATTTATTCAAGATTACTAAATTCTAGATTCAATTTGCAATAGATTATACATCTGAATACAAATAATAAAACATTATCTTATTATAAATGTTAATTAAAATATTGTCTTTTGGATAATACGGTTATTTTACTCGCTCGTTGAATTTATTTGGGATTTCTAAAACCTAGATTCAATTTGCGACAAATTATACACTGAATAAAACGATATCTTATGATAAATGTTAATTAAAGCAAGTGCCTTTTAGATAATACGATCATATTGCTCAGTCGTTAAATGTATTCAGAATTTTTAAAATCTAGATTTAATTCGCAACATATTACACATCGAATACGAATAATAAAACGTTACTTTATTATAAATGTCGATTAAAGCAGTGTAGTTTAGATAAACGATCATATTATCAAGTAAGAAATTTACTTAAAATTGAAACAAACTTAAACAAAATAAAATAAGGATACATAGAATCATATCATCAACCTAAATTAATTATGGATTGAAATCTTCTATGAGATTTTTCTTTTTACGTAATAAATTAAAAAGAAAGGACAAGCTCATAGAGTTTAACATTGGTAAATAGTAAGTTGTTACAAAACTCAAACAAGTAATATTATGAACATTACAACCTCTCTATCTCCCAAAATAAGATAAGATCAGCATATAATTCTATTATTTCCAAGTTCGTAGAATTATACTGGATACATTATTGCTGTTGTTTTAATAATATGAACTATTTATTAATTTACCTTATAAGAAAACAAAGTGGAAGATGTATGTAATGTAGCTTGTTAGGTCATCGGTTTGTGCTTCTATCTGTCATAAGTGTAGATATTACTCCATTAACTTAATAATAATAATAATAATTCTTACAAAGAAAAAAGAAAAAAAAAAAGGAAAAATAAACGCGGCTGGTAATACACCAAAAGCATTTTCCTTTCTCTTTCTTCATTTCTCTCTCTCTCTCTCTCTCTCTCTGCTCATAGTTTTTGAGTTTGAGCTTTACAAAGATCGATCCAAGCTTTAAAAAAAACAGTTTTTTTTTTCTTCTTAAAATCCATATCAGTTTTTTTTTTATTTATTTAATCATTTTTATTGTTGGGTTTTGATTTATTTAATTTTTCATGAATTAAAAGTCAGCTGGGGTTGGTAAAATTTGCTGGTTTTTTTTAAGGATCTTGATTAGTTGAGCTGAAAAGTTTTGAGTTTTGAATAAATGGGTTTTGAATTTTGTGTGTTGTAGTTGAAGTTTAAGGCCTTTGGGTGTGTAAAAAGTGAAAAATCTTGGAATTATTTATTTGAATGATTTCTGTTGGGAGTAGAGATGGAAGAAAGAGGATAGGTTTAGGGTTTGATGTAATGATGGAAGAAACCGAGCTTGAAGAAGGAGAGGCTTACTGTTATGATAACAATAATAATGATTCAAACATTGACCCTGATGTTTCTTTCTCTTACCTTGTGAGTTTCTTCTTTATTCTTTTGCATTTACTGTTGACCACTCTTGCTATGTTTTTGTTGTTGTTAGTGTTGATCACTCTGAGTATGTTGTTGTTCTTGTTGTTGTTGTTGTTGTTGATCACTCTGAGTATGTTGTTGTTGATGATGATTGTAGTTTTGGACTTATAATTTGAGATCGAAGCATTATTAGTTTTTAGATTCTGTTGTATACTCTATTTAATTGTAATTGGTTCATTTTAGCTCATGTCTTGATCAATCTATATACTGTTGTCTATCTGTTGCAACTCCAGCTCCGGCAACGGCTGCTCAATATAATTAGTGGCCTAAAACCAAATTTTAATCAGAGGCTTGATAAGGAAATGGAAAAGGAATGTTATTAAACCTCGGGAATAAAGAGGCTTGATGTCTTTAGATTGAAGCATATTAGTTTTCAGATTCTGCCCCATACACTATTTAATTGTAATTGGTTCATTTTAGCTCATGTCTTGATTAATCTACATATTGCTGTCTGTTGCTCGGTTTAATTGTCGGCCTAAAGCCATACTTTAATAAGAGGCCTTCTGATGTCTAAGGAAACTTAATAAGGAAATGGGAAAGGAATGTTGCTAAACCTTAAGAAAAATGAGCAAAATAATTCTGATAGAAACGGGAAGGTAATTAGCTTATATTGAGAAAGAAATTTAGCTTAATTGTTAACCAAATTCCATTACCAAAATACAAAAATAACAATTAACTCAACCAAATCCAAGAAAGTAGCATAAAATTTGGAACGTTTTGGTTTATAATTTTGTGGCAGGCAGGTGGAAGATAGTTGAAAAGAATCTCCGTGGCGTTAATAATAATGTATTTCCTCTGTTCCATTTTATATTGACCCCGATGTTTCTCTATCTTACCTTGTGAGTTTCTTCTTTATTTTCTTCCGTATAGTATTGATCATAGTTATGGATATATAATTGAGATCCAAGCATTTTTAGTTTTACATTGTAATTTGTTCGTTTTAGGTCATGTCTTGATCAATCTACCTACTGTTGTATAATTGACGGCCTAAAGACAAACTTTAATAAGAGGCCTTACCAAATGGGAAAGGAATGTCCTTAAACCTTAAGAAAAATTAGCAAAAAAATTTCAATTGAAACGGGAAAGTAATTAGCTTATATTGAGAAAGAATTTTACCTTAATTACTTCAAATCCTCAACCAAATCCAAGAAAGTAGCGTAAAATTTGGCACCTTGTGGTTTATAATTTGTGGCGGGCGGCGGAAGATAGTTGAAAAGAATCTCCTTAGCATTAATTATAATGTATCTCCTCTGTTCCTTTTTATATGACACTCTTTTCATTTTAGTATGTTCCACAAAGAGTAATAACTTTCCATGTTTAGAAAATGTTTAACTTTAAACTTCCCATCTTATCTTTATGACATACTCTAATTGTCATGGAAATGTCGTGGCATGTTTAAGACAATAAGTTCTTAGGGTACTTTTGGTATGTGTCAAAAGTCTGTCTTTCCTTAAAGTCTGTGTCTAGTCCAACACTACCATGAAGTTGACTACTGCCAAATACATTTAAGTAAAATTAGGTGAGATTAAATTCAAGAATTCACCAACAGCAGAAAATGTTGATTCACCAGTGTCTAAATCAACTTTTCTCAAGCCATATAAACATCTTTGTAAATCTTGTGCGATTAAACGATATCATAGATCTGTGTTCGAAAATTGACAAGCCAACAAAAACCTCAATAGTAAGGGGCAGTTGGCTTTGTGTTGGAGGTGCTCCTGATTCTCCCGGTTAAATTGTAAATATACTTATATGCTTCAATATGGTTACTGTTGTGTTCTTTGAAAGCTAAAACGCAGCTAGCTGTGGCAGCCACATCACAACATATCAATCAACTATGCGTCAACCCAAACTAATTGGGATCGGGGATTTATGTGTAATACTTCCGTTCTATTCATTGCAGTATTAAAAAAAAATCTCTTTTAAGGCAAAGGGGTTCTCTAAAACTGGAAGTTCGTTAAATCTCAACTTAACCCTACACTGATATATATATTTAGCTAGACTAAAAGATACAGAAGAATGTGATAGGATTAAGTTTGTAATTCTATTGCATTTAGAGAGAAGTGATTAATATCATTCCAACATTGATATAAAATTGTGTTAGAATTTTTCTCTAATTCGGAAATTATAGTACTCCTTTGATGTGATTTATCATGATTTTAAGCAAGAATGCATTGACTCTGTCCAAGTACTGTGATGTCGGAAAAACCCAGCATTTGCTCATTCTATTTTTTGCTTCATGACTTCTCTATCTAGAGTTGGTTTAGGGGCTAGTTAGTGAGTTGATGGAAATTTTCTGGTAAGTGTTGTGTATTAGTGTTTATAACTGCATTACGCACCTCTGATGGCAACACTCTTCCAGTTTCTCATGTATCTATTCTTTCATTCTGTCAAGGATGAGAAACTCCACAATGTTTTGGGACATTATCAAAAGGATTTTGAAGGTGGAGTTTCAGCTGAGAATCTGGGTATGTAATACCAGAAGCACAAGTTTGCAGTGACGAGGCTTATGCCATGAGCTGATGATTGTTGATTTTGCATTTGTTGACAGGGTCAAGATTTGGCGGGTATGGTTCATTTTTACCTACTTATCAGCGTTCTCCCTCTTGGTCTCAGCCAAGGACTTCACCAGAAGCCAACAACAATAACAGACAAATAACACCACACAATCTGCTCCCTGAGGTACGTAACTTTTGAATGAATCCAAATGATTTTCTTATATGCTAGTTTACTGCAATGGAGAGGTAATATGTTTTCATGTTGATATTCTACTTTTACCTAGCAATATGCATCTTTCAATTATACAGGGTGGTCGACAAACCTCGTTAGGATCATCATGCACTTCTCTGTCAGGAAGACCTGTAGCATCTTCTGCCCGTTTACCTGCACTTAGGGCTCCACAATTCAAGGGGGAAAGAAATTCTGCCCAACCAACTACTCAAGCTGCAGACTCCAATTCAAAAAGTGAAAAAGTGAAGAAGCCAAGAAAGGCCTCTGACCTGAAAACGCTTAAGGTGCGTATCAAAGTTGGCACCAATAATTTGTCGACCCGAAAGAATGCAGAAATCTACAGTGGGCTTGGGCTTGATGACTCTCCATCATCTTCGCTGGATGGTAGCCCCATGGACAGTGAAGGGGTATCCCGTGACGTTCAGGTTTCCCCAGATGAATCCCCTACTAGTATACTTCAGGTGAATCTTCCCACAAGCATTAAGTTTTTGCTTTGTTTTTCTTCTTTCTGGTTTAAGCTAACCTTAGCTTCTGCAATTTTCTTAATCAACCCATTGGAGCAGATTATGACCTCACATCCAATGCGTGATATCTTATTGTTATCCCCCCTCTCAGACGAGTTGATTAACCTGACTGAAAATGAAAAGATTTGGGGAAAATGTGAATATGAAGGGAAGAAAAAGGCAAGCCTTGAAACTTTGACATTAGCGAACGGTACTCATTATGCAAATGGAGAAGTTTCAGAGGCAAGAAAATTGAAAACTTATGACAAAGATGCCTTGGCAAAGGGCAAAGGCTATGATAATCAAAATGGTAGTGCCTTGTCATCAAAAAAGGAGATCGATATTGATGGTCTTGCCTGTGAAGAACTTGTTTCGAAGGCTTTGAAACTCCCTCTTTTATCTAATCGAAACCCTAATTTTGCTGATCCTCCAAAAGATGCAGAGAAGACAGCTGACAGTTCAAAAACAGCCTCTAAGAGTAAGACCAAAGAAGCATCCTCTGAGCGGGTATCCAAGAAATCATTGCTGCCGGTCGCTGCAATGGACACAAATTCTGTTGAAGGGTCTGGTGGAAAGGTTTCCTCATCTAGGAGAACTATGGAAATTAAAGGGACATATTGTAATGATCACAGCTCAGGATACTTGAAGAAAGAAGGCAACAATGAAGAGGAGGAAGCTGATGATTCATCCAACAATGGGCAGGCTAAAGACGGGAATGTACCAAATGTAGATGCTGTTAGTCCCCTCAAGCAGTCATCTCGTCAGAAAAGCTCCTCCAACAATGAGGATGGAATGAAACTGGCTCTTGAAAAGGAACTTTTCGCATCTGCAGACACAATGAAACCCATAGGAAATCAATGTCATAATGCCCAAAGTACAGAGGTATTAAAAGAAAGTTCTGTTGCTGATTTGTCCATAGCGTCTAAGGGAAAGAAAACCTCTTCTAGCACAAACCTTAGTGATTCAGAGGACTTGAAAAAGAACCTAGCCAGGGATAAATACAAAGAATTCTTTGGTGACGTAGAACTCGAACTAGATGATGCTGAAACTGGTTTGGAGCAAATTCATTCAAAGGAAATGCTCAAGGGTTCTGATGCAATCAGTAAGAAGAGACTTGAACGTAATAGCTCGATGAAGGAAAGAGTTAATGGTAGGAAAACTGAGAAGCCGTTTGCTTCCGCGGAGTATCCTAAGTTGGCTTCAACTGGGGCTCCTCACACCGTCTGTGAATCCAATCCCGCTGCACCTCCAGGAGCTGGGGCTCCTGTAGTTAAAGAAGATTGGGTAGAGTGTGACAAGTGTCAGACTTGGCGTCTACTGCCACTTGGCACTGATCCTGATAGTCTCCCCAAGAAGTGGGTTTGTAGATTGCAAACCTGGCTGTAAGTTTTCTCTAACCTTGCATTCATCTGTTTATCATGATTATCTGTCTTGTATAAGTAATTTTTCTCTATCAGGAGAAGTCATATTCTTTAAAGTAAAGACGTATAACAATAGATGTTACGTTGAAAGTTTATCATGTTTATACTAAATCGTTACGACAGAAAACAATATCTGCTATTTAAGATGTTTTTTTTAATGCTAATTAATTATCTTCATCTTCTAGGCCTGGAATGAATCGCTGTGGTATCAGTGAAGAAGAAACGACGAAGGCTCTAAGAGCTCTTTACCAGGTGCCGATGAGTGGTGCTACCACCCATGCTTCTGACAAAATATATAGTCAGCATGAATATCCTGGTGTGGCCCTCTCAGGAGTAACTTCTATTGACACGTTGCATGCCAGCCAAGACCACCAAAAAGCAGGTATACAAGCTGCTGATGCTGTTGGGAAGAAAATTTATGGATCAAAAGGTGTGTCAAGTGCAACAAAACAGGAAGGTTCACTGTCATCAAACGGTGTCAAAAGAAACCATAAGGGGACCCCAAATAGCAGAAGCTCGAACGGAACTACTAATTCTCCCGCTGATGAAAATGGGCATCAACTGGTGGGCCTGCCAAGTAGCTCAAACATAGAGAAGCTGAGACTTAAACAAAAAGAGAAGAGAAGATCACTTGAGAACCATTCTGATGGGGGTATATTGTCTGAAGCTGTCATATTTTGAACTTGATGAAATCCTTGAATTTCTGGAACTTCTCTTTACTCTATGTGACATGTTTTGCAGGTATAAAAAATTCGAAGATGAGGAACACAAGTGAGACAGATTTGGATGGTTCTACAGCTAAAAAGTTCAGGAGAGATGATGTACATTATGATGACGACCCCATTGGGGCAAAACTGGGACATAGCTCAAGCACTGGTTTGTCGAACAGTGGATCGGAAAAGGTTAGGGATAAATATAAATACAAGAAGTCAAAGGCTGATTCATTTAAAAATTTGGCTTTAGCAACAAATCCAGAAAGCCATACTTTGGATGGTTCAGTCAATAAATGTGACAGTAAAGACTCCCTTAAGAAGAGAAAACGGAGTGAATCCCAGGATCCCGAGACACAACCTCCCCGAGAAATTATAGAAGAGACACGTGATAACGGACGTAGGAAAGAAAAGAAAGCAAGGGTCTCTAAGTCTGAGGGAAAAGACTCCAGCAGAAGCAGAGCTAGTGGAGGAACTGATGGAAAAGGTAGAGGTAAGGAAGAGCGAGTCGGACAAGATCTAGATAGCACTCTATCTCAGCGAAGTGCTGATGCTGGAGATTCTTCAAAAAGGGATTTGTCTGCTTTGCAGCCTTCTGTTGCAGCCACTTCGAGCTCTTCTAAAGTGTCTGGTTCACATAAGAACAGAGCTAGTCTTCAGGAACTGAAGGGTTCACCAGTAGAATCGGTATCTTCATCTCCTTTCAGGATTTCAAATACAGATAACTGTTCATCAACTAAAAGGAACACCAAGAGAAAAGACGATCACAAGAATGCTAGTTCCGTTCCCAGTTCTACACCAAGAAGGTTTTCCAATGGCAAGGATCATGGAATGGAGTCGTCTGGACTTGATTACCAGGAGAAAGATGTCCATGATGTATCAGGTGCTAAAATCAAAGCAAAGATTACAGGTTCTGATTTTGCTACTCCTCAGGACACTGATGTAACGGGTGATCCATTAGGTCAAGCTAATCAATATGCTTGCATGACAGAGAACCCGGACCAAGGCCTAAATAATGAAAGAAGGAACAACAGTCAGTTACATAATAATGGGGATGAGAAGGCTTTGTTGTCTCAGCATAAAGAAAAGAATCGTACTGTCAGATCTGATTCTGGCAAATGCAAGACTAAGGATCCTGATATTTCAAATGAATCTTCAGATCGAAGAACAGATGAGGGGAAATTGACATCCGGAAGAAACAAGATTGAGGATAAATCTGGTGCCGGTCCTGATAGATTACAACAAGGTTCCAAGAAAGATTGTTTTGGAAAATTGTTGAATGAGAATGCTAAAGGAGATAATCGATCGAAATTTGGCGATCATGATGGTGCTGAAGTTAAAGTAGATGTTACGTCCAGTCTGGATAAAAGGCAGGCTCGTCTAACTGATCGGGATGATGGGAGATCGTTTAGGAAGATTGCTGACAAAGCAGAGAAAATTGAAGTACTTGAGAAAGGGAAGTCACACTTAACATCTCCTTCAATAAGAGGTCAGAATGAGACAGTTCCATCTTCACAACCAGTTCCTGCTTTTGAAGGAGAGATGTTGAATGCTTCAAAACAGGGTAAAAAGTCTGAAAGCCACCCTGGAAACACGCCTAATAGTTTGCGACACTCTACTCCGCCTGCACATAAGGTTCGGGATAGCCCTGCTCGGAAGGATTCTGCAAGTCAAGCTGCTGCGAATGCTATTAAAGAAGCCACAAACCTTAAACATCTGGCAGATCGCCTCAAGGTTTACATAATTTTCCTTCATACAAGAAAAAGAGGGGGGGCGATGATATGCTTTATCATTTGCTCTCTTTTGTTTATTTTTTACTCATTTGTGTTGGCATAACTTGACCTCTTGTTTCAGAACACTGGGTCAAGTGAAAGTACAGGTCTCTATTTTCAAGCAACCCTAAAGTTTCTCCATGGAGCATCCTTGTTAGAATCATGCAACGACAACACCAAGCACAGTGAAATGAACCAGTCAAGGCAAATTTATAGCAGCACTGCAAAACTGTGCGAGTGAGTTGTCTAGTCGTTGCATCAGTTCATTCATTGTTACCCTAATTGCACAAATTCATAAGTGGATTTTACTTTCGTACTACGTCGAAGTGCAGGGCTGAGATATCTAAGCTGTATTCTTTAATGAACTAGTTACGAGAATAAGCTTTTGCTTACAGATTCAGTAAAGGGAGTATAAAGTTGCTCAAGAATGATTGAGAAACAAGAACCCTCTTGCTAGAATGAAGCTTAAATTCGATTCTCTGTTCTCTTACAATCTTCATTCGTTATCACGAACTTTATGGGAACCCTACTCAATACTATGTTTTCTGTTCTTTACAATAGTAGCATTTTTTGGTTAAGGATTTGGACTTTTTAAAATGTCACTGGAGAATTTTTGTTACTATCCGGCTTTGTATTGTACCAACAGATTTGTCAGTTGTAATTTTTGAATGTAACCTTATTAACTTGTTAGGATACTGTCCTTGTTGGAGAACCGACCATCAGTTGTAACAGTAGCAGATATAACTGTATAATTTTGGTGCTATTAATGGTCTAATCTGAAATAATACCAGTTAGTGATATATTAGTTCATATAATCATTGGAAATAGGTTCCTTACCATGCCACGCATTTTTGAAATCTTTGTTGACCTAAACTATTTTCTTGACATATTGTCCTGTGATTACTGGGAGCTTTTAATTTTCCACTCACAAAGAGAGATATGCACTTTGGGATAACATAATTGATAATACTACTTTGTGATATGTAAGAAAAACTTCTTTTGTTGGATGCCTTTTCACACATCTTATTTATATTCTATTCTCGTAGTGTATAATCCTAAGAGTCTCTTGTTCCGGAGAAATTAGTTGTTATAATGCCAAAGGAGATCCTGAAGTACTATAGAAATTCCAAATACCAAGTAATGCTGATTCTGGGACTTAAATCTTGTTATATTTATAGGTTTGTTGCCCATGAATATGAGAGATTGAAAGACATGGCTGCTGTTTCACTAGCCTATAAATGCATGGAGGTCGCGTACATGCGAGTAATCTATTCCTCTCATTTCAATGCAAACAGATATAGAAATGAACTACAAACAGCCCTGCAAATTTTTCCTCCAGGTAATTTGCTAGAGATTCACCTGTAAAATATATATCTTACATCATGATACCAATTTTATTGTAGACACTTCCACTTGGACCGACACGCCCCTTTAGACTGCTAGTTTAACCTTTGATGTTACTCAAGTGGCGTGGTGCTTTATATGGGTTGACAAGATGTTCTCAACTTTTTATTCGTACTACATTAAACCATTTGTGTAATGCTTTCCTGTACCTGTGAATTGTCGAAGATAAAAGATGAGTCGGTCATGGCTAGATAACTCCAGAATTTTTCTGAGGAGACTGAAAAATAAAATATTTCTTTATAAATAATTGGTTATAAAGTTTGTTACTATACTGGCTTTTGCCCCCCAAAAAAGGATGTCTATTACAATTTTATTCCATTTTAATTCCAAGAGAAAGATGAAAATACGGAATGTTAAGTTGTGCAGTGGACGCAACATTGTAGAAGGATTTAAATTATTCCTAAATCATCATTACAATTGACATAAATAACATTTATCTCTGATGATCAATGCTGCAAAGGGATTTTCTTCAAGAATTATCAATTATTGGGTATTAGTAGTATATATGTTTTGACAGTTGTAAACAATTGATCCCTTGGGTTTTTTATTAGAAAAAGTAGTATTAACTTTCGGAATATTGAAGATTAAAGAGTTGACTGGAAATTAGTACTGTCCATCTTTTTAAAGAAATAATAGCTAAGAGGAACCATAGCATTATTATGAATCAGCTTACCAAAAGTAGTTTAATTAGTGATTTAACTCTTTTTTATCAGGAATAAAAGTTTAACAAGGGCAAATAACATTTTTTTTTTCTTTTACTTTAAACAAAACAGTTATATCTGATTAGTATTGATGAAGTGTCTTGGACTCTCTTATTAATGGAGTGGACCTCTTTTTAAGGGTTACACTTACTGGATTTCTTATCATCATACACTAGGTGAATCCCCCTCCTCTTCTGCCTCGGATGTCGACAATTTGAACAATCCAACTATGGTAGACAAGGTTGCCTTGGCGAAAGGTGTTGCTTCTCCCCAGGTTGCCGGAACTCATGTTGTCTCGGCCAGAAACCGTGCCAGCTTCACGAGGCTATTTAACTTTGTAAGTATTCATAAATTTCAGCTCCATTAATGAGCTATAGCCTGCATGGCCAAGCTTCTAGGAAGCCAAAAGTGCTTATTTTAGAAAGTTGGTGTGTTTGGCCAACCTTTCAAGTAAAAAGTAAGCTTTTGAGTAGTAGCAGAAGCCTTTTTTAGAAGCTAAAAAAAGTAGCTTTGTCTCTGAAGCACTATTAGAACATTGGCCAAGCACAAAGTACTATTCTAATATTGGAAAAAAATGTTTTCAAATTGATTAGCTAAACACAAACTGTTACTTTCCAGAAGTATTTTTTCAAAAAACACTTCTAACAAAAAGCACGTTTCAAAATAAGTCTCAAAAAAAAAAAAACACGTTTCAAAATAAGCAGATTTTGGAATCTTGGCCAAACAGGCTATTAGTCTTCTTGAGTGAATGAGATCTCTAATCTAACATATTTTCGAAGGAGAGAATCATTAGACCAGATAAAGTAGAGAACTATATAATGTTGTCTAACTCTTTTATTCGTCTGGTTTAATTGAGTGAATGACAGCATCAGACCAGTTAAAGTAAAGAACACCATATTTTATCCGCAATGTTCCCAACAGAACTGAAGTTTGATGACTTCTCTTCCAAGGGATGGAATATTTATTTTTCTATTCCCTTGATTGTCATCCACCAGGTTGTTTGGGCAAAGGGCATAATTGCAAAAATGCTTATCTCTAAATAAGTCCAAACCTTTTACATGCATCATTACTTGAGAACTCATGTTCTGAATCTTAATTTTGATCTGGCGATGTTCCTTTTTCTAGTATCTTAAGTTTGATAAATTTACAGGCACAGGAAGTTAATTTAGCAATGGACGCCTCCAGGAAATCACGTGTTGCTTTTGCAGCTGCTTATCCTGGACCCGGTGATACACAGTGTAAAGAGCCTGCATTATCCGTAAAGAAGGCCCTCGATTTCAACTTCCAGGATGTTGACGGCTTATTACTCTTAGTGCGAATCGCCATGGAAGCTATCAGCCGTTGAAATTTAAGTTATAGCGCTGAAACCATGGGACACATCTTGAACCCGTTCCTCCATTTGCTGTCAATTGAGCAGATGTCAGAAAGAGAATCTCTTGGTGGAGGAATCATATATACCTATCATGTTATGAGTTCCGCTCCCAATGCCCTTGTAAATCTGTACATAGGTAAATACTATAGTTGGTAAGATATTCTCAATACAGCCAGTCACAATCTCTTGGTGGAGGAATCATATATACCTATCATGTTATGAGTTCCGCTCCCAATGCCCTTGTAAATCTGTACATAGGTAAATACTATAGTTGGTAAGATATTCTCAATACAGCCAGTCACAATCTGACAGAAATAAGGAAACTTGGTGATGCTGTCGTAAATTCATAAAATTGCAATGCTCGTTGCCTCTCCCAGATCGAAGGTAAAACTGCACGAGTAATGTACTTTTTCCATATCTCAATTAGTTTATTTAGTTTTCTTTGCGAGTCGTTATCTGATCTTTATTACTTTCTTTTCCTTGATGGCAACTACAGATACATTTGCAATCGAGACGGCTTATTGTTAGCTTTCGACTTGTAGACGGAAAAAATTCAAAGAATACACTTCCACAACAGCACATAAGAGTAGCGTGATTAGTATATATGGTTCGAGTTGATTGATGAGTTGTTAAAATTGACGAGACTCGGAGATATATCTATTCTCCCTGTATGTTGAGAGAATCATCAAATTTATCATGTACAAAATGATAAAAGATTATTCCCATCTATAAGAATCGGAATTTTGTGTTGCAGGTCAGCTTAGGGGAGTCATAAGATGAGATATGCAGTTGTTGCAAGCAGTTCTGCATTTGTTAATTTCTTCTTGATGAGAAAGAAGCCCATGTAAGAATCTAATGCTTTATTTTTTGCCATTGGTATCTACATATAACCTACTACTCTTTTTCACTCAATTGGATTTCATCTTACAGGGAATTGAGAACTGCAATGGCAGCAGCAACCAGAGTTGCTTACTACCCGCTAGTATCCTACCAGAGCCATTTGCTCTTCTTTTCCACAGTTGGCTTTGTTCTACGTCATTACTGACAGTGTTAAAAACTTTTCACTATCAGTGTACTTTGATGTTGTCCTTTGAATTCTGATAGTAGCCTATAGGTTAATTACCATTTTTACCAAGTTACTAAATGTTATTTATTATAAGATGTAAATAGTAATCACCTTATAAGTAACTGGACTCTGTAAATAAATTTTACACCTGCCTCCAAGGTTTAACTCAGTTGGCATAGGTTGAGGAACTTGTCTCTTACGTACAAGCAAACTAGTCCGCTATGTAAGAGGGGCCGAGTTTAGATGTATTTTTTGGTCATAATAAAATTACACCATTGATGCTAGAACACTTTTCTTTATGGGTCTTTTCCTTGTAAATTTTTCTATTACAAGCTTTTATATGTTGTAGAGTGAAGTACCACATGGATGGATATATACATACTAGCAAATTATGCCCGTGCGATGTACGGGGCTCAATATGATTAATTTGGTTACTCAATTTAGTTAATCTTTATGATTTGTATATTTTGCAAAGGATATCACGATTCTCCTTAGTGAGTTTTCATATTTTTTTTCTTTTTGTCTTATTTTTTCCCTTAATTTTTCAATTGTTGTTAAAATTTGTCTTATTTTGGTTATGTTCGTCTCTTTTCATATTTAGTAAGTTGATAATTCAAATATCTTACACGTCAAGTTTATAATCACAAGATTCAAAGGATATTTTATTATATTATACACATTTTTAATTTAGAACCACAAGATAGTTTATCTTTATTTCTTAAACTCCGTGTCTAGTCAAATGTAGACACTTAAATTGAGACAGAGGGAGTAGATACCAAATGAAAGGATAATTGAGACACTGTGGACACGTGCGGACTTAAAAAGTAAACACACAAGAGGTAGTATTAATGTTAAACTTCTGAAATATACACATGTTAGTCCTGACTTAGAGTACAATTTCAGTTGCTTTTTGTACAACTTATTGTTGCTGTGTTCGTCCACTTGGGGGTTTGTTGTTAAAAAATAAAAAAATATTGTCTTATTTTGGTTATGTCCGCCTCTTTTTATATTTAGTAAGTTGACAATTCAAATATAATCACAAGATTCAAATGATATTTTATTATATTATACACATTTTTAATTTAGAACCACAAGATTTGAAAGTCTCTTTATTTTTTAAACTCCATGTCTAGTCAAACGCAGACACTTAAATTGAAACAGAGGGAATATATGCCAAATGAAGAAAATGAAAAGACAATTAAGACAGTGTGGACCTGTGGGGACTTAAAAAGTAAACACACAAGAGGTAGAATTAATGTTCAACTTCTGAAATGTACACATGTTAGTTCCTGCTTAGAGTACAATTTCAGTTGTTTTTTGTACAACTTATTATTGTTGTGTTCGTTCACCTTGGGCGTTTATATATAAGAAGAAGAAAAATATAGAATAGAAAAATAGACGTATATTATTAATAATGTGGCCAAGTAATATGAGACGAATGGAGTACTTCATTTATTAATTATTAAAGAACGTGAAAAGTCAAGTATAGTAATGTGGTCAAGTAATATGGGACGAAGAGAGTACTTCATTTATTAATTCTTAAAGAATGTGAAAAGTCAAGTAATGTGGCCAAGTAATATGAGAGGGAGGAAGTACTTCATTTATTAATTCTTAAAGAACGTGAAAAGTCAAAAGTGAACAAGTAAAAGTGCACGGAGGAAACAAATATGTGTCAGAGAATTAAAATTAAAATGCATGCATATATACATGAGAAGAGAATAAATATTCATCAAGAAGGTGAAAAGTCAAAGGTGAATAAGTAAAAGTGCACGGAGGAATAAATATGTGTCGGAGAATTAAAATTGAAGTGCATACGTGTATACATGAGAAGAGAATAAATATTCAGTATTATGACATATATCCACGTGGGATTTATTAATTCTTAAAGAACGTGAAAAGTCAAAAGTTAACAAGTAAAAGTGCACGGAGGAAATAAATTTGTGTAGGAGAATTAAAATTGAACTACAAACGTTTATACATGAGAAAAGAATAAATATTCAGCAAGAACGTGAAAAGTCAAAAGTGAACAAGTAAAAGTGCACGGAAGAAATAAATGTGTCGGAGAATTAAAATTGAAGTGCATATGTCTATACATGAGAAGGGAATAAATATTAAGTAATATGACATGTGACCACGTGGGATAAAAAAATAGTTGGGTAAAATGTATAAATTATATAGCTTATGGTACAAGCATTCATTGCGTGTACAATTTATAAAGCTTTTAGTATAAGTATTTGATGTTGTATTAGAGCCCGTTTGGATTGGCTTATAAGTTGCTTATAAGCTGTTTTCAGCTTTTTTGAGTGTTTGGCTGACCAACTTAAAGTCATTTTGTGCTTAAAATAAGCTCAAAAAAAATAACTAGGCCCATTTGACTTAGCTTATCTAAAGCAGCCTATAAGCTGAAAACAGCTTATAAGCCAAAAAAAAAAAGCTAGACTACCCCAACTTATTTTTTTAGCTTATAAACTGTTTGCAGCTTATAGGCATAAGCCCATCCAAACAGGCTCTTAGTCCTCCTTAGAGGCTTATATACAATAGAAAAATCCATATCTATCGAATCACTCATGTTATGCTCCTCCTACCTCCTGAATCTTCCTGTTCAGTCATATGACTTATACTTTTCATGAATGCTTCTGACCGAATGACTCCACTTACCTGTTTTTTCTTGTTGGTTAAATTTGTTTTCTCGTCAACCAAATATTTTGAGATACAACTGGTATCAAACAAAAATCTTTAATCTATTTCTATTAACTTTCACCTATTAGAAGGCACTGGGAGATAAAATGTTTTCAGGTTTTGCCGGTACTTTTGAAAAGGAAAACAAAATCTCCAAAACTGGTGATTCATTACAACTAAAGAACAAGGTGAAGCGTGACGTAATAGGTGGAATCTTAAAGAACCAAGGTTTAAAACCGAGGTTCAGATAAGTAATTGTTCCTATAGTAGTTGAAGAATCAATAAAAGATTTAAAAAATGCAAATAGAGAAGCACAATGAACGTGTTACCGAGTCAACATATTCACTAAAGACCTACTACTCACAGCATTACACCCAGATCATCTTGGACCTGTATCTCCGCTTTTTCGAGCTCTACATTCATCGAACTCGTACACAGAGGCAGATCTAGGATTTGAAACTTGTGAATTCCCAATTGAAACTTGTGAATTCCCAACTAGCAATGTCTGTTGTTACTGGGTTCTCAGCTCAAATTTCTTACATATTTGAAGGATTTCGCATTATAAATACAAGGTTCGGATAAAAGTTTGTGGGTTCCCGCGAACCCACACCCAATGGTGTGGATCCGCCTCTGCTCGTGCACTCACAATTAACTTCAATTCATCGTCAATTACTTCAATGAAAATAATATCATTTTCATTTTATGTCTAGAAACACAGAAAACAGTAACAAACACTTCGACGAGGGGGGTGGTTCAGCGGGAGCACAGGCCCATTATTTTACCTTACAACCTATTAAGGAAAAAAGCAAAAGGACACCAGAGCAATAACGGGGAAGTTTTGGCGCAACTAGAATCACAAAGATATTCGTTTAAGTAATAGATCCGAACACAAGGGAAAAAATGGAGACGCATTTGCTCGACTATGCTTGCAAGAAGTACCTGTATTAACCTTCACCAACTTCTTGACAGAAAGAGGCTATGTGAAATCTAAGAACTGCACAGTTGCCTACTTATAGGTAAAGGTCAAAGAATTCGTCTGCTACAATGTCCTATATCACGTTACAAGGAAAAACCAGCTGTACTAGATTCAATGTGCAAAGAACAAAAAATTCTCAGCCGAGTACCAGATCATAGATTCAGGCTAAATACTTGAACAAATTCGGATTCTCCTTGTCTCTTTCCAAGTAATCTCTAGTGATGAGATCTTCAATTCGCTTCTTGATGGCTTTGAAATCAGGCTACACAAAAACGCAAAATTAATGATATTCATATACAAGTTTCAAAGTCAATAACTACAGGCCATAACTGATCTTCAGGGTAAAACTAAGTTTAAGATACAATAGACACTTGCAAGAGCCCATAAATTATCAGAATGTGAGATTCTTGGATTGGATGGCACATCAAGATCATTAAAATTTTAATCACAAAGCGCAATCGTATTTGGTCCTTGTTCATCTCGCATAGTTTTTATGGGGAAAATTCTAGCTTTTCGACAAAATACGAATCCTCAAAGTTATGAATTAGACTATAAGCACGTCACTCTAAAAACTTATTTCCCCTTAAGTGATACCACTTCTTTTATGACCAACATAACTTAACCATTGAGGAAGTATGAAACAACAGATATTTGTTCTCAAAAGACACTACAGACAAAAAGGAGGTTCCGCTCCTCCTTTCATTTTCTTGTGTAACATTCAGAAGAAAATAAAAAAGGAAAGAGAAACAAATGCAAAGAAGAAAACGAACTATCTATACAAATTAGTGTCCAATTTGACCAATTTACATAATGAAATTGGAAGTGGAAGATTGTCACCGGCTGTGATATATTTAGAGGTTTGGAAACACTATCGAAAGATATCTCAACTTAAAAATTATGTTTCAACAGTACCTATAATAATGTCAAGGTTAGAAAAATCCAAGTGAGTTTTGCTCCAGAAAGCAAAACTATCGAGGGAAAAGGTAAAATTGGTAATTCTGTCATTCTGCCAAGTTATATTCGTTGGGAAAGAAAACCAACAATTTGGCCCAAGTTAAATAAGAGTATGTTTAAAATTATAAGACTATGCATCGTAAACCTAAAACTAAAGGAAACCCTTCAACTATTTTACCAACACAACTCCCAGTATTTAAATCTTTAAGAATACTTTCAACACCATGACCCCCAAAGACCGTGATCCTGACAGAAAGTTGAGAGGCGATAGTGTAATCTAAGTTATTAACTTCTTGTCAAAACAAGGAAAAAACTGTTAAGTAATCGGTTGCTACGATCCTAGAAGGTGATGTATGTCCAATATAAGGTCATAAATAGCCCTCAAACATCAAATTGAATGTCATGGTTACTAGGGCATGCAAATCATATCGACCTTCCAAAAGTGTTTATCTCATAAAAATCCAAATGGTTGAAAAAGTGGTGCATACCTTAAACATTTTGCTCAACTGCTCAACACACTCCAGCACTAGTTGTTGATGAGGAAGAACTTTCCGACTCTTCATAATGCGCACGATACAGGCATCAATTGCATAACGTCTATCTTTGTCTACATCCTCAACCACCTTTTTCCTTTCATCCACAGGAGGTAATGGTACCTGGATGATTACAAATGAAACATGCCATTAGGAATCAGTCTCTAGTGTGCGCTCATGAAGGAAGCATCATTGAAAAATACAGAGTTCTTTATCTATACCCTAATTCGCCTCATCCTGTCTGTGAACTTGGAATTGAACGCAAAATGATCAGATGACGAAACAGTCCTATTGCTAGGCTCCTTAGTCAGAATTTTATACTTGGCACATGAAAGGGATTGAAGCAATCTGATCAAGTCATCATCAGCCAAATTTAACTGACTCTTGATTTCTGAGTAACTCAATCTATCTGACGCATTAAACAATAGTAGAGCAGCAGCCTGAAAAAGACGCAATCATAAATGCAAAACTGCATTGAACCAACACGAATATTTTAATGGAGACGTTAGACAGAGTAGTCACCTGATAAGTTCCCAGAATCAGTTCAATGGTTTTAGTCTCAAACTTCCCATTGATATTACATGTACCCAATGAATAAATCCATGTCAATTTCCTGTGTTTTGTTTTTGTCTGATAGAATTCCTTGAAGACTTCCACACACTTTACCTGAGGCAATGGCACAAAAAAGGGCTACGTCATTCATTAGTTCAGACAACAGAAAGTGGATTTTCAAATTATCAAGAAAAGCACCTATTACCATTTCCACCGGGAGACTCAAATCAGAAGATTTATAACTAGGCCAGAACCCAGTTGTAAGAACTGTGACAGTTAAATCAATTCCAGGACTCGCTGCAGGGTTGTTGCTGAGATATTCCTGAAAATGGTTCTGATTTTCCCTAGCCAATGTCAAGTCTGTCACCTGTTTTCAAGTTCCCAACCACAAGTTTTAATAAGATATTTGAATGGGGATGGGATAAACTATGAAAAGATATTGTGTTTCCTCACCATTCCCTCCATCTTTGATGTAAACTGCCCACCACACTGTTGCTTCAGTTTTGTTAAGATAAGTCTTTCATGGTCATCATTGGCACTTTTATCAAAGAGCAATCGACGAGAAAGCTTTTTCCTATCACACCAAGACAATGGACATTTCAAATGTTAAATGAGTATCCAACCTAACTAAAGGTAACTATATCAAGAAATCGTTGGACTGTCTACCCTACCTGTAGAACTCCGCAAAAAGGTCTTTGTCACTAATGTATGCGAGAAGCTTGACCACCTACAAAAATTCAAACCATTATTATGATCTCATTTGGCCGAAAGGTGGACTTTCCAGGAAGTGGAGTGATTTAAAGTTCAACCTATACCTTATCCAACGTCTCCTCGATAGCGTCATCACTGAGTTTTTCACTCCCACCTTTCTTAAGAATATTATCACAATAAGAAGCAAGGAGCTCCGCACTTGAACAACCAGACACAATCTTGTTACAGAAGACCTCAAATGCCTCCTTGAGAGCCTATATATGTTATGTTAAACTTTAGACATCAGAAACACGACAACTAATTTGAAGTAAAAGAGATCAACAGACAACTGTTAATAGCAAAATATACCTTATGAAAGAGAGAGTTATTAGCAAAACAGTCCGTAACATAAGCCATATACTTATCGTGAAGCTCAATCAACTTTCTGACAAAGACCTGTGGAAAGGGATGAATCCACGGTTAGATAAATTAACACTACATAAAAGTGAAACAAAAAAAGAGGAATATAGTTTTACCTGCTCTCCTGAGCCCGAACTTTCAGCCTGTGCAAGAACACACATATCAACACTAGAAAATTTATTATCACGAACAACAAATCTTGAAACCACAGGGACAGCAAAGGCGCAATGAAACTTCACATATGTATGTACTTATTTCTACAAATGATTTCAACTCCACTCAAAACTTTTGTTCTCCATTCCCCTTCCCCCCACTGTTCTTTCCTAGTCACAATCTAAAAGAACTGGATAATCATCGTTTTTAAGTGTAAAACCATCAAAAATACGAAACAAAATGGACAATTCACCTTGTTACTTGTTGTATCTTCAGCCTGTTGCACCAAGACCATGCCTTCAGCAATGACATGCTGCAAAAGATGTATTGTCAGCAGATGTTTAGCCAACCTTAATAAATAATTCTTTTGTCGCTCAGTAATTGGCACAGAAAACAAAAATACCTGTTTAAACATATTTGATACAGGTTCCAATCCCTTGGGAATTCTGTGGAATAGCCTATACATTCGAGATAAATCGTCTACCTGAGTGTAGAAATGAGAGTAGGTCAGGTAAGGGCAAAAGAGAACACAACATCAAATAGCATGTAAAATATATTGAAACCAACAAAAACTAATAATGAAAAGCAAAACAAGGAATCAATACCTTATCATCTCTGAGCAATGCTCGGCATCCAGAATGCTCCTTCTCAAGTAACTGATTGGTATATACAACCAATAATTCATTTTGCACTTTCTGCAGCATAAGTATGGTCTCAGCATTGGAAACAAATCCAACTAAAGGAATATTTTCAACATGTAGAAAGTCTGAATTTTCAATATCCCAAGTATATATCAGGCGAATACTTTAAAGTAATGGCATAGATAATAAATGCACCTTAGAAATATGAAATTGTCGAATTTGCTTTTCATGTTTTATTTCCCTGAACAAAATCCAAAAATGACCGGACCATCTACTCGGTATGTTTTCACTTGAGGAAAAGATACGTTTTAGGTAATATAACACTTAATTTTAATTTTATAACTCAAAAACATTTGTAATGGGCTTAATACCCAGATGGACCCTTAAACTTGGCATGTTTTGTAAGATAGGCATATAAACTTATAAGGTGACCAGATAGACACTTAAACTTACTCAAAGTGTATTTTTCAAGTTTTTCAGTTGTTTTGAAAACAAAAACTATATTTTTCAAACACTCATAATTTTCATGGCCAAACAAGCCCTAAATATATCACAAAATATTTTTTTTAAAATGCAAAAATAAGGCAAACGCATATACATGAGACTATAAATGTGCACTTAAACCAATAAATACTCGCTAATCGCAATTTTGCAGCTTTCAATTAACTCGGTTTTTTTTTTTACACTTGAATAATTAAAAAACAATAACTTTAACCAATAAAAATCCTTAAAAAAAGAAATTTCAAATTAAGAAATTTCTTTTTTTAAGGATTTTCTTCTCGGCTTTACAGTTTTCTTAATTTGAAATTTCTTTTACACTTGAAATACTGAACTTAGAAATTTCTTTTTTTAAGGATTTTTATTGGTTAAAGTTATTGTTTTTTAATTATTCAAGTGTAAAAAAAAAACCGAGTTAATTGAAAGCTGCAAAATTGCGATTAGCGAGTATTTATTGGTTTAAGTGCACATTTATAGTCTCATATATATGCGTTTGCCTTATTTTTGCATTTTAAAAAAAAATATTTTGTGATATATTTAGGGCTTGTTTGGCCATGAAAATTGTGAGTGTTTGAAAAATATAGTTTTTGTTTTCAAAACAACTGAAAAACTTGAAAAATACACTTTGAGTAAGTTTAAGTGTCTATCTGGTCACCTTATAAGTTTATATGCCTATCTTACAAAACATGTCAAGTTTAAGGGTCCATCTAGGTATTAAGCCTTTGTAATGCTAATCTATATGGGATTTTTTTAGAATTGTGCACTCATGGATAAGGGATACATGCAGAAACCCCATCATACCCAGAGACTAATATCACATAACAAGAAGCAACCTCTCCCTGTCAATATTTGGAACTCCACTCTAATCCAAAAAGAAAAGCAGGTAGTCAACCAAAATGGAGAGCATTTAACTCTTTCCCCTCGAAAGAAAATAAACTGTAAACGACCTTTTTAACTAGTTGAACAAATTATTATAAGAGAGCAAACAATAGAAATAAACCTGTATATGATCAACGATAGGACAGCCAGAAATAGAAATGCATTATCCTAGGAGGTAACCCCTCTAAGCTTCCGTTCTAAACGTTTTAGGAAAAAAAAAATTGAAACTTAAAAAAGTATCAGTTACACAGAGACCACAGACATGTAACAGTTAAATCAACAATATGAAACCCGCATAACACAAAATCACACAGTATCTTTTTATGCTCAAATTCTTAAAAACTGTTCTTGGGAATCGGAAGTTTAAGATTTCAAGTTGCTAAGGGAATTCCAGTGCTGACCTCTAGAAGTTTTGTCTCACTACTAACATGGAGATAGTGAGACACTCTATCCTTCTCTTTCTTCAAGCACTCCTCGGCCTGTGTTAGCAAAGCACAGGTATCACAATTTACTGTGGCAACTTAAAGCAATAATCAAATCATCTATGAACTCGAGAAAATTGTAAAAATGAATTGTACCTTCAACATATAATCTGGACAAGAATCTTCCACGATCCAACTTGAAGCTTTCCGAGAATAATAAGCTGCAGTATCTTTAAGCATCGCATCTTCAAAGTCATTCTCATAATACTCCATTTCTCCCATTCCAATTCCAACAAAGATATCAAGCACATTCTTCAATAAAGCTCTGTCAATCTGCTCACCCTCGCGTTCTTGATCAATCTGATACAAGGACTCTTAATCAGACCCACATAACTCACAAATAGTATTGCAAGAGTTGGGATCAACTGACAGTAGGAAGAAACAAAAAACAAAAATAAGAGGCTATGATACTTGCCAACACAATAACTGCATCTCTGGCTTTACCGTTCAACTCCTGATAAACCTATTGTCAACGAAAACAGAAATAAGTCTCCCACACAACAAAGATTTCATATATCCAGAAAGGAAAAAAAAAAAGAACAGAAGTATGTTGCCAATAATTACATAGGAGATGCAAGAAACAAACCAGATCACGGAAGCATGTCAGACCAACTTCGTTAAGTGCAGGTAGCGACCTTCGGGCAATAAAATATCGGTCGAGATAATGGAAGAACCGTGAGAGCCACCTGACCATAAGTTTATGATTTGCCCATCTTTTCACAAACTCCCTCAACATAAACTCGTCGTGTTTCTCTCTTAAAGCAGGCAGAACCTAACAAAGAAAAATAAAAATTGCAAAATTGAACAACAATAGCAAGCAAGCAGAACAAATTTCACAAGATAGTGGAACTCCAATTTATCCATGCATACTATTTTCAAATTAGATTGAAGTAATGTTAACTGGGATCAGTTAGGAATGCAGGCACATGATCTTATGCAAATCGAACAGTTCTCCATAAAGCGGATGTACAACCAGCTCAAAGGTGACTTTCCAAAATCAGCCTGGAGGAAACTTGTTTGCAATAACCATGGTGCTCCTACATGAATTTTTATATTGTACTTGGCAATCCATGGTAGATTACAAACCAAACATAAAGTGGCCAGATGGAATGAAATCCAAGGTCTATCCTGTCCATTATGTGCTAGCCAATCTGACACACTGGAGCATTTGTTTTTTCTCTGTCCAGTGTCAGGTGACATTTGGAGAAGAGTACTACATTGGCAAGGGATTATGAGGAGTCCAACCAGCTTGGTGTGATGAAGTAAACTGGGTTATAATCAATGCAAATGGGAACTCAGTTGGCGGACACATTTATAGGATTAGCCTGGCAGCTGGTGTTCATGTAATATGGAAGGGGAGGAACCTAAGGCACTTTCAGCATAAAAGCAACAGCATCTCTACACTGACTGCTACAATTCTGCAAGAGGTATATTGTAGGGGAGCTATGCAAAGGAAGCTAATGGGCCAGATGCAGCATCAGACAGATGTTCATACTAGAACTTTGGGATCACCAACAGTTTTGTTAGCATAACTTTTTATAGCTAATTGGTAGTTTGAGTAGGGAGTAGTACCAGGGTCATGGGGCTGCTGTCCCTACCTTGGTTTTGATACATGTACATAAACTCTTACTTGGTTTCTGAATTAAAAAAAAGTTTACTTACCAAAAAAAATAAAAAACCAACACAGATGAACAAACACCCACCATTAAGGCTTAAATCAAGCATGTATTAGCTATACCAGTACAATAACACCAAATTTTCCTGACCAAACACAAGTTCCATTCATTAATTGCCTAATTAAAAGTACAACTTGGCCAACAAGCCTGGTAATTGAATGAAGAGTATATATGTTTGCCCATCACACGGTAAACCATCAGCTAATAACTTTTCAACACCTAATTATCGTGAGAAATAAAGCCAATGCTTCTTACAGTAGAATTGATGTATTCTTCAAATGCTTCCTTGTACTTCTCATACAACTGCTGTGAGTAGTCATTTGGAGGCTTCTGTGTACACATGTTATATATAGTTCTATATTTCAAATTAAGGAAAAACTTCAGATGTTAGGAGTTTAAGACACCATGATAGCAAAGTGGTTGCAGGGTAGGGTTTACCATATTTTGAAGATTAAAAAAGTAAAATAATATATATATATATATATATATGTATGTATATATATATATATATATATATATATATATATATATATATATATATGACATATAAACACAAACTTCAGGTGCCAAAGAATGCTAAGGATACGTGTAGAGCATCATGTACTCTTCGGAGCTGAAAGAATGTTCTTGTCCTTCTAAAATTGTCTTCAATTTTGCGATTCCCGTCTGCATAAACTCCCATCCATCCTCCAACTCAATAATCTTGAGCTGGCTCATTGTATTTTAGGGCCACCTGAATATGAACAATTGAAAACCCACATGTAATCACAATACTACACCATATAAAGCATCATAACGAAAAAGCCAATCGCAACCGAACAAATAATCATTAGCAAAACAATGTCGATTAAGAGAAAAAAGTATTCTCAGGTGACAGCAACAAGAAGCAACTTCTCAATTAATAATCAATTAAAAATACAATGCCAAGTCCACTTTTAAGTTTCAATGATAAGAGTTGTTCATCATCAATGTATATAGATGTCAGCAAAAGCCATCAACTTTTACAGTTAGCTTTAGGTTCACAAAAAACAATTCAGCACTCTAGCATTTTCAGATAGAAATTTTTTTTTTTTTTTTTTTGATAGGTCATTTTCAGAACACCAAAATCATAAGCTCGCATGTAGTAAGTGATAACCTAATGCGTGTATGCATAATACAACTACCAGTAGATAATTAAATCAGACACATTTAGCATAATTCAAACTCAATTCAAAGTTCAATAATTCTCCAACATCTACTGTATAGTTAAAGCCATTATGTAACAACGGGAAAGACCCATCCGATTTGATGTGGTGGAATCATTCTCTTTCTCATTATGTCCTTATTATTTCATAATTTTATTTTTTAATTTACCCTATTTTTCTATTAAACTCCATCCTGTACCCTATTGAACATCCCAACCTTAGATTTCTCGATCATTTCCCACTGCCTTTTTCTTCCTATCCCTTTTATCATTCTCCATCTAAGTATTTATTAATGCTAAAAAAATTCTGCCAATTTTGGTTGACCATTTTGTTTTTGGTTAATTTCATTAGAAGTTAACATGAATTTACTAGCTTAAAATTTACAAGACATAATTGGTAACAAATTAAGAAAATATAAACCTAGTAGTTACTTATATATAAAATTCAGTCAAACCAAATAATAAAAATGTTTCTAAACCAAAATAAACATACAATATATTCGAACATACGATACATTAGCTGTTAGCACAATCTTAGACCCTAGAAAAGATAACAAGCTTAAGAATCAGCAAAACATCTAAATCATAATCTCCTACCGGAGGCATAATTGGTAATAAATTATGAAAATATAACTTAGTACTAGTTATTATATAGTACTAAATGTCACTAAACCACAACGAACGATACAATCAATTCGAATATACGATACATCAGCTGTTATCACGATCTTAAACCCTAGAAAAGTTAACAAAATTATGAAATTACAAAAATATAAACTTAGTAACTAGTATTACATATACTAACACACAGTCAAAAACACAACAATAAGAATATACGATACATTAGCTGTTAGCACGATCTTAAACCCTAGAAAGGTTAACAAAATTATGAAATCATGATATAAAACTTAATAGTTACTATTTTATATACTAAAACACAGTCAAACACAATAAATTATGATGTGTATCGGCTATCCAAACAAGGTGTTAGCACGATCTTAATCAAACCCTAGAAAAATTAACAAGCTTACTAATCAGTAAAATTAAAGCTAAATCGTTATAATCTCTAAAGCGCTTACCAGAGAAAAAGGATCGATTGATGAAACGATTTTGTTTTCAAGAGATTTTTTTTTAAAAAAAAATAATGCGATGAAAAATAAGAGATAAGGCCTTTAAATCCTTAAGGAATCAGTATTTTTATAGAGAAAAAAATTGGTAAAGATTGAGGCGGTTGAATTTTAACAAAATTCCACTCTTAAAGAGTAGTCCACAATTCTATTGGAGACCATGTGGCTTTTCTATTTTTCTTTTTATTTGATTTGAGTTTAGAATATAAGGTCAATCATATTAGACGTATATTAATTGCGTAGGGAGGAAAACTAAAAAAAAACTCACAAGTGATAAGTAGAATATTTTTATAGTAATAATGATATCCGGATCAGCTTGCGGGCATTTGCTATCATTTTTAACTTGAGATTAGGAGTGATTTGCGTTTAACGGTTCGACTTATAAGTTATCAATTTTTAAATATATTAATCAGATAATCTAATCAATAAAAGGCAGCTAGAAAAGTGTATTACTAGATATGCGTACTTTTTTTGTTACTGGGATTTTTTTAGAGGATTTTTTCTTAGTAAGATTTTAACGAGCCACATTATCTATTAATGAACATAGGGGAGTCTAATAAAATATATTAAATATATGAGTTTCTATTTTTAGGGCAAGAACTGGTTGCAAGACTAGTTAAGATAAGAATTTTTTTGTTAAAACTAAACCAACTAGTTTAGTTACTTGGTGCCAGAAGTTTTTCTCCAATAAATAGGTGAGTCTTTTGCTCAATTATGTCAAAAACTAAGTGAAATACAAAGTGTCCCCCTTTTCAACAAGCACTATGAACTAAAACAAAAAATTGAGAGAACAACTCAACAAAAGAAATAAAAGAAATCATAAATTTTGTGTCTTATTCTTCCAAATTACCATCTAATAAATAGGCTAATGTTTAAACCCGTAGTTTAGAAAAATATTAAGTTCTGTATTAACAATTTCTTCAAAAAAAAAAAAATGTGTCTTGGATCAAGCCAAGCGTCTATATCGCGCGCAGGGGAGGAAGCAAATCAACCCATCTTGTCTTGCGGTCCAACCCTATTGTGTTGTCGAGCTTAATCCCTTTTCTTGATCTTTACTTGTAACAACCCAAACACCTATTTTGAGCATTTGTACTCGTTTTTGTAAATTGATGTTTCGGATAGCTCCGTATCATATTTTCTTTGACTTAGTAGGATAGTCCGGGTTGAGACCCGAAGGGTTCGGAAAGGCTCTTTCACGCAATCTTATTTTAGAAGGCTTAAAAGCTAAATTGAGGAACTCGACCCCCTTGTTTGTGTATTTGTGAGCCACGATATGATTTGAAGCTTCACATAAGTGTTTATTATATTTTTTGACTTGTAGGAACTGGTCTTATCGAATTTCAACTTGTATTCAAATTTTATGCACGTTTTAGGATGAACGTGTCACAACCCGACTAGGGGGCCATGACGGGTACCCCGAGCTGACTACCGAGCACCACTCATACTGCTAGTCATAAGGAAAGCCATCTTTAATCTCAAGCATAGCTGCATTTATATACACAAGCCCTTCGGCTATCAAAATAATACTTACACATAATGAGGAGAACATCATGAGACCATCATACCCACACATACACATCTACGAGCCTCTACTAGAGTACTAGACATGAGGAAGGGACAGGACCCCGCCGTGCCCAAATATGTACACAAAATAATAAATCAAATAGCACCTCCGGAATAATGGAGTGCTCTCGTAAATCCGTTGATAGCTCCTATGAATCTGGATCACCTCCCTGCCTACCTGTGGGCATGAACACAGCGTCCAAAGGAAAAGGACGTCAGTACGAACATTGTACTGAGTATGTAAGGCATGAAAAAGAAGCTGGCATAATAAAGAAATCATGAACATGAGGTGAAGATATAACCTGCTTAACCTTTAAGAGTAAATGCATTTTATACTTATCACATATATCAACATATCACATGTACCATCGTCGTTAACCCGCGTCCGGGTAACCATCATACGCCGCCCACTAGTGGTGTCATGTTCGTCCCTCTGGGCACGGTGTAATTATAAGCAGCCCGTCGTTGCGGTGACATGTCCGGCCTCCTAGGCACAGTGGAATCGTATGCAGCCCGCCTTCGCGGTGACATGTCCGACCATTTAGGCACGTTCGAATCGTATCATCACATATTTATCATGAACTCATCATAAAGCATACATTGGAGTCTCAAGATAATCTATAACCATATCGGGGTGACGTAAGGTCGAGAACCCTCGATTCTATTATGGGAAAATCATAATCATCATACTTCACCTTGAAGGAACTAGTATCATAAGGTGTGTCTAGCAATAAATGAATAACATTAAAGTATAGTATAAGGATCATTAGTTCATAAGAGTATCGTATCATAAGCTTTAGGATCTCTAGGCTTTAAACCCATCATCATCATTATCATATTCTTGACGTATATCTCATATTTAGATCGTAAAAAGCTTTTTATCAACATTGACTCGTAGTTCATGGAACGTAAGGAAGTCATGGAGAATAAGGATAGTCATATCATAAGAATCATGCCTTAGAAGGAAGGGACTAGCCTTACATACCTTTTCGTTTAGCTACTCTATCGCTTGAAGGTTCTCCTCCAATATTCACATTTCTACCTTCAAGAGAGTTGTACTAACATTAGATAATCGGTAGCTTAAGCATACTTGACTAAAGCTAGAGAAAATTGGGCAGCACTTCCTTTGTTTATTCAACTTTCTCCATATCATATATCAACTCCCAAAAGCCAATAATAACATTCATAATATCATAAGCAACAATCTTCATTCACCTACATTATCCGAATCTCCCAATTCCACTTCAAATCATCCATAATCATGGTCATAGTACAACATTACATTCATCCTCATCTAATGTTTCTCCCATGTTCTTAACATCATTCATAACATAATTATAATCACAACATATCAAGAATCGTGATTCATATTAATCTACTACTCAACAATGTCACGATTCTCATGTTTGTAACCCATTTTCTATTTCCTTCCATAATCCAAGTCTTTCAACCTCTCAATACTTTAAACAATATGGAATGATCATAAAACTTACCTTTGATTGAGTAGGAATGAGCTTTGAGTGGAAACACTTCACTTGAGCAAAACCCTAGCTCCACTTCTAAAGAGATTCCTTGTCTTGGATGAACCCTAGTGAGCTTCTTACACTTGATTCACTTGAATTTATGATATTGATCTTTGATTTCCTTTGTATTCTTGAAGATGAGATGTGTAGAACCCTCTAGAAGTCTTGAGAGAGATGGAAAAGTGGAAAGAATGAGAAAATAAGAGTAGGAACATGTATTTATACTTGCAACTTATTCAACCCGTCGGGTATTATACAGACTACTTATACGGTCTGTATAACATTGTACGGTCCGTATAAGTGTCCGTGGTTCACCATCAGGGAAAACATCCTCCTGTTGGGTGTTATACGGACCGTATAAGCGGTAGTATAACCCCATTTCCCTGAAATTGTTTCCGTCGTTCGTTTGATCTCCAATCCTTATGGAACCTTCTTGACACTCGTTTAACACTTCATTACCAATCTAAGGAGCGTTATAACTCTTCCTTAAGACATCATTAAGTAAACATTAGCTCGGTACTTTACGGAACTCTTCCAAAACACAACATACGCTTTGCCTTCCTTAAGGAACTTTCTCCTCTTACTTCCAACGTCTTTGGAATCTTAATTATAATCGTTAAACAACCTTTCTTACTTATAAAAACATCGTATACTCCTTACCCTGCGTTAGCCTATTCACTTGGCAACGACATGAAATTTTTCGAGGTGTAACAGAACGTCTTTCTAAGTGGTGAATAAGGTAGATGCCGATTTTAGTTTTAGCAGTTCAAATCATGTTTCGAGACTAATATTTTAATACATATAAAGTTAAAACCTTTTCCAACACAATTTTTATGCAACAAAATTATGATCTTGATGATAGTTGAAGAATAACACTTATGTGGATTGAGAGATCCCAATGGAGGGTTAGAAGAAGAAGAAGATAGTCGCTTAATATGGTCTTTCCACTAAGGGATTATCTTAGATGGGTAGAAAGTCTGGTACCCTTTTCATCAAATGGATCAAAACTAATTGTGTATCAACGAACCAACAAGATATGACAAGTTTTTATTTCTTTTCTTGTTCAAACAAAATTAAACAAAATTTAAATTCAAGAAAAAGTGATTAAAATATTTACTACAATAACATGATCATTTAAATGCACATAATAAATTTATAAAATTCAGGGTGTTACAACTCTCTCTCTCCCTCCCTTAAATGAAATTTCTTGCCCAAATTTTACCTTATATTAGTCTTGAAAAGACATTTCAATCACCAGAATACCCAGCTGATCTAACTCTCTTGTGCTGACCCCTATCATGCTCTCTATCAGTTCGACGCCCTCTACGTCGGTCCTCAACTCCCTGCGCATATGCCTGCACTCGAACAATGTCCATACCGGGCTGGGAAGCCATTGCCATACAACTATCAATCAAGTAATTGTCCAGCCCCATCACGTAACGATGTACCCTATCAGCCATGTCAGCTACAATAGTGGGCGCGTACCTAGCCAGCGAATCAAATTCGAGACTATAATCTCGAGCACTTCTGTCATCCTGTCTCAGGTGTAAAAATCTATCCACTCTGGCCCGCCTCATCTCCGGAGGCAGAAAATGGCCCAGAAAGGCCTCCACGAACTCGTCCCATACTGCTGGAGGGGCATCCTCACCCCTAGACAACTCCCAGGACTCATTCCAATTAACCGCTACATCACGCAACCGATATGAAGCCAATTCAACCGACTCAGTCTCAGAAGCTTTAATTATTCACAACGTACGCAACATCTGTCGAATAAAATCCTGTGGATCCTCTGCTGGCTTTGACCTATAGAACTTTGGGGGGTTACAAGTCAAGAAATCACGGACCCTCAAACTATCATGTCTGTCCGCATAATCACCTCCCAATCCGTGTCTGCGGGCCTGCCCCGACACTAACCTGGTCAATAACTGGACTGCGTCTCTCATAGCCCTGTCCTCCACCCCTGGCTGGGGAGCCGGAGGCTCGGGTGCTGGAACCTCAGAAGCTAGCAGTGGAGCCGTCCCCCGATCTGCAGCTGCTGCTGCCCTAGGCTCCGCTGGTAATGGCGGGGTAGCGGAGCTCACTGACTGGAGTCTAATCTCAGGCTCAGATTGGGCATAAGCCCTAGTAATCCTCCGGGTCTGGCTGGTCTCTCCAGCTATGGCCTTGCCCTTCTAGGCGGCTGTCGCCTTCTTTGGAGGCATCACTGTAAACATAACAATCCGTTAGGGAGGAATTATCCTGATAATACGGCTCTATCGCACTATCTAGAATAAGAAAGAAAGATGACACCCTAAATGCCCTGTAGCTTCCTGTTTATAAATGTGGTGCACAACACATCGATAAACAATACTCTACTAGACACGGTCTGTAGACACTCCGAGGATGAACCGCTCTGATACCACTTTTGTCACGACCCAACCCCGTAGGCCGTGACTAGTGCCCGAGTCGGACACTCATATCACCTGTTAACTATAATCATCTACAACTAGCATATCGAGAACTTATTTGTATAAAAAGGCAAGACGTTATTTTAAAGCTGTCACATATATGCATGTCATAGCCACCTGTCTCCTGAGGAGTTACAATTTCCAACAACAAACATATATATATCTACGCAAGCCGACAAGGCTGCCACTACACGCAACATCCCAAACATATATATATATATATATATATATGCAAGCCGACAAGGCTGCCACTACACGCAACATCCCAAACATATATATATATATATATATATATATGCAAGCCGACAAGGCTGCCACTACGAATGGGTATGCCCCAAACATAAGTCATATCCATACAACGAAACAACAACTATATACAGACCCACACAAATGTCCACAGACCTCTAAGAGTAATGACAGAATCATATGACGGGACAGGGCCCCGCCGTACCCCGAACAAACACCTATATATACAACAAAAGGGATTTATACCACAAGCTAGGCTCCGGAACAAAGGAGCTTCCCAAAGTAGCTGGATAGATATCCTAGGCTGGCGGATCTCCAAAACGAGCGTCTGTACCTGCGGGCATGAACGCAGCCCCCCGAAGAAAGGGGGTCAGTACGGAATATGTACTGAGCATGTAAAGCGTGGAATATAGTAAATAGAATCATACTGAGACAAGGAGTGTAGGATCTAATGCAACAAACAGAAATCCATAAAACTTACCTTTGAACATAATTCATATTTATCAACCTCATACCAATATCAATATAGAGTTTAGTAGTCAAAGATGAATAATCATTCTGTACATAACATATATAACGTGTCCCGGCCCTCTAGTGAGGGGCTCGGCAATTAAAATCATAGCATTATAAACATGTACATATACGTGTCCCAGCCCTCTAGTGAGGGACTCGGTGAAATAATGATCATATGCCATCCTGGCCGCCATCCCCATATCATCATGTCATCATGTATATATAATGTGTCCCGGCCCTCTAGTGAGGGACTCGGTGAGTAATATAGTAAATATGCGCACGAAAACGTGTCCTGGCCCGAGACTCAGTGAAGGATGTAACGGTAAGCACGAGCAGAATAATAAGCAACCACATACATGCAAATCATCTTTGGAGACTCAATAGATAAGTAACTAATCAGCTTTCAAGTGTCAGGATAATAATCATATTCAGTTCTTTCTAAATCTTATTACAAACCATAGCAAGGAACGTTTCAGGATTCATATACATGTATCAATCTAACATGATATGGCTTTTGAAAGTCAAGTATGACTCTAATTATGCAATTCTTTAAGAGTAGGAATTTCCATACATCATTTGTTAGTCAATCATATAGTAGGCTCGTGACAATAACATTAAGGAATGAATAGAATCATAAGTCATGCTTGGAACTAGAGAGTAGAGTTTACCCCAAGGCTCATATCATTTCTTACTTACGTCTAGGACATGCCAAAATAAGGAAGGATTAGGCTTTACATACCTTTAGCGTTTAGTCGTTACGCAATTTGTACAAGCTGCTCAGTAGTACTCTTATCCTATATTAAGATATCAAACTACGATTAGGTCACGAGGGAATTCCGGACAGCCTGTACATTACTCAAAAACAGCCCGACCAATATACTATACAACTCGAAATTTTCCAATTTCACCCAACCAACAACAACACGTCTAGCAACAATGTTCATATAATCACAAGGAATCATATTGACGACATGTTAACTTCTACGACAGTCCACAACAACTTGAACTCCAATTTTAAACCATGCAATATCCCTACTCCTATTTATAGAAATTATAACAATCACAATCAATATTCAAGATAAGTTAGTCCCTCTTTTTTACCAAAACAGTCCATGGTTTGGACTGTTTTCCCTTCATCAACACATACCAATTCTTTTTACATCTCAACCTCATGTTTAACTACATCCTAACACAACACAAGGACTTCAAGTAAATCAACATATCAATTCCATTCAACACACCTACACGGTCTCAACACAACCACACAAAAACTTCTTACAATCTTTGTTCCTTTTCATAGGTGTTGATACACATTCAACTCATCTACAATATATGCAAAATAAAACCAAGCATGGCTTCACCTAAGCTCACGGCTCATCTCAACTTCAACCACAACAACATGCACAAACTCTACATTCAAATCATCATACAATACATGAAAAATGATCATTCTTACCTTACAATTTACTCTTCAACCTTGGCCGAATTTCAACATTATTGCCATGCCACACCTCCTTGTTTCTTTCCAAAAACTACTACACGTTCTTATGCACTTGGTAAGGAGTTGAATTGATGGAGAATTTTTTTTTTTTGATCAAACCTTGGAGTTCATTCTCGGCCAGCCATGGCCGAGAGCTTTTCTCTCTATCTCTTGATTTCTCTCAACTTGTGAAGGTGAAATGGTTAGCTAGTTGAACCATGAATCAGCATTTTCACTTATATATGCAGTCCACAAGTTGGACATGTGTCCCACCCAAGATTTTAGCCAATAATATTTGGCAAACTCATGGGTGGGGCCCACATGGCCACTTAGGCTTCCTTAATGATGTGATTAGGTTTTTAATCTCACTTAATCATCCAATATTGGTTAATTTAATCCCAATTTTTCATTAATACTTCTATACCAAACGAAATTTTATGGGCAACTTGTGACTTGAAACGAAATCGGAAGTTAAAGTCTCTACTTCGTACCTTAAAATAGTCTTGTTTTTAACTTGTCGCTTTTAGTTTAAAATGTCCCACTGTATAAAAATACGGGATATAACAATAACCATCATGGACCCAAGAACCCTTGGGTACCTAAACAAGAGTAAAAATTATGTTTTGCAGGAACACCACAAGAAAAGAAAATGGGGGAAATGGTATCTTGATAGTGCGTGTTCAAGACATATGACAGGCAACAAAAGTCTATTCAAATCAGTCGCTGACTTTGATGGAGGATTAGTAACTTTTGGAGACAACTCAACTAGAATGGTAATTGGTATTGGTACCATTACTTTTGATAATTCTTGTGACATTTCAAATGTTTGGTTGGTAAAGGGACTTAAGTACAACTTTTTAAGTGTAAGTCAGATGTGTGACTCTGATTTTGAGATAAAGTTTAGTAAATTAGGTTGTGTCATAGAAGACTCCTCTGGGACAAAGATTCTTCCTGGAAGCAGAAACAAAAATGTGTATACTTTGAATTCTGTCAAAAATTCTACAGGTCATATATGCCTGGCATCAATGGGAGAAGATCCGTGGATGTGGCACAAGAAGCTTGGTCATGCCAGTATGCGCTTAATTAAAAAACTAGCAAGACATGATCTTGTAATAGGATTCCAAAACTCAACTACACTAAAGATCATTTATGCGATTCGTGTCAAAAAGGTAAACAAACTAGAAACTCCTTTAGTTCGAAAGATATTGTGTCTACATCCAAGCCTTTGCAACAACTTCATATGGATCTAGTTGGTCCTACTAGAACTGCTAGCATTGGAGGAAAAAGGTATGCATTTGTTATAATAGATGACTTTTCTCGCTTTACCTGGGTAATATTTCTTGCTCATAAAGATGATACTCTAAAGAATTTTAAGTTTTTTTGTGAGAAAATTCAGCGTGAGAAAGGATATTACATCACTTCCATTAGAAGTGATCATGGAGGAGAATTTGAAAATAAAGCTTTTGAAGAATTCTGCAATGACCAAGGGTACACACACAATTTCTCCTCACCTTGATCTCCACAACAAAATGGTGTAGTTGAACGAAAGAACAGAACCCTTCAAGATATGGCAAGAACAATGATCATAGAAACAAACTTACCACATCACTTTTGGGCCGAAGCGGTAAGTACAGCTTTTCATATTTTGAACAGATGTCTAATCAGACCAATTCTCAAGAAAACTCCTTATGAGCTATGGTCTAGTAAGAAACCAAATATTAGCTACTTTCATCCTTTTGGATGTAAGTGCTTTGTTCACAATAATGGGAAGGAAAGCCTTGGCAAGTTTGATCCTCGAAGTGATGAAGGTATATTTCTCGGTTATTCTCCTACTAGTAGATCCTATAGAATTTATAACAAACGTACTTTATCTATTGAAGAGTCTATTCATGTTGTATTTGATGATATTAATCACATGGCTGAGAAAAGAAAAATTGCACATGAAGAAGATAGTCAAATACCTACTGTAGTGGTTACAAGACCCACTGAAGAAAAGGCATCCTGTGAGTCGACTTCTGATACACCTCAGTCGACTGATGTTACTATTGGAAATGTTCCAAACGAATGGACAAGCGAACCTAACTATCCAAAGAAATTTGTTATTGGAGACATTAATGAAGGGAGGAAAACTAGAGCATCTAGTAAAAATAATGTAAATCTGGCTCTCATTTCTCAATATAAACCAAAGAAAGTTGGTGATGCTTTAAAAGATGAATACTGAGTAAAAGCTATGGAAGAGGAACTTGATCAATTTGATAAGAACAAGGTGTGGAATCTAGTTCCCAAACCTGAAAATGCTTCAATCATTGGCACAAAATGGGTATATAGGAACAAGCTAAATGAGGCCGGAGAAGTAGTCAAAAACAAAGCCCGACTTGTTGCTCAAGGATACTCACAACAGGAAGGAGTTGACTATGATGAAACTTTTGCTTTTGTTGCCAGGTTGGAATCCATTAGAATTTTGCTTGCATATGCCTCTTTTAAAAAATTCAAACTTTTTCAAATGGATGTCAAAAGTGCTTTTCTAAATGGGTTCATTGAAGAAGAAGTGTATGTCAAACAGCCGCTAGGTTTTGAAAATTTACAATTTCCCTATCACGTTTTAAAATTAAGTAAAGCTTTATATGGTCTTAAAAAAGCCCCTAGGGCATGGTATGATCGCTTAAGTTCATTCTTGGTAAGTCACGGCTTCTTGGTAAGTCACGGCTTTTTCCGAGGAAAGATTGATACAACTCTTTTTATTAAACGATCCTCCTTAGGGAATCTCAATATACAGATATATGTTGATGATATTATTTTGGAAGCTCTAACCCTTCTATGTGCAAGGAATTCTCTGATCTTATGCAAAACGAGTTTGAAATAAGTATGATGGGAGAATTAAAATTCTTCTTGGGACTACAAATTCATCAAACTGACAGTGGAATATTTATATGCCAAGAAAAGTATGCCAAGGAACTCGTTCAAAAATTTGGAATGTCTGACTCAAAAGCTATGGGAACTCCAATGAGTCCTACTTGTACTCTTGATAAGGATGAGACAGGAAAACCTGTTGATGAAACTAAGTATCGCGGTATGATTGGATCGTTGCTTTACCTAACTGCTAGTCGACCAGATATTATGTTTAGTGTGTGCAGGTGTGCTAGATTCCAAGCTGCTCCAAAGGAATCTCATCTTACTGTTGTTAAGTGTATTATTAGATACCTTCATGGAACAGCTAACTATGGTTTATGATATCCTAACACCAACGATGTTACACTTGAAGGTTTTTCAGATGCAAACTTTGCAGGTGATAAAGATGATAGAAAAAGTACCAGTGGTACTTGCCAGCTTCTCGGAAAATCTCTTATTTCCTGGAATAGTAAAAAACAGGGATCAGTCTCTCTCTTTCTACCACTGAGGCTGAATACATTGCTGTTGGTCAATGTTGCACACAGTTAATCTGGATGTCTTATCAACTAAGTGATTCTGACTTGTCTTTTAAACCAATAAAAATTTTCTGTGATAATTCTAGTGCTATATGTCTGTCCAAAAATCCTGTGCATCATTCTAGGGCCAAGCATATAGATATTAAGCATCATTTTATCAGAAATCAGGTTGCTCAAGGAGATTTTGAAATAGTTTTTGTAAACATTGAAAACCAACTTGCTGATATTTTTACTAAACCTCTCCTTGAAGAACGTTTCTGCATGCTAAGAAGATCCTTGGGAATTATTGATAAATCTGTCTAATTTTTTTTTGGTAATCCGTGCCATAATTTTTGGCTGCTCAAAATCCTTGCCATAAATTGTATTTTCATTCCCATTATGACCGTCCCATCTTCCCATGTTTTACTTTTTTACCTTCCCCATAAAATCTTTTCTCTTTTCCTACATATCCCCATAAAATCTTTTCCCTTTCCCCTTTTCGTCTTCTTCCTTACCCTTCCCCGCCAAACCCTCTTGTCCGTGTCTTGTCTCTTCAATGGCGAAAACTCAGAAAACCCACCTTCTCTCCACCCGCCAAAGTTCCAGGCTAAAGGAAATTGGTAAGAGCCTCTCTCCTACTCCTTATGACTCACACTCCGGCGACTCCTCTTCCTCTGACGCCTCTGACTCCGTTCCAATTTGCAATCTTGGCAAGCGAGCTTTTACTGATGCTGCATGCTCAACCTCCTCCAAGAAACTCAAAACCATCACTGATAAACCCCTTGATCTTCGCAAAAAAAAATTGGGATGACCACCATCAAGAACTCTTCTCGTCTCTTGAAGATAAAACCGTTGTATCTGGTAGGATTGTTGATCTTGACCATATGCTTTCTCTGTGTTGTAAGATAAAACACTTATTTGTCTATCAAGGTTGGGAAATTTTTTTCACAACCCCTCCTCATGTGTATGAAACCCCTGTTCGTATGTTTTATGCAAACCTCCGGTCCTCTAAGGCTAATGAACTCGAAACCATGGTCCTTGGTACCCAAATTGTATTAAATTGCTCTGTTCTTGATTCTATTCTTGGTTGCACCTGTTCTGGGTTTTCCGAACTTTCAAAAAATTCCTGGCCTGAATTTCTTGAGGTTTCCTTTGATGATGTTAAGAAAACCCTTTCAAATTCCACCTCTGTCCCTGCTCAAATTGGTCCGTCTAGCATCTCTTTTGAGGCTCGTGTGTTAGCTCATATGGTTGCGACTACTATTGTTCCTCGTGCTGGGTCCTACTCTACTATCTCCCAATGTGATGCCGTCTTTGCTTTTTGTCTTCTCTCCAAGAAGAAAATCAATCTGTCCTCCATAGTCATCAACTACATGATTGAGTGTGCGTCAAATACTTCTAGCCTCCCATATGGCATGCTCATCTCTCGCATACTTGAAGTCCACAAAATTTACTTAGTCGACTATCCCATTACTCTCGTTAAGAAGTGTTACAACTCTAGGGCGTTTGGTAGCATGGGGTATGTCTTGAGCAATGAACCTTGGGTGCTAAAGGAGGTCTATGATGCCTCTCAACCTGGTCCCTCCACCAAATCAAAAAAAATCCGATCCTCCTGTCGTCTCTGCTGAATGTTATGCAGACCTTCTCTCCAAACTTTCCTCTATGGATGCGAAGATTGAGTCCATCAAAGACTTAATGGCATCCACTCTGTTTCAAGTTGAGAAAATTCGCGATACGACTAAGGAAACGGGTACTGATGTCTCTAAGCTGCGGGTTAAACTGGATGCTGTGATAAAAGAAGCTGTCAAATTTTCCGCCAAGCTTCAAGCCGGTGTTGGTGCCATGCCTGAACGGCTCACTACTCCGTTGACTGAAATGAAGGATGCTATAGTGAATACCTTGGCTTATTTCCTTCGTCGTCCCGTGTTCCGACGCCAGAGTAGTTCTTTTAAATCTGGTTATTTTTTGGTCTGTTTAAACAATGTTTTTTTGTGGACCCTAAGGTCGTATGTTTTTGTGTTGCACTTTGGTTTACTCTTTTTTGTGCTGATTGGTTCAGCATCTTACTAATGTTCTAAGCCTATCTATTATCTGTGTTGTATGTTTTTGTATTGCACCTTGGTTTACTCTTTCTGTTTATGTGTCTATTTTTTGAGTGATGCCAAAGGGGGAGAAATAGACAGTCAACTGATCAAGCTAATCAGGGGGAGCCTCCACCTATTCAGGGGGAGCATCCGCCACAGGGAAGTTGACTACATCTCATTTAAAATTGTCATCCTCAAAAAGGGGGAGATTGTTAGTGTCAAGTTTTTATGATGACAATTTTATTTGTGCAGCTATAATAATTGAATTGCACAAGGAATAAAAGAGCCCACAAGGCAGCCCAAACGAGATGGGCTTAAAAGAGTGAACTGTTCAGGGGGAGCTTGCAAGGACAAGCCAACTGATCAGACGAGATGGGCTTACACAAGTTTACCTCAGTGAAAACTTTCCAGCCCTACAATTGAACACTGCGATATTACAAATATTGTGGTGGCTGACAAGATACGCTCCAGCAGTACAAAATCAGTTCAAGGAAGGAAAGGATATCTGCGCATTAAAGAAGGAATATTCTAGGCATGTAACGATCTTGATGACTGATTAATGCAGCCTCATCGCACAAGAAAAGAACCAACAACTCCAGCCTTATTCTTGGAAATAGGATCACTAATTCCTTTTTCGAAGGATCAAATCCCTCGGGTTGATTTCTCTGCGTGAAGAGCCTAAACAGCTATAAAAGGGCTGCTTCACAAAAACACAAGTTATGCTTAGTCTCATTACCTTAGTGCTCTGCTTTACTTTTCATGAACATTATATGTCTGGGTGATTTATAGTGTAAGAAAAAAAGAAAGGAGAGTTATAATATAGCTTGTGAGGCTTTGTATCAAAAAGACTAAGAGTGATTTGAGTGCAGACGTAGGAACTCCATTCAAACCTCCATTGTACCAAACCTTTAACAAAGAGCTGCAGAGAACACCCTTGCAACCCAAGGGGACTGGACTAGGATTTACATTGAATCTGAACCAATATAAAATACTTGTGTCATTTATCTTCTGTACTTTACTTTAGCATTCACTGAGCAAACGGTCGACTACCGATTCAACCTAGTCGACTAACCGATCGAAAAATTTATAATTCACCCCCCCCCCCCCCCTCTTGCACTTTCAGTCAGTTTATCTTTTCACACATTCATTTATTGAATACAAATTGTTTTGCCAATAGATGTACTCGCAATTATTGTCAGTTGCTTCCCACCAAGGTTTGTTACAAAAGTGCAGAAAAAATTGCAAGAACTCATTCTCAACAATACCGAGTAAGTGCATTTGCAAACTTTTCAGCATCCTTATTGTTTTACAATTAAAACTATACGACATATTTACCATTTTAATGTAATCAGCAAACAAACTTTCACCTTCGCATTGTGGGAAGAGGCTATTATTGAGGACGAAGGCAGGAAACTCCTTAGGTAATTCCAAGAACGACCTATCATCTTTGCCAGGTGTATTGGGGTATCCAAGTACAATGGTAAGATAAAACAGGAACATAAATTTGTATTTCTTAAATAAAATATTATTGCAATTAATATAGGTACATTACTTTGTACTTTGTTAAATAAAAGATCATGTAATAAATTTAGGTACATCGTTGACAACAAAATTTAACACAACAATACAGATTGATCCACCTTATTTCCAATGCCTACAGCTGCACACATGGTATCACATTACTCCAGCCTATATTGTGCTTGCTTCTTCCTGATTATTATTATTCTAAAGTATTTTAATTTTTCCCTCGAATAGGGTCGCGAAAAACAGAGAAATGCTTGCTTCTTTCAGTCTGAGGAGCACGTCTGAATTTGGATCTCTTATCAGTGTTTCAGTGGATGAACAAATAGTGCCAACTACAAATGTTCAATCACAGCAGGACGTTAGTAAAATTTCTATTCACATAATTCATAATTTCTGCCTGTACATCCCTATAATGATTAGTCTCATTTTCTTTTAACGCAGGGGCATTCCTTCTCCACTGGGACAAAAGTATCACTTCCAAATAAACTCAAAAGTTGCTATGTTTTACTATGTCCAAACTGTAAACAAGAAGTGAGAAGTTCAATGAAAAGAAACTTTCAGTGTATGACTTGTAAGCAACAAAATATGTTGATTCCCAGGTACTTTTACCTCTAAGTTTACACATACATCTAAACACAATTTTTTTTTTTGCTCCTATAAAAACAATTATCTTTTGAACATATACACTTGCAGGTGCACCTTTATGCTTCTTCCTTATATTACACACACAAAAATGAAGGACTTAGGCTTTTGTCTGTGTGTTTCAGGCTTACTACATTATCATTACCCCTAGCTTTTTGGGTTGAGATTTTGGTGTAGTAAAACAAACGTTACTTCATTATATAGATGGAATTTTGAGACTTTAATACACCAAAAAGGTCAGAAATATCCCAAGCAAAGCTTAAAGCTTGTGTTATACATTACTTGTTAAATATACAACTGGTAGTTGCTGAAAGTTGCTGAAAGTCGATTGGCTTATAAATAAAATAATCTTTACACTAATATATTAACGGTATAAAATTGGTCAATTAAAGAATCAAAGATATTAAACATAGAGTTTTAAGGCTGGAAGAAACGAGTACTCTTTTGGCAAAAGTCGGATCAATTATCCCTCGAATTTGCTGTCTTTAATCAAATCCACGTCCTGAGGAGCTTTTGGTTGTTAGAATTGTATCTAACAATGGAAATGCTGTCAGTATATTTCTTCCAGGTAATGTAGTGGCATTACTTGACAATTAATCAAACGAAAAGAGAATTCCACATAGGCTCAGGTAGGATGTTTTTGTATGAGTTCATGATAATGTAAATCCATATAGCCTAAATGATTGGTTTTAACTGGTAGAAGCCATTGATGCGAAGAGATAGGCTACCACTTTCTTTAACTAAACTCTACAACAGCTGTCTAATGTTACATATTGTGAGAAGTTTGGATTTTTCTTATCTTGGAATAAAGTTTAGGAGCTAATTTCTTTCGTATATCTGTGAATTGATTAGATTGCGCTGAACCAGAGCTATTCCGTTGATTTTCCTATATTTTATGGATTCGTGTGTTTCTATAACTCATGTTTTGAATGTTGTTTCTTTTTGGAGTTTGCAGGTATGCCTTTTCTACTTAGTTTGTCAAACACTTAACTCTGTTGGTAAAGTCTGTTACTGTCTAATTGTATTATGTGTATATAGTAGATAAATTCTGAGGTATGAAGCTCAGGAGGCAGATGACCAGGCATAGTATTGTTTACATGATAGACAAACAATCAAGTGTATTCATTGGATATAACGGATTTCGATATTATGTATGCAAATTTCTGTGTGATTATTTTACCACCTCAGCCATTTATTTTCGAAGAGAGGTTAAATTGCTGACTTGATTATTCCTAATAGGTCAGATGGTAAATTTATGTAATGAAAACTTTAGTTGCTCACTAAATGAAAAAAAAAAAATCTCAAATCGATGATGGGGTCTACTTGGCACCTCCTAAATGGGCATCCAAATTAGACCTAACCCTTTGCCAGGTTACGGTCCAGCTAGAACCACTTGCCACTGAGTTGCTTTATGATAGTTGAATCACATGTCGTATAATTATTAAAGCAAACGGAAAAAGCTTATGCCATGCTCCAAGTGTTGTTTCTTTCCTTTGTTTGACTTTTTTTGCTTGCAACAATTTTTGTACATGATAAAAGTACGAGTTGATTTTAACTCATTCAACCTTTGTCTCATAGGTATCTGGTTCCATTTTCCTTATTACTTGCCAGCAGATTGGTGTCTATCTTATGAAAAAGGTATGATAATAGAAAGCGAAGAGCTTTATTCAAGCTATAGTTTTCATGATGGAAAGAAACTTTGCACACTTCTCTTCTTAGATACTTCCTGTTATTGAATTTTAAGTGTTAAGTATTTATCGAGGATGAAGTAGTGGTAAAACAGATAAGGTGTAGTGTCAAGGCAGAGGATTTAAGATTTCCTGCCTTCCAGAAATTCGATTGGAAAGGCTTACACCTGGATAGTACTTTCGCATTATGCAAAATGCAGTAAAATATGATGCTTTTGTAGATACTCCAGCAAGAGAAAAAAAATATAGAAAAAATTGTACCTTCCCGTGATTGTTCAATTTATTATGATCAAAGCTAAGAGATCCAGTCTTAATCCAGTTAACTGATAAGTTTGTGTTTTAAGACAAACATGGGCGCCTCATTTTTGCTATGTTCTTTCTATTTTACCAAACTTCATATATTTTGCAGAGTTTTCCTAATCATTCTTTGGAACTAATACAATTATTTAGCCAACTACTTCTTTATACAGCTCAGAGTCAAATGCTTTCCGAGTGATCCACAAACCAAATATACTTTTAATCTTTTATTCATTTTGGTCATTTATGATGACAAAATAACAACCACTTCCTTGTTCATGTAAATATATTGCACCTACATGCACAAGATGAGTATCACTGACTGTCACGCCCCAACCATGGCCTAGGTGTAACATGACACTCGGTGCCTAACTGCATATGACCGAGCGAACCCATAGGCTGGCTGAATCAAAATATGCTAAAATAAGGAAATAAGACTAAGACATGCTGATCTACTAAAAAGTCTGGCTAAAATATATTAAAATGCGAAAAATACTGTTTAAGTCTAAAACATCTGAAATCAATGCCAACAAAGCTAACACATCAAAGTTTTCTAATATCTGACTGACTGGACTATGTCTATGAAGCCTCTAAAGAATACTAGAAAGATAACTTTCTAAAACTGAAAAGACTGAAAGCAGGATAACGCCCCGAAGAAACTGGGGCTCACTAAGCAGCTGATACGAGCAGTCCTAGCTAGCTGGATCGTCAACCTGTATATCGTTGCCTGCATCTCCCCCAAGCAAATAAAAGGGACATCAACACATTTGAATTGTACTGGTATGTAAAGCAACTGAAAGAAGAAATATAAGTACTGAAACTGAACTAAACAGGAAGGCAAGGTTTTGAGGTACTCCATGTTCTGAATGAAGAATGACCTGTATAGCTGTAAATATAAACTGTGGCCTAGGGCCCAAATAAATGTGCACAAAAACTGTGGCCTCAGGCCCAAGCAATACGTATGCATAAACTATGACCTCAGGCCCAAGCAATACATATGCATAAACTGTGGCCTAGGGCCCAAAAATACAGATACATGTGTTCAATATTAAATAATTTACAAGACTGAGACTGGGCTATAGCTGATAGCATAATAACTATTTTTTATTATAGAGCTTAAGCCAATAACTGATTATACACTGACTGAGACAATCATGTGATGTCAATACACAAGTCTATAATGATTACGTACTGAGTTCATGATATTCAAAACGATCACCATGAATGAATTTTGAAACTATAACCCTAGGAGATAGCAGTTCTACAACTATTCAAGAAACTAGGGCTAAACTATATTCTGAGGCAATTTACTGATAAGTATGAAGAATGAGGCTTAGGGAGAATCGTGAACATTCCCTAACGTAGATAGTTAGCCACATATACCTGTATATGCTCCAAAACTTGTATCTATAAGTCTGAACTTGAGAAGAATCCCTAAAACTGTGTCTTAAACCTTGAACGTGGGTTTTCTTGAAAACTCTAGTTTAAGAACAATGATTCCCTAATTAGGTTACGTAATATTATGCTAACTTTGACTTGGAAGTGTTTGAGACGCTTACCTTAGAGCCTTGTATTGTTTGGAGAAGAGAAACTTCATTCTAGGGCTTAATGGATTATGAAAACTGATTTCCTAGGCTGAAGGGCCCTATTTATACTTTTTGCTGTCACCGTATATTGACGGTTCACTTGACGGTTGTGACCGTCCTTCAAAAAATCAGAAGAGTTTCCGAGGGTCTGCACTGGTTGTGCAACTTGACGGTGTAAGTTGATGGGCCGTCCTTGTGCATTGACGGCCGTCTTTGAACATCCATGGCCATAACTTCTACCACAGGGCTCTGTTTTGGCTCCATAATATATCGTTGGAAAGGTATTTCAAATATCTACAACTTTTATGTTTTAAGATTTCTCAAATTCCCAATGGATTTTCACGAAATCGGGATGGAAGAAGGACCTATAAAAAACTTAGGCGATTCCATCGAATCTTAAGCACCTTACTATTAGCCACATTTCGAGGATCATATCTCCTTGCTCCGATCTCTGATTGGCCTGATCCTTATATGCCTGGAAAGGTACTTCCATGTTCTACAACTTTCATTAGGAACCGTTTCAAAATTCTCAACTAATCAATGGGTTATGGTTGCCCAAAGTAGGCCCCTCGACCACTTTCGCAAAACGTTCAAACCTTCGAGTTTCCTCTGAAACTCTAACGATACGAGCCTAACCTTTGTTGTAAGATACGGGGTGTTACACTGACTGGAAATTTATGACATGGACTGTTTACATGAAAAATAAAGTTCATGTAGAAGAGTTTAAATCAGTATAAGCAAGTATAAGATGTGCTTGAGGAAAGGACAGTATAAAATTCGGCATTATTTTAAGACTAGTTTATAAATCTAGGCGATTGGTATAAGAAACTTCCATGAATTGTTGTTTGTTGTGGAAGCTAAGAAGTATATAGATCATAGTAAATTTCGATCGATGTTAGTTAGACTAATTTCCTTTATTTTACGACTATCTGGGGTAATAAGTGGTCCAAAATACCAAAACAATGCTACAATTACTTGTTATACTCCTGATTCAAAATCGAATTTCACCTGCTCATTAGCTTCAATTTGTAGGTAGTTGAACATTTAACTTATTTTCTGAAGTCAACGAGTAATTCTTCACCATTTTGTGAGCTGAATTGCATTCTGAAAAAACTTCCCGCCACATTTGATCTTTCTAACAAGCTGCAGACAAAGTGAACCATCCAACCAAAATTGGTAACTTTCCTATTACTATTATAGGCTGAAATTATCTGCGCACTCTTATTTGGTTTTCCCTTATGTCTCTTGTAACACATATCTCCGAGTTCATTTGGTGTAGTTGCTTCCATTTATTTTCTATTCTGTATGATTTTACTATGTTTCTCAATATACCCTTTTTGTGCAAGAACTTACATCTACTTTTTTTTGGTGAAGTTCTCTTTTCAAATGATTGTGTCTACCATATAATCTACATAAGCGAGCAGTTTGTTGAAAGGAGGGACCAAGGAGTGCGCTTTTACTGGGCATCATTTGCGAGCTAGAATATGGTAAACAAATTTATTAGATCATCTAGACCAACACGTCACTTTTATTGGGCATCATTGACAAACTAGACTCGGGTACAAATTTATAAGATAATTTATAGTAATACCTTTGTTCTTCCCTTCAAAATGCTTTTATTATTTTAAAGTGAGAGTAGTTTGTTAAAGCAACAATATTTAGAATTTAAAGAGAATGGTGATAAGTGTGTACGACATTCAATATGATTATAATTGCAATCATAAGCTTTCCTCTTTCATATTATTTGTACAAATCCTATTTTGCCTATCGTGAAGTAAAAATTGTCGAAATGGAGAGAATTTGGGTCAGATTAATAAGCTTACGACCATTGAACAAACTTGATTGACGAAGCTCATTGATTTTCCTACAATCTTTCTTTCTTTATTGCACTATATCTGGTAACAATAAGGATTTGATCATCGTTCTTTCAAAGTTTCCATCTTTGTTCTATTTGAATCTGGTTGAGCTCTCTGGTTTGGAAGTAATTTGTGCTATTTTTCTTTGTTTATTGCACTTGTTTTTCATTATTTCAAATAACCAAATTCCACAATTAGTTTTTGCTCTTCTAAACCACAATCAGCATTCAACATAATACAATCTTTGTAATTATCTACAAAAATTTATGCGCGCATAAGCTTGTTAATCCACTTGGTTTCATTCTTGACCTTTGTAATGTTGGTGGTTATTATCCAGTGTGAAAAGGTGCATTAACTTCAGTCTTTTTAATTTGGACAACTCTTATGGTTTGCTAATAGAATCCTCAAACTGCTGCACGATTTTGAACTTTTATTCCAACTCTTTCAAAGATTGATGGTAAACCTTAAACATTGCATTATAGTTTGATTGTATTAGTTGTAACCTGTAGCAATTCTTATCTAACTTTGTATGCTTTCTCTTCTTTTTTTCCAGTAAATACCCAAATGCAATTTCTACAGCCAACTACAGCTGCTTGAATCAAGATTGTACCCCCTTACACCAAGAACATCAAGAATTTCACAGCTTTTCTCTTTGTAGCAAGCTTGGCAATGTAATAGTATAACTTTGTTCCGCACAATATGAAGGATATTATGTTATGAGTAATATTTAACTTGATGGTACTGGTTCCTTTTTTTTTTGGTTAAACTCCTACTAAATGAATAAAGAAGCACCTTGCGAAAGTCAGACCACTTTTGTATAACAACATTGAACAAATGCCCGTGCTCAGCACGGGCTCGGGCCATCTAGTACATATATAGTTAAAACTTTTTCCAAAACTATTTTCATGCAACAAAATTATGATCTTGATGATAGTTGAAGAATAACACTTATGTGGATTGAGAGATCTCCAATGGAGGGTTGGAGATGAAGAAAGTGAGTTATGAAAGATAAAAAAAAAAAATGTGTCTTGCTACTAAGGGCTTATCTTAGATGGATAGAAAGTTAGCACTCTTTTCATCAAATGAATCAAAACTAAATGGGTTTCAAAGATCCAACAAGACATAACAATTTTTTTTTCTTGTTCAAACAAAATTTAAATTCAACAGAAGTTATAAAAATATTTACTACAAAAACAGGATCATTTAAATATACATAATAAAATTATAAAAATCAAGGTGTTACATCTGAGGAGATTTGTCCTGGTTTTGGACGTATTCTGCATAACTAACACATTTAGAAAAAATAAAAAACTCGATCCCCTCATTTTATGCATATGCGGTCAAAATGATTTTGACCGCATAATTAGGTACATATAATATTTGTGACTCGTGGAAACTGATTTCGTCCAATTTCTAGTCCATTTAATGTGTCTTGGACAATTAAAAGTAAAATAATTAAATGTAGATTCGTCTGTTCCAGCAATTGCAAATATACCAGATTCATCCCGGCTATGTTATAAAGGAAAATCTGGTTCAAACACTTCATTATTTTTTGAGATTTTGAGAGCTTAGCTTGTGGAAAAAGGTGAAAAACATTGGGGATCAACAAGAAATATTAAAGTAACGTTTTCACACGTTCTTTTATCATGATAACATGTTTGGATCATGAATCCACCATGAAACATGAAAATTTGATGAGTTTCTCGCCTCAGGGACAAATTTAAGAATGTTCTATTGACCATCAATTTCCAATCAAAATCAGTTTTTTATTATGAATTTGGAATACTATAGCACATGCTTTGTAGGAATATAAAATTAATTAAACTTCAAGCTCGTTGACCGGACGATGATTTTAGTCGGTATTAAAAAATGAGTAAAATCTTTGTATATGCATCCTTTATTGATTTCAACTGTTTATCACTAAATGTGGCCGATTCCCTTTATTGATCACTAAATGTGGGTGAATCAAGTAGTATCTGTTGCAACAGATATAGTATCTGTTGGAGCAAGTTTAGTATCTGTTGCAACAAGTGTAGTATCTGTTGCAGCAAACTGAGTAAGTTGCTGAACAAGTCCTTACTCTTGCTGGATAAGACGCAACAAGTTACCCATTTTCTGTAACAAGTCACTCTACTTGTTTGATTTCCATTGTTTATCACTAAATAAAAATTTCAGCTTACGTGTCAATTTTTAAGAATAAAAAAATAAAAAACTGATTTTTCTAAAATTTTATTTTTAAAACCCATTTTTTTTTTAAAAAAAAAATGAAAACGCAAATTAAAAAAACTGAATTTTCTTTTAAAAAATAAATTTAAACCCTTTTAAAAAAATAAAATAAAAAAACTGAAAACATGATTTTTTTTTTAAAATATGGAAAAATGGATTTGTTAAAAATATGGAAAGCTTGATTATTTCATTTTCTTAGAACACTTTTATTTTTCAAATAAAATCCGAAAAAAGTGTTTTTCTTGTCAAAATTTGAAAAAAAACTGACTTTTTATAAAATTTTGAAAAAATTAATTATTTTTTTAAAATGTGGAAAACTAGATTTATATTCATATTTTAAGAAAATACGGATTTTTAAGAAAAAAATTAAGTTTTCCCGTTTTTTATGTTTCTCACTCTCTCAAAGAGAGTGAAACACGCTCTCCTTGCCACGTCAACCTTAAGGGGGTAAAATATTACGGTTTTAAATAGTTTAGGGGGGTGATAGGACCAAAAATTAGGTAAGGTGTGTCGTAGCAAAAACGCTACTAGGTGAGGGGGGTAATGATGCCTTATCCCTAATTAAAACTTCAGTCACTCCACTTGTTAGAAAAAACCCAACATATAACTTAGTTGCATCTGCTTAAAAACTCCGATTTTTTGTAATATGTTCAACGACTTACTAGTTGCTGCAACAAGTCCTGTTACTTGTTCGATAAAACCCAACAAGTTACAGAGCTGTTGCAACAAATTCATTACTTGTTGGAAACTGTACAACAATTTATTAACAAGAATATTTACATTAGTGATTTGAACACGAACAACATATCATATAAACCAAGTTCATAATCACCAAGAATATAACTTACCATGTTAAGAAATAATAACATTAAAATGTCATAAAGATCCAACAGATAACTATTATTACAACACAATGCAACCTACAACTATGGAGTATTTCGGCTTGGACATGTTGTTTTTTTGTGGCCAACTGTTTTGCATAAGGAGCATTTGTTTTTCCGCATAGCCCTCTTTGTCCACCTTCTTCCGTGTTTGCTAGAACTTAAAATCTTCACATCCCTTGGCCACCACTTGCACTTCAGATGTTCACATCTAAAGCAATACACACTTCGCGAATTGAATGACATTCCTTTATAAAAACCTGTTTCATCATCTTGAACATGGCTGGACTGTGAAGATTGTGCAGCACACAGTGTATTACTCGCAAGTTCGGGTATAGGGATCGGCTCACCCCCACTTCCATCGGACTTCGCACTTCTATTATCTGGAATATCCATATCCACCCCTTTCAATTTATCATTTAATACATCTTGTTGGTCTTGAGCTAAATTATGGTTCTCGACCGGGCTTCCAACCATGCATACCCTTAAAATGGGCCTAGCTACATCTTTCAAATAAGTACGCAAACGACTCTGATCGGTTATCTTAAAAGGCAAGACCCTCTGCTTTTCAAAAGAGCTATGCATGTAAGTGATGACAAGGTCTTTCGGTTCACAAGTTAATTCACAATAGTTAATGATTAAGTTCACAAAATCATCAAACTCAACATCTCTTGGGACAGTCATCGCTATCGTCTCTAACATGTGACTACCCTTCCATTGACAAATATATCGATTGTTCACCTCGATCCATTCACCATGGCAATCAATACCTACTATTATTGAGTCCTCCATTAATGGTGCTTGAAGATATTTTGTTTTAAGAAAATCAGTCATGACCAGCGCAAGTCAAAGACCACTTAAATTTATGATTAAGTTCATAATTGAGTGGTTTTTTCCTGTAATTTTGGACCCAAATTAGTTAACTTAATCATAACTTTGAGCGGCCTTTGAGCTTGGATGTTCAAAGTTGTCACAACTAGTAATTACAATGCTTGAATGTCAAGTGTTGAAATTACTCTAGGTGACAGCTTTGACCACCCCAAGCCCAAAGGCCACTTAAATTTATGATTAAGTTCATAGTTGAATGGTTTTTTTCTGTAATTTTGAACCAAAATTAGTTAACTTAATCACAACTTTAAATGACTTTTTGGAACAAATAACTGACTTGTTGCAACAAGTAGGTTACTAGTTGCAACAGCTCGCTTATTTGTTGGAGATAGCTTCAGTTTTTTCTTTGTTTCATATCAAAATGGAACAACTATATGACTTGTTGGAACAACTAACGTACTTGTGGCAACAAGTATGTAACTTGTTCCAACTACTTGGTAACTTGTTGGAGACAGCTTCAGTTTGACTGTTTGATAACAAAATGCAACAACTAAGTGACTTGTTGGAACAAATAAATGACTTGTTGCAACAAGTAGGTTACTAGTTGCAACAACTCACTTATTTGTCGGAGACAGCTTCAGTCTCTCTCTCTGTTTCATAACAAAATGGAACAATTATATGAATTGTTAGAACAACTAGCATACTTATTGCAACAAGTATGTAAACCGTTCCAACTACTTGATTACTTGTTGGAGACAACTTCAGTTTTTGTCTCTTTCATAACAAAATGCAACAACTAAGTGACTTATTGAAACAAATAACATACTTGTTGCAACAAGTAGGTTACTAGTTGCAACAACTCACTTATTTGTTGGAGACAACTTCAATCTCTGTTTCATCCAACAACTGTAAAATATGTCCAACAACTGTTGTAATTGATGCAGCAAGTATCATACTTGTTGCAACAAGTAACTCAGTTGTTGGAAAGATTAGGAGCTCTCCAACAGATTTCACAGTTATTGCATAAAGTACAACAACTGTTGTAAATTATTTATTCACATTTTTTGTAATTGTTGCAACAGATTAGTAAATCTGTTGCAACAACTTCATAATTTATCAACAACTCTTGCAGAAACACTAGGACTACAACAACCGATGCAAAAAGTTCAGAAGCTCTTACACAGAAGCTTTAGAACTTGTTGCAACAACTATATTGCTGTAACTACGAATCTGGGAAAATCAGCAAATAAGGCAACTATACCCAGATGAACAATTGAAAGAAACAATATTGTTTAACTTACCAATGGACCCGAAAACACTTATGAAGTAATGCCAGTGCTACACCAACGACATTCAATCAAAAAATTATAAAATCGGATGATTTTTTTTTCTTGAGCAATGGCGGATGAAGAAGAAGAAGAAGAAGAAAGCAGGGGCGGACTAAGAAGAAGAAGAAAGCAGCATGAAGAACAGATGGAAAGAACAAAAATGGAGGAAATGGCGGTGAAGAGGATTTTTTTTCCCCGATTTTTGTATTTTAGGGTTTATAGTGGATGGGTCAAAGTGTTAAAAATAAAACTTTGGGGCAAAGTATTAAAAGTAAAGTTTAGGGTCAAAGTGTTAAAAATAAAACTTAAGGGCAAAGTATTAAAAATAAAATAGAGGGCCAAAGTGTCAAAAATGAAATTATTGGGCAAGCTCAAAGCCCCTTAATCACTAATTAAATTTAGTCATCTCTACTCAATAATTAAAACTTGAATCACCTCCGTTCAATTTTAAAACTTAAAAGCCACTTATAATTAAATGTCCCGAAAAGAAAGTCCCCAAAAGTTGACATCTGCACCCAACCTGTCCAAAAACGCTGGCAGCCTTTAAGACCCCTTGGGTTCTCTACTTTAAAACTCCCCAATTTCATCTCTCCAAATTCCCAATTTGCAACCTTTTTATTTTTATTTTTAATCTATCTACGTCCCTCTTTGCCTTTTCATCAAACAGGTGAGGGACGCAAACTCTCTCGTGTTCCTCTTTCCCCCCATTCTTTTCTTGATTTTTATCCAAACAACTAACTAACTAATCACCCTCATTTACAAACCCTAGACTTAATCCTCATGGAATTGGCTGTTGTTTCTGATATGTGAATTGATTCGATCTGCTGCTTCGAATTTTGATTGTTGGCGGAGTCTACAATGGAGAATCAATTACAACTGGCTTTGTCAACCAGTCCTACTACGACGTCGTTTATGAGCTTGTTTGACTCGCAAAAGGAACTGTTTTTTAAACAGATTGATCAGCTTGAAAACATCGTTTTGCATCAATGCAATCTCACTGGCGTCAATCCTCTTTCTCAAGAGATGGTTCGTTTTCCTTATCTTTTTTTTTTTTTTTTGAAATTTTATTATTTAAGTACTTATTGAGTTACTTATTTCTGTTTGCGCTCTATGTCTACTGCGAGATAATATTTACGCCACGTAGCCATATTTTGAGTTTGTTACCCTGTTTAGCCCATATTTGTGTATAAAACACCTTTTATAGGAGGTTGATACATTATGTATAATGCTTTCCCCCCAGGTGTAATGTTGTATAATATTGTATAAACTGAAAATATGGTTACGTGGTTGTATATTTTTGAAAATTTCCCATTGTTAACTCTGTAGTGTGCATTTGAAGACGGTATTAAAATTCTGAATTTGCTTCTTATGGTCAATGTTTGGGCGGGAGACTGCTAATAGAAAGAACGTTGCTTGTAAGTGATTTGTGTTAGGTAATGTAAGAACTAGCATTGATTAAAGTTGAGGAGTTCATTGAGTTGTATCGCGAATTAGATTCGTTCAACAGAAATGGTAATGATTTTGAGTTGGTCATAAGTAACATACTATTTGTGGTTGTACAATTGAAGGATTAATAAATAACTTGAGATTAGCAGTCTTTATCCATTTTCTTTTTGAGTCGAGCACTAGCGTGTTGTATAGCTTCTTTTATCCAGAAGGACAGAAAAAACAATAGCTGCCTTTGACATACATTTACATTCAGAAAAATTAAGATCTGGGGTGCTTGTAAATACAACCATAATACATGATTTTATAATTTCATAAAAATGAGATTCCTAGTGTGAGTTAATATTTCTACTCTTAGATTTGTGTTCATAGAGAGAACACAGTTATCAAGCCTCATCTCATTACATTGGGTGATTTACGAACTTATCTCTGCTGATTGCTCATTCATTTTTCTTCCCCTGTGCAGGCTGCCGGAGCTCTTTCAATTAAAATTGGTAAGTCTCCTTGGCTTTAATTTAGTCAAGAAATAATTTAATCGACTTGGATCCTTTCTTAGAATGAAAAGACAGTAGGTCATATTGATATGCTCATTTGTTGCTCTATATCATTCTTTGCATATTGATTGTACTACATGAGGTATATTTGCTTATGTTGGGAGGTTCTTTCATTTTATCTTATTTGCTTTGGTAGTAGTTTACTTGCTTTTGTTGCCTTCTACAACATTGCTATATGTACCAGAATTACTTGTCCTGATGTTTCACGGGAACTTGCTTAATGATCTAAGTGAATCCAGTTGCTACTGTCATTGTTTTTTCTTACAAGGTGACCTTGTGATCCAAATCGCATGTAATGCGTCTTTTTGATTATTAGCGTAATGATGTTCTTGACTTCTTAAATTTTTGTGCGAGCTACTCTGATTCCATTTGTATTCTGATAGTTTAACATCCTCTTTTGCAGGCAAAAGGCCACGGGATCTCCTAAACCCCAAGGCGATAAAGTATATGCAGTCTGTTTTCTCTGTCAAAGACGCAATCAACAAGAAAGAAACCCGCGAAATTTGTGCTCGTTTTGGTGTCACAGTCACACAGGTGTGTTCTTTTTCTCTGTTTCTAGTAATCCTTTCCCCATTCTACCTGGCTGTAATGTTGTTTAAAACATCTCTACATTTGTGAATGTCGATTATTTCATATGTGATTGGATTCCTTGGCTGGAAATTGAGTTAGGGTCATAGATCAATAAGAACAGTGGTTTGACTCGTAAATCTCAGTATCTCACATTTGTTTCATGCAATGGTGTATTATACTCCTATGCTCATGAGTTATGATTGTTAAAAAGATAAAATGTTCAAAAGATTTATCTTTTTCCTTGGATTGTCACCCTTTAAAAACTTCGAAAGGAGCATATGTTGGTGACATTTGCATATTAGTTGCACCATCTTTCTTTTTCAGTTTTGCTATTTTGGATATTAGGATCACACTATGGCTTTTGAGAACTGGCTGTTATGGAAGTGTGCACCTTTTTATGTATGATGTAGCTCCTTACATATACGTTCCCTTTCTCTTCTTCACTTTTTCTGGCGGTACGGGTATGGACAGATTCCTGAATCCCTCTGCATAGACATTCAGTGGCTTTCCTGGGTGCAATTTAAGCTGGAAGATGATATAGATCTGTGCATTCTTTGATTTCATCTTCTGAAAACTTCACACAGCTTGTTTGAATACCATATCTGCATTTGCAGGTTCGGGACTTCTTTACAGCTCAGCGTACAAGAGTCAGAAAGTTCCTGAGGTTGTCTAGAGAGAAGGCTAGCATATCCAATGCACCTATTGAAGGGCCCTGTGCGATCCCATTGAGTTCTGATCCTAGTTCACAAACAGAGCCAGTTCCCTTAGACAGTGTGGCTCCAACCTGTACAGAGGATGGGCCATCTTGTTCTACACAGGATGAGGTCCTAACTGGCATAGAGGAGACGGATAAGCGTTTTGTTGATAATATCTTTACTTTAATGAGAAAGGAAGAAACCTTCTCTGGCCAGATTAAGTTGATGGACTGGATCTTGGAAGTACAAAATCCCTCTGTACTATTTTGGTACTTGAGATTTATGGTCGTTGAATTTTAGTTATATACTAATTTACTCCTTTTCGGATATAATTTGTTTTATTCGTAACATATATGTAGGTTTTTAACTAAAGGGGGTGTAATGATTCTGGCTACATGGTTGAGTCAAGCAGCTGTCGAAGAGCAAACCAGTCTTCTTCATATCATCTTGAAGGTCTATATTGATCCCTTCATGTTAGATTATTGGCCCATAATATTAATTTTTCTGCAACAATATTGTTATTCTAATGGTTGGTTGGTTATCAGGTACTATGCCATCTTCCTCTACACAAAGCGTTTCCTGTACACATGTCTGCTATACTGCAGAGTGTTAACAGACTGCGATTTTATCGGACTCCAGGTGTGTTGTCATCATAAACGATGGTTCCTTATTTTATCTTTAGGTATCTCTGTGCTGAGAAGGACTTATAAAAAATGAACTACTCATTTCCACGGCTTATATCTTTCTGGTAGCTTGTCTGGAACTTGGGCATTATTGATATTGTGCAGCCTATTACAGAGGTTCCTGAAACTAAGTTAGATATATAGGAAAAGAGTCAAACAAAGTCAGCGCAGCATTTTATACTTGCACTGAAGCATTTCTACTGAACTATTTACTTAGTGAATCACACATTACATAGTGCTGCTCTTAAGAAATATGCCAATAACGCATGTCATATTAGGACATTACTTTCGGAAATCACTGTACTGGCAATGTAATTATTTTCAGTGTTTCATTATCTCAGATGATCTTTTCTGTTTTTGCTGTCAAATAAGGACACTGTTTTTGGCAACTTCTGCATTGGCAGTACATTCAATTAGATATTTCATTATTTCATATGAGTTTTGGACTTCCGATGTGTAAAGTTTTTTAAGATCCTGATTTCATACTTCAACTGATCATATTCTGAGAGACAATTGTAAAGCTTCATGGAAGAAATATGTATATTTCTAGACTGCATCAGTATTATAAAATGTGTTAGATAAGAAGACACTAAAATATATGTGATTGCAGTTTCTTTTATTTGTATCAATAACGGCAACAACAACAACAATTATTTGTATCAGCCACTAATAATTTAATCTACTAGTTGGGTGGGGTTTATACTGTATATCATGATAGCTGACTTCTGTACTGCACCATACTCGTATATTTTTTGGGGAAGGGGTGGTGGGGTTGAGAGAGAGAGAAATCCTTCTTTAGCTCCATCAGTGTTTTGGATCTCATTCATCTGATTTGAAGATCAGACGTCTCAAACAGGGCAAGAATTTTGCTTGCAAGATGGAGCAAAATGTTTGCAAAGAGCCAGGCTATGAAGAAACGTAATGGGATTAAATCGACTAGTGATGTGCAGGATGAGTTGCTTTTGCAACAGAGGTAAGCTTAGGTTGTGCCTCAAACACCTGACCGACTTTTCTCATTTATCAACACATGTATTGTTGTTTGCAGCATTAGTGAAGTTGTGGGCGATGAAATATGGAACTCGAAAGTTGAGAACATTGTAAGTTTATTGCAAACTTAAACAAATTTGGTTAAGAAGGTGCTGAGTTCTCTATTGGTACTTAATCATTTTCCTTCCGTTTGGTCTTCTAGGAAGAAGCTCATGCGAACCTCTGTGGGACTTCAGAGAATTCGAGGTCTGTTGTGTTCTTACTGCCTTGCTTTTTGTTATGTTGACGAATTTCTAAGCACACCTCTCTTTCAGGAAGTTGGATTCTCCACAGCCAGTTAAATTGCTTACGGCATCTTCAGATGATTCTAACAGGAGGCTTAATACAGGACCTTTGGCGTCTAGTATCCTTGGAGATTCCCCTATAGTTAATTCCTTTGTCCGTATTTTTGACAATGAGCATGTGAGGTCTTCATTCATCTCGATTGAATGATGGCTCCTCATTCCATGGACAATAAACCGTCATTGGAAGAAGTTTATATTTCTCATTTATTTCCATGCTTTGATATAATGAGTATTCAGAAATTTCAATACGACATAATCATCAAATAGATCTGATCATGGTAGAGTCTAGGGAAAATAGCTATGTTCTTCTCTCTTTTTCTGCTTTCTTATAACTTGCATATCATTGAATGCCTTAGCCACTTCAGAAAATCGAGAGCGCAGAAAAGTTCAGCTAATGGAACAACCAAGCCAAAGAACAACAGGAAGGAGCCTAGGACGACCAGCACCTGCAACTCAAGGCCGCCCACTTTCAGCAGATGATATCCAGAAAGCAAAACTACGTGCTCAGTTTATGAAGAGTAAGTATGGGAAAGCTAATAATGATGACAATTCTCGGGTGAAGCCTCAAGCTCCAAATGGAATTACCTCTCCGCAAGAGGGTAGCTTGCATGGAGCTCCAAAATTGCAAGATCGGCCTAAAGTTGATGATATCTTGCATGGAGCTCCAAAATTGCAAGATCGGCCTAAAGTTGATGACATCTTGCATGGAGCTTCTAAGTTGCAAGATCGGCCTAAAGTTGATGATATCTTGCATGGAGCTCTAAAATTGCAAGATCGGCCTAAAGTTGATAATATCTTGCATGGAGCTCCAAAATTGCAAGATCGGCCTAAAGCTGATGAATTTGAAAAGCCCAATAGTGTTGCCTCTAAAAGGTCCAATCAGCTGGAAAGTAATCCCAAGTTGAGTTTTGACGTAGAAGAACCTCCATGGAAAAGGTGCAAGAGAATGCAGATCGCTTGGCGGAAACCACCAGGTAAATTTGCTGTTGTTTTTTGCTGAAAGGCCGTTCTTGTTAATCTATAGATTTCAGAAAAAGGAGGAACGTTAGTTTTTTTAATCGGTTGAAAAGGCAGAACATTAGTTAATCACTTATTTAATATCCTATTCCTTAGACCCTAGGTTTGCTTCCAAGTTCAGTGAAATCAGATCAAAAACAATCTCACCTATCTTGTCTAATATTATTGCTCAATTTCTTCACCACTACTCCCTTCGTTCTTCTTTTTGCTTTCTCTATATATTAATACACAAGATTCAACTGTGACATCGTCTCTAATTGTAGTAGTTAGCAACTCAGCCTTGGTATCTAACTTACCACAAAAGATGGTTAGCATTGGTCTCCAACTTGTCCAAAAAAAGGAAAACATTTTTTTTTTTTGAGCTTTGCTCTCTAATTCTATTTGTGCGGTAGTTGAGCTAAAGACGATCAGGTTTCTGTTGTCTTCCATAAATTCATTATTCTAGGATTATTTACCGGGAAATATGGGTGTTGCCTAGTAAAACAAGCTCAACTATAGAAATATCTCTGAAGCGGACAGTTGGTTTTCCATTGTTAAACTATCAATTGGGCATCTTATGAGTGACGTCTAGATTTTTTTAATCCTACTAAGCAACTTTTTCCATTTTGTATTTGTGTAGTATTTTGAAAATCTCTTGGAAATTATGGCTTTTCTGTGGAGTAGTTGATTGACAAGTGTGCCTTTGCATTGTTAAGGAAATCCTACTTGCAATCAAGGGGAAATTTTTTCCCTGACCCGGAGGAAAAGTACCATATTATGCTTAAAATATAGCGGAGAGGAATAATCAGAGAAAGAAGCAGTGGAGTAAAAGTTAATGGTACATTTGTGGGAGGCCTGTCTTGGGAGGATATTAGTCTATTTTCTGATTTAACATGATATTTACTTTTAACTGCATATAGCGTGCTTTCATAAATGATCAGTTTGAGAGGCAAGAACACGTTAAATTAAGTGGGAGTATACTGTATCCCATAATTTTTATACTTTTAGCTCTTCGTAGGCATAAACTTTTTACGAAAGGCTCGATATTAGGTATGGAGTGTGCGCTATATTCTTCTCTGCGGTCTTTGGTTGTTTTAAAATTGCGGAAAATGCTTTACACCAAAAAGATGAAAGTAAACCATTTTCTACTGTGATACCCTTTCCATGTTAAGAATTTTACTTGCTTCTAGTTAAATCTACACACTATTATCAGCCCTTACCATATTTACACAGTATCCTGCAGAATTCTTAGAGAATGGAATATTATCGCAGGATGTTATTATATCAGAATTTTAGTTTGGTCTAACACTGAAACTAGTTTTGTTATTTTATTTTTGGTGTAAACATGAATATGTGGAAGTTCATGAATCCTTTCTAGATGTTATAGGATCCTTATGAACCTAAGGAATAGGAGATCTGTCCATAACCTTTTGTGATTAAACTTTGACTGCATTAAGTTAAGTGCAGTTTTTTGATATATATAATTGTTGGTACTTTCTCAAAGAGAAAAACACTGACTAGTTTGGCACGATACATTAATGAAACCATATGTGTGTTCCTATTTTTTGTAGTTTTTTGTCTTGTTAGATTTTTTTGTCAAAAAAATGGCTTAAGATCTAGGTGTATTTTGGCATTGACGGGAAGTATATCCATAAAAAATGTTTTTGTCAAGGAAAATATTTTCTAGTGTTTAATTACCTTCAATAGTGGAAAATTTCTTATGCAAGATGAATTCATTTTTCTTTACAACTATTCTACCACTTCAATCAACAGTTAGATATTATTTCAATATTTAATTCTTAAAAATATCGTCCAAACACTATTTTCATGCCTTGCACATTGCACGACTACCATGTCTAACAATTTTCCAAACATTGGAGAGATCTAGAAAATGATGACCCGACTTCGCAAAAAATATTTTCATGGAGAACACTTTCTTTGTACAAAGTACACCTTAGAAAAGAAGATTTTCTCTTGTAAGGCGTGAACAAAGTAGGTGCCTGCTCTTCCTATAGCTGCCTATACTGTTGTCAATTGACTGTTCACTTTCATCAGCTCTTGCTATTGTAAGAAAAGAAATGAAACAACCAATCACAGTTGGCATGAGTGAAGATTTTGGGATGATGAAAATGTTAGGCTTAAAACATAGACATCCCTTATACGCTGGTAAATTTCATTTTGACACTGGAGCTACGGGTTGTTCCAATTGAGCACCTAAACACATAATGAAGTGTTCCTATTAGACAACGTTCAAATTTTTAAAAAAATCTCTGTGCGTCTTCTCAAGTGTCCATTACGTAAATAAGTTAAACACTTAAAATATGTTACCTCCTTTAGTTATATGCATTTGCCTCATAACGCGTAAAACCTCAGGCTTATTTCAATTGAGGCTGATGTGTATACTAAAGAATATGACATATTTTATGTGATTAATTTAACTACCTAATAGACGCTTGAGAATATACACAATTTTTTTCTTCAAAATTTGAACCGTAAGTGTCTAATAGAAACACTTTATTATGTGTTCAGGTGCTCAATTGGAACAAGCCTTATTATGTATTCAGGTGCTCAATTGGAACAAGCCTTAGTTCGAGTGTCTAAATGGAATTTGCTGACAAGTTTATGGGCTGTCTATGTATTTAAGCCAAAATGTTATGTAATAATTCACTGAGAAGCTTCTAACTTTGTTGATTCTTTGCACTTTTTATTTACTGGTTAGATATCAAAAGATCATATTAGAAAGCAGGATATGTGGGATTTGTTGAACTGCAGAGGATGACTAACCCCAACCCACTTTCCCCCCTGGGTGCCAGTCATGGGACTAAACAAGACGAAAAACGGGTTGCCACAGATAATAAGTTCTTTCTTATGGCTAAACAGAACATAAATTGATAAGATAAGAGTATAAGTAAAAGAACGAATGAACCACAAGCAACAACAGCACATTGTAGCTAAGAAAAGGTGTAAAGAAGCTCATAAACGGAAGTAATATGTATACTGCTGCTTGTAGATGCACGTTTCCGAAGGCCAAATGCAATCCGTCTTCTATGCATATAGGCAGCAATTCCAACATTCCGCAAGCTTTTCCATGCTTTCTACAAAATATGATTCCATGAAGCCTCCAACTTTGAAGCTTAACAAAGAAGTGGGTTGATTGTAATTTGATATTGGATTGGTCGTTTCTAGTTGAGCTCCACATCTGTGGACAGGGAAAACAAGCAAGTTTTCCAACTATTAATAAGTGGTGCGGACATGGCTGTATTTTTTATGTTGGATTGTCATATGATTTGTTTATTATTTATTTATTTTGGCTGAGAACGAGGTAGGGGTGAGAAGTAGCAACTCTTTTATGTAGCTCAAGGTCTTGACCAGTTCACGGTGTGCCATTGGGTCCAAATATTCAACATTGACACTATATAATTCTGGCCCTTCTTCCCCCCTTCCCTTCTTTCAGTTCACGGCTTGCGATATGTGTAGAAAATCCAGGATGTAAAAGTTCATGTTAAGGATTAAAAAGAATAGCTCTGATTCTGATCGCCAGTTATTTTACATTTCAGTAGTCTTACTGTGTACGGAGTTGCAAATAACTGTTTAAACAACATATCTAAGTGGTAAATGTTGCCTTTTGGTATAACTAACTTGAATCATCAAAAGTAGCTAGCATCTTGTTGGGACATCATACCAAAGCAATAGTTGGATTTCTTTTCAGTTCTGCAGTTAGCCTTTTCCAACCTTTTACGTTTGATGCAGAGGTGCAGCTCAGCGATACATGGAAGGTTTGTGCTGGGAGTGAGAGTAAAGAAGTTGATATTCAGAATAACAGAATCCGTCGAGAGAGGGAAACCATTTACAGGATATTCCAGGATATTCCATTGAACCCCAAGGAACCTTGGGACCGTGAAATGGACCCTGATGACACATTAACCCCAGAAATCCCTATCCAGCAATTACCAGACGCTGAAGGTGCTGAAACAGTTAAAGAAACTGAAGCTGCACTAGCCAGTACGTCAAATGGCATTGCAATTACAGCAGAACCAGATGTAGAGTTGCTTGCTGTATTGCTAAAGAATCCAGAGTTGGTTTATGCTTTAACTTCTGGCCAAGCTGGAAACTTGTCCAGTGAGCAAACTGTACAGCTGCTTGATATTATCAAAGCAGATGGGATGATTAAACTGAGCAGTCAAACAGATTTAGGCAGAAATGCTGAGAAGAAAGTTGAAGTTTCTCTTCCATCCCCCACTCCTTCCAGTGATCCTGGAACGGTGCGTTATTTAGTCACATTTTGTACAGATTTTAAGTATTATGGAATATGGGCGGGGCTTTCTTTTCCTCGGTTGTCTCCTCTCATCTATCTCATCTTTCTTTCTTTTTTAATTTCACTTTGGAGTTACTTCTTCTCGTTTACTTTTTCTGGACCGTCTTCTATTTTCTTGGTAGGTTTTTAACAAATTAATATAATGAGGAACATAGACAAATAAATAAAATAATCATTAAGCAAATGAAAGACTACACTCTGAATCACGGTGGTAAAATACAAGTTGTCTTTCTGGTTAGCACTGTACATTGAGAATCTCCGCTATAGTTTGAGGTTCCCCCTAATATAAACGTTGTTAATATATTCACGGTAAAAAAAAAGTAAAAAAAAATTAATAGCACGGGTTGTTGTGCTATAACCTCTTCTTGACATCTTAGTGCTTTTCTGAAATGGGTCTGCTAACATTTTTATTTTTTTGTGCAGAGCGGATCGGTACAGAACTTTGCAAAGAACCCTTTCTCTCAGAGAAGTGTAATGGCGGTTCGAGAAGCAAATGGTGGACCCCAATTTGCCACGGTCCGTTCACAGGAATCCACCACGATGTTGGCACCACAGCAGATGCCCGTCACGCCACAGTTGGCCCAACAGTTAGCACTGCTTCAAGCAGCTGCAGGGACTTTAGGAAAAGATCATCGACCATCTCCACTAAATCCTAGTATAAACCAGACAGTCCCTGCAAATCCTATGCATTCACAATTATCTGCCTCGGAACCAGCAATAAATAGAAATAATTACTCTCCCTTTGGAACGACGGAATACAATCTACACAGTGCCACTGCAGCAGCAGCAGCCGCCACAAGAATCCAAGGTGAAACTTATGGTAATATTAGATCTTCGCCAATGCCTATAGCTAATGTACAACAACAAAGAACTATAAGTCTACATTCGCCGCAAATGGCAGTATCACATACACAACCAAGGCCACAACTACAAACACAGTCACAACCTGGCTTCGCAGCTGAACATATGTGGGGGACTATGCCGGGATCTTCTTTAAATCGGGGTTATCAAGAAAATTCCATTCCTAACCATTATAATGCACGTGTTGCCGGGCATGTAGAACCTGGATTACAACAGGCTGCATGGAGAGGAAACAACTATGTGGAGGAAGCGGGATTTGAATCTTGGAGTCCTGATAATAGTCCTGTTAGGCGTCAGGAACACGTAGCAAGATGGAATTATCAAGAACCTCGGATGAATATGAGAGACAACTACAGACCTCCTAATCCTGGTTATTATTCTGGTTATCGTGGTCCTGACGATGGTGGGAATAGAAGGTGGGGTGACAGTAGAAGATAACCTTCAAACGGATGGCCGTTTAATTCTTTTGACAAGAAATTCGTTAGTGTTTACATTAGAGTAGGACGTTCTTAGAGGGGATTTGCAACGTGAGATGGTTGTAAACTTGTAATGTCAGCGTGTTACATCACTTCATTCTCTTTCTCAGTTGATACCTGTCAACAGCAAAGTAGAGAATAGGAATTCAGTTCACTTGCAATCACATCCTAGTAGGTTCAGTAGAAGTGAAGATTTTTTTGTAATTGAGTGACTTTATTCATGCAAAGGACTTTGAAAAGACAAGAAATATTATGTCCTGGTCAAGGGTTAACTTTGTCTTGATTCAGACTTTAAGAAATTCAAAATAATTAGTTATTATACTACTACTATTAATAGTATAGTTGTTATCGGCAAAAGAAGTAGTAAGTTAGTGATCTTAGTTAGAATTAACGTCTCAGAGGAACAACTTGGAAGTTTTAGGAAGCTTAGGAGCCGTTTGTGGAATTATTTACTTTTTTTTTTTTTGAAATATTTTTTCACTTTGTTGAAACCACTGTTTGATTATAAAATTTTCAAATCCAACTCGTAGATGATTCCACATTTGAAAAAATGCCCCATACTTGTTTTCTGGCTTCATGTTCATAAATTTCAAATAAAGTGCTTTATTCTCTCCTTCACAAAAATTATAACCAAATATAATTCCATCTTCAACTCCTAACTTCATAAATCTCAAATAAAGTGAAAAATATTTGCAATCTATAGCCTCTGTTCTAATTTATGTAGCACCTTTGGGAATTCGAGAGTCAACCAAGTGAATCGGGATTTTTTTATATACCTTTTAAACATTTTAAATTGTTATTTTTTTACTTAGAATTTTAAAAATCTTAAAGCTTTTACGTCCAAATTCACTGTCAAAATTTAAAAGTTTGAATCTAAAAATTCGAACGGTGCGAATTGAAACATAGAGTAATTTCCAATTCATAAGTGTAAGCCTTTTTAACTCTCTCCGCTATTTGGCTTTTTCCCATGCTCCATCAATACAAAATGTTTAAAGAAAAAAAACATACGATAGAAAAAGGGTCGACTGGTTGTCTGGTACAACGACGAAGTATCTGATTCTCTCCATTGCACATGCAAACTACTAATCATTTCAACAACAAAAATTAGTAATTAACTAATTACAACTCTGCTTAAATTCAGTTACCTTCTTGACGTGAATTTTGACATCCCTTTTTCTTTCGTTTTTCATCGGAAACTTCAATTGAATAACCTCCAAAACATGGTAGCTAAATTCATCACAAGAAGCAATCTAAACCGAATACGAAAAACCTACTCAATATCAAGACAAAATTACGATTTCACTCCTCCTAATTTCCAATCCAACGATCATGATGATTATTCAGCTACACGTGTCGCCAATCCGAGCTTCATGTTTCATAAGAGATGGCATAATACAGGCCATTCACATCATGATCATCACGACCTCCGTTCCGGTAAAGACGGAGAGAGGATATTCCGTTTAGGTCTCGCTGCTGACGTCAGCCTCGCCGTTAGTAAAGCATTTACAGGTTATGTATGTGGAAGCACTGCTATTATTGCTGATGCTGCTCATTCTATCTCCGATGTGGTACGTATAACCTATCTAGTCTAGGCGTTTGGCCATGAAAACCAAATATTTTTCACTTTATTTGGAATTTTGAAGTTGGAGTTGTGTTTGGTTATAATATTTGGTTGTTTGAATGTATTGAAAGTCAAAAGTAAAAGTGAAAACAAGGTTTTAGGTGTTAGGAGAAAAAAGTGAAAATTCTCATGGCCAAACGGGTCCTTAGTCTACAAAATGAACTCCACAATGCAGTCGTTTATAGAGTTTTGTTTAAGGAGAGATTTAAGTGTGTTTGTTTGCCCGTAAAAAGGTACAGTTGAATTTGTATACATGATTATGGACACGTGGATCAATATGACCAAATTACAAAGACAACATGCAAGAAACAGGAAAGGTAAAACTAAAAGGAAATGATTTAAGGATATTAAGAACAAAGTAGCCTGGATCCTGATAGTGCTGTGAGTTTGAGTCAGCTTAAGGGCTTTATGATGAACAAGTAATCTTAAGAAAGAAACTAAGTATATTAGTTGTGCTTGTTGAATTCAGACTGTGTTACAATTGAGAATGTAGCTCTCTATTTATAGCTGAGGTGCGTGGTGCATGATCCATGAATCACGCCGTCTTAATTACAAATATTAAATGTGTGCTTTAATGCGTAATAAAGACTGGAGGGAGTCCCGGGATCTCCCGTGGCGGCTGTCTGCCGGGCTTACTCACACATGACCGGTAGACTGACATGCTTCCCCAGATCCTTACGGCCTCCGTCTCCGGGGCTGTGGGCTGAATAGATCCTTGGCCGGCCTCAGATGCTTGCCCAGTACCTTTCACTTGCTGGCTCACACCTGATCTGTTGCCCATTGCCACATGTCAATGCTTGATACGACCACCTGCCTTCTCCGGTTTTTACCCAATACAGTGCCTAGATTTTTTTTATTTTTTTAACATAATTATATAATTGAAAGATATCTTAATTTAGAGATGATGGTCAAAAATACTCTTGAAGTATCACTTTTTTGCGAGTTTCCTACCTGAACTATCACCTACTATTTATCAAAACACTCCTCGAAGTTAATGAGTCAGCTGCCATGTGGACGAAATTTTATGGGAAAATTAAGTTGTCACTCGCCTTTTGGCGATTGTATTCATACACTTGGTCTAGTTAGCTTTGAGGTTAAATAGTTGGTGATAATTCATGTAGGAAACGCAAACACCTGATAGTTCAGGTAGGAAACTCGCAAAAAGTGCTACTTCAGGTGTTTTTTTTACCATTATCTCTTTACTTTATTTGGTCTGTCCATATAAATAACTGGACAAAATTTTAACTGTGTATATAGAAGTTGAGTTGAATGTAGTGGCCTAGTGGGTTCGGATGGACCTGCTACGTAACACTTGTATCTGCTCCTGCACTGGAGGTTAGAGTGATGTTGAATTGACTTTGTAAACATTAGTTTCTAACGTTTGGTTCTGGTCTTTGTAGGTTCTGAGTGGTGTGGCGTTGCTGTCGTTTAAAGCTGCAAGGGTTCCCAAGGACAAAGAACATCCTTATGGTCACTTTTGATTTGTATCTACACTTTACTCTTTTTGATCTTACATCACTTTGTCTACATGGTTTTACCTTTTGATTTTGTTCTTGCGTTACTTGTGTAATAGGTGGGCGTAATAGCTGCCAACCTAATTAGATTTAGTTAACAGAGGACAGGGTTTGTTCCCACGGGTGATTTGATTAAATGTAATCAATATAGGATATTGTAATAGAGCTGACAAGATATGAATCTTATATCATATCTTCTATATTTATCAATGAATATGAATCTTATCACTGTCGGCTCCTTCAACCTTACAACCTAGTGAAAGGCAGATGGCCCTAGAAACATGTTTTCCTTCCGTTTATATTTTGTTTGGCACATTTGATTGGTGCGGAGTTTAAAATATTATATATTATATTAGTAGTAGAAAAGAACCATCAAAGTGATGGTTTGTAAGTTAGTTTGATAGAGAAAACATCATATTAAAGTTTAAATCAATAGTAAATAAATTTGAACTTTTGAAAGTTTTAAAAGTTGTATGCTATAATGTTACTGATTAGTGAAATATAGTCAAACAGTTTGAGCCCTCCCAAAGTAGAAATAATATCATATAAGTCGGAAGAATTGAGTACTAATTGATGCATAGACCTCTTATGTGACCTAATGGATCTTCCTTGGGTTAAAGACAGTCCTGTCTAACCATTTTCCTGCAGATTTACTGTTCAGATGCCTTTTTTCCTCTACCCTGTTGATTTTCTGTTTTCCTTACTTCTTATGTGCTTCTTCCAAATCTAATTGCCCAGTGCTGTCTTATTGTAAATTTGGCAACAGTATTTGGTTTCTTACCAGATTACTTATTAAAACCACTGTGTTATCTGATCAAATCATGCTTCTGCTTTTGCAACTGACTTTACTTTTATTATGGACAGGACATGGTAAATTTGAGACTCTTGGAGCTCTTGGAATTTCTGGTATGCTGTTGGCTACTGCTGGAGGTATTGGATGGCATGCTTTAGATGTTTTGCTGGTGTGTATCTATTGTTAGTAGTCAATTTATCTAGAAGTCCATGTACTCCATTGTTTTAAAATTTTTGAGACATTTATTGCAGGGATTATGGTCTGCAGCGCCTGAAGTTGTTAATCAGTCAATGACTCATCTGCACCAGCATGAGCATCATCATAGCGGACATCACCATGGGTTTGATATGGATCATCCTATCCTTGCTCTGAATGTGACTATTTTCTCTATAGCTGTTAAAGAAGGGTAAGAGTCATTTTCACGTTCAATCAGAAAAAATAAAAGAACTTGTTCCCTTTCATATCCTTTTTTGAGATTGGTAACAACCATTACAGTATTTAATTGTTCCCTTGCTGTATGATGTGGTGAGGTTATTCCTGTCAAAAAGGTATATGTTTAAATAGTAGTATATTTAAATAAAAAAAGATACGCAGAGTTCCAGTGGAATACTGACCGTGCATCATTTTCATTCTATACTAGCGCCAAAGAGTGGTGATTGACCATACGTTTGTGAGGTTTCTCTTAAGCTATCTGTGTAGTGATTTCTGGAACGTACTGTCTGAGAAGATTTTTGCTTCCCTTTAGCATTAAAAGACTTATATGGACCTTCCAGTAGTACTGTAGAAGTAAGAAGAAACGGACAATTCACAGGATTTCCGTTGTTTTAGTACATTTTTTCTATCATTCTCCTATTTTCAAGGAAGTTTGTGTATCACACACTGTGTGTGTATATATCCAAATAAATATTACCTTTTTGGTACTCAAGGAGGATGTTTGCTGAGCTGTATTATGTACAGGTGGGATCACGAGTTTGTCAAGCAGTTTTATTTTTTTGAAAACAGTTTCTTTGTATTGATTTTATTGTTGTGAAAGACAGTTGCTTTGTGTTGATTATAAAAGCAAATAGTGAAGCTGCTATACTTTATGTCAGATGCTCAGGTAGTACTGGCATGGCATCTGTAGAATACGCTTCTACAAATTTCCTTGGTTTATCTTTTCTAGGAAAACTAGTTCCTTTATTGTGAGCATGTTCCTATATTTATGTTCAATTCTTTTTCTCTTGTAGATTATACTGGATAACAAAAAGAGCGGGAGACAGGGTTGGCAGTGGGCTAATGAAAGCCAATGCTTGGCATCATCGTGCCGATGCAGTATCCTCCGTTGTTGCTCTCATAGGGGTTGGTAATGACCTTTATACTAAAATTTTACCTAATTATGGCTAGAGTTTAAATATTTTCTCTTAGCACAAGAGTGTTAACCATTTGATTTGTCTAATTGTATCATTGAGGACTAAACAGAATGTGTGTACTGGCTCGCCTTTAAGCATGAAATGCTAATATGTATTGTGGAGTACTACTGTTAGTTTGGCCTAGAATAGTTCATGAGTTTTATATTCATGATATCGTGTTATCTTTTTGGATAAAGTATATTTATGTTTGTAATAACTATCTTTAGTTATAGGGCAGAAATAACTTTTTCCTGTCGTGCACTTTGACATGCAATAATATATACTCCTTCTGACTATAAAAGAGTACATAATGATTTCTATCATGGTTGTCAAGAGCATTTTATATTTTCAAAGCTAGTATGATTGACAGATTGAACTTTATTCTGGTGGTGAAATTCTTCCCTTTTGTTCTGTACCATTATGTTTATTTATAGGAGGAATCTAGATCATGAACTTGGTCTATTGATTCATCTCAATAACCTAGTTGGCATTTTTGCCCTTCGTTAGTTCTTAATCTAAAAGCTTTGGTCCTGGGGAGGTGTGCAATACGATTTTAAACTCTAATAATGGTACTTGTACCCAAATGTCAAGATATTGTATGTACAGCCTTGGTGGGCAGGGTCATCTTGATAAGCTGTACTTGTGGTTTGTGGACAGGTTGGCAGTTGATTCATTGAGGTGGGGGGCAAGCTGACCTAACTCCTAAGTACCACCCTTATTGAAACGCTAAAGAGATTATTGTGTCCTCTGGTGTTTACACGGATCTAATAGGAATAAAAATTCGAGGATCATATTCCGACTGAAATAAGCTCCCACTTCCTCACATTTGAGAATTGACTGCCATTTCATGTCAACATTTTGGACTTTACATACAATATCAAGCCATGAGAAATTCTGTGGCTTGTGATATCTGCCTAATCCTTCTGTTGTTTCTCACTATAGATTGTCTCTAAGCAGATAAAGAAAGGTCGAACTTAAGACTACAAGTTTAGGGACATAATGTTATCTCTCTCCCTCACTCTCTTGGAGAAAGGGTACTCATGTTGCTTGGTATATTGTAGCAGTCTGAACAATCGCCTATTCTTTCAATCTATCCAAAGTTGGGACTTTCTTTTGCATGTTAGCAATAAGACAGACATATCTGAGCACTCTCATGTAGAAATGTTGAACCAGATAATCCTCCAGCCTTTTTGGAAAAACATTTCAAACTTTCCTTGGACTGAATATGAGCCTAAACGTGCTGGAAACAAACAAAGATGGGAGGAGGTGTGTTCTACCCAAAAAGAGAGGGCACTTGGCACTACCAACTCAGTACTGCGGTTAAAGCAGTTATTCTTAGACAAATCCGGGTTTTCTGCAAAAATGCACTCTCTGGATAAGATGATCCATGTCTTATTAAAGGTTAGAAGCTTTACTGAAATTAGCACCCCCAATGACTATTGCAGTAAGAGGAAAATCCTGCAACTAAAATTAATTGCTTTTCTACTGGTACAATGTGTAGTGCTACGAACCTTTGCACCCCCTAGGTCCTCCTCCATTTGTGGCCACCTGAATAATTTGGCTTAACCTATGTTGCTCGGACTTTCCAAAATTGCTGCTGCACCAGTGTCGGATCCTCCAAAAATGCACTACTTTTGGAGGATCTGACATGCACCCAACAGCATGATCGGAAACTAGGTACCAGATATTTCACAGGGAGATGATCAAGCTCTTAAAGGCAATCCTTTTTGTGATCTTCCAGCCTTGTTTCCAAGCTCTTAACCCTTCTTGTGGTCTTCTCAGTCAGCACCTTAAAAGAACGGAAACTAGAGGTACCAGATATTTCACACGGAAATGATCAAGCTGCAAACTAACAATGTTATATAACCTGTGCATTCTTCTTCCTCAATTTCAGAGATATCTATTGAGACTTCTTTAATTTACGTACTAATCCAGAGAGAGTGCTGAAATCTTGACAGAGCTCTTTTATAAGGATAAAGCATCTCTCAGATGCTCGAAATGAATCTGCAGCAGGACGTAAGGGGTAAAAAAAGCTTTAGTGTTAAGTCTATCCCTGTAAAGGGAAGAAAAGACCTCCACGACCAAAAAGCTCAAGTGTGAAGTTTATGATCGTTTTATGGACAATTAAGTTATATATTTTAAATATCCAATCCAAGTCAGCTAGTGATAGTCAGTGTTTCGTCTAAAAGCTTGTATAAGTGAAACAAGCCTTTGAATTGAAATAAGTCGGTATTAGCTTATCAACTCAATGAGCTTTGGATGTGGTTGATTAGAAGATGTCTCACCTTTTAAGTTGATTTTTTCATGAAATTAGGTGGTTCTATCCTTGGTGTGAGGATCCTGGATCCACTTGCTGGGCTTGTTGTTGCAGGCATGATCATGAAAGCTGGACTTGAAACTGGATATCAGAGGCATGTCTTTCAATTACTGAGCTATTTTGAATTTTCCTTCCTGATCATCTTCTTCGTTTGTAAAATTTGTATAGATCTGAGCCTTTGTTTGAAGACAGAAATGGATGATATACTAAACCCTTCATCCCTCCATTGCTGGTTGGGCACGTGAACAACAAAAATATCTTCACCCCTTCTGTTGGAGTAGTTTCTAAGGCTAAGGATTGTTGTTGGGGGTGGGTGTATGATTTGTCAAGTCTCTGAATATGCTTTCATTAGCTACTGAGAAGAATGTGTTTTTGTTATAGAAAGTTGGATCCATCTGCCCTTTGAGCTTCAGTTGGTACTAAATTGTTGAAGTGGTTGTCCTTGAGTTGAGGATAAATTTACATGTAATGTTGATATTAGATGTACTAGTGGTTATCTTTTGGTCAGCTGGCCTTAATTTATTTTTGAACTAGACACTCTAGAAAGATTTTCAACTCACCATTTGCAAGTTTGTGGATATCCTTAATACGTGGTCGATTGGTTGCCAATTTTTAAAATAGCGTTTCGAAGATTAATGTTATCTCATCTGCTTTAACTTGACCATTGTGTCAATCCTTTGTCTCATATTTTACTCATTTCTAAAATTATAGTGTCTTGGAATTGGTTGATGCTGCTATTCCTTCGCATACCCTGGAGCCTTTCAAGCGCACAATTCTACAAGTTGACGGAGTTAAGGCAAGTCATTCTCCTGCTAGGAAGTCGATGTTATTTTTATTCCTTGACTATTATTCATATAATACTTTTTTGATGATTCATATAATACTTTCAACTTAGTTTGTGTCTTTTGATGTTGATACTGTTGTCAGAAATTCCCTTCTCCCAAGTCCCACCTACTTGTCACCCTGTGTTACTTATTTACCCCTTAATGGTTTTAATCCCAGTTATGGAACTGATTTGATGATGTACAGTGCCAAAGGTAGGGTAGAGTATGAATCAGGAAAGAAGATGCTTGGTCGGGATTCCATCCTGATTCTAACAAGTGCAAGATAATCTTAGTATGTCTTTACTCGGAGGTCCTGCCAAGATGGAAAAAGAAAGGGGTTGGGAGTGGGGTTTTGTTTCTGTCTTAAATTAGAGTAGACATTGTTTCACATTTAATTAGACTTTGAGTATTCAAAGACCAAAAACTAAAATTTGATATTTGCTCGACTATAAGTGTATTTTTATCTTACTCTAGAGAAGGGAAGAACCGGGGGGTGGGGTGGTATTCTTGAGGATGTCAGGCAGGGTCTCATAGGAATATGTTAAAATTATAGAGAACTAAGAAAGAGTTTTCAGGGTCAACTCAATCGACATGAGATTTATGAAGCCCTTATCTAAGCGCATCAAATTAAGGATTGTCCTAGTAGAATACAGTTGTTTGCACAACATGTACTATTGGAAAGATCGAAATGTTGTTATGAATTTAGATGACATGCTATACTGCTTAGGTTCCTAATGTTATCTAGCTTGCATTTTCTGTGTACTATCGCCGTATCATCCTGTTTTTAAATAAAACCTTACCTTATCCAAAAAAAAAAAAAAAAAAAAAAAAAAAAAGGATTGTCCTAGTAGAAAAAAACACTGTTCATTGCAGTTCCTTTTGTGATCAAGCAGCATTTTACCTGATTGATAGTTGATGTCAATTTATATTGGTATTAGAAAGCAGCAATAATTGAATACAAGCACCTAATCATGTATGCTTACGAGATATGTGAGAAACATGTGTTAAAGTTTGGAGTACTCCATTTCAATAGCACTGACACTGTTCCAGAGTATGTTCAATTGCTTGCGGACTAAATTCTCCTGTATCACAATATTCCATGTGCTTAACTCTTTTTTATCTTGTATGCTACAACGAATGTTTGGGAAACTTAAATGTATAACGGAACCTCTTCTTGTTTTTGTGCACTAAGTACATGTTCCTCGTGCTTACCTCTTTGTTGATGATGATGTTTTCGGTTTATTTGAGAATGACATCAATGACTAAATATCTTTTTTGACCTCTGCAGGGTTGCAGTCACCTGAGAGGAAGGAGGGCTGGTTCATATCTCTATCTTGATGTTATAGTTGAGGTAGTTTGCATGTCATGTTAATTAGTTCATCATAGGGATATTCCCCTAACAAAATTTATTTATCCGTGAGGATGTCCGGCAGATTTAAAGTGCACTTCCTATATGCAGGTTGACCCCTTCTCTAGTGTGAGTGCTGCACATGAAATCGGAGAAAACGTTAGCCGTGAAATCCAGCGGTCACATCCCGAAATAGCTGAAGTCTTTGTACATATAGGTACTGTTGACTTTTTTCACATCTGCATGTGTTAATTTAGGCACTAGAATTGCTTATAGTAGTTTACGAAATGTTGAACAAATGACAACCTTAAAAGAGAAAAAAGATAATGGTTGCAAAACCCGGAATGCCGAACATGGTTAGTTTTTTCACTTTTTCTTGGTGTTCAGTGGGGGTAGTTGAGGGACCTTAAGCCGTGGGATATGTATATATCAAGTTGTCTCAGTTTACCATTAGCTCGTGATTTGCGGGGATATGCATTGCAGTCGTGTCATCATGAAAAGATATTGTCAGCACTTACAGATTAACTTTCTTTTGATTGTTGTTGCTGGCTAACATTGTTCCTTCCAACTTGTAGAACCATCTACTATACACATTCAACAGGGAAGTGCTAACACAATGGATGATACTGAAGACCCTTCGATGGAGCAAGCAGACATTGAAAATATAGTTTGCAACATTTTATCTACAAGCTTTCCTCAGGTATCTCTCTCGTTTTCTAGATCTTCTTTTTGGTTCATTTAGCCGTAGTGAAGGTTGGTTTGGCATTTTTCCTTTTGATAATGGAAACCTGTGCATGAGGCTGCGTATTTGACTCTCTTGGATCCCTTGGTGCACTTTAGTAATCCTAATTCACCTTCTATTGTTACATATGTAATCTATGAGTAACCATTTTACTTCTTAGACGGTCTTAGTGAGATGAAACAATCACCAAAGATACACTTTCCATCTAGCAACTTAATTTCCTTCCATTTCCATCCCGTCCGTTACTGCTTTGTAATGATCACCAAGCTACCACATGTTGACATGAGATACTTTTTATTGGTTTTCAGAAGATGATTGTTGAGCGTGTGACTCCACATCTACTGCAAGGACAGGTTTTACTTCAAGTGGAAGTTTCTATGCCTCCTGATCTATTCATTAGGTAGAACTACTCAAAACGCTTTGCTTAAAAGTAGTTCAATTACATGAGGCATCAGTTCTCTGTGTTCTTTCATACAATTCTTTCATTGATTTTACTTGGAATGCTTGTTAATTTCCAGGGACGCGATAAAAGTTGCTGAAGAAGCGGAGAAATTAATCACAGAGGCAGCACCAAATATTGTTCATGTGTGCATTCAGCTACGCCTAGGGCGACCTATGCCGGAGTCTTACCAGCAATTGGTGGAGCAGAAGTGGGAGGAAAGATAACTGCCTTTTACAGACACTAAAAGGGCATGTATAGGTCCAGATTCTGTATGCTACATGAAAGAAAATCCAGCTCAAAAAACCCAAGCTCCATTTTTACAGGGGAAAGAGATATATCATAAACCGAAACAACACTCAACAGTTATAAGGGTCACATTTAAACTGATCTTCTACACATTCGGTTGAGGCTCTTATTATAAGTATAAACAATCTCAAGCTTATTCCGTTTCAAACAATCTGAAAATTCAATGTAACGGGGATTGGTTCTTCATAATTGACAACTTGAAGTTTACTAGTATTATGTTTGACAACGATTGTTTGCAGGGATTGGTTTATACAAGGCTTAATACCCCAGATGGACCCTTAAACTTGACATGTTTTGTAAGATAAACATATAAACTTATAAGGTGACCAGATAGACACTTAAACTTACTCAAAGTGTATTTTTCAAGTTTTTCAGTTGTTTTGAAAACAAAAACTATATTTTTCAAACACTCACAATTTTCATGGCCAAACAAGCCCTAAATATATCACAAAATATTTTTTTTAAAATGCAAAAATAAGGCAAACGCATATACATGAGACTATAAATGTGCACTTAAACCAATAAATACTCGCTAATCGCAATTTTGCAGCTTTCAATTAACTCGGTTTTTTTTTACACTTGAATAATTAAAAAACAATAACTTTAACCAATAAAAATCCTTAAAAAAGAAATTTCAAATTAAGAAATTTCTTTTTTTTAAGGATTTTCTTCTCGGCTTTACAGTTTCTTAATTTGAAATTTCTTTTACACTTGAAATGCTGAACTTAGAAATTTCTTAATTTGAAATTTCTTTTTTTAAGGATTTTTATTGGTTAAAGTTATTATTTTTTAATTATTCAAGTGTAAAAAAAAATCCGAATTAATTGAAAGCTGCAAAATTACGATTAGCGAGTATTTATTAGTTTAAGTGCACATTTATAATCTCATGTATATGCGTTTGCCTTATTTTTGCATTTTAAAAAAAATATTTTGTGATATATTTAGGGATTTTTGGCCATGAAAATTGTGAGTGTTTGAAAAATATAGTTTTTGTTTTCAAAACAACTGAAAAACTTGAAAAATACACTATGAGTAAGTTTAAGTGTCTATCTGATCACCTTATAAGTTTATATGCCTATCTTACAAAACATGTCAAGTTTAAGAGTCCATCTAGATATTAAGCCTTTATACAATTGTCAGAAGAGGATCATTTACTATTTTGAAGTTGAATCGATGTCCAATTTGAACCTTCGCTCATTAATTTTGAGACAAAGTAAAGATTTGGTCCTAAACAAATATAGTTCCCTCTTGTCCGCATGCAACATGAGATTTTCGGCGAGAATCCAGGAAATTTGGTCATGATTGAGATTTGACATAATATTTTTAGATTATTTCAAGTGTCAGTTCATCAAACTAACCAATTATTTCAATCTCGACCTTGAAATATAATATTTAAAGTTTGAAGCATATTTTAAGAGTTCAATTTTTATAAAATTTTACTGATGATATCATTTTTTAGTTATCTTCTACAACTTAAATTTCAAATTCAATAAAATCAAGTCTATCCGGCTTGACAGAATGTTCTGTCATGGAACAACAAATACAACTGGTGAATCCAAAAGAATAGTTCCGTCTCAGAGAAAAAAAAGATGGTGGATTCCCAAAAATTTACCTCTTCAAAGTATATGTTAAATGTAATGAGATACTGAGTTTATCTCATACAAGATTTTGGTCTCATTACAGCTAAACAAAAGGCTATAATAAGCCTTAAAACTTAAAGTAGTGAACTTGCTTCAGTGTAGTGAAACATGAACATTCACCATCATTTATTCACAAAATAACATCATTTTAATCTTCATATATTGTGCATATGCATTAAGCCTAATTCTTTTAAATTCACACTAAAGTTAAACTTCTCATATCAATTTTGGTGAAAAATTATATCTCAAATTGTGGTTCAAAATTCAACGTCGAGAAGGACAGAGAGTAATAAAATATCTTGGTTATCTCCAATGGTAATATTATGTCACTAAAATGATTGTAGTCAAAACATCTTGATATGCTAACTACAAGACGATCTGTGCATTATTGGATACAACTCTGTATTAATGCTAATAATCTTGATCGGTTCTCACATTCCTAGAATTTGAGTATCTGCGAATTGAAGCAAGTTCGAAGTTCTACTTGACATTCACAAGTTCACAAAATATATGGAAACCAAACAACTAAAAAAGGAGTACCAATATTGCTTGGTTCAAAAATAAGAGAAAGGAGCTGAACCACTGATCAGATAATTGTAATCTGAATGATTTTTACCACATAATAAATCATGATCCTTGGATGTTCCTACTAGGTGGAATTAAGTAGGTAGAATTCCGCCTACTAGTAACATCCGAGCATAAAGATTTATTGCAATTGATATCTTCAACTTCACAACATTCTTGAAAATGTCTAATATATGTGTAAGGTGTGCGTAAATCCTATCCTAGACACAACTTTGTCGATAAAAATCTCTAAAATAATACTCAACATTTACAAGTTTACCAATCCATGAAAAATCAAGGCACCAAAATGTAGTAAATTCTTTTTTTGTAAAAAGAGGAAAGAAACCAAAGCTAAAATATAAAAAGAAATGAGCTAAACCATTGATCAGATAATTGTAGTCTGAATGATTTTAGTCGACATATGAACTTTCCTGAATCGGATATCATCCCTTCAATGGTTCAAAACAATGGAAAATTAAAGAATTAAAAAAATACTAAAAATAATAATAAAAGAAACAAAAATTATATGAGTAGGCTCAGAGGATCCATTGGTTAGATGTATTAATCACAGAATTCAGGAAATAGGTAGATTTGAGCATCATTGCCTAATCATCCATCCTTTTTATTTCACAAAAACAAATATCAAAGTCATATTATAAATAGAGCCCCCCAAAAAAAAACCCCCAATCACAAGCTTCTCTAATAACAATACTCCATCCATCCCAATTTATGTACACCTTCCGAATTTCAAGATTCAAACAAATTTTTCTTTGTTCATAATTTCTTCACGGCTTTTAAATATTTTGAATTGTCAATTATTGTAGCTTATGGTAGTACTTTTTAAGTAATTTTCACATAGGTAAATTTTAATCAAAATATTTCATGTCCAAAATTAACATTCAAAATCCAAATTGTACCGGGACACACAGGGGATACTACAATCAAATATGATCATAAACAAAAAGAAACATTCAATATTGTTTTCCTAAGTTAATACTGAAAAAAATACTGAAATTTCATTAAACATTAGATCTAAACATATATTTTTTTTTAAATTATTGCTATTAATTTTAAAAGTTGTAACTAATCAAACTTTGGATGTGCCCCTATCTAGGAAGGTTAACATGTAAGAACGTAGTACTCAACTAGATAACATTTATGTGTTGCTACTTTTTAGTAATAAAAAAATGATAAATCTTGTTCTGGTTTATCACATTCCTGGTAGTTAAAATCAAATTCGAAATCTACTAAAATATATCTAGTGTACAAATCAGTGTAAAAAAAACAAAAAAAAAACAGATCAATAGTTGGGACAAAAATAAAGGAGTTGAACCATTGATCAGATAATTGTAGTCTGAATGATTTTTTGGTCGACACGTGTACTTTCCTGAATCGGATATCATCCCTTCAATGGTTCATAAAAGAAATTTAAAAAACTATTAAATAAATAAAAGAAAAAAAAAAAAAAGTAGGCTCAGAAGGATCCATTGGTTAAATGTATTAATCACAGATTTCAGCAAATAGGTAGATTTGATCATCATAGCCTACTCATACATCCATTTTTATTTCACAAACATAAAAAACAAAATAATATTATAAACATAAAGAAAAAATACACACAAATAGACACAAGTGGAGAAGAGAACAAAGGTAATGAGGTTATTGAGTTATTGAACACTATATATAGGTGCTGTTTACAACAATTAGGGTTAGGGTTTTATATGTTGGTCTAAATGGGCTTTGGGTAGATATGGCCCATATTGGTTAGATAACGGGCTAGATATTTTGGGCTATTTGGGCTTGGGTAACTTATCTTGGCTCATTTAGGCAAATATCCGTTTTCCAGTATACCATTTACATTTTGTTTCTATTCTTATAAGGTTGTGCAGATATGATAGCCTTTTAAAAGTTATCCTTTTGGATACAGTTAGATTTGAGTCTTTGGTTCATATATTTCTTAACAGTACAGACAAAAGTCTCAAACAAAATCTTAGACTCGTAACGTTTTCTTATAAGATTCTCAGTTTTTTAAATTGTGATCTAAATGATAATAAATTGAAATAGAAATGAAAAAAAAAAATGGATCATTTATTAAATAATTATCTCAAAAAGAGATAACTGGTGAAAATTTCTGACTTTTCCGACTTATCTCTCCTACTAGGAATAAGCCCAAATAATGACCAATTTGGTAACTCATCGGGGATACACGTTTTTGTCTACTCTCTTATTACTACAATTTTCATTCACTCCCTCTTGTGCGTGCCACTTTATTGTTATTGGATTCAACAACATTTGGTTAATGAGTTTGATTTGTTATGGATAAAGCTTTGGTTATTAAATTGGGGTGATTTGCCGAAATATATAGGATTTTTTAAGGTCAGTTTAAATATTGTCCCCGTTTAACGAATTATGCAAAAAGAAAAAAAAATTAGGTCCTCCACATGAGTACTTCATTTTACTACTCTCAGTTACCTGGTGGAGTCGTGGAGTGAAAGGATTAACTTTGTAAGATAAATGGCAATTGCCATCAATTAGAACTAAGTATAACCATGACAATGGCTATGTTAGTTGAATTTTTTGTATAGGCTATAGACAGTTTATTTTTGCATTCCCTATCCCAGCAGCCCTCCATGAATATTGAAATCTCTCAATCTGATTATTAAAAAAAAGTTTTCACAAGTGTTGTTTGATGAACGTAACATACCTTGCTTGTGTTGTTCTATTGTTCACAAATTTTGACAAACTAGTAAGATTATGAACTATCTTCATTCTACCTATCTTGTTAAATTGTTCACAAGTTCTGGCCGAATGACAAAATTTGCATGTATTTTTTTTATAATAAAATTTGCATGTATTGTTCAATTGTTCAAAAGTTCTCTTTTCCTTTCAGATTTTTCGTTGTTTTCGCTGCTACAAATTTAGCTCTTTGAAAATGATTTAGACATTAGCAATCCAATATACAAAAATCATGACTCTTCATTTGTGAGTATTCATGCAAGTAGCTCTCTTAATCAAGATGCAATTATTACAGTGACAAATAATGAAATTTTCTTACTTCGTACAAGACATGCTTGTCAAGCAGTCAAAATCAGTAAGGAAGATAGGCACCGACCCGTTATATATGGTTACTTGAATAGGTAGGTAGGTCAAACTCCATTAATGTCAAGCACCAACGACGTCCATGCATTGACCCTGATTAATATGGGAATACAAATTAAATTCGAAACGATTTTTTAAAAATAAAATAAAATTGTAGTGTTCAATTTCCACTAAAACTGTATTTTCTCTTCGAATTTTCTTAATCAACTTCAGCAGAGAAGGTTGTGCTTGGAGTGACCACTGCTAGATTGCAATAGGAAAGAACAAAAGAGAAGAATGGGAAAAAGGAAAATAAAAAAATAAAAAAAATATTAAGAATAAACACTCTTATTTTTGGGATCGCAACCTATCGTTCAATGAGGTAGCTAGGATGAAATTAATAAGAGACCAAAATGTTCAAATTCTAGTAGAAACAAAACCGAACTGATTACTGGTTTAATTTACTGCACTCATTATGGGTGCTGAAACACCCATTGAGCTTGAAATTGTATTATGTATGCATAAATATATTTTAAAATGTACATAAAGTGATCACGAGCACCATGTTTAATTTTTATGATCATTTATATATATACCAAAATCAGTGAAGCACCCACTGACTTATAATTTCTAGATCCGCCACCCAAGTAACTACAAGGAAGGGAAATATATATATCTAGTCTGTTTTCTACAAATTAAATTCTATCATGCATGCACTTTAATACTAAATATTAATTTCCAGGTAAGAAAAATATAATACACTGAGAAATTAAACGTATGGATTTGTAATGGTCTACAGGTTGTTGAGACTCGTCATTCGGCATCTACACCAAACCTTACAATTTAACCTCAAAAGTTACAAATTAAAGTTTTAGTAATATAGGAGTAGTATCCCTCCCAATTTATGTAAAGATGTTTAACTGGGCACATAGTTCAAGAATGAAAGGAAACTTTTGAAACTTGCGGTGCAAAATAAACTATAGATAATCATTTCATTAAGAGTAAAATAAGAAGTTTAAAGATAAATTAATACTTACTAAATATAAAAAAGTTGTCATGCTTTTTTGAACTAACTAAAAAGGAAAGAGTGTCACATAAAATGGGACAGAGGGAGTGTAATTTAACTATGATTAAATGATGTATAAAAGCGTACTGTAGCATCATTGATTTGGTGTAATACTGGATTTCAATATGCTGTAACATTTGTGCTAAATCAAACATCCCATATGGGCTTTTCATTTCCATGCAAATTAACATTCTGTTGATGGAAGGGATTTATAGCAGCAGCTTGCATCCTTTGGTGCTGTTGTTGCTCGTGCAAACTAATAGGTGGCCTTGAAGTTCCTCCAACTCCTAAGAAATCAACTGTCAACATGTCATTTCCATTTTGCCCTAACACTGTCTGGTTCCTGATTCCCATCACATGACTTCTTCCACTAGAGCTATTATTTGTATTATTGTTCTCGTGATCATGTTCCGTTCCGTTCTTGATAAATCCACCATTGTTTTGTTCGTCGCTCATTAGTATCCCACTGTAAATTCCCATGTCACTCATCACTGCTGCGAAATTTGGCGGATGATGATTGTTATTATCTGCTTGTGTTTGGAAATTCTCATAGGGAGAGGGACCAACATATGGCGTTGGTCTTGTTATAGTAGCTGGACCAGCCATTGCACTTGTTACGAAACTCTTTTGCATCATTGGGGAATTAATGCTGCTACTAGCAGTTGCCCCCATTTGGGCCGCTTTTTGCAAAAGCGCAGTTGCTGACATTGGAACTGTTGATCCAGAAAGTTGGCCTTGCCCTTGAGCCGACCCATTTTCGCCATTGTCTTGTAGATAATTGAAATTTGATGGGATATTGGAGCTAAGTTGAAGCCCTGAGGATGATGAAGCTACGCTTCTTGGGCTGCCAAAGAGATTACCTGTGTTGAAAACATACTTAAAAATAAAAATGTTCTGAAACGAAGTTTTAATTTTTAGATGAGATGGTCACACAACTACCTGAAGGGGTCGAGAACATGCCACCTTGAGCCACATTATTGTTCATGGACTTGAATGGAATGGGAAGAAATTCTTGAGGGAGTGATTTTAGTGGGTTTTTGGGATCAAAGTTATTGAATTCGGATAATCCCAAGGAGGCATTGGATGACATGAGGTCATTCATTTGGCCACTTGAATGGGGTTCCATGTTGTTCATTAGCCCTTGGTTCAGTTTGTTGTTTTCTTCAGCCAAGGCATCACAAAAAGCTCTATGGGTGATAAAGCTGTCCCTCCTGCACATCAATAAACCTCCCATATCATTAAACAAACGATTTAACTTTTATATACAGTCAAACCTCTCTATAACAGCATGGTTGGGTCCGAAATTTTTCAGCTGTTATAGAGAATGACTGTTATACACCTATAACAGCATTGACATTTAAATAATATTTCGCTGTTATAGGCAAAAAAGATGCATAAAATCTAATTTTCATTTTTAATTGTCAAATTCTAAGCTTAATCACACTTTGTATAATGAAGGAAAATCATTTAATGATGAAATATATATATTCATATGATATTTTTTGTCATAAATAGTGTACTAAATGATCAAATATTTGGTCAAAATTTCCACTCTTATTATTGGTAATCATAGATATTCTATTTTTATAAAGATGGTTAATTATTATATTACCAAAAAAAGAAGATAGCTGTTATATGAGGGGTAATTTTATAAAGAGCGTACTGCTATAAAGTTGACTGTTGCTGTTATAGGTGAAATGCTGTTATACAGAAGTAAAATATAACATAAAAAATCGGTTCCGAAAAATCTTAGTTGGTATAGAGAGATGCTGTTACATGCGGGTGCCGTTATAGAAAGGTCATGGGAAATAATTTTATACATTTATCATTATAATTTAAAATGTAACAGTAGCTAGATTGCTGTCTTATTTGTCAGATAACTAGCATCACCTATACCCTACACGATAAACAAACAAATTACATGTAGTGATACATATAATAGTGTAAGTTCTTTTACAATATAGAAGTTAAACTTGTCATGACTAGAGCAACTCCCTCAAGAATGATACCATTTAAGATCTTAAGATCATTAAGCATATTTTCTGTATATACAGGAATAAATGCATTATATATCTATTAAGCAAAACCATAGTAGCTAGGTAGTTGATCATTTTAGCAGGTAACAATGTTGGATCAACATGAAATGCTTTCCATTTTAGTTCATAGTTAAGAAATGACTGAAGAATTATATGAGAAGACAGACTAACCTGGAGAAAATGGTACCACAGTCACATTTATATTCTCTTGTTCCACAAGTCTTCTGGTGAGCCTTCCAGTCAGATTGCACAGCATACTTCTTGGAACATTTATCACATTTCCATTTCTTTTCTCCATGTTTGCGGCTATAATGCTTCTTAATACCAGTAAGATCACCCAATGCACGAGCTGGATTGTGGTGCACGCAAGTTGGCTCTGGACATATATAAACGCGTTTCCTCACTTCGGTCGTTGTTCTTTGCCTGAGCTTCCAAGGGAGATTGTGTCCCCTCCTATGCAACTGCAAATTCTGGTCCCTTTGGAATCCCTTGTTGCAAATCTCACAGACGAATCTGTTTGTCGCCATAAGGGTTGTTGGTGATAACGCGATGACTTCTGCATTAGGATCTGGACAGTTTCGAGAAGAGAATCAATCGATCAATTACACACATTGAATAGAATTCTTGAACAACAAACAACGACTTAAGATATTCATGATCAAGAAGTACTAGATTCTAAAAATTTTGAACAACAAACAACCAATTCAAATATTTACGACCAAGAAGTACTAAATTTTAGAAATTTTGAACGACAAACAACCAGCTCAGATATTCACGATAAAAAATTATTGGATTCTAGAATTCTGGAAGAATAAATAACCAGTTTAGATATTCACGACAAAAAAATTACTGGATTCTGTAATTCTTGAACATTAAACAATCAATTTAGATATTAACGAATATTCCACGAGGAGTAAATTTTCTCGAATGATTAGAAAGTGCACGTACTACTCATAGACATATATCTCTCTAAGTGGCGTGTGGGTCACCAAAAAAGAAAAATGAAAAAAGTGGATTTCGTTACAGTTGCAAGCAATTATTGACCCATTTGAAAGACGAGGATTTCTCTATTTAAAACGAGCTTAGAGTCAAGGATACCACCATCATGACGCTAAGCTATTTCTTGTACGTAGTAATATATGTTACGTTTCTACTTATACGTTCACATTAGATCACAGAAAACCAATTAATGTTATAATTCATCAGTATATCTGTGCAGCTTCAATGTGCTTAACATAAATTAACTAAAGCTCGCTAGTTCAATTTCAAGAATCAAAACACTACTTCATGTTAAATTAAACACAGTACTAATTATCCATAGAAGTACTATTCAAGATTCAAATTGAACTAATTAAGCTGCAACATTAATATAATATGTACCTTTTACGGTTTGACATATGATCATGAAATTGTTAGAAAAAAATACTTAAGAAGCAAAACTGAAGAAAGAATCTGCCGTTCTAAAGTCAACAGAACACAAATAATTGGATGTACATATAATTGTATTTTACCAGGATTCCCAGGAAGATTTCTCTTCTTCTTAGCTGGTGGCTTATTCTGATGCAGTTGGGATTGTGAGCTGGAACCATTGCTAGCGGTAACAGAGGAAATATTGTTATTTGAAGTGTGCAATTTATGGGATTCTTCTCCAGTGTTTCCTGAAGAGAAACTGCCTTCTTCTCCTGATATATTTGACATTTAGAAACAAACAATAAATGGTGAAACAATTATCAGATTTTGTCTGTTTTTTCCTCTGCTAGCTTTCAGAAACTCTGCTTTGTTATTTCCCAACTTTTTGTTTAGTTGTTGGTGCAAAAGGGGTTGAAGGATTTACTTAAATCTAGGAATATGCTATGAGTAGAGAGAGACAAAGAACCAGGGAACTCTCTCCTCTATTCCCTCTCTTGTTGGCACATTAATAACTTAGGAACCGTGGTCTTCTTATTTGGCTTATACTAATATATATAGTGTGGATGTAGAGACAATTGATGTGGAAAGGCCCCTAACTTTGTACAATTTCGTTTTGCGACTACAATTAATCATTAACCTGCTTTCTTTTTCAATAACAATAAGTTAACTGAAATCCACCGGCTCGATTAATTCAGATTCTTGATATTACAGGAAATTACACTCAATGATATCAGAAATAGGTGATCTATAACTTTTGACCACAGCTTGTCCATGGGCAAAATATTCAAGGTCAAAATTAATTTGTTAAACTTGAATGTTTGCTTATGAAGCAAGCGAGGTCAAAGATTCAAGATCACCCAACTCCATGGTCATTCTTGTAAATCACCCTACTGCCTAAGACCCATGTAGGTCTCATTTGTTTGCATTTAGTGAATGTCTGAATCTTAATAATTCAAATCTTAATTATTAAGTGTGTTTTTTAGTTTGAATTTTCATAATTCAAATCTTAATCATTAATTTTTTTTTCTAAAAAAAAAATTATGACCAGTTAATGGATATGAATGATTAAGATATATTACAAAGTCTTAATATCATTAAGATGTTACACATCCAAAGATATATGTAAATATGACATTTCACCATTACCCCCTCAACTTTCACTGTTGACCCTCGCCACAAACCATTATTAGCTACCACCAGCTGCCACTCGCAACCACCATCCTTAGCCACCACCCTCACCAATCACCACATGAATTATTTGCACCACCACTAACCACAATTTATAATCATCAACACAAACTACAATTACCACAACAACGACAATCACCACCATCAGCCATCACTGTATACCGCCAACCACCGGTATCTGATGTCAACGATTAGCTATCACTATCATCTATCATAATTACTAGTCACAACTGCTATTAATTACAATCTTCTACCACCAACATAATCACTAATGTCAGTCACCATCACTACTAGCTACTACTTAACCATAACTACCACCATCATCCAACACTACCACCAGCTTTAGGCATCACCATCACCACCCCCAACCACCAACTTTAGGCATCACCACCACCACCACCATATAATTTTTGTACATATTTATTTATTGATATAGTATTAGATACCAAGTATTTTATATGGATTTATATTAGTAGTAATTTTTGAATGAAGACAACTTTTATACGTTTAGATGTTGAGAAAACAAACAATTTTGATTATTTAATATTCTTACCTTGATATAGCATTTTAATATTTAGATTTAGACGACTGTATCTTAATACAAATTTTAATATTCAAATGCGTATTTAAATTCAGACGTTTTAATCTTATTAAAAACCAATAAGGCCTTAATTAGCTCCCTTTCGCCCCTCTATATAGTGCCCCACCCACCCTCTTTCCCGCAGGACCAACAAATAAAACAAAAAAGATTAAAGTATATATACTAACACAATATAAAAATATTTTTATAGTATTAATGTTTTAAACAGTGATAGCAATTCAATTATCATTTTTATCCCGTCACTAATAGATTATTTATATTTATCATAAAATAACTTGTAATTATATTATAAATAAATTGGTTGTATAAATATATTGTTTACTTCATCAGTGTATTAAATTTAAACTAAAAAAAGAAAACAGAAATCTGAGGGAAAGAATCAAAATTGACTAAAATTTACCCAAAAAGGGAAAACTTTAAGAAAATGGGAAAACAGAAAAGTACATTCCTTTCCGAAGGGTGCATGTATGTGTGTGTCTTCTTCTTAATTATGACTATTAAGTATTATGATGATTATGATTAATATAGCATCATAATTCAAAAAGCGATATCCTAATTGTTGGCGCAAATGAGAGAAAAAACTTGATTATCACATACCTAGGGAGAATTAGAGCCCGTTTGGATTGGCTTATAAGTTACTTATAAGCTGTTTTTAGTTTTTTTGAGTGTTTGGTTGGCCAACTTAAAGTCATTTTGTGCATAAAATAAGCCCAAAAAAATAATTGGGTCCGTTTGGTTTAGCTTATAAGCTGAAAACAATTTACAAGTAAAAAAAAATAAGTTAGCCTACCCCAACTTATTTAGAGCCTGTTTGGATGGGCTTAAAATAAACAGCCTATAAGCTGGAAACAGCTTATAAGCCAAAAAAAAAAAATTGGGATAGGCTAACTTTTTTTTTTGGCTTATAAGCTGTTTCAGCTTATAAGCTGCTTTAGACAAAAGCTAAGCCAAATGGGTCCAACTATTTTTTTGGGCTTATTTTATGCACAAAATGACTTTAAGCTGGCCAGCCAAACACTCAAAAAAACTGAAAACAGTTTATAAGCAACTTATAAACCAATCCAAACGGGTTCTTATTTTGACTTATAAGCTATTTCCAGTTTATAAACTACTTATTTTAAGCCCATTCAAACTGGCTCTAAGACCAAGAGAGAAAAAATGGTAAGAAGAAAGCACCAAAACTAGTAGTAGTACATAAAAGTAAAACAAAATTTTGGATCAGTTCTTAGTGTGAAAGACATCTCACCCTAGAAGAAATAATCAAAAAGAATTATCTTATTAGGGCCAGTGCCTCTTGATGTGACCCAGCAAATAATGTGGCAAAATATCACAATGAAGTAGTATTTGAATTCTGACTAATCAAATTCAAGCAGTAATAATTGTGGCGCGACTATTAGTTAGTTCCACATTCTCTCTAGCACTAATATTAATATAGTGTATTACCTTTTTTTTTTTAATTTCTCACTCAGTGTCGGGCATTCGCTTTATGGCTCCAAAAAATTTTCTATGTCAAGAGTCGAATTGGAGACACTAATTAGAAATTAAAAAATCTTATTTATCCCGCCACAATATTTGATGGTATATTCCTTTCTTCTACTTCATATTTTCCGCGCGAGTTTACATTACAAGAGTTGAAATAAATGGGTACCCAATAATTCCCTCTTTGCTCTTTTCAAAATAAAACAATCAATCAACAATACTTCAATTTTAATTTAAGTTACTCCATCAATGTAACTTAACCTCTTTTACAGGTTAATTACCTTGTTAGCTAATGCTTATAAAATATAGTAGTTATAAATAATTATCTTTTAATTAGGTAATCTTATTATGTAATGATCTCTTATATTGTCAAAGCACAAAATTGTAACTCATTATTAATTCAATATATCACTCTTTGTAATAGTGTAAATGGAGAATCCCATCCAAATGATGACGACTTAGTCACAGGTTTCTTGGTGGAATCATTCAAATGTTAAAACTTAAAAGCCATTTGAAATGAATTATGACACCAAAAAATCATAAATTTTGTGTACACTGATTAAGTTACCAGAGAAATATTAAAAATCAATGTTCGTAAAGATTATATTCCATGACTAGACGTAACCAATCATAAAATTCGGCACTTGTACGTTTGTTTCGATTTTGTTTCGATCTTTCTTCTTTGTCATGGCCTTATTGTTTCTGATAGTATAATATAATCCAACAATGCAATTAAATTTAGAGAAAGCTAGAACCAAGATAAATAGTACTACTAGTCTACTTTTAAGGGTACAACATTAATTCTTTTGTTGATATTTACTAAATATGAAACAAGTAGTTCGGCTAAAAAATGGAAGCAACTAGAAGACAGAAATTAGGATTAGGAACATGTTCAAATTAGTGAATTTCTGGTCAAGACAATAGTAATGAAATATTCTGTATTTAGTTATCCCCAAAACCCTATTCTCCCTCTACTAAAACTAAAAGTAGTGCTTTGACAATGGACAAAGCATTAACGTGGATTTCATCGATGAATAATGTCGATGTTTTTGAGGAACTAATACAAGAACATACAGATAATGACAGACACAATATGCTATTAATTAGTTTCCACAATTTTATCTGATTAAAGAATAATTAACTAGCTCATATATTTCAAAATTGAGGTCAAGCCAATAGCTTATAGACATAAGGAAAGCAACCTTTTGTTAGAATCAACCAAAAAGACGGCCAACCCCACCTTGTATTCTTTCACATTATATATGTTTCAAATATGGACCCCAACTGATGAAAATGAGGTTTTGGATGAGCATAATTATGCTTAATTATGTGTAATATAACGTTAAATCAATCTAGTTTGATAAAGACGTTGGCTGTAACTTAATTAAAAAGACCCTTTAGACCATTTCGACGTATATAAGCTAGAAGATTAGTTTCCGATGGCGTACCATACCTTCTTTCACATTTCTTTTTCACTATTAATTGATCTCCAATATAAAGGACTTAAAAAGAAGTACCTAGGGTGGAATGGTGATTTACTTCTAAAGTTAATTTAATTTAGGATAAGTTTTCAAGAATTATATTCTATATGTTCCATGCATATTTGATATGACATGCTTTATTTTAGTCCGGTAAGAAAGAAAAAAAAAGACAATATTTATATATGGAAGCTTCGAATTAACTTTAAGCTTGTTATTTTACCATCAATAACTTGCTCTTATAACCATAGAAACATTATATATGTACAAGACCTCAAAGATTACTTTTGGTATATGTTTAAAGTCTTTCTATCTTCTTTATTTCCAATCAAACACTATCATATTTATTTTATCATCAATAGCGTGCTCTTGTAACCATAGAAAAATCATGTTATATATGTACAAGACCTCAAAGATTACTTTTGGTATATGTTTAAAGTCTCTCTATCTTCTTTATATCCGATCAAACACTATCATATCATATATATACTTCCTCCTATTTAATTTGTTTTTCTCAATTGACTGGGTACAAAATTTAAAAAAGTAAATAATTTTTTTGAATTTTATAGTATTAAACTAAAGATATGCGTGAAGTACCAAATACCCTTTGTTCTTGTGCTCTTAAACATGCTTGTGGAATGTTGGAATTAAACAATTACCAAATTAAGAAAAAGACATTATATTTTAAACAAATCAAAAATAGAAAGTAAGACAAACAGATAAAAACAGATGGAGTAAATAAAACCAAAGAAATAGTAATAGCTAAGTCACTAACCATAGAAATATATTAGAATTTTATAAATTTCCCTTTTTGTTCTTAAACTACCATTCTTTTTCCTCAAGGTAGTTTCAACTAAGAATGTATTATATATATATTTTTTATTTCTTATCTTGTGTCCGATACTCGTATTAGGATCGATTAAATCCGAATTCGATTCGAGAAGTCCAACGTTAGGGGCAATGTATCGTATTGTTATTACATATTCTTTGATATTAAATTGGATAAGTAAACTTTTCAGATTCTAGTGGTAATATCTTTGAAAATTGATATAAACATGGATGTCAACTTTCACGATAGTGCTAAAATTGTATGAGTTGCTCCTCATATACCAAATAGTATCCTATTTTATTTTTTAAAATTCACCCTACTGCCTTAATTAATGGGATACCAAGAGCGAAATACTTAAGAAAAGAGATTAACGATACTTCAGACAAATATATTTTAAAAAGTACACAAAACTTTGAAAGGCCAATTATACGGACAGGAGGTAGCTAAGCTAGTATTTAGTGGGAGCATTAGTGGCTCCAAATGTGGACAAGTTAAGGCCAAACTTAATTATCGGCGGTAGCCCAAATAAACAAAACATATACATTGATATGTATATTATAAACTAGATCACCTAAAGGTATTGGGTTGTAATTTTTCCTACAAATTTATTAGAGCAAATTATACGATAAGACAAGCTTTTAAAGTTAGACACATAAATAGCATAACTTTTAAAGTTCTTCAAAAATAACAGATTTTATACCCTTATACCATATTTAGGAAAATATTATACGAAAAAGAATCCCCCTAAATTATTAGGGATTCAATAATATTTACTCATTTTTATTATCATCATTTATCTCCCTTCTTTAAGGGATAAACCCATCTCTATTATATCATTTCTCACTTCTCTTTCTTATACACCCCTCAACTACTACTACTACATGTTCTTATTCATTTTCATTTTTCCGTATTGGTTGTTGAGAGTTTTCAAGGATTTAGGCAAGGCTAAGGTTAGAAAAACATATATTGACTTACGTTAAAATAATTATGAAATTTTTTAAAAATAATATTTATTAAATTTTTTATCTAGCTAATATATTTCAAAACAACATATCTGAAAGATAATTATTATATCAGGTATAATTGCATATATAAATATTATTTGGAGCACACACAAAATTATACAAGGTATAATAAAATTCTCACTTTGTGAGATTTCACTGGGTATGTTGTTGTTGTTGTTGTTGTTGTAAGGTATGATAAAATTATACGTGGTATATGAAATGTATACATGGTTTAATGAAATGTATACAAAAATATACGAGGTATATAAATTTTATTATACAAGTTATAATAAAATGTATATAAGATATCAAAAGCAGTTACAAAAGAATTCACATATTCATGATATATATTTTATATAAGTTTATTTCTGATATAAATTTAATTTTAAAACATTACTTATATGATATTTATATAATCAAAAAAGTTACAGCCATGTGTATTCTCAATATTGTGTACATTTTTTAACTACAACCATGCATATGCTTAAAATATTACTTATCATACGTTTATACAATATAAATAAGATCAAAATTTTCTTTTTATATGGAGTATATTATAAAGCTTTGTATACCTATTATGCATTTAATAAGGACGAAGAAGTAATAGTATTGAAATTAGATGTACAGTCAAATCTCTCTATAATTGTCCTTCGTTATAACAACATTTCACTATAACGACTTGATTTCTCCGGAACCGATTTTTTATGTTATATTTTACTTCTCTATGACAGTATTCTACCCATAGCATCAATGACACTCATTATAGCGGTACACTCTTTGTAGAGTTAATTATCTATAACAGTCATACTCAAATATTGTGTAATAATATTTTGTAGGAAATATATTATATATACAAAATATCAGGGGCGTATCTAGCATAATAAATGGGGGTTCAATTGAACCCCTAACTTTCGATGCGGAGTATACATTGATGTGTAAGAAATTATGAAAATTCTAATAAATAGAAGATTTGAACCCATAACTTTAAAGATATAATGGGTTCAATACTAAAAATCTTAAGGTCGAACCCCTAGAATTTAAATCCTGCATCCGCCTCTGCAAAATGTTAAAATATTTATATTAATCATTATTAATGTCATGCATATGATAAATTTTAATTACATATATCTAAATTAAAAAAATATATATAGCACAAATCCCATCTCATAACACTAATCAAGCATAGGATGCTGTCTTTTGCGAAAAAAAAAAAAAAAAACATAGGATGCTACCATTTATATGGAGTTTGATACAACACATCCAATCCTTGAAACTTATACTGATGAAGAGACCATTGCACAAGTCATTGGAGTAGAAGAACAAGAGACATCGAATGCAGAAGGTGACAGCAAAATTGCTGATGAAGAGCCTCAACCTAATGCTACTTGGGGTGAAATAAAAGAGTATGTCGTATGTTAAACTCTTAGATAGGAATAGAAGCTATATGTATATTTCTGTTTCCGCCCTCAGAAAAATCTCAATTTGGCTCTTCAAAGAGCTGATTGAATTAGATTTGGAGATATTTTAATAATATTATATATTGCTTGATTTTAAAAAAAGCTCTTAGACAGCTAGTCTTTAAGGGAAAGCTATTGAATTTCCTTTTACTAAAAGTTTGAAAAAAAATCTTCGTCAATTCAAGCGTTATATTATGACTAAGAGACTAAAACTTACGAAACAACCTACAATTATATAATTTTTACGTTAAACTTGAAATATTAATTAATTAATTTTAAATGCATATGTTCCTTAGATTTTAATTTTTTATCGGTAGAATACAACTAGTTATGGATTTATGAGTATTTAGTCTTTTCAATTTTTATTAATAAAATAAGAAAATCAATTGAGATTTTAAAATTAACAAGTATTTGTTTTCGTTTATAACATAAAGAGTACAGAAAAAAAAAAATACTTTTTGCATATTTTTGTTTATAACAGCTAAATGCGATCTAAACATGAAATGCCAGTATACATACATAACAACACCTCACTATAGCAGCCATGAAATTTTCGGACAAACGTTGCCATTATAAAGAGGTTTGACTGTAACTGTTTTTGAAGATGCTAGCAACAAAGTAGGAACATATGGAGGTTTCCTTATACATAGGAAGTTGCTTTATTATACAACTCTTAACTAAACTGCTACTAAATGTTTATTACTGCATTTATATGTTAACAATATCTAAATATTTTTATATTATTGTCTACTTAGGTTTTTTCCCTTATTATTACTTGGGCCTGCAAGAGTTGGGCCATAGAACAAGACCTTCATGTTGTAGCGTTTGTGGATCCAAAATCAGAATTTGAGTGCAGGCCTGCAATCCTATGTATCCTTATGATTATGAGAAAATTATGAAAAGCCTGTTGGGCTGGGCTAATAGGTGTCTGAAATCATAATTTGCAATTCATTGAATTTGTTTTTGTGTCATTTTACTTCATTTTTTTTGGATTGCCCTTCAAAAGCACTGGTCTTTAAGTTTTGCCCCTTAAATTTATGGTCTTTAAGTTTTGCTCTTCGCTAGAAGCCCCTTGGTTCCAGGTTCGAACACTCGCTCAGTCAAAAATTAAAAAAAAAAAAATCGCAAGGCATAAGTTGGAATTCACAAGGTAGAGTTTTGCATGCCTCAGATAGAATTTTGAATGCCAACTCTACTTGCAGGCATACAAAACTCTAGCTGCAAACTCTGCCTGAGGTACCTGTAGGCATAACCTCTGCCTGATGTAGAGTTTTGCATTCAAAACTCTGCCAGAGGCCTAACTTGCTACAAACTCTGTCTTGCGATTTTTTTTTTGAATGAGCCGGGATTCGAACCCCAAACCTCATGGTATTAAGCGAAGGGCAAATATTAAAGACTACCAATTTAATGGGCAAAAATTAATGATCACCCCAAAATAAGGGCATTCCTGCGAATTGCCCATTTTACTTTGGGAGAAGACTTCCTGGGATTCCAACATGTAACACTTGCTTTTCCCGTGCTTTCAAATGTTATGCTAATTTTCGTATTGTGTTGTATTATATTTTATTGTATTGTATTATTTTGATGAGTATAATGCTTGGATAGATTGTATCGTTTCATGTCGTTACATAATGTTTGACATCAACAATTTGAAGGATAAACATACCAGAAAAGCAAAATACAGTGTAAAGTTATCATAAAAAAAATATGATAAAAGATAAAATATGATTATTAGATAATAAATAAAGACAAAATGATAAAAAATAAATAAGGCAACGACGAAATAACACCAAATTAGTCGTTACATAAAATTGGACTTTTCGTCGTTACGTAACCATAGATTTAACTATACAATACAACAAAATTAAAGTAACAATCAAAACAAACATTGTATTTAAACTAACAAATACAATACAATAGGTAACAACCATCCAAACAAGAATGTAAACTATTGTGCTGCAAGTTACATGCCCGTCATGAATAATTTCCCATATTTCTTCATTTTATGATAAAACTACCATTTTTCTAATTAGATACTCTTATATAGTGCATCATTTAATCCTAAAAAATGGTGTATATATGTCTCCCTACAAAGAAAGTTCTGATACATTTATATTAAACACAGTGCTGCTTCAAGAATCTGAAGATTTTTTGTTTATCAGATGTATTGGATGTGTTTTTGCGAGGCTCAAATGGAATAACGTATAATATGAGTCCCGATTTGTAACAGTAATCGTAGGAAAAAATCTCCTAAGTACTGACTCAAGTACTATTAATAATATATTATCAAGCAAGAAAAAAGAATCAACAGCAGAATGAATGTTAATGTCAAAAGGTTTTCTTTCAACATGTTGATGTGACATGCATGCTTGATATAGTACTCACAATTAGATTAAATTTAATTACGCAGTCTCACCTTTAATAATGGTGATAATACAATATTCTCGAGGCAAAATTATTAGCAAGTGTCTCTGACGTTTAGTACGATCTTTGCGGAGTTTTACCCAAAGAAAGATCCCACTTTGCACTGTAAACGTTGATGGAGAAGAGAATCTAATTAAATGGCCTGTTAAGAAAATAAGAAATGATTTTTTTTTTTTAAGCAAAACCACCAAACAATTGTTTGGTAGTGATTTATTAAAAATAAAAAAATTCTGTACAAACAATGAAAAAAAAAGAAAAGAAAAACAAAAACCAGTCATAAAACTAGTGATTGTGGAAACCAAACATAAAGAATGCATAAAAGCTTGTCTACCGCAGATCCTCAGGCCTTGACTTTATCCCATCTCAAACACCTACAAGCTCTCACCAGGTGCTATGGCTCAAAAGTCTAGTGAATTAAAATTCAGGCTTCAAGGATGGAGTAGAATTCTTCCAGCAGTTTGTCATGTTGAGTGACTATCTCCATGCTCTATCAGTGTGGTTTGGTTGCCATGTTCTTCAGTTTCTTGAATGGAAATTATCTTTAGAAGAATTACAATAGAATGAACATGTAAACATGCTAATACCACAAGTGTAACCCTACCAAAAATATTTCCCTTCAAGTGTGCATTGCTGCTCATGGATAATGTATTGCAGAAATATTGATCATGTGCCATCATAAGTTTGTTGCCATGTTCTTACGTTTCCTTGACTGAAAACTATCTTTAGAAGAGTTACATTAGAATGAGCATGTGAAATGCTAATACCACCATTGTAACCCTGCCAAAAATGTTTTCATTCATGTGAATATTGCTGCTCATAGCTCCTGATATGCAGATTTATTGCTGCTGCATCCATCATAAGTTCTTGCTAATCTCCAGGAATTTGATGATCCTTGGCTTGTCTGATTCTAACATATGGCATCTGTGCTTTCTCTATATTCAAAATTTGTCTTGCTTTCCTTGGAAGTGAATTGAAACTATTAAAATGCTGATCACCTGCAAAATAAAAAACATAGTTAAAAAATCTGCGCCATTTCCTTCCCTCAGAACATGCTCCACCCTCGCTTCCTTATCCCTCCTTAATCTTGAGATGTCATTGACAATCATTGATAAAGAAAATAAGAACTATAAGGTTAGATTTTCTTAAAACACCTCAATACTGGTCCTCATTTTACTCTTTTATCGTTTTTTCTCCACCTGGTACTCCATCGATTTCCCCATGTCACTTTCAGAATCAAGAATTATAGTGCTAACATCCACTTGTTAATTAATGAAGTATTAATATAAAGTAACAAACTTACAAATTTTGTCCTGCATGTCCACTTCAGAGGCAGATCCAGGATTTAAATTTTATGGGTTCAATCTATAGATTTTTAGCATTGAACTCATTATATTTTTAAAGCTAGGGGTTCATATCTATTATTTATTGCAATTTTAATAATTTTTTACATATAAATTTAGGCTCCGCGTTCAAAGTTTGGGGTTCAGTTGATTCAAATATAAGTGTTGTCTTTGTTTTGTTATTTTTAGTTAACAACCTTTACGAGAAATATAATATATTTAGGTGAAGTGTATATTTTATTCGCAGATGATTGACTATATACAAGATGATACAAATCAATCTAGCCTATCTTTAAGGCAACTAAAATCGTGATCCCCAATTAGTGGGATTCGATCTACAAATATGGAACCTAAATATACAAGAATATATGTAGAAGATATGTTTCTCAACATTCCCCTTCAAGTTGGAGAGGGAATATCATGAAATCCCAACTTGTTGCGCAATGTCACAAATTGATCTTTTCCCAAAGCCTTTGTAAAGATGTCTGCTAATTGAAAGCGCGTTGGAACATATGAAGGAATTATCATCTTTGCTTGCAGCTTCTCTCGAACTATGTGACAGTCTATTTCAATATGTTTTGTTCACTCATGAAAGACTGGATTCGCCGCAATATGTAAGGCAGCTTGATTGTCACAAAATAATTTTGCGGGAGTTGCATGTGAGACCCTTAAGTCTTGAAGTATATAGCATAACCATGTGAGCTCCAAACAAGTGTTTGCCATAGCTCGATACTCTGCCTCTGCTGATGATCTGGAAACAACTAATTGTTTCTTCGATTTCCATGAGATAAGTGAATTTCCAGGAAAAATGCAGTATCCTGTGACAGACCTCCTTGTGGCTCGACAACTACCCCAATCTGAATCACAAAAGGCCTTTAAAATAAGATTGTTCAAGGAAGGGAATAACAAACCTGGACCTGGAGTACCCTTCGTATATTTGAGCATCTGCACAGCAGCATCCCAATGAGGTTTCCTAGTCTCATGCATGAATTGACTAAGTGTTCAAATAGAATAGACAATGTCAGGCCTTATGACGGTGAGATAAATCAATCTGCCAACTGATCTTCTATATTTAGTTGGATCATTGAGTAGAATTCCATCCGTAGAAGTTAGCTTCAAATTTTGTTCCATTGGAAACTTTTCGGGCCTTGCTCCAAGGATTCCTGAATCTTGCAAAATGTCTATTGCATATTTTCTCCGAGACATAAAGATGCCTTTCTTTGAATGAGAAAACTCAATACCTAACAAATATTTCAAGTCTCCAAGATCTTTAATGCGGAAGCGTCTGAGAAGAAACCTTTTGATGCGTACAATTTCTTGAAGATCATTTCCCGTGAGAAGTATGTCGTCAACATAGATAAGGAGTACTGTGAATAATGTACCTTTGGCCTTGGTGAAAAGGGAATAATCATCCTTTGATTGTTGATAACCAGCCTTATGAATAGCTTCTGAAAAAGTGAGAAACCAATTTCTCGATGCTTGTATAAGGCCATAAAGGGATTTGTGAAGCTGACAAACAGTGTTCTCCCCTTGTCGGCAAAGACCTGGTGGAGGTTCCATATACACCTCTTCATGTAGGGCTCCGCGAAGAAATGCATTTTGGACATCCAATTGATGGGTGAAGCAATTCCTAGCATAAATAACTGTAAGAAGACAACAAAGTGTCGTGAGTTTTGCTGTAGGAGAAAAAGTTTCTTGATAATAGATTCCCTCTATCTGAGTATATCCCTATGCGACAAGATGAGCCTTATAATGCTCAATCATTCCATCTGATTAGTATTTGATTTTATAGACCCATTTGCATCCGATGGGTTTCTGACCAGCAGGGAGTGGAACTAAGCTCCAAGTCTTATTTTGTGTTAATGCTTCTAAATCTGCATTCATGGCTTGTCGCCAATTTGGATCAAGAATAGCCTGAGCATATGATGAAGGTTCTGTGTGACCTGTAATGTTAGCTAAAAAGGTACAATGTTCTAAAGATATGCGAGAGTAAGAAAGAAAATGAGAAAGAGGATATTGATGCCAAGACCCAAATTACAGATCGTGCGGGCACCTGCCTGATTATCTCCTAGTAGGCGAACCCTCACCAACCAACCCATTAATGAAATCATTTGACAAAATGCAACAGACCATAATGAATAGTAAGTATGAAACATAACTACCTTTCTTTAAAATTTAGAAAAATTACAACTTCCCGGGACCTAGTCTAGACGTGTACAAGAGCTTCTACAATACATAGGAATAGACTTAAAGTAAAATGACACAACTTCTGCCTTGGAGCGAGATACACAGAAGCTGTAGGAAGATCTTCACCACTGCAACTAAATGAAACCTTCAAGCAATAACCTGAAACACATCTACACCCCACAAAGGATGTAGCAAGAGTAGTATCAGTACACCACATGTACTGGTAAGCATCACAGGGCGACTAAGATTAGTTCACGCAACGCGATATAAAATCAAACATAATAAACAGATGGGTACAGTCAAACACCTTCTTACATCGTACCTATACTTACACAGTTCTGACATAAACATGCTCGTATTCCATCATCATATCAATGCAACACTAGAAGGTAAGGACTAACGGACAACAACAGTTATTTTCGAGACAGACTCCTGAACCAATTTAACCTCGAAAATTTATAAGGACAAACCTCAACCCTTCTATCAACCGACACTCAGTGAGACCACTAATTCTTGCCTTTTTCCTCCTTACTTTAACATACTAGTAATTTACCGATTAGACTCAATCAACACACACCCGCAATGGACACCAGACTCAAACCACTTATCAAGTATCAAGTAAGAACCAATAAAACAATGCAGTCAATGATAGCAAATCAATATGCCCCCAAACTCTTAGCCACGCCAAAGGGATCAACTCAACCTACCTTCCTTTATTTATCAACGGATTATGAGGTTACTTGTAAATGCCTCATCTCCACAATCGTGAGGAAATCAAATGTAACTTACCAGAATGAACCATGACTATATGTCATCCAATCGGAATCAGCTCTGCCACCGTTACATAATATGAACACACAAGTACAATGCAATCAATGTTAGTATCATATCCATACACATACGCTAAATGGTAATATTTTCCCAAATAGCCATGACCTGCAGGGGACCCATGGTATCCATGTACCACTCGCTTCGGAACTGACCTCGAATCACGAACCCATAACTAGGCCACATCCTCACCTCTCGTCATATATGCCTTTTCATATTTATATTATCTTTCTTATCTCAATGTAATTCCGTTCCACAATCAATTAAGAAATGTGAACAATCAATAAATCAATATCAAGGAACATAAGTCACTATGTCACGAATCATAACGAGACTTAGGAAATGAACCTCCTACATTGTGGATATTGCACGAAGATGCATAAAATAAGAATACAAGTCATCCCTCAACAACCATACCAAGACTCAGACTAGACTCATCAATAACGTGAATAAGGAATCACTCCAAATTAACAAGAAAGTAAATACTGACGATTCCCGCAAGCTCAGTACATAGAATAACGACAACATGAATACTCAATGAGGACACTTACAATTTAGCAACAGGTCTCCCCCACCCATAGTACAACACGACTCTATTATGGCCAGCTCGGTAATTGCACATGCCCCACCATGCTAACTAAATCAATGGCAAACCATATGTTACACCCCGAAAATTTTTGCGTTACCAAGACTGTCGACGACTTAGTATGAGCTCAAGGGAGAGAAAAGTTACACAAGGATTAGGAATAAAGATTATATTATCTGAGTATAAGAATGTATATATATGACATTTGGAGATCGTACGGGGTAAATCGGTTAACAAGTTACTTGATGATAGCACTCGTAACCATAAGTTAAGGTGGGGCCCACACATCGGGACTTTATAAAATACATATGAAGAGATATATGGGTAGTACATGCGAGGTTGAGCAAGTCCTAAGAAGGACCCATAAGCCAAAATGAGTGTAAGCCCTCCAAAAGGACGATTTAAGAAAACGTTTTCGGATGACCTGCCTTGGAGGGGCGAAAACGGCATTATACGTTTGGAATTTGGAAAAACACCAAGAAATAAAAGTTGTAGATAATTGAAATAGCTTTCCAACCATAGGTCTTGGGCCCTCACACCATATCGGGATCAAAAGTTATGGCCATTTTAGTAACCAGACCTTAAGCTGCCAAAAAAAAAAACAAAGAGAAGCTCTGCGGGCCCCACAAGGGGAGGTCGGTGAAACCGACCTAGGGGGCCTATAATTACCCCATAAATCTGTTATTTTCAGCAAATTAACCTTCTAAAAGTTTCTAGAAAATTCTCTACACCTCTCCCAAATATTATAGTCCAATAAATCAAGAATTTGGCAAGATTACGCCAAACTAGTCCGTGAAAGGTGATTGTTCTTGCTTTGCTTACGCTTGGTGTTGGAAAAAGGTTGATGTGGCTGAGTTTCTTGAAGTTTAAGGTATGTTATTTATTCCATCTCTTATTTTGAATTTATTTGAAGGTCTAGCAAGCTTTAAAAATGAAAATAGTTATGGAGGAAGGGTCATAAAGTGTCGTGTTGTAGTTGTTGTGTTTATGGACTGTTTTGAACATGATGTGGTCATGTGGATGAACTGATTTATGCGTATAAAAATGGTATCTAACATTGTTGGTGTGTTGGTGAGATTATATTCCTTGATTGGGATGAAAGGAAGTGCATATTGTTGTTGCATGTTGAAAAACATCGTGTGGGATGTTTATGAAATATATTGGTATGAATAATAGTGTTGTGATGTTGATATTGTTGGAATAATTGTTGGTATTGTTGTTGATTAAAATTAGCCGAGCTAGAATCTCGGGGATGGTGTATTTACAGGGGAGATGCTGCCGAAATTTCGGCAGATTATAAATGAATTCATTTGAAGGATTAAGACAAGTGCATGATGCTGAGTCTAATGATTATGTCAATCTTCTTGAATGTAGACAAACAAGTTGGACGAATAGGCGTAGCTAGTAAGGCGCGGCACAAGTATGTTAAGGCTCGACCTTTTCCTTCTATGGCATGATCTCTATGTCGCAAGTTTACGAATGTTTTCATAGTCCCCTTATTTTCAAAAGTTAGAAGCCCATGACACCAAGGTATAAGTCTCTCCCTAATAGTTTACAAACTGTTTTCCAAAATGCCCATATTTTTACAAAAACCAAGTTTTAAGAAGTTGAAAGCTTTTATGACTAAAACGACGAATATGATTCTTATAATGACAATGATAATGCCAGATATGAGAAAACGTCTATGATGATGAGTATGTAATAACAATTCCATGTTGGGAAATCCTAAGTTATGGGTTCGATACGAATATGAGAATATTGAGTTATTTCTTGATTCTCAATTTTACTCCTTGATAACGATTCTATTTTTTTTCAAAAACTTCAAAGCATATGATTCAACGTCTTATGAAATTTATGATCCTATCTTATGTTATTTACTATTAGTCTCATCTTATATAATTGTTCCTTCAAGGTGAGACATGACGACCATGATGATTCCATAATACAATCGGAGGTTACCGACCTTACGTCACTCTGATAGAGTTGTAATTTTTCCTTGGGCTCTCCTGCATGCTATGATATGATATATGTATATATATGTATATGGGGAAGATGGGAAAAAGGGCAGAGCGCTATAGACGCTGGGATATACACACGGTACATGTATCCGTATTTGACATGATATCATCCCGGACGCGGGGTGCCCGGACGCGGGGTGCCCGGACGCGGGGTGCCCGGACGCGGGATATATATAAATAATTATGGTTAAATGGATCGGCTGCCGACGCCTCGACAACATGACATGTTCTATTTTCATATATATATGAACAAGAAATGCCTTTCAAAGGAAAGATAAGCATGCATGGCATCCGCCCTCAGAGGCACTCACATGTACAGGTTATTCCCTTATCTTATGATATTCACATGTACATGTTATTCCTTTACCTTATGATATGTTCTATGTTTCCATACAGTTAATATTCATATATTCATCTCTTACTATGTTTCTATTTATGCCTTACATAATCAGTACATTGCTCGTACTGACCCCTCTTCTTCGGGGGCTGCGTTTCATGCCGTGCAGGTACACCCAGACGAGCAGAAGCTAGTATAGAAGGGGTTCCAGTGAAGTTGGTAGATCCCACTTGTTCCTGGGAGTGCTGCCGAGTCAGAGCTTGTGTGCTAGAATTTCTGAGTCGATGTTAGAGACTTTGCAGACAGAGTCGTGGGTATCGGGAGTCAGTCTGTCAGCGGCTCCATCAGCCGATGTGTCAGTTTGTATTATGATATAAGTTTTACACAGCTACATATTTTATTTGATTTAAGAGTAGCAAAAAAAAAGAAAGGGAAAATACTTCAATAAGCTTTATTATATATACCTGATTTAGAGGTTCAAAGGATTATCTATGTAAGGTGAGTCAGCGGGTTCGCTCGGCTTCAAATATGGGGTCGGGTGCCCATCACACCCTAGTAAAGTCGGGGTGTGATACCATATTCACTACTTTGTTCCCCCCTTTCGGGCCTATCAACTACGCATCTTGGTTCACTTATTCACTTAATGGCACGATGCCCACAGAAATTCGATTTATCTTAACCAAATATTTTCTTAACCGAAACAATATTCAACCGAACTGCGTGTCCAAAGACCTAATCATGCTTTCTCCCGTTAATTCTATAGCTTATATACGATTTATTAATCAAAGTATAACTTAAGTAAATCATAACCTACCTCGCTGCCGAGCAGCCATCACGAACGTTTATGGGATATCCACTATCCCGTCTTTAAGCCGGAAATCGTGATAGAGAAATCTTTAAGGAAGATCACACGAAAGATGTTTGGAGGCCTAATTTTCCCTATTCAACAAGTGTTTTTCTCTAAAAATACCCTAATGACGACTTAAAAGAGGGGTTTTGTGGATAAGAGGAGTTAATTCCGAAATAAAGTCATTAAACGCGGGTACTGTCCGCTGTAGCGAAGATGTCTCCCCCGGGGCCCATAACTCTTTAACTCATCTAATTCCATTACGAGTAAATATTTCACTTAAAACTCTCCCGTGGATCGATCTTATGACGATACACTTGGTTTTCATATCCAGGCTGCGGAAGGTCCAATAACGACCAAACGGATCGTTACAATTGAGTATCTTTTGTTGAACTTGACATAGCAGAAGAATGATTGGCTTGAGTTGATAATATGTAGTCTTTATGCCATTCGGGGGGTTTTCTTGGACGAACAAATTATCTTAGAGGAAGAGATGAAGGAACTACAACATCTGAAGAAAATAAAACAGCTTAAATGGGTTCATCTGACATTGGGTTTTGAACCAGTTAGTCGGGATTGGCAAGATTGTCCTCTGCTATAATTTCGAATTGGGTAGGATTGCTAGAAATGTCCTCTGTAATTGTAGGTTCATGAGATTCTACGCTCTCAATGGATTGAGGTTGAAAAGATGGGACATGTTTTATTAAAGATAGCGGAAAAGACGAATTGTCGATTATGCCACAAGAGGATTGAGGTAAGATCGGAGTTGGTGGAGCTGAACTAAATGGAAAGATAGTTTCAGAAAATTTGACATCACGACTTAAAAAAAATTGCTTGGTTTCCAGATCATAAAGCTTGTAACCTTTTTGACTGGTAGGATAACCAACAAAGACACAACGTTTGGCTCGAGAATCAAATTTTTGTTTATGTTGAACAACAGTTGCCAAAAACTTTTAGATGACTAAGAGATGGGAGTCTATGATATAAAAATTCATAAGTTGACTTAGAATGTAACAATAGTGTTGGCAATCGGTTAATAATATAGACACCAAGAAAGTTCTTTATGTGCCTATTCGGGTCATCCGTTGGTAGAGCCCCGAATAAGCCCTTAGTGTTGAGCAGGTGCAACATAGTATTATTCACAAGGAAACTTCCATTTCCTTGAACTGGAGGTGGGCGAATTGCGGCTGCATCACCCGACTCCACAATTATTTCATCATCAGAGTGTTCATTCGCCATTGCACCTGAGCCAACACAACAACAACAAACGAAAATAAGAAGAGAAATAAAGACTAAAAGTAGAGTTTTACACTAATTGGTAAATTTCTAGACCGTATTACCCGACAACAGCGCCAAAATTTGATACGCCTAAATTACACCTTTAATATTAGGAGTAAGCGGTCGTTGTAAATATAGAACCCAACGAGGTTGGGGTCGAATCCCACAGAGAATACAATGAAGAAATATACTTGCTAAGTATAACGCTCGACTATTAGTCTATATTTTAAGGGAGAGAGGAATATAATAATGATTGGTTTTGAGTTTGATCATAAATTCTAAGATTTGTTGTTATGAAATGTAACTATTGGTAAAGGGACCAAGGTTGTGGTTCTAATGGAAAGTAATGCGCTTGGGTATCAAATCAACTTATTTATACGCATAGATGTTATAGACCATGGGTTACTAAATTCTTACTAAAAGTCTTCTAACCAAATTAGCAAATTTCATCACTAAGCTTTTTCAAGCCTTAGAATGGTGTACATGAGAACACCCATTTAACCTCAAATAGTTTTCCTATTCCTAGCTCAAGCTATTAGATGAGTGTAAAATCTCAAATTATATCTATTAACTCTTTTCCTAACTTGCACTCTCTTTTCCAAGCAAAGTGTAAGTAAATAGGCACAAATAATGTTTGCAACCATTAAAAGACATTAAAGCTTGAAGAATTAACAGAAAACATCTTTAACACATAAAACAGAGTATGAATATGAAACCCAATCACATAACTAACACATTTGGTCCCACAACCTTAGCTAAATGGTTTAGCTACTCATCTTCATTAAATACAAAACAAGAGTAAAGAGAATATTCATAAATCTTACAATGATTAATGGAAGACGAAGATGACAAAAAGTGAAAGAATCTTCTTTTTGAACCCAACAACCAATATTCAATGCTCTCTATGCTAAAAGATACAATAAAGTTTGTGTAAGGAATATTCAATAATGGTTCAGAAAAACCTAGAACAAGTATTTATAGAAGGGGGACAAAAAGTGCACGTTTGGCATTAAATAACGCGATGGGAGGGTTTATTGTTAGCTTGTTCTTCATATGTAGTTCTTTGATTTAAATCTCCTATGTTCTTCAACCTAGATTGGTTGATAATCTAAATTCCTATCTTCTTCCTAAGGGTAAATGAATTCTCCATGGATCTTGGAAATGGGTTTTCTCAAGAAAAGGGTTAAAAATGGCAACTTGGTCTAGCAATAACTCCTTATGGTTAGGAAAAGAGTTCTTTTGGTAATGGAAACCTAGAAATCTAAGGGTGGTCCAAATTCCTAAATGTTCCTTATCAATCCGAAATCCCTTACAAGTATGTTAATGGTGACTCCTATCTTGTCTCTCATGAATATTTCAGGTTCCTTCATTCGGGTTACGACGTGATGAACGAATTGAAGGTCTACGGATGTTCGTGGCACCCGCTCGGCCTCGAGGTAGGTTACGACTTCTTTTTAGTAGACTCCAGTTAGATTTATATATTCACGTATTTGAACGAGCGGAGAATGCATGTATAGGTATTGGAGATTTGGGATGGATTCTTAGGATGGTACTATTATGTGACGTTTGTGTTCGGGTTTGTGGCATGTAGATTTCTTAGGATTCTTGTGTTGGATATCCTTGAATATCGGTGGATTATTGTGACTTGGAAGTAGTTGTTAATTATTTTCTATGCTCCTTGGTGAGAAGTTCCGCAAGGGTTCCTAATTGGTTCTGTGCTTATAATACTGAATCTTCGTTGATATTGAAATAGGTAGATGTAACAACAATCATGAAATGGATCCTAGCTTGGGTATTAGGTAAGTTTTGTAAATAGAAGGTCAATTATCATGTATTAATCTTGATAGATAGTAAGAAAGTGAGGTAATAAGTCACGTGGCTTGATTGTACTATTGTGTTGGCTTGATGCCACATGTTGTTAGCAGATATTGGGAACTATTGTTCCATCTTGACTGTGATATTGTAGTATCTTATCGGTTGACGTTGATATGAGGATAGAGTTCTATATGACTTGTGTAGTCTTCTGATGTTGTTGGTGTATCCATGTTGGTACTTGTGACACTGATATATTATTGGCGTACCCATGTTGGTACATGTGACATTGATATGTTGTTGGCGTACCCATGTTGGTACTTGTGATATTGATCTGATTATTGATGTGATACATGCATTGCACACACTTTCATTTTCCTGAAACACTATTGATACTTTATGGGTGCTTGATGAAACACTGTGATGATCTGGGCTCGATGTTTTTTTAAATGAGAGTGATGTGAGGGTCCGATATCCGATGTTAGTCCCGGAATCGTAGATTGAGTGAGTTCATGGACTCCGCGGGTCCCCCAGGGTGGTGCCGGTGAGAACCCCCCATGGGTAAAGATCCGAGGTCTCGTCTGTCTGTTGGGAAAAGATCCGGGACGAGTGGCACTTAGACTTCGCGAGTCACCTTGGGTTGTGCTATCGAGACGTTGATACTTCCGTCCGGAGTACATGTGTACACAACATTGCATTTGAATTCTTACATTATCGCATTGCATTGCATCATGGCTTATATTGAGATAATTTGGTGCTTTACTTGTGATGTTGGTTTCGGATTGGATACGCTGGAACTTGGCATATTTGGGTTTAAATGTTCTACTTAGGCGATGACGTGTACTTAGTCACGATCATGCCTTATACTATTTAATTTATTTCTTAGATAGTTCGTAAGATCAGTTATATGTTTGGCTTACAAAAGGATGAAGGATAAGGAATACCTTAATGATAAGTGGACTCCTGTACTAAGAACGAATGGCATAATGATATATGACTAGCGTAAAACTGTTGTGGAATTGATTGGTGGCTATTAGAGAAGAGTTTGCGTGATTTTAAGAGTCTTGATGTTATAACGAGTGGTAAATAGATGTATGGTATTGATCTAGTTGCTTATCCTGCTTATTTGTGAATTGTTTTACTGATATGTGTTTCTAACCATTGTCGGCCTATGATGCTTACTCCGTACGTGTTAATTGTACTGATACTACTCTTGCTACATACTTTTTGGGATGTAGAGTGTTTCAGGTGATTGATTGCGATACGTTGGGAGATGCACAGTACCTATCTTGAAGATCTCCTCCATCTCGGAATGAAGTCAACACACATTCGCCCCAAAAGGTGATTGGCAGCTGAGCTTGAAAGCGTACAGCTCGGTTAACATTTAAAATGTGACGATGCTTGCGTTCAACTACCCTATTTTGTTGTGGAGTCGAAACGCAAGTCGCTGGTATTCGATTCCATGAGAGTGAAAAAAGATTTTCATTGGTTCAAATTCCTTGCCATTGTCTGTTCTAATTTTTTTAACTGAAGCATGGAGTTGCTTTTTAGTGAAAGATATAAAAGATTGCAAAAGATGTGAAGTTTTAGATTTAAATTTCATGAGAAATAACCAAGCACACCTTGTAAAATCATCCATGATAGTAAGAAAAAAACGAGCCCCTGAATTAGTAGGTACTCTATGGGGAACCCAAACCAATGTAACAAGTCAAATGGAGCACAAGTAGATATATTACTCAATGGGAATGCAAGCCGTGTCTGTTTAGCCAAAGGACAAACATCACAATTATTATCAAAAGAAACACTACTAGAAGGTAATAAATGGAGCAATTAATCTGAGGCGAAAAGATGACGGGTGTCCTAGACGCATGTGCCATAAATTTTTGGATTGTGAAACTTGATGAGAAATGGATGGTTGCTGCGCTGATGATATTGTTGGGAGTAAAAATAGACCGCAAAAATAATATTTCCGGTATTAGTGATAAATGCGGAACACTAACTTATGGTTAAATCAGCAAGAATAAAATGCAGCAATAATGACACCAAGATTTTACGTGGAAACCCTTCTGAATAAGGGAAAAAACCACGATCAAGAGGAGCAGCTGATATCACTATAGCAAGGAATTTTACACCGTGTAGTAACGAGTACAAATACTCCTAAGACCACTACACCCTCAAAAGAAAAACACTCTTTTGATTTTTCCCACCTCACTACAATATCACTCACACTCTATTTTTTCTTCACAGACTATTTTCTTACAGTCTATGGAATACCTCACTTTGCTCTCACTCAGATGTATTGTCTGAGATTTTGGTGTGTCTACAAATGATAGAAGGCTTCCCTATTTATAGGGATGAAATGAACCTATTGATGGCATTTGTGACTCAAGCAAGCACTTGACAATTTGCCAAATACAAGGAAGATGTTTTCTTCCTTAAAACAAGGAATATGTTTTCTTCCTCAAAACAAGGGAAATGTTTTCCTCCTTAAAATGAGGGAGATGTTTCCTTCCTCAAATTATGGGATGGACCCAACAAATCTCCCCCTCCAGTCCCATACACCTGAAGGAGGGAACACTGCTTTTAGTTTGAGTGTATGCCGACCAGTTCTTTGCACAATTCGAACTTGTCTCTCGGTACCACCTTGGTCAGCATGTCTGATGGATTCTCCTTTGTGTTGATCTTTACTAGTCTCAATAGTTGTTGATCAATCGTCTCGCGTATCCAGTGATAGTGAACATCAATATATTTTGTACGGGAATGATACATGGAGTTCTTGCTCAAGTCTAGAGCATTCTGACTGTCACAATGTATCTTGTACTCTTTCTGCTGGATCCCAAGTTCTTGGAGATAGCGCTTTAGCCACAACATTTCTTTACCAGCTTCAGCGGCAGCAATGTATTCTGCTTCTGTTGTAGATAAAGCGACACATTTCTGCAATCTTGATTGCCAAGAAACAGCTCCCCCTGCAAAAGTGTAGATATATCCTGAAGTAGATTTTCTACTATCAATATCTCCGGCCATATCAGCATCTGTATAGCCTTCCAAGACTGGATCAGTTCCACCGTAGCAAAGACATAACTTCGTGGTACCCTTCAAGTATTTGAGAATCCATTTGACTGCCTCCCAATGCTCCTTCCCGGGGTTAGAGAGAAAACGGCTCACTGTACCCATTGTATGAGCGATATCTGGCCGTGTGCATACCATGGCATACATCAAACTTTCAATTGCTGAAGAATAGGGCACCGCTGACATCTCCCCGATCTCCTCCTTGGATGTGGAACACTAACTGGTTTGGTATTATTCATGTTGAATCTCTCAAGTACCCGATCAATGTACTTCTCTTGAGATAGCCATAACTTGCGATTCTTCCTGTCTCGAGTGATCTGCATCCCAAGAATCTGTTGAGCCGGTCCTAAGTCTTTCATATCAAAAGACTTAGAGAGTTCTTTCTTCAGTTTGTTTATCTTCATTTGATCTTTCCCAACGATCAACATGTCGTCTACATATAGTAGAAGAGCAATGAAGGTACCGTCTGGAAGTCTCTTGATGTATACACACTCATCCGCAATAGTCTTCTTGTAGCCTTGACTCTTCATGCATGAGTCAAACTTCTTATTCCACTGCCTTGGTGCCTGCTTCAAACCATACAAGCTTTTAGATTGCTTGCACACGAGATTATCACTTGAAACCTCAAAACCTTCTGGCTGCTGCATATAGATTTCTTCTTTCAAATCTCCGTGAAGAAATGCTGTCTTCACATCCATCTGTTCAAGCTCCAAGTTCATACTTTCTGCCAAGCCAAGTATAACTCGGATTGAGGTCATCTTGACAACTGGTGCAAAGATCTCATCAAAGTCAATTCCTTTCTTCTGCTGGAACCCTTTGACAACCAACCGAGCTTTGTGTTTCACCACTTGTCCGCTTGCATCCTTCTTTAACTTGAACACCCATTTGTTTCTCAGTGCCTTCTTCCCTTTAGGAAGTTCTACGATCTCATAAGTTTGATTTTTCTGTAGAGATTCTAACTCATCCTGCATTGCTATCAACCATTTTTCTTTATCCTTATGAGACATAGCTTCTTGAAAACTCTCCGGTTCTCCATCTTCAGTAAGCAAAAGGTATTCAGATGATGAGTACCTTTTTGATGGTATATGGCCTCGTTCAGATCTACGAGCAGTTGGAACCATCTGAGAAGAGCTACCATCATCTGTGTCGTGTGATGGTTCTGGTGAGGTGGGTTGTGGCTCCCCTTGCTCAGCACTCTCTTCTGTCTCCTCATCTTCTTCTGCTTCTGAGTTTTCTTCTGGCACTTCGTCATTATTTCTCAAGAACAATTTTGGTGCTTCATTTGAAACTTGAGCACCCTCATTTGACTTCTGAGACATCGTGAATTTTTCAATGTCTTCTATTGTCAAATTTTCGTGAAACACAACGTCCCTGCTTCTGATCACTTTTTTCTCCTTAGGATCCCATAACCTGTATCCAAACTCTTCATTTCCGTAGCCAATGAAAATGCATGGGATAGTTCTCGCATCAAGCTTCTGTCTGAGCTCTTTGGATACATGTGCATATGATGAACACCCAAATACTCTAAGATGTGAGTATGTAGGATCCTTACTTGTCCATAGCCTTTCTGGAACTTCAAAGTTGAGTGGTACTGAAGGTGATCGGTTGATGAGATAACATGCGGTATTGACTGCTTCTCCCCAAAATGGCTTTGGAAGTTTAGCCATGTTCAGCATGCTCCGGACACGCTCCATGATAGTCCGGTTCATTCTTTCAGCAACACCATTGTGCTGAGGGGTGCGTGGTACTGACTTCTCATGTTGAATTCTATATGCTCTGCAATATGTATCGAACGCCTTGGAAGTATACTCGCCTCCATTATCAGATTGGAGACATTTCAGCTTCTTTCCTGTTTCACGTTCCACCAAGACGTGAAATGACTTGAAGCACTCGAACACCTGGTCCTTCGTCTTCAGGAAATACACCCATACTTTCCGAGAAGCATCATCGATAAAAGTCAGAAAATATTTGCTTCCACCGAGTGATTCAACCTCCATAGGACCGCAGACATCAGAGTGTACCAAACTTAACAACTCTGATCTTTTTGTTGAAGTGAAATTAAATGACACTCTGTGTTGCTTACCCAATAGACAATGATTGCAAGGACACAGTGCAGCGTTCTTGTCAACATTTATAAGATTCTTCTTCATCAAGGTAGTCAACCCTTTCTCGCTCATGTGGCCGAGTCTCTGGTGCCATAAATCCTGAGAAGCCTCCTCTGCAATGTTGAGGCTGTCTGTACAAATTCTCAAATGCGTTTTGTACAATGTGCCACAAATATGTCCTCGAGCGATTGTCAAAACGCCCTTTGACATTTTCCATGTGCCTCTACTAAAATGATTTTCATACCCTTGTTTGTCAAGAGATACCACTGACAGGAGATTGAGCCGAAGATCTGGCACATGTCTGACATCCTTCAAAGTGATTGTGCTCCCGATACCTATCTTTATTTGTACATCACCAATTCTGGCTATTCCAGAGGAACTGGAATTACCCATCTTCACCGCTCCAAAGTCTCCAGCTTTGTATGCTGTGAAGTAGTGCCTGTGGGGAGTTACGTGGTAGGATGCTGCAGTATCTACCACCCATTCTGTGTCTTCTCTTGAGACGTGAAGGCATGTCTCATCATGGGTAGTACAGTACGCTACATCACCTGAGATTGTGATGAGCGCTTCACTACCCTTGTTCTTCGGTTGAGAACTGCTCTTGCCTTGCTCCTCTAGCCATTTGTAGCAATTCTTATTCAAGTGACCCTCTATACCGCAATGGTGGCATGTATAAGAAGGTTTCCGGCCATCCGATGATCTCCCCTGACTTTTGCCTCTACTTTGCCATTTTCCTCTACTATTTCTTTGTTGTTTTCCTTGTGATCTTCCTCGATTCTCCGTCACAAGGGCATGAGTCTGATCTGTGCTCATGTCTTTCCTTCTTGCCTCTTCATTGAACAATGCATCCTTGACCACAGACATGGTAAGTTTGGCATCTGGGGCTGAGTTGCTGAGAGTAACAACTAGTGTTTCCCAACTATCAGGAAGGGAACTAAGAAGTAGTGGAGATTGCATTTCGTCTCCAAGTGTCATTTCTACACAAGATAATTGATTTACCAGACTCTGGAACTCACTGGTATGTTCGGCAACAGAAGTTCCACTTTTGAGCTTCATATTGACAAGGCGTCTCATCAGAAGGGCCTTGTTCCGAGCGGTCTTGGCCTGGTACATGTCTTCCAACTTCTTCCAAAGGGCATAAGCGTCGATTTCTTGTGCAACGTGGTGGAAGACACTACGGTCAATCCATTGTCGGATTTGACCAATAGTTTTTCTATTAATTTTCTTCCACTCTATTGACTTGGGCGGGTCAGGATTAATACCCTTCAGCTCTATTGGATCAAAAAGGTCTTTACAATTGAGGAAATCTTCCATCCGAGGTTTCCACAGCGTGTAGTTAGTAGCCGAGAGCATAATCATAGCTCCAGAAGATGAAGTTGACTCGTTAATGGTCATTTTTCACCTTCTGAATAATTTTTCAAAATTACAAAACTGACCGGTGACGTGGCAGCTGATGCAGGAGCTCCAAGATAATTCTTTTCTGATGTGGAAGTTCAGACTATGCTGCAACCACAGAGCATACTCAGACAGAACCTTGGCTCTGATACCACTTGTTGGGAATAAAAATAGACCGCAAGAATAATATTCCCTGTATTAGTGATAAACGCGGAACACTAACTTATGGTTAAATCAGCAAGAATAAAATGCAGCAATAATGACACCAAGATTTTACGTGGAAACCCTTCTGAATAAGGGAAAAAACCACGATCAAGAGGAGCAGCTGATATCACTATAGCAAGAAATTTTACACCGTGTAGTAACGAGTACAAATACTCCTAAGACCACTACACCATCAAAAGAAAAACACTCTTTTGATTTTTCCCACCTCACTACAATATCACTCACACTCTATTTTTTCTTCACAGACTATTTTCTTACAGTCTATGGAATACCTCACTTTGCTCTCACTCAGATGTATTGTCTGAGATTTTGGTGTGTCTACAAATGATAGAAGGCTTCCTTATTTATAAGGATGAAATGAACCTATTGATGTCATTTGTGACTCAAGCAAGCACTTGACAATTTGACAAATACAAGGAAGATGTTTTCTTCCTTAAAACAAGGAATATGTTTTCTTCCTCAAAACAAGGGAAATGTTTTCTTCCTTGTTTTCTTCCTTAAAATGAGGGAGATGTTTCCTTCCTCAAATTATGGGATGAACCCAACAGATATGTAATAGAGACCACCATGTTGTTTACCCGAGCCAATCATCTTCCCCGCAGCCAAGTCCTGTAAGGCAAAAAAGGTGGGAAACAGAAGGGCATAAAAATTTAAATCATTTGTAAGTTTGCTAACAGACATTAAATTTAAATGAAAAGAGGGAACATGTAAAACATTGTTTAAGGTAATAACTGAGTTAAATGGAATTGTGCCAGTGGAATGAATTGAGACTTGTGACCCATTGGGCAAATTGACAATGGGTATAGATGGGAACTTTGTTTGAGTAAAGATTGTGGAATCAGAAGTAATGTGATCAGTTGCTCCGCTATCCAAGATCCATGGTCTAGTGAATGCAGAATTAATTGAAAAATTATGAAAAAGATATAAACCTGCTGCATTTGCATAAGCGTCGCTATTACAGGCAGAATTATTATTTTGAGTCAACTGACTTACAGCATGAGCAATCTGTTGAAGTTGTTCTCTTGAAAGTCCATGTGAACCGTTGGCATCTTGCGAGTGAACCTCATTCTTAGATTGAGAAGATTTATTACATTAGCAACATAAGAAGGATTACCATGAGATCCGCGGTTTTGTCGATTATTTTGGCCTCCTGTGTTGTTGGGAGCCCAAGTGCCATTTTTAAACTTGCAACTGTCCTCTGTATGACCTTTTCTATTGCAATGTTTGCAATGAAATTTCAGAGTGCGGCAATTCTCAATTGTGTGGCCTTCTCGATTGCAATGCTCACAATGCTTATCCTTGAGTTTGTTGAAAAAACTATTAGTGCGTTTTTGAATTGCAGCTGCGATAGAGAAACTTTCTGTTGATTCTGGTGTTATTTGTCTCTGTGTTTCCTCTTGAATAACAAGTGAATACGGTTGACATATTTTTGAATTTGATATATTGCTGGTGTATTCTTTTGTGAGAATTGATCTTTAAGCTATTGCCATACTTGGTGAGCAGTTTTGGCGTGAATGACTTCTTTCGCTAGATCTGGTTCGACCGAATGAGCAAGCCATGATAAAATCATACTGTTGCATTGATTCCACAATGCATACTCCGTTGGCTTATCCTTTTCCCATTGCAGTTCAATTGATCCATCAATAAAACATAGTTTGTTTTTGGCTGTGAGAGTATGTATCATGGATTTGCTCCCAGATGGATAATTCATTCCATTCAACTTGATTGGAACAAGCATGTGGCTGAGATACTCTGAATGTTGAAGAAAATATGGGTTTGCTGAATCCATATCGTGATTTTTATTGCTAGTGTTTGGGTTTTTGGAATGATCAAGCCCTGATACCATCTTAGAACAACAACAACAACAATAACCCAGTGAAATCCCACAACGTGGGGTCTGGGGAGGGTAGAGTGTACGCAGACCTTACTCCTACCAAGGTAGGACGGCTGTTTCCGAGAGACCCTCGGCTCAATAAAAACATAAAAAGAGGTCAGATACGGCTAAGAGATTCAAAGCAATATGGAAATGAAGTAACGCAAGTGACACAGATAACATAGAATAATCAAAGCACAGGAAATAACAGATAATAGCATAATAGCATAAATTAGAGCACAAGAAATTATACTACGATAATGCGACTATTAACCATCTTAGAAAAGGAGAGAAAATAATATATTTAGGTGAAGTGTATAATTTATTCACAGATGATTGACTATACAAACCTCTTTATAATTGTCATTCGCTATAACAATATTTCGCTATAATAGCTTGATTTTCTCCGGAATCGATTTTTCATGTTATATTTTACTTTTCTATAACAACATTCTACCTATAACAACAATGACATTCATTATAGCGGTACACTCGTTGTATAATTACCTCTCCATAAAAGACATACTCAAATATTGTGTAATAATATTTTGGAAGAAATATATCATATATAAAAATAAAAAGTTCTTGTTAAGTGTCAACTGTTACTTGGATTGAGATAGAAGAGTCAACTGTTAAGCTCTTAGACAGCCTTCAAGGTAAAACTATTGAATTCCTTTTTGCTGAAAGTTTGGACAAAATTCTTCTTCAATTCAAGTGTTATATTATCACTAAGAGACTGTAATTTACGAAACAACCTACAATTGTAGAATTATTACGTCAAACTTGAAATATTTGAAATATTTAAATTCTAAATTAATTTTAAACGCATATGTTTAATTCTTTATTGGTATGGTACAACTAGTTATGAATTTATTAGTAATTTATTACTCTTTTCATTTTTTAATTATTGAAATATGAAAATCAATTGAGATTTAAAACTTAACAAGTGTATTGTTTTCGTTTATATGTAACATAAAAAGTACAGAAAAATAATTATTTGCGTACTTTTATTTATAACAACTAAATAAGATATAAACATCAAATGCCAATATACATACATAACAGTACCTCATTATAGCAGTCATGAAATTTTTGGATAAATGCTGTCATTATAGAGAGATTTGATTGTATATACAAGATGATACAAATCAATCTAGCCTATCTTTAAGGCAACTAAATCGTAATCCCCAATTAGTGGGATTCGATCTACAAATATGGAAACTAAATACACAGGAATATATGTACAAGTGTTTCTCAACAATTCGGTTGGCTTGCAAAACCAAAAATACATCTGTAAAAGTAAGAGAAACACGACCTAATTAATAAACTACACTATTGACTAAATTCTAAGCTTCTAGCTGCTTTCCAGTATCATCCAATTTGGAAACAAGTCATTTTCACAACGACGGGTACAGTTTGATTCCTTACCTGTTATTAAATTAAAATTATGGACCAATAATTAGTGTCCTATTTTCATTAATTTATACAACCTTGCCTGCCACATACATCAACTTTATCGTACGCTTCCACTAATTTATATTGTTTACCTGTTGAGATAAATCAAGATCCACATCCTCATATGTAGTGTCCCAGAGTTTGTGGAGTGGAAAATGACAAATTTCCACTTAATTTGACAACGTTAAAATCATGATATTTTCAAAAGACTGGATTGACACTATCTATTGCAAAGACCTATAATAATTAGTAGGTCACCATCCAACAATCTAGGGTTTCAACTTTCAACTATGTGTATTGTTTCGATTCAACTTTCAACTAGTGGATAGGATTAAACGTTAACAAGTAGGAAGGTAAATCAGGGGAGGGGACAATTTGATTTTGATTCATAATTGATTAAAGCAAAGTGCTTTTAATAAAGGCTAATTAATAAAATATACTCCTATAATAAAATATGACATAACTTTGTACCAACTATACAAATTTATATGTCATTCTGTCTCTGCACCAGTACTGAATACTTTTATATATTGTAGAATCTTTAGCAATACCATGTTATATTATAAATTTTTAATCACAAGTTAGCGTAAAATACACGAACTTGTGATTATAATAAAGAGGCAAATAATACGCAGAGTGAAAAGAAAACGTGTCTGTTTTGAGGGGATCGAGTTTCTAGGTTTCCCAAAATGGTTGATAACATCAACAATATATTAAGGTCAATTAACTCAAATGAAGAAGGAGGGATTAAGGAGCAAGATAGGTTATTGCCAATAGCTAATGTTGGGAGAATTATGAAGCAAATTCTTCCTCAAAACGCCAAGATTTCGAAAGAGGGCAAAGAAACAATGCAAGAATGTGTATCTGAGTTCATTAGCTTTGTTACTGGAGAAGCATCTGATAAATGTCACAAGGAGAAGCGCAAGACATTGAATGGACATGATATTTGTTGGGCTATGGGAAGTTTAGGACTTGATGATTATGTAGTGCCTTTGCAGAGGTATTTGCATAGGTATAGAGAATTAGAAGGAGAAAAAGCTAATCAAAATAAGGCTGCTGCTGGCAACAACACTGAAGAAAGGGGGAATGATAAACTTCAAAATTTCCAGGGAAGTTTTTATGGTCCTTAAGATTTGTCAAATGACAATACTTTCTAGCTTGGATTTTCTCGACTCCTACTTTTTATTCTTAGAAAAAGTTTTTACTAGTAATAAGAATTATTCTTGACTTCTAGTGTGTGAAAATATTCTCTGTTAGTGATTATTGTATCATCTAATTTTTATGGTTGTGGAATATTGATTTGAACAAGTAATAACCTTTTGTCTGATTGAGCTAGGAATACACGTTTGTTTCACACTTGGCTAGTTGGTCATGGTTCTTGATTGAGCTAGGAATACAATTTTTTTTTTTTTTTTTTTTTTTTTTTTTTTTTTTTTTTTTTTTTTTTAACATTCAACCCCCGATTAGGTTTGCTTTGATTTCCAAAAAACTACAAAAGGAGGATATGACCGTGTCTCCAAATACAAGCACACCTTTTAACTTTCGTTTTCAGACAATTGTATGAAGTAATTATAATTACTTCAAGCTCAGTCTAAGACTCATGGAGGTAAGCACAATTTCCTTCATTTGGTACCGCTATCTACTTGTTTAACTATGTTCGATTTGAATTGACGCTACATGATTTAAATAGGCCATATTTTATGTATTGAATTTTGCTTTATGTTTTATTAGCGACTAAAGATATTATTTTGATTAATAAGATAAAATCTAATTTAGATGTGATTATGTGATATATCATCCTGTACAAAACATTAGTGTTGAACAAATTGATCGTAAATTATGGTTTATAATCTTTTTGCTTTAGAGTGAACGAATGAATACCTCAATTTATTTAGGGGCTTCCCTAACCCTACTCTTTCATTTATCCTTAAGTTTTCAGTTCGTGAGTCTAATTGATTGGATGCCTGACATCAATAATCTTTTTGGGGAACTAATTCTATACCATGATAAGCATTAAAGCATGATTAGTTCCAAAATTCTTACTGCTTACTTATTTTTATTGGCCTAATCTTTTTTTATGGCCAAGCACTTGTTTTTTTTTTTTTTAAATAAAAATAATGTATAGCAATGAGATATAAAACCATGATATCTGTCTACTTGGATATCATGTGGAATAGTATGATTATTTCATTGAAAAGCTTAAATCATAATAATTAATTGTGTCCCATTATTAATTTCTCCACAAAATTCTATTTACTGAAATACTTTTAGTTTTTTCATCTTAAAATTAAGTATGTGATCACCCTGGTGATTGTTAACTCTCTCCTAAAGCTCCTAGATCTTGTGTGATTTACACTTGGTGTGTCTTCAGAGGTTGTTCATTTAATTTTTGTCCTTATTAACATAACTGTATCAATTTTAGATTTTTTGCTAGAATTTCTTCTCCTTCTCCTCTTTCATCTTTCTTTATCATCTTCCAACGTGCTTTAGAAAATTGAATACCCATTACTTATTTGTGGTTATTTTTTATTATTTTGGTTGAAGAATAAATATGAAAAATATTATTGTTGGATTTTATTGAGCTTAATTATTGAACAAAACAAAGTGGATCTACTGATTTTTGAATGTATGAGTTGAATTTAATAATTGGAAATTGTTGGGGCTGGTATTAGAAGGACGGATATCACAGTTGGGACTCATTTAGAGTTGATTTGGATCATTCTAAAGAAAATTACGTGTTGGTGAATTTTTACACAACAAGTTATAGTGATCATCAGGATTTTGACCACAAATCCTGACGAATTGCTAGAATTTCAGCCATAATTGCTGAAAAGTTCATGGCGATTCGTCTGTATTTGACCCAAAATTCTAATGATCACCATAACTTGTTAAGTTTACCTAATATTAAATAAAAAATTCAGGCAAACTGCCAAGATTTTGCTCTAAGTATGACAAAAAGGTTATTGTGACACATTTTTCATTTACGAGGTCAAGATCTGAAGGTAGTATTGAAAGATCCTTTTTGCGCAAATCACCCGACTTGGGAGCTAAATCCATCACTTAAACATTGATTTAGGCTTAGATCTCTTTACAATTTCTTGAACTAGGGACATAAGGGGCAAAAAAGGACAACCCAATGTAGAAAGCATTCCGTAATGGGCAATTCGCAGGAATGCCCTTATTTTGGGGTGGTCTTTAATTTTTTTTCCCTTCGTTAGAACCCCTTGGTTTCGGGTTCGAATCCCCGCTCAGTCAAAAAATTAAAAAAAAATTTGCAAGGTAGAGTTTGGATTCGCAAGGCAGAGTTTTGCTACCTTCAGGACTCTGCCTAATCAGGTAAAGTTTTGAGATAAACTCTACCTTAAGGTAGAGTTTTGTCTTCAGGCATGCCAAAACTCTACTTAAGGCAGAGTTTTGCCTTCAACCTGAAGGCAAAATTCTGCCTTAAGGCCTAACTTTGGCTCGAACAGGTCTAACTTTGCTATAAAACTCTGCCTTACGATTTATTTTTTTACTGAGCCGGGTTTCGAACCTCAAACCTCACGGTATTAGGTGAAAGGGGCAAAAATTAAAGACCACCAATTTGAAGGGCACTCCGCACAAAAAAATGTTCCGTAATTATACGAATCCGGAAATGGGCCGAACCTCAAGGTAAGTAAATAGAATCAAAACAAAGATTAAAAGGTACGGAGGATCATGGCGAAAACATAAGCCCTTTTTCTCATTATTTAGCTAGAGAAAGGATTCTTGAAAGAGCAAATAGCGGACATAGTTTTGAAAGGAGAAATTAAATTAATCCCCTGAGGTACTGCCCATTGTGTTGGAAGGAACAAAATAAAAGCATAAATCGGGCTTATAAGCAACTTCATAAAAAATAGTTTGATTTTGAATCTGGAAAATAAATCAGGTTACCTGCTCCAATAGGTAAAAGCTATGTGACCTGATAGTGCAAACTGTCACACCTCGACTTTACTAGGGTGTGATGAGCACCCGACCCCATACTCGGAGCCGAGCGAACCCGCTGACTCTTATTACGTACTTAATTTCCTTAGACTCTTGCATTAATAAGGAGTGGAAAACATAGTAAAGCTTTCATTTTTTTTTCCATCGTACTCAATCAATATAATCTGTGATCATATGGACTTTATAACATAACATAAAATGACACATAGGCTAGTGAAGCCGTTCACAATACCGACATCCTATACCCACGACTCTGTCTGCAAAGTCTCTAACATTTATCGGACATCATGGTACATGTACTCTGACTCGGTAACACTCCAGGAACAAGTGGAGCTTGCCAACTCTGCTGGAATATCTTCTATATTAGCTTCAACTCACCTGGGTGTACCTGCGCGGCATGAAACACAGCTCCCGAAGAAAGAGGGGGTCAGTACGAGCAATGTACTGGGTATGTAAGGCATGAATAATAACTGTATGGAACATAGAACATGTCATAACATAAAGAGTAACCTGTACATACTTACCTGGTCATATCATATCATATCATATCATATCATATCATATCATATCATATCATATCATATCATGTCATGTCATAGCGCCGAAATACGTCGGCTCGCCCATATATCCCGCGTCCGGGACGATATCATGTATCATACTCCAACTGATTAGGTGGCTGTGCGTCTATAGCGCCTTACCTTTCCCCTTACCCCATATGCATATACATGTATCATGTTTATATATCAGCGTCTATAGCGCTCTGGCCCCTTTTCCCCATATACATATACATATATCATATGAGCAGCATGCAGGAGAGCCCAAGAAATGCTATAAGTCTATCGGGATGACGTAAGGTCGGTAACCTCCGATTATATTATGGAATAATCATAATCGCCATGTCTCACCTTGAAGGAACTAAAATTATAAGGCGAGGCTATCAATAAAGAGTAGCGTTAAGAGAAAACATATAGTAAAATCATAAACCTCATATTGCCATATTCATGGTAGGAACATATCGTCAACGTATCTATCGTAGACATTTTCTCATTTTTGACTTCATCATTGTCATTATAAAACATATCCATCGTCATTGTTATAAAAGCTTACAAAACCATAAACCTTTTGTTTTGAAAAAAAATACGGACATTTTGGAAGACATTGACGGGTTATCGGAAAAATAATCATTGCCTTGGAACCATAGACTTCTAACCTTTAAAGACAAGAAAAATATGGAACATCTATAAATTCATAACGTTAGGAATCATGCCTTTGAAAGAAAGGGACGAGCCTTAACATACCTGTTCCACGTCCTATTAGCTACGCTTATGTGTCCGAGCTTGTAAGTCTACATTTAAGATAATTCACACTAATGTTAGCCTTTTCATCGTACACTTGTACCATAATTCAAATTATACTATTTTATATTCTGCCGAAAATCGGGCAGCATCTCCCCTGTTTATATGCCTAGCCCAAATTTTTAATTCAGCAGCCAACAACAACAACAACAATACCAACATCAATTATAATGTTTTCAACTCCAAAATATCTCATAAAACAGCCCACACGCTGTTTTCCAACTTTCATAACTAATTAACTCAGTATACAATTATTTAATCGCGTATTCTTCATAAATAAATCGGTATTAGCACAATTAGAAAGAGATTCATACCTTTCTCCCTTTAATATTGCTTAATCTCCACTTTTCCACGCTAAATTTAGGCCACCACACACTGTTATACGATTCTGCACCAATAATTATACGCTCCCCGGACTGAAATTTGGAATTTATACCTGGTTTGAGCAAAATTTTGGTGGAGGGTTGGGGAGAACTCTCCAGATTTTTGGAGAGTTTTTGGGGTGTTTTTCGGGGTTTTGGGCTGAAAATGAGGGGGCCTCCCCCTCTTTATAATTGTTTTGGAAGCTGCCAGAAGCAGCTGGAAAAGTGTTCAGCGCGATCGCGCTTCCTTCTGGCGCGATCGCGCAGAGTTAAATAAATTCCTTCTGCGCGTTCGCGCCCCCTTTGGGCGCGTTCGCGCAGGGTTAAATTTTCTGACTGGATGTTCGTTCAGTAAAACGATCATAACTCTTGATCCCGATATTGTATGAGGGCCCACGACCTATGGTTAGAAAGCTCTTTCAATTATCTACAACTTTTATTTCTGGGGGTTTTCCCAAATTCCAAACTTATAATGCCGTTTTTGCCCTTACAAGTCAGATCATCCGAAAACGTTTCCTTAAATCGTCCTTTTGGAGGGCTTATGCCCATTTTTGGCTTATGGGTCCTTCTTAGGACTTACTCAACTTTCCATGTACTACTTGTATGTATCTTCATATGTCATTTATAAAACTCCGACATGTGGGCCCCACTTAGCCTGCAACAACGAGGACTTTTTGTCAATTAACATATGAACTAATTTACACCGTATGGTCTCCAAATGTCATATATATGCTATTATTACCTTCTTATAACACAACCTTCATTCCGAACTTGATTTTCAAATTTTTGTTCAGCGCGTTCGCGCCACGTGGGGGCGCGTTCGCGCTGTATTGGCCCTTTGGCCTTCTGCGCGTTCGCGCCACTCTCTGGCGCGTTCGCGCAGACCATTTTTCCTGGCTTGCCCATCCAACTTGTAATGTCCATATCTCCTTACCCCGATGTCCGATTGAGGATCCGTTTGTTGCGTTGGAAACCAGACTTCCTGAACTTCACTTCAAACTTTGTTTTACCCCAAAACTCTTAATATACTAGAACATTTCATTTCTTCGATTTAAACCAAAATTTTGTATCAAACCTTGCCTAGCTTTCTTTCGAAGCCTCGCAAGCTTAACCTCTTTAATCCTGACGTAACTTTACTCTCCCTTTGGCCCATACTAAGCTGTCTACAGTTTTTGGTAACGCGAAATTTTTCCGGGGTGTAACACAAACCGTCAATGTATATAAGTTGCATATTCAACGGTCTCTCTTTCCTGCAAGCAAGGATGGTTGGTAATTGCATTCTTGGGCTAGATTCATAATAGGAGACAAGAAACTAGAACGATGGCTAATATATATGCAGATACTTTATTACTTCTGAAAGGGACCAAAAGGATACAAAGATATAACTAATAATAGGTGATTTCAACAATTAATTACGCTACTTGGAAGCTCCTATAATAACATATGACCTGCCGAAACAAAGCAAAATATACACATTTCCATATCCTCGTATGTAGTGTCCCCAGGTTTGGGGAATGGACAATATTATCGACAATTTTGCACTTCATTCATTGACAACGTTAAATTAAATGAATTTTGCCAAAGACTGGATTAACATTACCTCCTACAAGTTACAAGGACCTACTAGGTAGTAGCTAGGTCATCCAACAACAGGACTCATACATATGTTCAAACGGATCTTTTTAGGTGTTGGTCTGGTAGTAAACTTTATGGTACAAGGACAAGTGCATTATCTATAGTAAGTCCACAAATTTCAACAATTTCAAGCATAGTTTAAGACATATGGTTACTAAAGCTTGTACGAAGATTGAACATTTACAAGTAGGAAGGGAGAGGGGAGGGGACCATTTGATCCATAATTCACTATAAAGAAAGTGCTGTTAAATAAAGGCTACCAATATAATGTTGCTAAATTTCTTTCAAAAGAGCCCTCTTAGCATCCTTTTTAATTATATAAGTCCTCTCTATAATAAAATATGACCTAACTTTGTACCACCTATATAAATTTGCCTAACATTTATGAAGACTTATGAAGCAAATTCTTCCTCAAAACGCCAAGATTTCGAAAGAGGCCAAAGAAACAATGCAAGAATGTGTATCTGAGTTCATTAGCTTTGTTACGGGAGAAGCATCGGTTAAATGTCACAAGGAGAAACGCAAGACATTGAATGGAGATGATATTTGTTGGGCTATGGGAAGTTTAGGATTTGATGATTATGTTGTACCTTTGAAGAGGTATTTGCATAGGTTTAGAGAATTAGAAGAAGAAAAAGCTAACCAAAATAAGACTGCTCCTGGCAACAACATTGAAGAAAGGGGGAAAGATGAACTCCGAAATTTTCAGGGAAGTTTTTATGGTTCTTAAGATTAGTCAAATGACAATAACTTTCTAGCTTGGTACTTGATTAAGCTTGAATTTTCTCAACTCCTAATTTATATTCTTAGCAAAAGCTTTTACTAGTAATAAGAATTACTCTAGAATTCTAGTATGTGAAAATATTCTCTGTTAGTGATTATTGTATCATCTAATTTTTATGGTTGTGGAATATTGTTTTGAACAAGTAATAACCTTCCGATTCATGTATTGTTGGTTTCACATATGGATAGTTGGTCATGGTTCCCGATTCAGGAATACTTATTTTTCGCTTCTATATTAACTCCGGAATGGATACTTGCATTTATTACAAAAAAAAAAAAAAAAAAAAATTACAAAAAGGATGAGGGTATGTGGCCTTGTTTCAAGTAGCTTTATTTTTTTCTTCTTCTGCGCTAGTGCTACAGCGGATGTTTCGAATAGCACAAATTTTTTTTAGGCTTTTCATTTCATTTCATCTTCATTTGGTGCAACTATCTATCTATTGAGACTCATTTACATTCAACTTGAATTGATGCTACATGATTTTACTTGGGTATTTTAATTTTTAGCTAGTATTGAATTTTGCTTTATGTTCATTATTGGCAACTAACAAATAACAATATTGTTTTGATTAATGATATGATCTAAATCTAATTTAGATGTGAAATATCACCCTCTACAAATTACTAGGGCAGAATGGAGGAAGTTTAATTAGCCGATATATAGTCGGCTATATGCAGAAAGTCGAGTAACAGTGGCAAAATGTTTCGATTAAACAGCAACATGGACGCACACAGAAGCTGCACACATATTAATAGTACAAAGATATGCCTAATGCTATTTGGTAAGGAGCCGAGTTTTACAAGATGACCAGAGATTTACAGAATATTTTATGTACATTCTATTTACATATTAATAAAATGTGATGCATTGACAGCCGAGATGGAGGCACTTTTGTTGTGACCATAAGAAGACTGGGACCTGTTACATAACGTAGTCAAGGTGAATAATTAGTATTTGTAAAAGTATCAGATTAAGGAATAAAAGTTTCAAGTATTGTTGCCTATATAATTGGGCGAATCATTAAAGCACTGAGAAAGCTAACATAATTTCTTGAGAAAACATAAAGCAGGCATATAGACCTTCATACATACACCTTACACACTTGCAGCAAAAATGGAAAGGAAACTATACTCAATCCAACTACAGCAGCAAAAGGTCATATAACACATTGATATTGCCTTCAACAGAACAAAACTTAATTAGGTGAAAAGGGTATCCCAACAAAGGAAAACATATCCAAAAGCACACAGAAAATTGAAAAAGAAAACATATTCAATACGGGCCAAACATGAAGGAGGCTTAAAGGGTAAACAATTAGCTTTGTTTGCAAAACCTCAATACTCACTTTTCAGTTTGTGAGCATATGCCTCAAGCTGTGAAATAAACATACCAAGATTGAAAAGATAAGCTTATTACATATTTAAGTGTTTGATGCAGTCCAGTGCCACGGGCCCAGTAAAGCACCAAATCAGTCGAACAACATTACATGATATAGCTAATTGCGAGATATGATAGACATACATTTTGGAACAACGTCCATGGCTTCATCATACTGGTAAGTGAAAAGTACGTACTCTTTTCATCATATATGGGAGAACTATTACAGGTGTTACATATTTGAACATGGTGATGCGTCTTTGGTCCTATGTTTAGCCTTCTTTGTAGCCTTCTTGTTAGCAACTTTGAAAAAAACACGTACAATTGTAAAGAGATAATCAACTGTTAGTGTTAGGAAAAAGAGGAGCTATTTTACATTCAAACAATATTTGCAGAAAAAGAGCTAGCTAACGAATCTGCAAAAGTGGAACAGTGTACTCCTCAATGCTAAAGTGCTCTACATAAATACAGAAAATAAGAATTTAAATGCCAATCTTCAGAGTTTGAAACAAAAAGCAGTTCTCCATTATCAATATAAGAAAGGCAAAATCTTCTCAACTTAAAACTGTTAGGAAATACTGCACTGTACACCCTCTACCCAAAATTTGTATTTATTTTGAATTCATAATACACATTTCTCACTAAATCATAATTAATATACATTATCACTTTAATTTTTAACTTAATCACGGTAAATTAGTGCAACTTAATGTAAATACCGAGTGAGAATAAATTTTACATTTAGTAATGCACGAGAATGGAAAATTTGCGAACGTTAAAACTTAAAAGCAAATATGGAGCAACTGCTCAACTTTAATTTGAGCAGCTATAGCCTTTAGTTTTTCATAGTTTTTCAATCTGGAGTTCTGTAGCATTACTTGTGTTTTACATCAGTCGATCGAGTTCTTGTGAGAGGTTTCGAACTCCTCTAAATAAATATGCCTTCCTTGCTATCGGACAATTCTTTCGTTATGCCACTCCATCTGATCTAGTGGTTTGGTAAGAAAAACTGCTTTTGTTATTGAAGAATTTTAAGTGGTCAACATTGAAAATCTGGAAGGAGGATCACTACAATACATCGACGTAGGCAGAGGAAGAATTAAACCAAAAAGTATAATAGCTAATCCAAAAAGTAAAGTTACTGCACTATAATAGCTAATAAAAAGTATAAAGCATTAAATTTCATAATACCAAACTCATATACTTCAAGTTGACGCTCGAAGCTGTCGAATGCTGTAAGAGTAGCCATGTTGACGGTGGCAGTGGGTTTTCTAGAGGATTGACCTTTTCTATTGGCTCGATGATCGTACCGCTATCAATCATCCAAGTATATTCGTTGATCGGATTTGAATACATAGAATTTGATTCTTTAACATATGCGACTGTCGACTGACACCACGTAAGTGTGTGTATATCTATACTATATTAAAAGCGAAAAGCCTTAGAAATATTGGTTGAATGTTTTGCCCTTTATTAAAAGGCTCCACAATAGATAAAATCGTCATTTACTATTTTTCTCAAATTACTATTTAATTATTTTTATAATATTTCACCCGACCCTAAAAATTTTAGTTAGAAAACTTTCCTTATTTAAATTATATAGGGAGTCCTAATATTTAGGAATTTAAAACCAAGTATGTTTCACCTTATGTCAATTCTTTCCATACTTAAATAAACGTAATAATCACCTAATAATATAAAACTACTTGCTCATCTGTAGCAAATTTGCTAACAACGTATGAATTGCTCCATTCATACGGTGAGTTCTTTAAGCTTTTTTTTTTCTTTCTTTCTGTCGCTCTATAGCCCTTGGTATTTTTTTTTTGATTTAGTTTATGTTGTTTTTAATGCTTTTGTAAGAATGTTTTGATTTACCGTTTAATTTTGTTTTTCATTATTATTGACCATTCAATTCAATTATTTTTTTGGCATAAAAAGACAATGCTGATTAAGGCCTTGGGTTAAAGAGAATTCAGGATTGAAAGTATCTAAACAACTTAGTATTAGTATTTTTTTTTTGGTCAAACGTAGCTTCAATATAGAGTTTTGTGATTAAATTAGAGGGTTTTTTCTTCTCTAAGATGATATCCTTTTCTTTTCTATTAGTTATTACCTATCCAATTCAAATATTTTTTGGGAATAAGAAGTTATGTTTTTTGAGACTTTGGGTTAAAAGCGCGAAGAGTCTTAGAAATGTTAATTACATTTTTTGTCATTCATTAAAAGACTCTACAATAGATAAAATTATCATTTACTATTTTTCTCAAATAATAGTCTATGAGGAAATAAATTTAATAAATAAAATTTTAGATTTTAAAGTCCTGTCCTAAAATCACGCATGCCTGCTGCAAATAAAATTGTAATGACCATAACAATGGAAGTAATGGAGTTTAGGAATGGAAGTAATTAAAAAAAAGGTATACCAGTAGTACGGATGAGGCTCTTCTCCATTTTTCCCAAGTTCTTACTTGGATAGGACACATGTGTCATGATTGAAAACTAATGGTTAAGATGTATTAACCAAAGCAAAATCATAATCATGGTTAGGATAATAAATATATATTTCCTTGTCCATTTTTGTAATTTCCGATAATTCCTCTTTTAAAAATTTCAAAACTTCATATAATTAGTTTTTATATGTCAAGTTAATCTTTACTCAGTTATTTGTTGTATTCCCTTTCTCTTTAATTTGTTTGGTATTTCTTTTCTTTTTTGTTTTTAACAATTGACGAGTACATAAGTCAACTAATGGACACTGAATTTTTACTTTTATTATACAAATATTATTCTTTATTCTTTTTCATTTGTTGATTTAGTACATTGATTAATTGGTCATCTTACTGAATTTACTCCCACTAAATTCAGAAAAGAACTATTAAAAAAAAAACACTCATATCAAAGCTAGAAAAAGAGAGAAAAATATTATATATATATATATATATATATATGGGATATCCAAAAAACAAATTGAAGCAAATATATGGTATATTTATTATCCTAACCATGATTAGGACTTTGATTTGGTTAATTAAATCTCAACCATTAGTTTTTAACCATGACACATGTCTCCCATCCAAATAAGAACTTGGGGAAAATGGAGTGAAGAGAAATGGAGAGGAGCCCCATTCCCAGTAGTACATATCATATTCACGCATGCCTAATGTAAATACAATCGATTTAGGACTAAAAACCTATAATTTTACTTCTTAAAATTTTCCTTATTTAAATTATGTCTTAATATTTAGGACTTCAATTCAATTAAGACTCTTCTACAAAATTACTATTTAACTTCGGCAAAGCTTCAAATTTCTTTCATCAAATTCACGTGTTGTCTCTCCCTTTGCAATAACCTAAACTCTTTTCCTCTTGAATTGATAAGTTTTAACTATTTTACAAGTATGCTATTTGATTCATACTAATATTCTTGGTTTTATGACTTGCTTATGAAGAATTCATAAAATTTTTTACCCTACATCTTGATTGATTTAATGTAAGTGTCGATTAAGTTGGGAGTAAATTGCAGGTAGTTTCTGTCTATTTTTTTCTTATTTACGTTGGGGATTGTTAGAAATTCATTTTTATTTAAGTTAGAATACTTTCTTTATTTCTAACCATGTACTAATAAAAATTCAACTATAGTTTAAAAAGCATATCTTAAAAGAAATTGATCGAAACTCATAAGAAAACGAAGGGAGCAACCTGATTTGATCAAGAGTAATTATAGGGATCTTTTATTTTTGTATGTTAGAAATTGACATTCCTGTCCCTAATCATGCAAAATTACCGTTTGATAGTGTGTGTTCTTTCAGAATGCTCAAATTGATTACATGGATAATACATTTGTATCTGTAATATTGAGTTTTTACTTATTTTTCATTGATGAAATCATTTGTTTTCTTCTAATGTGATTTGATATTTACTTTGCAGTGAATTCATCATTGACGCCAACTATGACGTAATAAGGTATGCCTTTTTTTATTTAGTCAAAGATTTTTTTGAAATCTCAATATTTTACTCAGTTCATTATCTATTTTAACTTAGAAAACACGATTTCCTTTTTGTTTGGTTAATAACGCGACTGTTCAATCATTTTTCCTGAATTTTTTGTGAAGCAGGTATTCACCAATAATGTTGTACAAAAACACAACTCATGCATTTTTTCTTCAAAATTTAAAAGTTTTCTTCTCAGGACTAGAAGTTGATATCTCCGATTAAGGATGAAGGGGGTCCAATTCGTTTAACCACTACCCTTAGTGGTTGAGAGGTTAAATTTTCTTCTTTCACATTATTTTGTTAATATTTATTATATGATACGTATGTAAATATGATTCTTTCAGATGAGATTAGGAGGAATGAGTACTATTAGAGTGTTTTTACTGTGCCATGTTGTTCTTAATTTTTTTTAAGTTTTTTTTTAATTGGCATGTTGACATAATCTTATTAATTTATTATGCAAGTTTTATTTTTTATTTTTAAATTCTTTATTTCTTAATATATTTTTTCTTATGTTTATCTACAACTTTATTCAGATATGTGATATTTATTTATAACCAAGTTTTGTTGTGTAAATTCTTTTAGAAGAAAATAAATAGAAGACACAAATGAAGGAAACAAAATGATTTTGAGACACAGTTTAGTTCGAACTAACTATCATTAATCTATATAACTTATACACGCGCAACTAAACTAATTATCATTAATCTATATAACTTATACACGCACATGTAATGTGTGTGTGTGTGTCGTAATAAAAGTACGAAGGCTTCAGCGAAATGTTGTTCACTTTTTTTTTTACCATTTAAAAATAGATAGACATAATAGCCATTTAATTGTTATTTTTAATATTTAAAACTTTGAAATAAGCTAAAATTGTATGTACCAATACTACTTCCTTGTATGAACTAGGTAAGAATTCCTAATATTTTGGTATTCTTTTAATTTTGGACTACCTTCTCTTCTCCGATTAACTAGCTCGAGCTTAAAAACTTTTCTCAATATTAGCTCTATTTTAGTATATCAAATAATTATTACATGCACAGATTTTATTTTCGTTTGATTAGTAGAGTTTCTTTTAACAGTAACACCATGTATCAAATCATTAGATAGTTATTGTCTTATTGACGTTAGTTTTGGTTTACTTTTTACGGGTTCAAAAATTTCAATTTTGATCTTACGAAAAAGTTGATTTTTTTATTAAATAGCTATTGAATTATAGAGGGGATATTCACCAATTAAATACTAATATCTCTTATAAAAAAATAATGAATATTTGCTGAATGAACTTATAGAGACCTTTACTTCCAAATACAATTCGAATTCTAATGATTTAACTGGGAATAATTTTTTTTTTAACATAATATAAGAGTAAATCACGTGTTAAATAAAATAAATACCAGTGGTGAAAAAAATTAGAAATAAAGCAAAATCTATTATATTGTAGTGTTAAATATCAAATAGGTAAATGCAAATTCAAAGTTACAAGGATAAAATAGTAGAAAATAGAATATATTCTAAATGATTTTTCTGTTACATTATTCCAACAAATGAAAACTCTTAGTAATGTTCTTTTACTATATGTTAAATTATTAGACTATTAAATAAACATAAATTATCAACGGAAGTTAAACAATAAGCTAAGCCTATTTAGCGACGGATTAATGACGAATTAACGAAAAAAATCTTAGCTAAGAGCAATTTAGCCACAAATTAACGACAAAAATTCATAGTTAAGTCCGATTTTTTGCTGTAGTGTTAGTTGCCAAATGATGTACTCGCTTTGGTCACGCGCAAAGCGCGTAGGCTGAATCTAGTATATATATACACATACACAACATACCCAGTGAAATGTGCTATATCACTGCCGAATATAATGCCCTAGACTTGTGTTTCCTATGAGGTAATAAGATACAGATAGATTACTCAAATATATATATCACCGTTTCTTGCAATTAAATTGCACTTAATCTAGATCTTGAAATTAGAAGTAGTCACATTTATGATTTAACCATCGGAAGTTACAGTGATCAACAGTTTTTTAGTAAGTTTTTGTCGGTGGATTAATTCAGTTGTTGTAGGCAAATTGAATAAAAAGTACCTCTTCATCATGAAGAATCAAGAGTTGATGCTAGCATATTACAATAATACGTTAGTGTACACCAATGGTATGAATAGAAAGAATATACACAATAATCAAGTTGTATGAGATATATTCAACAAAAATTTGGAACTTTTCAGGTGAACTTCAAGAACTGAGTATAATCTAAGCAAAATCCTACCTCCGAAGCGACGATTACTCACCAAAACCAAATATTAAACCTGGGAACCACAAAATTACTCAAAATTAAACAATAGCCACAAAACCCATTGTAGAAAAATTGCAAATAACAAAGCTAAAGAAACTAACTTTCGATGAACTCAATAAAAGAATAGGAATTTTTAAGGAGAACTTAAAGAACTGAATGCTATAAAATCTTTGCTAGCCCTTACTCACCAACATCCACAATTCAACCACAAAATCAAGCTAAATTAAACAATACCCACAAACACCAGCACTGGATATTGTTTTCTAGCATTGATTTTCTTCTTATTTTAGTCTCTTGTGAGGTAATTCCTTCTAGACTCACTCTCTCAAACACCAGCGGACCAAATCGCACTAATTTCCCCTCAATTTTGACAGAGACCTTTTGGAATCCTCGATCTTCAACCTAACACCAGCGCTAGCTTATGATTGAGGATGCCAAAGCAGAACCCAAAACTAAAATTTATATGGCATAATAATCCATTGATAAAGAAACATACCTGCTAGAACACTATCACATGTAGAGAAGACAGATCTTGTAATTTATGGTTGCCCGTTCTTGTGCTCTTCATACGCAGAAGACAGAAGAAATACGATTAAAATGATCTAGAAGATTTTAGTTTTTAGAGACAAACCACTGTGGGTCCATTTGAGTACAGAGTTTAAGACACGTAATCTATATATAAATAGTTACACGACATAGGCCCGCCACGTGGCGCCCTTAAAACACAGGAATTGCATTTAGCTTTTTGTGTACGGTGAGAACTTGTAAAGTTCACCTCGGTTTATCGAAGGCTTATACGGGGTGATTATCGAGGGTCAGTCCGAAAAGACGGGGGGAGCAAACCGGACCTGCACGAAGGGAGTTCAAGAAGATAAGTCTGAACTTGAGTTTATCCTTCCGCTGATTTATCTCTGAGAATCACGCCCTCAACGGACGGGATCGATATTTCCGGAGCCATTTGCCCACGTTGGAGTTAGAGTCGCCTGGTTGGAGTAGGACACTAACACTATAAATGCATGTGTACCAACCCCATTAGAGGGCATCTTGATATCATCTCCATTCCCTGAGTTAGCAATTCACTTCAAAATTTCTTTAATAGCAAGGCCCGATATTTGCTAAGCTTCATCCCTTAGTTTGTTTTTTTTTTTGGTCCAAGCGAGGAGATAATACCTCCTCCCACTCGGACTCGTCATTTGCACTCATTATATAGGCTATCTTCTATTAATTTTACGTTGATTCTTTACTTTTCGATCATTCGTTTTATATTGAAGTACAATGCCTTGTTTGGGAGACCTTGGATACACATGATAAGAGCAGTACCTTCCACATTACACCAAATGCTGAAATTCCCAACCCCCGATGAGATAAAAATAATCCGGGGAGAACATCCAGCTGCCAGAGAGATGTTTGCAGTCGAGGAACCAGCACCAAAGGATCCAACAACAAGCCGCACTAAGAATTTGGACTCGGAAAAAGGGGCAAATAGCAATCACAGAATGTGGTGGCCGAAGAGGAAGATGACTTCAGGATCCTTCGTGCTGCCGGACGAATCTGATGCAACGAAGTCAACAATAGAAGAACGGGAACAAGTTGTCCTCTTCGTTCATCTCTCAGAAAGAAAGGTATACCTGGGCACGGGACTCGCTCAGGAGTGAATTAATTAAATTTGTTAAAGCTAATTCAGATTGTTTTGCATGGTCCCATTTAGACATGACAGGAATCCCATCGGAAGTAACCACTCATCGATTAAGCTTGGACCGGAGTTCCCCCCCCCCCCCCCCCCCCCCAGTAAAATAGAAACGAAGGCCAATGTCAGGGATCAAACACGCGTTCGTCAAAGAGGAGGTAACAAAGTTGTTAAAATAGGGTCCATCCGGGAGGTTAAGTATCCAGACTGGTTAGCCAACGTGGTCGTCGTACCAAAGAAAGGTAACAAATTTAGAATGTGCATTGACTTTAAAGATTTAAATAAGGCGTGTTCGAAAGATTCTTTCCCTTTGCCTCACATCGATCATATGATAGATGCAACGGCCGGACACGCTCTGTTAAGTTTTCTTGACGCATACTCCGGGTACAATCAGATTCGAATGAACTCGGAGGATCAGGAGAAAACATCTTTTGTAACTCGATATGGAATTTATTATTATAACGTAATGCCCTTCGGATTAAAAACCGTTGGGGCCACCTATCAACGCCTAGTTAACAAAATGTTCGAGGAACAGATAGGAAAAATGATGGAAGTTTACAATGTCGACATGCTAGTTAAGTCCCTGGAAACAGAGGACCATTTAAAGCAGGACCACTTAAAGCATTTGCAGGAAACCTTCGATGTTCTGTGCAAATAGAACATGAAGCTGAATCCGGAGAAGTGTGCCTTCGAAGTAGGGTCGGGCAAGTTTCTAGGGTTCATGGTGTCAAACCAAGGAATTGAAATTAACCTGGACAAGATAAAAACCATCGAAGATATCAGGGTGGTTGAAGATGTGAAGGGCGTACAAAGACTAACCGGGAGAATCGCGGCCTTAAGCAGATTCATCTCCAGATCCTCTGACAAAAGTCATCGTTTCTTCTCCCTACTCAAGAAGAAAAAAGACTTCATATGGACGCCTGAATGTCAACAAGCTTTAGATAAATTGAAGCAATATCTGTCAAGCCCGCCCCTACTGTACACACCAAAGGCCGACGAGTAGTTGTACTTGTACTTGGCCATGTCCGAGATCGCGGTAAGCGGTGTCCTGGTCCGAGAGGAAAAAGGTCCACAATTTTTGACTTATTATGTTAGTAGAACTTTAGGGGACGCTGAGAAGCGTTATCCTCACTTGGAAAAGCTTGCTTTAGCATTGTTAAGTGCGTCTAGAAAGTTGAAATCGTACTTCCAGTGTCACCCCATATGCGTAATAACTACTTATCCATTAATAAACATAATGCATAAACCAGAATAATCCGGTAGGTTAGCAAAATGGGCGGTTAAAATCAGCGGGTATGACATCGAGTACAAACCCCGAACAGCCATAAAGTCTCAAATCTTGGCAGACTTCGTGGCAGATTTTACGCCCGCAATGATACCCGAGGTTGAAAAGGAACTATTGTTAACCTCAGGTAAAAACATCAGGGGTCTAGACCTTACATACGGACGGTGCATCCAACGTAAAGGGTCCGGACTCGGTATTATGCTAAAAAGTCCGACTGGAAATATTAGACGGCAGTCTATTGAAACATTATCGAAATTGATTAACAATGAAGCCGAGTACGAGGCCTTGATTGCAGGTTTAGAGTTAGCTCGGGGACTGGGAGCCGAGGTTATTGAAACAAAATGCGATTCCCTTCTGGTCGTGAACCAAATTAATGGGACTTTCAAGGTAAAAGAGGATAGAATGCATAAATACTCGGAAAAGGTTCAAGTGGTCTTACACCGGTTCAAAGAATGGGCGTTACAATATACCCCGAGAGAGCAAAATACCGAGGCAAATGCTTTGGCAAACTTGGGTTCCTCGGTAGAAACGGAGGGACTAAACTCGGGAACGGTTGTCCAGTTGATGAGTTCGGTTATAGAAACCAATCAAGTCGAAGTCAACGCAACAAGCTTGACTTGGGATTAGCGAAATAAGTACATAGATTATTTAGTGGACGGGAAGCTTCCGACGGATTCGAAGGAATCACGTGCATTACAAACTAAAGCAGCGAGATACTGCATAGTCGATGGTAGGCTATACCGACGTTCCTTCTATGGCCCCCTTGCTAGATATTTAGGGCCCGAGGAAGCCGATTATGCAATGCGAGAGGTACATGAGGGAACATGCGACAATCATTCCGGAGCAGAATCGTTGGTCCGAAAGCTGATCCGAGCAGGTTATTATTGGGATCATATGGAAACGGATGCGAAGAATTTCGTCCGCAAATGCGATCAGTGTCAGAGACACTCTCCGATGATACACCAGTCGGGCGAACTGCTACACCCAGTACTTTCCCCATGGCCATTCATGAAATGGGGATTGGATATAGTCGGACTTTTACCCTCGGCACCAGGTAAGGCTTGCTTTATATTATTTATGACTAACTATTTTTCTAAGTGGGTTGAAGCATAGGCATTTCAAAAGATCCGAGAGAAAAAGGTCATCAATTTCATATGGGACCACATTGTCTGCAGATTCGCCATCCCGGCCGAGATCACATGTGCCAATGATCGTCAATTCATAGGGGCCAAGGTAAACGATTTCCTCGAAGGACTGAAGATAAAGAAAATAATGTGAACTCTGTATCACCCGAATACAAATGGACAGACAGAGTCCACGAACAAAACCATTATTCAGAACTTGAGGAAGCGTCTCGATGAGTCTAAAGGCATATGGAGAGAGGTTCTCCCCGAGATATTATGGGCATACCGAACAACGCCGAAGTCGAGCACCGAGGAAACACCGTTTTCTCTGGTGTACGACACATAGACTCTAATCCTGGTGGAAGTAGGCGAGCCCAGCTTCAGGTTCCAGTACACCACGAGAGAATCAAATGACGAAGTTATGGCTATAAAGCTTGATTAAACGGAGGAATTGCACGAAGCCGCTTTAGTCCGATTAACAGCCCAAAAATAATGAATGGGCAGATACTACAACCAAAGGGCGAGCCTCCGGCATTTTCAAATCGGGGACTTGGTCCTTCGAAAGGTAACGCTGCATACGAAGAACCCCAACGAAGGAAAACTCGAGGCAAATTAGGAAGGACCATACAAGGTAACCGGAATAACGAGCAAAGGGTCTTATCATCTCGAGGCAATGGGCGGACAACAGGTGCCGAACAATTGGAATGTGGCACACCTAAAGAGATACTATTGCTAAGGTACAAACTTAACCCTGGTGAATTTCTTAAACCTGCTATTCAACCCTTGCAGGTAATAGCACAAACAAAGCGGTGATGGCCGGATTTAGGCCAGAAAACACGTGTTGCGCTCTTTTTCCCTTAGCCCGGTTTTGTCCTAACTTGGTTTTTCCGGCAAGGTTTTTAACGAGGCGATAACGTACAGTGTCTTACTTAAAATGTCAAAGACTGGCTACGAGTCGGGACTGGGGACTCCCCGACAACAACGATAGTGTTTTTCTTCTCATACATCAAACATAAACACTGGGGAACTTGAGCATACAACCCCCGTGAGATGTTGAACCGAGGGCATTGAAGGGTTTTTGTGTTAGGTTATCTTTGTAAAGGCCAAACGACTGAATGGGTCGTGCCCGGATAGATTGTGTAGGGGCTAAACGACCGAATAAGTCGTGCTCGAATAAGTTATTTTGCAAAGGCTAAACGGCCAAATCAGCCATGCCCGTAGGTTCTATAACCATTTGTAATTGGGAAATGAGAAAAACACTTCGGTTCAAACTCTGTGAAATTTCAATTTCGAATAGAAACTAAAAGCTGCTCATATTTTCATTTTCTCCCTTTACGCAAGGGACTCTTCGCTACAATAAGACAAAATAAACTACGAGCCCAAACAAATTCTAAGAGAATTAAGCTTGATGCAGACATAAAGGCGTTAATAGTCCGGACTGAGCCTGGGCACTATCTAAATTCTTTTAAAGGTAAAAAAATATCGACCTAAAATGCCTAGTATGGATTCAGAGACGTCTGAATTCACGAGCATAAAGTAAGGCCCATGATAACGTAAAGATCCGAAAAATGACCTCAAGTTGGTAATACTCGATGAAGTTCACATTGCTTCGGTCAGTCAGTCCAAAAACATCCACATTGTATTCGGCCCAAGCATCAAAAGAATTAGAGGTTACACCGAATCATTCAAAATTTACATATATCGACCCAAAAATATACCGAATCATTCAAAATTTACACGAGGAGACAAAAACTGAAAAAAGTAAAAAATAATTACTCCTCTTCCAAGGAGGCCAGGTCTTCGGAGTTCGAGGGGTCATCCTCGGAGCTTTCACCATTAACAGCCTTGTTTGTCTTAGCTTCCATCTTCTCGGCCTGAGCAATCTTGGCCCCAATGCCCTCGAGGCCTTGCTCCTGGATCTCACGAAGAGTGTGAACCCGAGTCAGCTATTTCATATGCTCGACTTTCAGAATGGAACGGTTAGTGGCCGCCTGGACATCGGCAACAGCTTGATCCTGGATCTGACGGCGAGCTGCCAAAGACTGATTCAGTTGGGTGGTCAGTTTTTCCACGGCCTTGGCTTGATCAGCCGTCACGTTCTGGGCCGTTTTCAGAGCCTGTCCCTGTGCAGAATGCTCGGTCATCAACCTTTCAAATTCGGCCTTAAGAGCATTAAGCTCATGCCTAAGTTCAGAGATGGCCGACACCCGTTCTTCAAAGGCCTCGGAAGAAACCTCGGCCTCCATGACCAACCTTTGTTTGTCCACCTGAAGGATGATGTACTTCTCTGCTATAGCTGCCAATTCATTCCTCGCTTGGAGGTTTTCTTCCCTAGTAAGGGCAAGTTCGGCTCTTGCCACCTCGAGTTTGGCCCTGGTAATATTAAGATCGGCCTTGACGGCGTCGACCTCGGCTTTGAGGATGGAAGCATAGTGGGACTTCGATAGCCGCTTTTCAGCCTCTCGCAGAAGGGTCTCAAATTTATGGGTTTCACAACTCTAGGCATCCAATTGACCCCGAGCATCGTCAAGCTGACTTCGAAGCTCACCATTCTCCTTTGAACCCCAGAGAAATCCCTCGTGCAGCAACACCACGACCTGCATTAGAGAGAGGGTTAATATGTTAATATAGAAAGTATGAAATAAAAGGACAATTCACCGGTACATACATGGTCGCAAGCGTGCATACTCACGTTCAGGAGACACGACCACGATACATTATCCATCTTCTCCCGATCTTCATGGACACCAAGGTCGGAGATGGCTGGCCACACCTGTTTTACCCCATTTTAACCGGGTTGAAGCGGAGTACAACATATTGGTGATTCCTAAATTGTTTTGTTTTAAGGAGTCGCCACCTAATTGATTCAACGGTGAATTAGGACACCTAAATGTTAACTAAGGTAAAGTTAAAACTAAACCTCCATTAGTAGTCTTCTTAACTAATGTGATTCTAGGTAAGGGTTCTATATTATCCTAAAGGGAAGGTGTTAGGCATCCTTTAGAATCCGTTAACTACGGTTTTCCGACCAAACTTAGGTTAATTAATTAATGCTAAATAAGGTGCTTCTAATTTTAAGAAAAGGGCTAAGAAATGCTAAGGTTTTTTAAGAAAAATAATATTAGTTAAAATAAGATTTACAGAAAATACAATAATTTGTATAAAAGAGACTTTAAATGCCATTTTTGAAGACACGACTTATGAATGTTGTTAAGGTTTTAGACGAAAGTATAATAGTGTTGTTTAAAATAATACTTGTAGAAAACATAATAATTTGCGTAAAAGAAGATTCTAAATACTAAATAAGACTTGAAAATATTGATAAGGCCTTAAATGAAAGATAATATTTAATAAGATTTATAGGAAATGTGATAATTTGCATGAAATAAAACTTACAAGCATTGTTAAGATAAAAAAATGTCATTTAAAGAAGACTTATAAATGTGACTAAACTTTAAAGTAAAATACTGTTTAACATAAGATTTGTATAAAATATGATACTTTGCCCATAAATAATAGCTGTTGAGAAGAGATTTGGCAATTTTAAACTTTGAATAAATCATATCATTTGATTATAGCAATGTAGAAAAATATAAGCTTATAAATAGGATTAAAAAAGAAGTGAGTTTTCTTTATCATTTCTTATTAACTATGATAACTATGCTTAGCTGAAAATATGTGTGACTGATTCGAACTCGAAGGATTATTTATAAAATATGCTTGAATTTATATTTGCGTATTAATAGTGTTTTGAAATTAAGATAACAAGAAATAAAATATGATTCCTTTAACTAAAAATGAATTTATGCCATCAATTATTCTAGGGGTAAATATTATGGGTACTATAAATATAGAAAGAAGAAAATAAAATTTATGGGAGATTGATTGTGAGGTTTTTTTTTTTCTCCTAAATTCACTACCCAATATGTTAACCCACTAAATTCGCTAAGTTCATCTAAATCAGGAAAAGGTAAAACAGAGTAAAAATGTTAGTCACATAATACAAATCAAATGACAATGAAATACGAAAGAGTAAATCAAATGGGCCCAGCCCGCTTTGGCCTGTTGGACCTATTTGCTGTTGGGCTTCGGCCCAGCAGCTCTTTTTTTTTCTTGTATTGCTATAGATTTGGACTGCTGCTGTTCATGTTTGTTGGGCTTTGGCCCAATATTTCTTCTTTCTGCTATGAACTGTTGCTACTGCTGTGTGGGCTTAGGCCCAATGATAGTGACTCGAGAGGATTTCGTTGGGGTTTAGCCCAACATCGAATGCGGAGAAGAAACGAATCTTTCGGACTCGTATACGATGATCATGCATAAAAACGAAAGAAGAAAAAAAATGATTAGTATGGGTCTAGATAACTATTAAGGCAAAGTTCATAACTCAAAGCGAGAATTGGGAATATTATCCCATCACAGTAAGGAAATTAAATTTAACTTGGCCAAGACAAACACAGTAAGGAAATTTCAAGTATACACAGAGAAGAATTGTATATACAAAGTATAGCTTTCTATTACACTAGAGTGTATACGGAGCATGCATACCTCGTATATTTCATGTATATTCCCACAATAACATCTCAGGGTGAGGCAGAGCAAAGAAAAAAAAATGAAGTGGATGCTGAGCATATATCACTGGTCATGAACTGTATCGGATATCTACTTGGCCTTATATATCTTCCTATGCCAATATTCAATTATCATGGATGAACATCCCACCACTACAGGTTACAAACCAGTAACACTCGTTCTAAACAGGAGCAACCACAGGAGGATTCTTCATCAATTTACACTAGCATGGCTTCATTTATCAACTCCACAATAAGACATAAGAAAGGCCTTTTCTATGATTCTGATCAGACAAGACATTCAAGATAGCACAATGTACTCAAATTGACTTAGTAGACTTAGTCCCTTACACAAGTAAACAGATTCCTAATGGACAATATGCCAGTCGAGAGAAATGGAACAACATGCTCTTCTATACCCTACATGAGTTCACACCAATCCATACTGGACCATACCCATGTCGATTTTGACTTAGTAGACTCGCCTGGATTAACTAAACATATGGCCAGATTAAGGTGGTCCAAACAATTGGATCACGAATCATGTATAAATGATTACCACAGACTGTATCTTAATATCATTTGAGTTACGTAGCAGGTGTTTTGAACTTAACAAGACTGAGCCTGATATATAAATCTAAACTAAACATGTAATATATACCAAAATCACGATATTCTTATCACACGATTAGCCAACAAAACCCATAATCAAACTTAATAATGGATTACTCAGCAAGACCATAAACTGAACTTGGTCACCCTTAGCACTACACTTGAGACTATTAACACAGTTACATGTCAATCTTATCACATGTCACAAACAGCAGGGTATTGATCCTTGTTAAATTTAAGGCGAACAAGATTCAAACCAAACACATGAAAACACTATAACACAGGGGTGAGCATTTGGACAACGATCACACTATCAAGACACACGACATGATTCAAGGCAGGCCAAGACATTTAAATCTGCCACATTTGAACCATTTATAGCACCAATTGACAATACTACGACAAATGTATTAACAGGATCGTAATAGGAACACCAAATGCCCCGGAAAGCATTAGATAGAAATAAAACCAAGAATGTACTTAAATAAACTTAAGGCTAGTAACATCCAAGCTATGCCATACAGTAGCTAAACTAAACAACACATAAGACATGTTCAATCATAGAATATGCTAACCTAACACATAATCAACTACAAAAAAAACTAAAGAAATAAAACGAAATGCAGAGTAAAAAAGCAAGGGGAACTACTAACCTCCTTCGGATGCAGCGAAATGGGACGGGGCCTTCGATTCATGCTCGAACACTATCAAGTCCGAGCTTGCGACGCTTGGATTCACATCAACAACAAAGCAAACAAATACGAACTGGAACTAGTATTCTTGACCCAATATTAAAAAATAAGACTACGACTGCTAAAGAAACTAATTTTTAAGGAATTCTACGCGGCTAAAAGGACTTGTATTTTAGAGATTTTTTCGGGATTTCGAAGGAAACAAAAGAAAAACTCGTTTCAGAACTTGATTTTTTCCGGCAATTTTTTTCGATCCCCTACTGTGGATTTCGAAGCTCCTCTTTATAAGGGATTTCTAGGGTTTGCTTGGGTTGAAATAAAAAGAGATACGTGTGGGGAACAGGGGAATGGGGATGGCAGCGAGCGTGGGGGGACAAAGGGAGGTGGAAGGACACCGGCGTGGGGGAGCAAGAAAGAGTGGGGTGTCAGAGATCACGTGGGGAGAGACGAGCGGCGCTAGGGTTTTGGGGGGGAGAAGAGAGGAAGAGAGGCGGAGGGAGTGAAAATGAAGGGGGTTTCCCTTATTTTGAAGCTGATGCGGGTCGGACCCGGTTCATTTATGGACTGGGTTGATTTTTTGGACCGGGTATTAAGAGAATGGGCTAGGGAATTAAAAACATGGACTGGTCTAAAAATTGAGATAAAAAATATGGGCCAGCCCAAAAATATTTAGGAGTTAATTGGACTTTGATTTGGGGTCCGATAAATCAAAAATACGGACTGAGTGCACGAAATAGTTTGGCTTCTAAATTTAAATAAAAGACCTATTTAAACAACTTGTGTTAAAATATTGCTTAATATGAAATATGCAATCCTTAATGCTCAGATAAAAAATGGCGTTGTAATAGCCGTGCAATAATATTTCGAAAATCCGCAGTAAAATAAACACTATTATTTAATTATGCAAAGATAAATGCGATGTGTGTGCGTGAGCTGGTAAAATGCCGAAATGATAAAAATTGTGAATTATAATAATAGTAATAAATAATAATAATAATAATAATAATAATAATAATAAATGCGATAATAGTAATAATAATAATTGATAGAATAATGCAATGACGGTATTGATAAGAGGCTAATAATTATAGTAAACATAATATATATTTATTTTATTTTCTCAAAAATATTAGAAGCACAAATAGGTATTTCGGAGGAGAGGCGGGACAAAATTGGGTGTCAACAACACCAACCAGACAGAATAAAAAATGCGTATCCTCCGATACAAAAACGACGGTAGATTTCATCTTCCTCGGGTCAACACTTAGAGCGGGAAACGTGCCTACAAGGTGGGGCTGAGAACCCGATTTAGTAATATGCAAAGGCCATCTCCTACCTTGGGGGATCGGCAGGTTAAAAATCAAGGGGTCAGCCCTGACAACGTCAGCCAGGGTAACCTCTTCCAACATAGTATCGAGGTCTTCCTTGTGTAAAGAAGGGGAAGAAGTGGCCCCGGGAAAATTATTCGTATCGGTGGCATGTTTCTCACCAGATTGATCATCCTCGATCGCAATGATGTCGCCAGAGATCCAGACTGGGCTCTCTAAAGACTGTCGGGAGCCAATTTCTGATACCTTCTATGGATAAACGCGCTGCAAGTCCACGCCAACCATAATAGGGTTAACCACGGGTGGTGCAGTTTGTTGTACGGAAGGTTATCACAAAGTCATTGTCATCCTTCTCAGGCACATCTTTCAGTGACCGTAAAGGTTCACTGCGGGTTGTGGCGGGTTTCCTTCTTTTTGGACCCATAGAAGATGAAGGTTTGGAGGACCTGCTTCGTTTCCTGCTGGTGGCTACCTCGACAACGAGTTGCTCGGTGTTAGCCGGATCGAACATAAAACTCTCTCCGGGGGACGCGGGCAGAGGCTCCCTTAATTGGGTCTTGTTTCGCTTTAGGCCTACGATTATAAGAGGAAATCATGAGCAAAAAAAAAAAGGTATAACAGGGGGTGCAAAGCCCAAGAAGACTCACAGTGATTTTTCACCTCCCATTTGCCCGATGACAAATGGCTTCAAGATCGTAGCACATGGGGGCATTGGGCCATGAGGTCCTCGAGCCACTCTTCGAGGTTATCAATAAAGTGAGGGACCCATTTTTTGGCTATAAAACAAAATAAAAACATAAATAAATGCTTGGAACGAACCGAAAAAAATTCTTAAGCATCGAAGTCACTTACGTCGTTTGTTCCACTTCTCGGGGAAGGGACGATGGCTCAGAGGATTAATTTTCTCGGTCATGACACGGACGTGCAGCACCAACCTTCCACGGTCTTTATCGTCCACACTGGAAAGAATTGGAAACTTTTCACACTTCAAAAGCTTCACTATTCTCCCGGGAAAGAAACGGGGCGAGTAAAGCCAGATCAAATGATCAAGAGTGAATTCAACATTGACCTCGTTGGCTAAAAATCGAATGCATGTAACCATGCGCCATACATTCTGATCTAATCTACCCGAGACACAGTTGGTATGTCCGGCACATGTCCAGATTGACTTTGTCAATTGTCGGCTTCAAATTGAACGTGAAAGGGAAAGCGTACACACCTGAATATCCCTCCACATAGGTCATGATGTCTTCGTTGGGGCCCGGGATTATGATCTCCGAGGGGCCATACCTACACTCACCACCTGGTGGGGGTGTTGGAATGACGTCCCAACCACACTCAGATTGGACCCTCGGTAGGATCGCCTCGGTAATAGCCGTAGGGTAACACCTCACATCATAATCCCGATCTGCATTGTCTCCCTTCGGGGGCTTCTCGGGAGCAAATTCCGAGTTAAAATTGTATGACAACGGCATCACATCCTTTCTACGAGGTTCATAAGGAACCTCGATATCTTCCCAGGCGGTAGTATCGACAGTACGAGAGGAACCAGCTAGAGTATTTGCACGAGAGGAGGGTCTGGAACTTGAAGCCATTTCTACCTAGAAAGGGAGTACAAATCTGGGGAAAAAGGTGTTGAAATATGAACAGAACGAACAGAAGGATGTAAGAAACATGAAGATCAAAACACGAAATTGTTAAAGATATGAAGAAATTCAGTTGAGAAGTTGAAAGATTTAAAGCAACGTTTGAAGGTGTAAAGGCTTAAACGATGAAGATTTGAAGATTGGAAGTTGGTTTAAACAATGAAGATTTGAAGAGTGCAAGTTTTGAAAGATGGAGAGAAGCTGATCGGAAATGAAAAATGAGAAAATGGGCTAAGAACAAGTATTTATAGGAGGTGGGGACGCTTCCCATTCGTCGCCTCCCAAACGACCAGTCGTGAACCGACGCGTGCCCCGTAGTATCCAATCAGGAGCTAACGCGTGCCCCATGGCGACCAATCGAGAATCGACGCATGCCCCGTGTCAGTGAAGTTACATGATGGGACGTTCGAATTTCCGCACATTCCCAATAAGATAACTATTAAGTTTGAACAGGCGGACCTGTCACGCCCCGAACCATGGCCTGGACGTAACACGACACTCGGTGCCTGACTGCATGTGACCGAGCGAACCACATGGGTTGCTGAATCATCATGATACATAACATAAGCGGAATATAACGTGAATGCATGATGAGCCTTTATAAAACATGGTAAGTCATAATACTTAATAGAATACTTGTTTAAACATGAGTGAGCCAAAATGGCTATACGACTCCAAATGTCTGACATGACATAACTAACTTGTCTAGTCTATGAAACCTCTATCATGAGTCTGACTGGAAAACATACTTACTAGGACAAGGCCCCCAGCATACCTTTAGATGCAAAACTTAATAAGGAAATACAATGTCTAAACCCCGAATGAGATGGGGCTCACTAATAAGCTGGTATGTGCAAATCCTAATGAGCAGAAGCGTCGTCCTGTAAATCCGTACCTGCATCGTGAAATGCAGGCCCCCGGGCAATAAAAGGGGACGTCAGCACATTGAATGTAGTGGTATGTAAAGCAACCGAAAGAAACAACATGGGACATGGAATAACATGATAAGAACTGAAACTGAAAACTTGGACATGAACATGAGCATGTGTACATACGTATATATATAACATAAGTAAAAATATGATAAGTAGGGAGAGCATTTCATAAACCGACACATGATATCACCACGTGGATACGTGGAGTCTGGTACCTCGCCGGACCAGCAGAGCCTCTATACCTTGCCAGGGTATAAGGTGGTAACTGTCACGACCCGACTAGGGCCGCGATGGGTACCCGGGGCTAACCACTGAGCACCGCTCGTTTCCTTACTTGTCATAACCATTTTACATTTCTTTATCATTCATAACCTCATAATCATAAGACAACCATTTTTCATTTGACAACACAAATGATTTTGTATACATGTGCCGATTAGGCCATCAAAATAACATATACAAATATAACATAGTACTCTTGTGAGACCATCTAACCCACACTGCGCGTCTACGAGCCTCTACTGACATATTATGCATATAGACGGAACAGGACTCCGTCGTGCGCGAAATACATAAAGGAACCAAAAGAATAAACATAAGCACCTCCGAACAATGTAGTGCTCTCAATCAGCTGACAGCTACTAAGAATCTGGATCAAGCTCACCTCCCTGTCTACCTGTGGGCATGAACACAGCGTCCGAAGAAAACGGACGTCAGTACGAATATTGTACTGAGTATGAGAGGCATAAACAATAACAATATATCAATGAAATAGGAAGGCATCAATGAAATAAGGTAGCATCAAGAAAGAACAATCTGTACTGGCTGCCAAATATAACTGAAATAATGCATGCTAACTTACTCATAATCATCATCATGTCATGTATCTATACATATATAAGCTGCCCGTCTATATAGGTACGGTGTGATAATGTATAAGCTGCCCGTCCATGTAGGAGCGGTGTGATAATCATAGCCTGCGTCCAGGCCTCCCGCGTCCGGGGTATAAACTACCCACTATAGTGGTGTGCACATCTACGTGCCTGCCCGACCGACTATAGCGCGGCACGCTGTGAGAAAATACATACATATATATATATAAAGAATGCATAAGATCCCAATCAAAAGCCATAACTATATCGGAGTGACGTAAGGTCGGTGGCTTCCGATGTCATTATGGAACATTCATTGACATCCTGCCTCACCTTGAAGGAATTAGCATATAAGGTGAGTGTAAGAAATAAATAGCATCATTAACATCATAGGATCATCACAACATGAGTATTGGGATTTCTATACTTTACTCATTACCTTGTGTGGCTAATTATGGGCATAGACTCATATTTTCCGGAACTTAAGGGAACTCATGGATAAAAAGAGAGTCAAGCTATAAGATTCATGCCATAGAAAGAAAGGACTAGCCTCACATACCTTGAACTCTATCTAATGTCCAACGTCTACTTCTCGAGCTCGTAGGTCTAAAATCAAGATAACATAGGCCACAATTAGATTATCCACATCACTTACTAACCAATCCAAGTACGAATGAAACTTAACAAAATTCGGGCAGCATTTCCCCTGTAAACTTAAAAATCCTCGAAATTTCAACTTAGCCAAACATCAATAAAAATACCAACAACAACAATACTAACAATTTATCCGATTTCCCGTAATTAATTTCGTATTTCCCATTTCACAATTTAGCTATGACTGGGATGAATTTAAATATCTCAAGAATAAAAGAATCCTTACCTATGAAGCTCTTGGACAAGCGGAATGAAATCCAAGTCGTATTGGAAAAGAGTTGCTCAATTGAGTGAGCTACTTTTGATCAGAATGTTATATCCGTGGAGGAACAGAAAAGTGCATATCTAATCGTTTTATATAACTTGAGAAGGATTGAGAAATTTTTGTTTTTGTTTTTTTTACTCTTATGTAGAAGAGATATATATCGTCCAATTTAGTGTAAAGAAACATATTCATCATTTACTTAGTGGACAATCACGTGTAAGGAAACTTAGACACATAATTGTCTTACACGAATAAAGTAATGGGATAATTATCTTCTCCTCCCTTTCTTTTTTTGACCAGCCACGTGGATTTCCATTCCATGATTTACTAATCACTTTTTCAACAGATGACATATCACCTTTGTGGCATAATTGTTTTTGAACAACACAATTTTCAAATGATCATTTCATGCTTGCCCCTTGTGTTTTACATGTAGCGTTTACTTGGCCCACATATATGACACTTATTCAATATCCATTGCTGCCACTTCATCCCCCACTCACGTTAACCTTGCTAATTAAAGAATTAACCCACGTAAAAATTATACCATAATTAATTCCTTAATCTCAATTCACTTAAATAATAATTATTTTTTTAATACACTTTATATACTCATTGCCATGATTATGTGGCATAGCACTAGTCCATAGTCCCTTTTGGTACACATAAAATATTATTCTCAATCACCGTGGTCACACTTGTTAAGTCCTAAATTATTTTAGGACCTCAAACTCTTTGTACACCGAGCTCTCAATTTCCATCCTTGAATATGATCGAATTTTATGGGCTCGGGTACTTTTTGCTCTTATTGGACGATTAAATTTTTCTAGTCCAAAAATGCGAGATATTATAGCTTGGACTGTACTTCATCAAATAAATTTCGAACCTCGACAAAACTTATTTTCTTAGATTTATTTAACTTCAAATATTTATGACACATCTGTACCATTACTACAACCACCCACAAACTTGGGAGGATAACCTCGTTTTCGTTACTAATATCATTTAACTCGCACCCTTTCCAACACATGAAAATACGGGATGTAACAGTAACGTGTCTGATGGATCCATTCAGTGTAAAATTAAGGTATCGTCCTAACTGGGCGGAGCGATCCTTGTCCTATGGTGGCTATATAGTTTCAGGTTATCTGAGCCTTCTCAGTAATTCGTGCAACTCCCAAAACATGAACATAATATAGTTGGCTAAAAAGCCCATGACTTTCGTGAATTAACTTGTACTTGTCTTGTAATCATGATTTCACGAAATAACTTGTAAACATGGTTTCATGAAATAGCTTGTAAACATGTTCTTGGTTTATGAGTAATACAATAGTTCATAATCATATATTTGTAATTGACTTGAAAACATGCTTGTAACTTGCAAAATAAAATCATACAGTTTCATATGAACATAATGAGAAAACATGAGGAAGAATTCATGATTCATGGATTAAGATAGGATTCCTAATATCTGTTATGGAAGATTAGGAATACAATAACGAACATAGATACAAAAATTCATGTACATACATACATAATTACGGGCTACCAATATGTTGGGTTTAATGCCATAGGATTTGAACTTCATAGATTTTACGAAACGGATCATGGGGAAGAACGTAGAGATTCCCACATGTGGATGGAAGTTCTACATACCTTAACTTCCTGATTTTGAGCGTATCACAATGTCCTCCAATCCCTTCAACTTTAATCTATAGCAATACAGGTCATAGGGATTCTATATTAGCAACAATATCCATGCTTTGTTCATCTAAGCATTTTATCAAACACTTGGTGGGCATGAAGCTCCACAACCCTCATTAATGGTGTTTTCTTCACCAAATCCCCATCCTATTACTTCTAGCTAATTCTACAATCTTAATTAGATGTAATTAACATCATTCTTCATCACCCATATGAATACAACAATCCCAAGTCAACAATCCAACAACTCTAGCATAGTTCATATAATTCTCTTCATCAAACCCAATTATTATTCTCCCAAGAATTCATCAATTCACAACTATAAATGATTAGGGAGTAGAAACATTACATTTTATGAGTAGTCACCACGAAATCAACATCCCCAAGTTCGATGTTTAGCTTAGAATGACGGCAACAACTTGTACTACGCTTTATCCTTCACGAGCCTCGGGATTCGGGGCCTTCAACTTGGTTGATTCTCTACTTTCTCTCTCTAACTCTCCCCCCTCTCTCTCTCTCTCTCTCTAAAATCTGAAAATGTGATGAAATGTGGCTGCTAGGGTTAACATTTCCCTCAAATACCAAGGGGAAATGGGTTTGACCCAACTTGAAATCGGGTTGGGACCTTTCTGTCTTAAAACGTCCATATATCCCTATCCCGATGTCAACTATGGGCCCACGAACTATGGTTGGAAAGGTATTTCAATTATCTACAACTTTCATTCTTTGGGTTTTCCAAAATTCCCAATTTATGATAGGGTTATGGCCTCTCGAAGTCAGGTGACCCGAAACGTACTTACGGACCAAAATACGCCCCATGTTACGGTCCCGTAACACGAAGTACGGACCGTAACTTGGGACCGTACCTTGGTGAAAATTTTCAGTGAGGTTCTGGAAATTTTTGGTGTGTTACGGCTCACTGTTACGACCCGTAACTCGTGTTACGGCCCGTAACGTCCACCGTAACACAGGCGAAATTTCCAGTGAACAGGCTTCAGTAAAATGGGCATAACTCTTTGTACAGATGTCCGCTTGACCCCCATAATATACCGTTAGAAAGATATTTCAAAGGGATACAACTTTCATCAAGGAAGTTTGCCCAAATTACCAACGTATTTTCACGAAAGTTGACTGGAAGGCAGACGTATCGAAAACTTAGCCGATTTTATAGGATTTCAAGTGCCTTACTATTAGCCATATTGAGACGATCATATCTCCTTGCTCCGATCTCTGATTGGCTTGGTACTTATATCGTTAGAAAGGTATTTCTACATACTACAACCTCATTGAGGGTACTTTCCCAAATTCCAAACCGATCAAGGAGTTATCGCTGCCCGAAATAGGCCTATCAACCATTTTCGCAAAACGTTCAAACCTTCAGTGTTTCCACTAGAACTCTAATGATATGAGCTTAAACTCAGTTCCAAGATGCGGGGTGTTACAGGACCCCAAGCCTAGTTAAATTCGAAAAAAATAAATCAAGCTACGAGCCAATTCAGAAACGAAACTTCAATTTAATTAAGCATTCGTACAAGAAAATTGACATTAGTCAATACGACCGTACAAAACAAATCAACGAGAAAATTGACATCGGTCAAAACGACCGTACGAAACAAAATCCTAAACTTCCGGGCTTTAGACCTCGTCATCCTTGGGCTCATCACCGTCTCTGAATAAAGCTGCTTTAAGATGATCGTTCTCTGCCCGAAGTCGGGCATTCTCCTCGAGAAAGTTCTCCTTTGTTCGGGCCGAAGGAGGAGGACCATCACGAGGACTCAGAACCGCCTCTTCTTCGGGATCGTCCTCGATCTCCACAATCGGAGCGGGACCTTCCCCAGAGGATGATCTCCGGGAGATCCGGTGAGATTTGACCATGGCACCAATTCCCAGACCAACGGCTGGTGCGTTCGGGTTGATTCTTCTCTTCGGCGCCTTGGCTGAACCAGTAGCGCTTCCTTCGGTAGCATCTTCGGGGTTTACTTTGGTAGCCTTGCCGTTGGTGCCTTCTTCACTGGAAGCCCTGATGCACGAAGAAACAAGTTAGGTTGGAGAACCGTAAATAATGGTAGCAAAAGAATGGGATTTACCATGATTCTTGCCCCTCCATCCAGTCAGGCGTAGGTCTTTTCAAGGACGACCTACGTGTTACCCAACACGGTGGTTACCCATTCAAAGATCTCGGGTATGAGTTCGGGTTCAACGGCAGTTGTTTCGGAATTCCACTCCTCCGGTAAAGGATCGCGGTTGGCACGTTGCAATTGGGTTGTTCTTATCATAACGAACAGATGCAACCATCCCCGATCAAAGTCATCCTCGGGGTCGATCAGACCCCGAGGGATCAGATGCACAATGCCCCCACGGATGACCCGGGGAATGTAAATATGGATTAAATGGTCTAAGGTAAATGGGACTCTGGCCATACCGGTCAAAAAATGGATGCAATAAACGAGTCGCCATATCTGAGGTGCAATTTGGCCAACGCAAATCCGATAACGTTGGCACAGATCTTCAATCACTTGGGGGACCGAAAGCGTAAACTCGATGGCAAATGGATAAGTGTATATGAGAGAATGACCTGAGACGTGGTGATTAATCTGCACACCCTGCCCAACAGGGGAAATCTCAACACCGTCATCCAAATGGCACTCTCTCCTAACCATGGGAATTGTGGCATCGACAACAAAAGATTCGAAATGCCTCACATGGTCATAGTGATGGCCAACTTTACAATTATCCTCATATTTGAACCTAGCTGGAATGATTTCAGCCGCTTGGAGCTCGAGGTCTTTCATGTCAGAAGGTTCAGTAGAAGATGGTGGAGAAGGTTTAGGAGATGGTGGAGGAGAATTTGGAGGCAGGGCAGTATCGGTCAACAATAATGGAGAAGACGACATCATAAACGAGGGTGTGGAAAGAAAATAAGCGTCAAAAGCCAAGATTTTCAGAATATGTGAAGAACTGATATAGTGCATGACTTTATATAATGAGAAAGTTGAATTTGAAAGGGTCTCTAGTAATGTTAGAATGAGGAAGGCCAAAGGATTCTGACAGTGCACGTTCCCAAGGCAGACGATGGCACAACATTAAGTAGGCTCAGACTCCGGTTAGTCGGTTACGCGATAAAAAATAAAGCACGGTTTTGGGGAAGGACGATGTCTTTTCAATCCATTTCCCGCATCCATTTATTTACTTCGAAAAAGGGAGGGATTATCTGTGTATGGTGAGAACTTGTAAAGTTCACCTCGGTTCATTAAAGGCTTATATGGGGTGATTATCGAGGGTCAGTCCGAGAAGACGGGGGGAACAAACCGGACCTGCACGAAGGGAGTCCGAGAAGATAAGTCTGAACTTGAGTTTATCCTTCTGCTGATTTATCTCCGAGAATCACGCCCTCAACGGACGTGACCGATATTTCCGGAGCCATTTGCCCAGGTTGGAGTTTGAGTCGCCTAGTTGGAGTAGGACACTAACACTATAAATGCATGTGTACCAGCCCCATTAGAAGGCATCTTGATATCATCTCCATTCCTTGGGTTAGCAATTCACTTCAAAATTTCTTTAATAGCAAGGCCTGATATTTGCAAAGCTTAATCCCTTAGTTTATTTTATTTTTTTGGTCCAAACGAGGAGATAATACCTCCTCCCACTCGGACCCGTCATTTGCACGCATTATACAGGCTATCTTTTCTTAATTTTACGTTGATTCTTTGCTTTTCGTTCATTCGTTTTATATTGTTAGCAAGCCCAGTCACATATCCTTTAAATCGCGTACAAATTCAATTGTTGCTCTCTTGAGGGGAAACACTTTTACCACAATTTTTGCAATTTCTTCTGAAAAAACGCAGAATCCACGCAAGACGTGCTCCCACAAAACGTTTGACAAAAAGCCGCAACAATTGATACAACCCTTCATACGGGTCTCTTGCAGTTGAAAGTTGAAACTTGTTTGATCCTTCAATCTGAGGCATCTACCTTAGACCAATTATCTCTATGATCCTTGAAAAGACACTTACCGAATAAGCGCACCATAACCGCTGCTTCCTCTTCTTCTTTGTGCGAAGTTTATCCGCTGCCCTAATTTCACTTGCAGCTTTTATTGAATTCCATTGCAGTTCTATTTTGGATCTTCAGAAAAATGATGCTACAACACTACAATTTCCTTATTACGATCTTCGTTTGTTTTCTCAAAAGAAAATCTACCTCACATGCTCAACTTCAAAAAAACACCTATGACAATCATGGGACTTTCCTGGTTCGGTATTCTATCAGTTCAATGATTTGTACATTTATCTTTTATAATTTCTCAAATTGCCTTTCTTAGTTATCCATCCCATTTCAAATTTTAGTCCATGCCATAAACTTGTCATATTAAGTATTAGAGAAGTGAAGAATTGTAGCTTTTCAATTTTTTTTTTTGTTTTTTTGGAATAGTATTTGTTCTACATTTGTTCTCCAAAGCAACATTGTATTCTTTTATTGTTTATAGAAGTCTGTTTCATTTAGAACAATTGTGCATACGATAAGGATTAACCAAATCTTGCAAGGTTCTCTCGTATATATTGAATTACTGTATACTTTGAGCTTGCAATTAATCTAAATGCTTACACATAGTAAAAAAAATGGTGTTGAATTACGAAGAGGGCAGAGAGACAGAGAGTGTGCGCACGCTCGTGTTTATGAGAATTTACAATATTTGACAATCATGAGAATTTTCATCCTGTCAAAACAGAATCTGCCTCAACTCCTTAATTCCGGAACAACTTATGACAATCATGAGAATTTTCTGGTTCGATATTTTATCAGTTCAATGATTTGTATGTTTTATCTTTTGTGTTATCTGAGTTCCCGACTTATCAAACCGTTCGTACAGTGTGATTTACTTGAAGGTGGACGTAGAAGGCATTTAAAGGTTACTACATACTCTGTTAGTATCTTATCAGTGCAAACATGTCCTTTTTTTTCCCCTTCCCCTCAATGCTTTTGGCATTTCGCTCTTACCCTTCTTGGTGATGCCCTTGTAGTTTCATTTGGCACTTCCTGGTTACTATATTAACAGCTTGCAGCAGATTGATCTTAGGCATCAGACCCAGCCATCACTTGCTCCAGCATTTTGGGATCTGAAGTTTTTGTCAAGCTTTGTTCATTAATGATTTGTAATCATTTGGCTGCTGGTGATGATAACATCTGCCATTCCAAATTTCCAAGCTTGAGGGCTGCAATATCTCCTGATGATTAATCAGCCCTGCTAAGTAATTCTGTACTATCTCTCCTTGAACTTCTTCGTGACTTTAGACATTGGATAATCCTACTATATGTGTTATGTGTAGATGTGGCTGAAACACGTGCAGCTAAAGGTTATTAGATGTAACTTCTAGCTCATGCTTTCACATGCTAATTTTGTTGCAGAATGTGTTTTCTAAGCTAGGAAAAGACAAAACCTAAGGAGGAACAGACATGAGATTAGCTAAGTGATAAAATCTAGAGAGAAATATTAACTTAGGTATCGATAATAAAAAGAAATTATTTTAATGAGAATTTTCGTTTCGTTATTTTTTATATCCCTCCTCTTTAATTACACTAGGATGCTTTTCTTAGTGAACCTTCTCTTCTTGGTCTGCTTCATCATTCTATTTCCTCATCATGTCTTAGTGTGATAGGACAGATCCTTTGAGGAATATGCTTTTGGACTATAAATGTAGATCCACTAATTGGTGGGGTGGGGGTGGGGGTGGGGCGTGGGTGGGGGGGTGGGGTGTATATTCACAAGAATTAAAATCCATTATCATGATGTAAGATACATAAAGTCACCACAGATCAGAACATTGATGATCTTCTTGTGAAGGCACTTCCTCAAAGCAAGTTCGATCACCAGTAAATACAATCAGCATATTCATTATTTAAGTCACCATGCTAATGAGAATCTTTCATGTTCTTTGAATACCAAGTTTTTGCTCATTTAGTCCTAATCTTTTTCTCCTGGGAGTGAAGAATGAGGGGCTAAAAGGAGTTTACAATATTACGATGGGATACATTGACTACGTCAGGATTAGTTGTTACTCTCACAAAATACTATACTTCATATACTTGATTGCGTGAGAAGAGACTTTCAACTTCTTCCTTTACGGAAATCATATGTATATGCTCTATCAGTAAGTGGTTTGTTAAGTTTAACTCATAGACTAACTTATTTACAGATTGCAGAATTTATGATTGAATTACATGGTCATGAATTTAGATGCATAGACTCTTCTTTTAAGGTTGAATGATGGATCAATTTCTTCGTTTATTTTTTTTCCCGCCCATTTCTTTAGGTATCTTTCTATTGAAAGTTGTGACGCAGGCAAAATAAGGTTTGTATTGAATTATTATTAGTGATATTTAACCAGTAGAAGAAGTTGGAATCTTGATAAACAAGTTCTTCGTAACTTATTTGTGTTTGCTTCTTTCTTTCTTTTGTTTTTTGGTGGATCCATAACATTTTAATCACTTTTTTAAAGCAGATTAACGTTTGAACTTACTGCCAGGATTACTCAATTCTGGGATGAAGAGTTCCATTGGCAAGAACTCAAAAAATGTGTTAAGTACAATGTAGCTCTTTGTTCATAGCGTTGTAATTAAATTTGCTCATACAAATTCTAGATATAATGATTGCAATTTCAATATTTACCTTGACAAATCAACTTCTCCAACTTTATTTCTATCAATATCTTCATACGTTTGTGCTCATCTTAAAAGTTCATCTCAAACAAAAGAGTGAAACTGCGTGTAGTCTCCTTCAGTTTAAAATAATAGTATTTTGGTGAACTGATGGTCGTAGATACAGAGTCGTAGACAAGTTGCGGCATAGGATTCTTCCTCAGAAATATTTAGGTGTGTTCTTTGGTTGTTACATCTATGTCATAATAAGTATATGTACTTCAGCATATATCGAAGTCTCGCAAATTAATTTTTTTTGCTTTATACTCTAATATTTTACTCTTATGCCTTGTGGTTTATGCGTTTTCTTCTTTTTCTTTTTTGTTATTAGAGTTATATGGAAGAATGTGGTAAAAAATTGTACTTGGTAAATTTAAATTTTTTAGATGTGAGTACTCTTAGTTTTAGTATGTTTAGTCTAATTTTGGAAGGAAAACACATTTTGACTATATTTAAAGGGGTGACTTCAAATAAACGGAGCAGAGGAATAGAACGGAAACAAAGAAAAATGGAAGAAAGAAAATAATTGGACGCAACAAGAACCAAATATAATACTAAAACAAGGAGAAAGAAATTATAGTCCTTTATCTTTCCCTTCCCATTGTGAAACAGGACATGGTGTTAACTGTAAAGAACGAGAAGGTAAAATCTTACGTGTATGTGATATATTTTTGTTATTTATAATATTTGAATATTAAATAAAATTAATTTATAAATATAATGAGGTTTATAACCGTGCGAAGCGCGGGAAGTTCACTAGTATACTACTAATATTCATCTAACTTATGGACTGAAATGACTATAGTGCCCTCATTTAGCACTTTAATCCATCTAAGCACACATGTTGAAACTCTCACTTTTATCTATCTATCTATATTATTTTAAAAGCATGAATATAAATGTTGGTTGACCAAAATATTCTTCAAATATTAAACGACTTTTATACCCTTTTAAGTTGAAATTTTCTCTAAACAATTATTTCATATTGGATAAAATTGTAATATTACTTTTTTCCTAAAGTTTAGGACTTTGGATTCAACCGAAAATAAAAACACGAATATAAATGTTGGTCGACCAAAATATCCTTCAAATATTCTTTCACAAAAACTCACAAGGAAGGACATAATTGAAAATACTACATATTAGGATGCAGAGTTGAAGTAGAATAGGTTTCTAATCCTATTTCAAATAAAATGCTGTTATCAATTTACGTGTGCTGCTTTTCTAAAAAAATTGTTTTTAAAAAAAGTAAATTATAAAAAGAACAGGGGTATATTTGGCCCTTTTCAATAAAATAAATGTACATAATTATAAATAATATTATCTAATATTCCATCCGTCCCAATTTATATGACACTCTTTCGTTTTTAGTCAGTCCCAAAAAGAATCACATTGTCTATATTTAATAATAATTTAACTTAAAGTACCCATTTTACTTTTAATGAAATGATTTACAGCTAAACAAATATCTATCACGTTTCATTTTTTACCACAAGTTTCAAAAGTTCATTTCTTTCTTAAATTCCATGTCAAGTCAAAGATCCCACATAAATTGGGATGGAGGCAATATATTTTACTATGATTGAGAGTGTGTGGGAATAACGTGCAACTGCACGTTTATAGAGACTAGTTATTATTTTAAAGGCTTGAATATAAATGTTGGTTGACCAAAATATCTTTCAAATATTGAACGGCTTTTATATCCTTTAAAATAGAATTGTAATATTGAAGAATTTGAAATCAGCCAAAATTGTGACAAAGACTTAGAACTATAAACTTGCAGTTGCCGTACAAAACGATATTTCACACGGACAAGAATTCATTAAACAACCTTTTACCAATTTATGAGGGAATGAGTTGTTATGTAACTCTAGAATCATTAATTTGCAACTGAGGATTGGAAATCACGGTTAGCAAGGTCATCAAAAGGTTATGTATAGACTTATAGCTTATAGGTAATGAGAACACATATACGTAATTACCCTTGATCCTTCAATAATAAGATATATCTACTGGTCAAATAAAATGTCTTAAATCTAAAATTCAATATATAACACAAACTCAACTATTCTAAAGTATGCATGGGAGAGAACTAGAGTGGCTGTGGTTGAGGGATAGAGACCAAGCATCCAACTAGTCTAAGGTATGCTCCTCTAACTGTTTCTATTCAAGTTTTCAATAGTTGTTTATCTAGTATAGATTTCAGCAAATTCACAATATTGAATTGTCTTCAAGATCATTTTCTTCTTCCTCATTTCCGTTTATTTCTCCATCACCTGCCTTCTCCTTAATAATCAACCGTTAAATGTATTGTGAAAAAGAGAGAAAAAAAAGAGATGAATCAGCAAATTAAGTCTCTTTTTATCTCTTATAAGCTATTTTCCTTTTGTTCTATCAAAGCAAGAAGTATGCTGCTAACATACAGAGGCGGAGCCAGGATTCGGAGCTTGTGGGTTCGAGATTCTAATTTGTTTAAGTTAATGGGTTCTAAATTAACAATTTATACATATTCAATGAATTTTTGAAGACAAATAAAGGGTTTAGACCACAGTTACTGGGTTCGACCGAACCCCCGAGTACTATGCTAGCTCCGCCCCTGCTAACATAGATGCATAAAAAGAAGAAATAGACAATGAATAAGTAGACTTCTATATAGTAGTCAGTGAAGATTATATAACCAATACAAGAACTCAACCAAAATAAAATGCAAGGTTCCTGCTAAATTGGAATGATAATTCTCTAGGTTCTATTTCTTTGCTGTTTTAAGTTCCAACAACTTGAGAAGTTGTATAAAAGTATTAAACTGAGATATCACAAAGAAAATAGGGCAGGGGTTTCCTCTTTTTTTTTTTCCCCCTTCCACTGGAGGTAGAAGTTAAAGAGGAATCAGAGTAGCAAAAAACCATTCCCATGGTTTGTCTCCGAGTTTTGCCACATAGAACTTTCAGACAATAAATTAAATACAACACACTAGAGGTAATCATTGATAGTTATCATTGTCAACTAGGTGAAACAATAGGAAAATGACAAGCAAATCAGCCAAGCACAACATCTCTATTTTCAGAAATATTATTCTTATCAATTTATGAATAGAGAAATTTCTTCCTCATGTGTTGTGAAAATCAAATGTCGAGCCTAAGCACACCATTTATGCCCTGTTAATGTCCCGTTAATGCCTAAAGGAAACATTGACAAACAAATCAGATAAAAAAAATACCCATGTCCGTTGTGTCTTTCCAGTGATTCATTCTTGATGTTTGATCTTGTGAGACTTCAAAAACAATTCATCAATCCGAGATCTTACTTTATTTGGTCCATCTACAATCATTAAAGATATTATCAGTGTGCTGATAAATCACAGAATAATTTTAAACTACTATTGTTAGTATGTTCCAACTACGTTTAAGGCCTTTTCCCTTTGTGAACACCTAATTTTTGATCAAACCTAAGGTGTTAATTCAGTTAAGCTAGCAGTTTTAGTACTTTCTTAATTGTATTTTATTAAAATTTTCTAAATTTTTATTAAAGTCTAAAAGTTGTTAGCTAATATTTTTCTTCATTGTATTTTATTTATTTTATTAATAAAAAACGAAAAAAAAGAAAAACGGAAAAAGATGAAACAATATAGCCAAAAACATATCTCTAACATTAAATGCACAATATTGTTGTTTGAAAAAATTGCACCAAACATATCCCTAAAATCCCTCTTCTGAAAATTTTTACACCCCCTTATTTCACTCCCTCACTTTCGTATTTTCACACTACACAATACACACACTTTGCCCTTTTCCCTCACTATAAATAGACGCACAAACACAACAAAAAAGGAGAACGGACACAGATAGAGAGTACAAGAAAAAAAAAAAAAAAGAGAAAGAAAAACCAAGGGAGAACGAGAGAACACAACTTTGTGAGTTGAGTTTGGTTTTGATCGAGCTCTGGTGACGGCGTCCTTGCTTCTGTTTTCAATTTGTTTACTACACAGGCTTTTGATCAACTCCTTTCTACTTATTTTTAATAATTTTCTTGTAGAACAAAGTGTAAGCAGAGCCAATTATATATATATATATATATATATATTGTTTTAATATTATCTACTATGCAAAATTTGGTTACTTATCATGTTTTGTTTAGTTCTGAGATGCATGTTTGAACCATATTGGACACGGTTATATATAAACTCATTAACGGAGAAGATGTAATAATTTTTTTTAACATTAACTGATCTTAAAGCTAATACAAAGTATAAATTCGAACTGCTAATGCTAAAAATAAAAATGGAACGCCTAGTGTTCTTTTTTTTTTTTTTTTTCAAAGCTTTTGTATTTATTCATGTAAAACACAAAAGCACATGGGGGGGGGGGGGGGGGGGGGGGACTATACCAAGACCCCATGAATACATCACAGGCCACACATAGCCAGGCAAAAAAGGAGGAAGCTTACATCTGCAGCCTATCCTCACTAAGCTTTTAGCAACTTACATTCAGCTAAAAAGAAATTACTCTACAATCTTCTTGATGTGCATGCTGTGTGAATCTTAATTCTTCAGCATAGCAACAACAATTTTAGAGTCCATCTCTATAACACAATGCTGATAGCCCCTCCGCGTGCACAGTTTGATAGCAAGCAGTGCAGCCATGGCTTCCGCAATATTATGATCCCTGCACAGGACTGGGGATGCAAAAGCAAACACATGCTGCCGTGACCAGCCAGTAGATTTCCTTCTCCATTCTTGCATAATAGAAACTTGTCCCATGATGGCAACAATGGTCATCATCAAGGGACTAAAAGCAGTCACAAAGACAGGCCCTCTTTTCTCCATTACAAGACCTTGAACATAGTATGCAAGGCTTGATGATACAATACCAGCATAGGCAGCAACAAAAAGATTCATGTCAAAACCAATAGCCCAAGCAGAGGATTTGTGCTCCATCACTAAGGTGACAGCAATAGATTGTAGAGTTCCCATGAAGCAAACAAGTGTAGTTAGAGACAGAGGAGCAGTGTACTTCCTCATTGTATTTGCCTGAAATATAAAGAAAGAAGCCCAGGCAAAAATGGCTCCAATGAGAAGCATTGGACCTTTGAACCAATCTTTATCTGTTGCTTCATTGGCTTGAGGGACTTTTGAAGTATTTGCGTGAATATTATTTGACCATACCAAATTAATAACATGTCCTTTGTACAAAGTCATTAACATGGCTCCAGCCACTGTCACCATTGTACCTATCACCTTTGCTGTACCTATCAGTTTTCTGAGTTTTTTTTAACTCTTCTCCTGAAGGAGGGGAAGTCAAGTTTATTCATTCGGAGCGGTCCTCTAGCCTCCGTTGGCAGGTCACCTTCATTCAAAAAAATTCTAGGGACTTGAATTTGGGTTGCATATTTTGCTAGTGCATACGCTACCTCATTCCCTTCTCTAAAACAATGCTTTATCGATATGTTTCTGTGAACCATCTTTGCCTTAGTGTTTTCTATAATGTCCAATAACCTCCAAGGAGGTTTTAAGGAACCATCTATCATTTGTACCACCATCTTGGAGTCCAATTCTACCTCAAGGGATTCGAAAGGATGATTAACACACCAAGAAATTCCAACTAGAGCTGCATATGCTTCGCTATAATTGTTAGTGTAAAATTGGGTTGGATATGCAAATGCCATGATCATGTTCCCAATTCTATTCCTAACAATTCCACCGGCTCCCGCTTTGTTTTGATTTTTCATGTAACTTCCATCTGTGTTGAGCTTCCAAGTGTTGCCTATAGGTTTGATCCATCTGATCATCTTACTGGTTATCACAACTTTGAAATTTTCCGCTTCGAAACAAACTTTGCTCCAGTTCCAGGTGTAGTCTATGGATTTAAATTTCTGTCTTATTGCCACCTTGATCCGAAAAACAGATTGAAAGCATATATTAGAAGCAGTAAAAAAATTTTGTTCAAATTTCTTGGTGCACCTTGCTCTCCAAATTTCCCAACATACTATCATTGGAGTGATAAGTAGAAGGAACTTGTGAATAATATTTGTTGGTTTTTGTCTCCACCATTGCCAGAGAATTGTCTGAACAGTGGAACCAGTAATGCTGATCCCCAGTGGTCTGGTCATGATTTGCCATATTTGTTTTGCAAGCTCACTTTGTGCAAAAACATGATTCCCAGTTTCTATACATGCAGTCCTGCAACAACAACAAGCACCTTTGTCAATATTAAATCTTGCAAGATTAGCATCTAGAGGAAGATTTTTCTTTAAAAGCTTCCACATGAAAAAGGAAACCTTGAAAGGAATTTCTTTTATCCAGATGAATTTATAAATGTGAGGGGAAACATACTTCTTCCTAAGGAATTCGAGAGCACTGGAACATGTAAATAAACCATTGCTATTCAGATTCCAGATAGGCTGATCCTTTTCATCATGTTTACCGATATGGATACTCTTGATCAGATTCAGAGTGTCCCTTGGTAAGGAAAAAGGATTATCATCAATATGCCATTGCTGATTTAATAAGAAATGGTTAATTTCCACATTACCAGGCTTGGCCGAAGGTTTTAAAATCTGATAGAGAGATCCATGATGGGTCCAGTTATCCCACCAAAACAGACTGTTACCGGAATTAATTTTCCAACTGATGTTGGCTTTATCTCTAATATGAAGCAAATCTTTCCAAGCAGCTGAATTTTTTGGAGCAATGGTCTTAGAGTTGAGGTTACTTCTTTGGCAATACTTTGATTTAATGAAATGTGCCCACAAAGAAGGTTCTGTTCTCAATCTCCACCATCTTTTAGCAGCAAATGTGTGACAGATATCAATAAGACTCCTGAAACCCAAGCCCCCTTCTATGGTAGGGTAACTCATGTTTTCCCAAGAGGACCAATGATAGCTATTTTTACCATCTTTCTCTCCCCAGAAGAAGTTAGCAAATTGCATTTCAATCTCATATAGAGATGTAACCGGTGGCATTAAGGCAGCAAATATATGAAGAGCTTGAGATTGAAGAACATGCTTAATAATGGTAGCCTTACCACCTGGAGATAAGAATCTTCCTTGCCAACCTGCAATCTTATTAAGGATCTTTTTGGAAATGTCAGAAAAATAAGAGATTCTCTTCCTACCACAGTATATGGGACAACCTAAGTATGTAAAAGGGAAGGAAGACTGTTTGTAACCAGTCCACCTTCTTATCCTCCTATTATAAATCTTGTCCGTCTTACTATGGGTGAGAAAGAACGTCTTATCATTATTAATCTCCTGACCAGAAGCCTTTTGATACAACCTAAGCAAATTCATCATGAGCTTAATAGTAAATTTATTGGCAGAAGTGAAAAGCACAAGGTCATCAGCATAACTAAGGTGATTAATCTGGGGCCCTTTTTTATGCATAGAGAAATTAATGAACCTATCATTCTGATTAAGATGATTCAAAGCTCTTGAAAGAGTTTCGGCTGCAATAACAAAAAGAGTAGGAGATAGAGGGTCTCCCTGTTTTAAGCCTCTAGAAGATTTAAAAAACCCATATCTAACACCATTAATAATTACAGAATACCAGTTGTTAGAGATCAACCTATAAACTAGATTGATAAAAACAACATCAAAACCCATCTTTCTAAGAACAGAAATTAAGAAATTCTCATCCAATTTATCATAAGCTTTAGACATATCTAATTTAAAAACAACATTGCAACTGTTAGAGTTAGGTCTAATACCATGAATAATCTCTTGTGTTAAAAGAATATTCTCGGTGATTTGCCTACCTTAAACGAAACCAGATTGATTTTCAGAAATGATCTTAGGCAAAATATTGTTAATCCTTAAAGCAAGAATTTTAGACAGTATTTTGTTTGAAAAATTACTAAGACTGATAGGTCTAAGCTTAGAAAAACAATCAGGTGAGGTGACCTTAGGAATCAATGTTAAACAAGAATGAGTATAGTACTTTGTAAGGTCAGACCCATGAAAGAAGGAGAGAACAAAGGAGATTACCTCTCTTTTGATGATGTCCCAGCAGTATTGGAAAAAAAACCATTAAATCCGTCAGGCCCTGCACAACTGTTAGGGTCCATAGAATCTATTGCCGTCTTAATTTCTTCTGCTGTGGGATATTTTGTTAATAAGGCGTTGTCCTCAGTGCTGATCAGATTGTCGCAACCTCTGATAAAGTTCAAATCCCTATCCCTTGGTTTTTCACTGAATAAGTCGCTGAAATGATCGATGACAGCTTTGGAGATATTTAAATTCCCTTCGACCCATTGACGCCTAATGTTCATCTATACTTGATTAGCTTCACATTTGTTCATCAAGTTTTTCTTTATTTTTCTAGTTTCCACTTTCAGATCCAAAGTCCATAATGTATAAAAAAGATTCTCTTTTGAAGTGTTCATCCATCTTTTTAATGCCTAATGAATTCATATGTTAAGGAGTAATTTAATTCAAAGTATGAGAAACCCATGTGTGATTGGTTTAAAAGTGGAAGTACATTGATGTTTGAAGGAAGTTTAGCTCACTGTTCATTTGCTTTGTTTGACTTTACCACAGTTTGTTAAAATTCATGTTTAGTTGGGTTATTGAGGTTTAAGCTTATAATTTAGTAACTGTCATTTGATCCAATTCATTTAGGACAAATAATGAGTGTTAATAAAATAGTAAGGTGTATGTAGTTGCTTGTGTAATGCATGTTAGCTTTATTTATTAAGCATTGATTTATGTAAAAGTGCTAATTAGTATAATTCTAGTTAACTCCATTTTATTGTCTTGAGTAGCTTGAATGTATTCTCTTATCATCTCACTGTTTCCGAGAATAATGGATCCGTTGTTAAGTTAGAAAAAAAAAAACATAGTTAAGAGTTAAAACAAACATTTTTATCCAAGATTAATTTAAGCCGGATATTAATCAATAAAAGCGACAATGCTCGAACCACGGGACTCGGGGTCCCTCATACCTTCCTCCCGGTCAACATAATTCCTTACCCGGTCTTTTGTTTTCGCGGACCAAAAAATAAAAAGTCATTTCCTTTTGATTAGGGATTCAATAAGGTGACTTGGAACACCAAAACTCTATTTCAAGTGGTGACTCTGTTAAATAAATAATCCCTTTTCAAAACCGTCACTTCAATTGGAAAAACCCTTTAAATCATAAAATCCTTATCCGGGGTGAAAAAGGGGTGTGACAGCTCTGGCGACTCTGTTGGGGAACTAATCAGAATTCGAGCTTTGTATATTGACTCATTTTTTGTTTAGTTATTTCTTGGATATACACTGTATTTGTTGGCCTAATGTGCTCTTTTGCCTACTCATTTTTCGCTTTGATATTGTGTGACTGTACATATAAATTGTCTTCTATTGCACCCTATTTGAGTCTTCTTATAGGTAGTCATGTTGTGTGTGCTCACCAGTTCCACAAACTTTCTGTCTGAGATAAAGCCAGTGTGCCTAACAACTGCTAGTGAAGGATTTTAGTCACCTAATATTTTAGGCTGGGAGAATTATCAGTAAAAAACTGTAACAGTTATACTACCGGTACGCTGACCCTCCTCAGCTCGGGTTGTCTGCCCAGGTGAAGCCATGTCTAGAAACCTTCTCCTTTAGGATTTTAAAACATAGAAAAATAAGCCATAAACAACGGCTATCCCTTGTAGGCTACATTTTATTTGCATCATGTGCATTTGACTTAGCGGGGCTTGGCACAGGGGTCGGGCCCGTCTAGGACAGGTAACCTTGTTTCTGATCAACATGATCATCTTTTGTGCTATGTGTAACATTGTTTGGAAGGCTTTGTTTATCGACCGGCTTTAGCATAACTAAATTGAGAGAACGAGTGAAAGAAATTTTTCTCAGCTTTAAAAAATATTTGTTTTCAATAAAATCCCAATGGTCCAGTTGAAAATTTATAATGGTGTAAAAAAAAGGTACTTTTTTTTAGAAAAGTTATTTTCACGAGCTACGCGGGTCTGATTCTCACTTTTCGGTGGGATACGTAGGCAACCTTCATCAGGTTCGGCCCCTATTTTGAAAAAAAAAATCTAAAAAAGTTAGGTTCATATTTTTTTCCCTCAAAGGAGCCACCAATTTCGTTTAGCTGTAATTTTTCCTGATGTCCAGTCATTTTTGCCAAGAAAATTCTAAAATCTTCATTGGAAGTTGGTAAGTGTTGTTTTGCAAAAACGATCTATTTTTTTTTATGTGTCGCAAAATATATATTGCCCCTTTGGCAAAAAGTCTTGGTCAAATAAACAAAATTTCTCAAAATTGTCCAAGGAAAAAAAATTAAAAGTGTCATTTGTTTAGTTTTTTTTAGTCATCTGGTCTAGGTGTGTTGTTGTAGTCATCTAGTCTAGGTCAAGGGTCGTGACACTCCTAACTCTTCTCTTTACTTCTAGATATAACATGAATCAAGGAAGAGGAAGATGTGAAAAGAGGCCTAGGTCCGAAGGGATACCAATATATTTGATTGTTGACCAGATACCGCAACTTCTGTCAGATTGGTGGGGGAATATAGAGGAGTATGAACAATAAAGGATAAAAGATCACTTGGGTCACTTGGTTTATATGATAAAGATCAAGCCTAGAAAGGAGCTGATTGAGGCTCTAATTCCTTGCTGGGATCCGAAAAACAAAGTGTTCCGCTTCGCAGACTGCGAAATGACACCAACAGTGGAAGAAATTGCTAACTTCGTGGCAACAGGCCCAGACCTTCGCCGCCAAAATCCTATTATACCGAAGAACATAGATGCAGGCAAGTTTCTAAAACTCGTGCACGTTAATCACGGGACGTACGATGGCTTAGGTGACAAATGGGTTACTTTGGATTTCCTGTTTCGAAGGTACGGGCACACGGATGGGTTCAAAAGGTATATGGTTGAATTAAAAGTGGGAGGAAGCACAGAAATATGAAAGGTGCATAGGAGATTTGCTTTTATGGTTGCATTCTTAGGGAGCGTGGTTTTCCCAGATAGGAAGGGACGCATTGATATTGGTTTAGCAGGCGTAGTTAAGGCTTTGACTACAATGGAAAACCCAAATCTCGTCCCTATGATCCTTTCAGGTATTTTTCGTGGTTTAACCAGATGCAGTCAGGGCACGAGAAGTTTTGACGGTTGCAATATTCTACTCTAAATGTGGTTGTTAGAGCACCTCTACTGCCACCCCAATCTTTGTGAACTTCAATGCGTCATGGCTCAATCATGTCACGAACCATGAGAAAAAGGTTGAAAAGTATAACCTGCCAAAAGGAATTGCGGCTTGGAATGATTTCTCCCTACATTGACTACAAATCGGATCACCTGAAACTACTACTGGTTCTCATCAGAAGAAGTCATTTGTGAATCCGCATTTTATCCATTTTTAGTGCTAATATGACTTGACGATGTCCAGTCATATGCTCCTCTTCGGGTGATGCGGGTTAGGCCATTTACAAGAGATACCACTAACACATGACATGAGCTAATTCATGTATGATTTCGGTCCGAAGCAGCCCTATAATGAGAAAACAATTCTGAATATTTGGCACGCAAGTAAGGTTTCAGAATTAGATGAAATGGTGGAGGATCGCAACAAAGGAAGAGTGGTACCTGAGTACCTCTCATGGTTTCAGGACTCTTCATTATCTATGGATATGCTTGGGGGGTCCCACATAAAAATAAAAGACCAGCACACCATAGAAAGATTGAGTGAAGAGTTGAAGCGTTCTAGGGTGATCATAACCAAGAAGCAAGCCCAGATTCGTTTAGAAAAGGATTATCGTTCTGACTTACAAGAAGTGAAAGGAGATTTGAGCGAGGCTGAGAAGACGATATCCTGATTGGAGGAGGGACTGGAGAGCAGGATTAGTTGGGCTCGACAGGTTAAGAAAGAATAAAATGAGGATATCCTAAAATTACAAAAGGACTTGGGCACCACCAGAGAAGCCATGCACTGGCAGCTGATTGAGTCTGAACAGCAAAAAGAGCGGTTTGAAAGGGAAAGGGCTTATTGGGTACGTTTGCAAGGTCAATTTCAGGAACAAGAAGAAAATTTGAGGCATGCTGCTCATGCTACTCAACATTGGTTGCAAAACTGCCATGAGAATATGGAGGAGGCCAAAATACGAGTGTTTCAACTCAAGGAGACCTTGATTAAAGTTCATGATGTTTATCTCCATCCGGATGATGAGAGTCTGGGTCGACAAGTGCGTGCCCTTGCCCCGCACTTGCTAACAACACTGTATGGTATATATTCAAGTTTGGGAGGACAATTAAGGCCCCGCACACCTTGAGAGGGCATCGTTGATTATAGATTTTGTCATTGGTTTTTTAGAGTCTGTTTTATTTTTTTTAGTCGATCACTTCGAGTCTGTTGCATCTTTGTTTTTAAGTACATTTTCCTTTTTCAGTCGTTGTGTCAGAAATACTTTGGGAATTAATGAAAAAGATTTTGGTTTTTGTTAAAAAAAAGGTTGTTTATAACCCCTGAACTACGTGATGATCTGATTCATATAGCTCCATGATTCGTAGGAAACCCCCAAAGGGTTCGATTGAAACATCTCTAAAAAAAAGAGTCGGAAAGACAATTACTATAAGAAACGTAAGCAAATAAGCCGGGATGAGACATAACGTCTTCCAAATTCATGATAGGAGTGGATGTGAGGTGCATGACATACAATGTGATAAATATATGCAAAATGCATAACCCTAACATATTTCTTGTTTCTGTCATTAAAAAGTAATCTTTAGATAGTTAATTTGTGGTAACCTGGGGGAACATCCGTACTTTACTAGGTCAAAGGGGAGCGTGCTAATGACAACCAACATTAAGACTGCCATGAGTCAGGAAGAAACTCCTACTCAGATAACCATAGAAGATTCAACCACTGTTGAGGAAAATCGAATGCTAAGACAGGCTATGTCACAACTGTGGCAAGCTTGGGCCAATGGCCAGGAGCCAACAACATCCAACTTGGGTTCCCCGAGGTCACAACTATCCAAACCTCCTCCACTTAAGTCCCAAGACCTGATCCGTTTTACCCGCCTGGGTATGGTCTATTCGAGAACTATGTCAACATAGCTGGACCATCAGCTGCAGGTCCCCAAGGCATGCCATCAAGGGTCAACCTCACTACCACTAATGTTGCACCAATCTATTCCTTTCCGCAACCAACTGTGGTGCAAAGGGAAAATCAAGAAGGGCGATTCACCACCTATCCAGAGCCTTACTATGCCCGTGGGATGGCATTCGGGGCCAACAACTCTTACCAGTTCGGTTCCCTGGCTGAAGTTGAAAGGCCCACACAAAAATTAGAACAATAAGATATGATAAGAAAAATGAAGAGCATAGAACAGCACATGAAAAACATGCAAGGGTTAGGAGGGCATAAGAGTGTCGCCTTCAAAGATTTGTGTTTGTTCCTAGTTGTCCACCTGCTACCTGGATTTAAAACTCATAGGTTTGATAAATATAATGGGCATGGTGATACCCTAGCTCACCTTAAGAAATACTGCAACCAACTTAGAGGAGCAGGGGGGGAAGGAAGAATTATTGATGGCTTACTTCTGCGAAAGTTTGACAGGCGTTGCCTTAGAATGGTTCATTAACCAAGATATCACCCGCTGGCACATCTGGGATGATATGGATCAGAAATTTGTTAGACAATTCCAATATAATGTCGATATCGTACCTGACCGCAACACTCTTTCAAACATGAGAAAGAAACCAAATGAGAGTTTCAGGGAATATGCTATCAAATTGAGGGAACAGGCTGCGAGGGTCAAACTACCGTTGGATGAACAAAAATTGGTTGATGTCTTTATGGAGGATCAAGATTCAGAATATTTTCACTACTTAACAACCGCGATTGGAAGACCATTCCCCACATCAATCAAAATCGGAGAAATGGTCAAAAATGGTCTTCGGTCAGGCAAGATTGTAAGTCATGCAGCGTCAAAGCTACCACGTAAGCCATTCAGAGCGGGTCAGGGAGTTTTGGAAAACGCAAAAGGAAAGAAGAAACATATTAAACAGCATCAGGGTCTAGTGGTGTTCAAAAGAAGCCAGATCATCTCTACATGCAGGTTCAATAAGGGAAATCTTGCTATCCTCAACATTACTAACCCCTCATATTCCTCAGTACTCAATTGCCCCTCGCCGTATATGGTTTTTAATGCTCAGCCATATGCACAACCCACAAATCGCCTACATGCACGGGTCTCAGCTCAGGGAAACCCCCGTCCACGATAGCAGCCTTATCATGTCCCTTACAATCCTTCTCATGTTCAAAAGTTCCCACAAGAACAGGGACAGAAAAAGAAATTCACCCTATTGGCAGAACCATACTCTAGCCTAGTCAGAAGTTAAGAAAGATGGGAGTGATTGATCCTATCCCACTATATCAGGTGAATACAGATGCTCCAGGATTCAACGCTAACGAAAGATGTGAGTATCATTCAGGGGCTCCCAGGAACAATACTGATAACTGCTGGACCCTGAAAGGGGCAATAGAAAAGCTAATTGATCTCGAAGTGGTGGTTGTGACAGATGACCAAAACACCCCAAATGTCACCAGCAACCCACTTCCAGCCCATAAAAATATCCATTTTGTTGGAATGATTTGTGATGATCGGGAGTACAAACCCTTTAACAAAGTTGGGATGGCTAAAGAGGGAGAAAAGCTAGAGACAGGTTCAAAACTAGTTGCATTATTGAATGCGAAAGGTGTTTAATTTCGATACCAAGAGTTTGTACGTCCCAGAATCCAGAAGAAGTTGGAGGTTCATCCTGTTATGCTAAGGTTGTATGTCCTAGGAGGCTTCTCGGTATACGACGCGACCAAAGTCTCTTAACAAAGTTGACAGAGCCTATACTGATCAAGCCCGTGGGGTAACTCCTTGTAACCAACCCAAAGGTTGTTACTAGGAATTATAAGTTGATGAAGCAAGAGGATTGACTCACTCCGGAAGATGTTATATGCCAGAAGAGCCAAAGAAAGGCAAAATGGCCCAAGAAGGCCAATTGTCAACAAAGAAACGAGTCACTGAGGAAGAAGTAGAGGACTTCTTGAAAAAGATGAAGGTCCTTGACTACTCTATTTTGGACCAACTGAAGAAGACCCCTGCTCAAATTTCGTTGCTATCTCTTCTCTTGCACTCAGACAAGCATCGCCGCGTATTGATTAAAATCCTAAACGAGGCCCATGTCTTAAAGGATACCACGGTAAATCTGTTAGAGAGGATAACCAATCGTATCTTCGAAGCTAACATAATCACCTTCACTGATAATAAGTTGCCCGAGGATGGTGTCGTGCACAACAAAGCCTTGCATCTTACAGTGAAATGTAAAGGACACTATGTGAAGCGAGTCATGATAGATGGAGGATCAATGGTGGACATATTCTCGTTCTCTATATTACAAAGTCTGAAAATCAACACCAACAGGATTCAAGCCAGCAACGTGTGTGCTCGTGCTTATGATGGTTCAAGGAGGGATACGATCAGTGAGATTGAGTTGACTATGACAATTGGGCCGTTGGTGTTATATCCCGTATTTTTGTACGATGAATTATTCATAAGCTGAGGTGGGGTCCACATGTCGAGATTATTTTTAGAACATGTGACAAGTTATATGAATAATATATGCTAAGTTAAACACAACCCAAGAAGGACCCTTGAGCCAAATCAAAGTGAAAGCCCTCCAAAATAATATTTTTAAGATACGTTTTCGGGTGATTTAATTTCGGGAGGTCATAACCCTATCGTCCTTTGGGAATTTGGGAAAACTCCCAGAATGAAAGTTGTAGATACTTGAAATATCTTTCCAACCATAGGTCGTGGGTCTTCATGTGACATCGGGATAAGGAGATATGAACATTTTAAGGCAGAAAGGTCAAGCTGGGCAATGAATTCGGCCCAACCCGATTCCAAGTCGGGTCAGGCCCATTTTCTTTGTCATTTAATGAAAAAATTCGGCCTTCTCTTTCATTTTCAGACCTCAACAAACCCAGAAATTTCAGAGGTAGAGAGAGAGAGAGGAGAGATAGAGAAAGAAACCAAATTTTGACCACAATCTAAGCCCCGAATCGCGAAGCTCCTGAAGAGAAAAGTGTTGTACGTCGCGTTGCCTTCAATTTGAGCTAAAAATCAGCCAAGAAAGAGAGGGTGGAAGTGGTTTCTGCATACTTAAGGTAAGATTAAGGTCCATTTTTCATTGTTAACAAGTTTATTTAGAGTTTTAACGGATTAGAACGGAGAAAATAGCATTATAAACTCATTTGTTGTTTTGTTGGGATTTATGGATTAAGGGGCTGTTTTAGGTGGATTAAATGGATGGAATTAGCAGAGTTATGATGTATAATAATTGTTGACATTGTTGTTGATGTTGTTGATAAGTTGTTGTTCTTGAATTTGGGAGAATAAAGTGTGTAAAGATATTGTATACAAAGCGTATACCGGGTTGTTTTGTGCCGATATTTGGGGCTGTTTTATGTAATTTTCGTGGCTGTTTATTGACAATATTTTGGGACTGTTTTATGTAATTTTCGTGGCTGTTTTATGACAATATTTTGGGGCTGTTTTATGTAATTTTTGTGGCTGTTTTGTGACAATATTTTGGAGCTGTTTGGTATAATATTTGTGGCTGTTTTGCGATGATATTTTGGGGACTGTTTTATGGTTGTTATGGACTGTTTTGTGGGCTGGAATATCGGAGGATTGGCTGTAGTTGTTGTTGTTATATTATGGTTATACGGAAATAAAGAAGTGTATACAAGCATTGGCATCCGAATGTATATTGGGCTGTTTTGGGAGTAATTTAAGAATGGATTTAAGTCTAGTTTGATATGAAATTGTTGGTATTGTTGTTGTTGGTATTTTGATTGATGTTTGGCTAAGTTGGAATTTCGAGGATTGTTAAGTTTACAGGGGAAATGCTGCCCAATTTTCTCTAGAATTTACGACGCGTCCTTATAATCTATTAACTAATGTTAATATGAATTCTCCCGTGAAGGTAACGACGTGACATTGGTGGAGAACAAGTGAACGATAACATAGCTAAATGACAAAGGTATGTGAGGCTAGTCCTTTCTTTCTAATGGCATGAATCCTATAGCATGAGTACTTTTCCTCTTCATGAGTTCCTATTTTTCCGGAAAGCTAGAAGCCTAAGTCCATAAATGTCTATATAATATAAGAGATATGATATGATGATACCATATTGATAATGATGCTATTTATTGCTTACACTCACCTTATGTACTAATTCCTTCAAGGTGAGGCAGAATGTCAATAATTGCTCCATAATGAAATCGGGGGATCACGACCTTACGCCACCCCGATAGAGTATAGTTGATCTTGAGTCTTATGCATGTACTATGATAAGCATATTATTACAAGTATTTTTGATGAGCATGTCATGATGATATTACACCGCGCCTAGTTGGCCGGGCAGTCACCGCCAAGGCGGGCAGCTATACGGATACATCATGACCTTTTGGCATGGGCAGACACCACTAGTGGGCGGCATGAGATGGTACCCCGGACGCGGGAGGCCTGGACGCGGGCTAATGTTATTGATTATTACACCGTTCCGATATGGACGGGCAGCTTGCATATTATGCATATATGAAATTATGATGAGTATGAGTAAGATAGCATGCATTACTTCTTTTATGATTGTCATTCAGATTCAGATGTTTCATATTGATGTTCACATTATATTAACACTGTCATTCTTTATATTTATGCCTCTCATACTCAGTACAATGTTCGTACTGACGTCCGTTTTCTTTGGACGCTGTGTTCATGCCCACAGGTAGACAGGAAGGTGAGCTTGGTCCAGACCCTTAGTAGCTGTCAACTGATTGAGAGCACTCCATTGTCCGGAGGTGCTTATGGTTCTTCTTTTGGTATATATGCATATTTTGGGCATGACGGAGTCTTGTTCCGTCTATATGTTTAGTATGTCAGTAGAGGCTCGTAGATACGCAGTGTGGGTCAGATGGTCTCGCAAGATGTTATTATTATGTATATGTTATTTTGATGGCCGAGAGGCAAATGTATATAAGTATTTATGTTTTTATATAAAATATGATTTTCCTACAATTCGTGTATAAAATTGGTAAAAGAGCATTAAATGAGTAAAATGAGTATTAGAGCGAGTGGTGCTCGGTGGCTAGCCCCGGGTACCCGTCACGGCCCCTAGCTGGGTCGTGACAGTTGGACTTCGAAATTGTTTTCTAGGTGATGGACATAGACATATCCTACAATTTTCTTCTTGGAAGGCCATGGATCCACATGGCTCGAGCAGTTCCCTCCACTCTACATCAGGTTGTTAAATTTGAATACAACCATCAGAAAATCATCGTTCATAGGGAAGATGACCTATCCATTTACAGAGACCCGTCTGTCCTATGTATTGAAGCCAAAACAGGTGGTGAGTATTTTGTTTACCAGACTTTTGAGATGGTGTCGACCTATCAATTCGAGGAAATAAAGCCTATTATGTAGCCACATCTCTCTTATACCTCTGTTATGGTAGCAACATTAATGTTGAAGCATGGTTATCAGCCTGGTAAAGGATTTGGCACATATTTGCAGGGAATTATGAACCCCATCGCTCCTTTCAGCAATCAAGGCACTATCGTCCTCGTATTCAAATCAACAAAGTCTGACAAAGGAAAAGGAAAGAGCCACAAAGACAGTGATTGGACTCTGCCAAAGCCAGTTCCCCGCTTTTCCCAATCCTTCATCAAGCCCCAATTTCTAGAGAATCAAGCTTCCGCCATTCAATAGGACATTGATGAAGTCTGTCAGGGCCTCCGACAGATGTTTTACGAAGTGAACATAGTCCTAGATCAGTGAAGGTACTAGTCGTGCTGATGTGCAGCTCGTGTGCCAGGGTGTTGAGCTGAGCAACTGGGAAGCAACTCCTCTCCCTATAAGGAAGGAGTCTTGGTAGTTTATTTTGCTGCCTTTTCTATATTTGGATTATTGTCAGGGTTGTAATCCAGATATTTTAAACAATTGCTTTGTATTGATATTAACATTTCTATCCTTTCTTAAATTCAATGAAATGAAATTCTGATTTCATAGTAAATTCGGTCCTTTTCCCTTTTCTAATTCTTGTCTTTCATTTTTCGTTTTAGTCTTGTTAATGTTGGCTTTAAAAATATGACATGCTTGCAGAATTCATCCCCAGATCTTAAAGAGTTATTTATTCTCGAATCCATGAATCAAGAAGTTGAGTATGATGAAGATGAGGCTTTTAGGGAAATTAATAAGGAATTGGAACAGTTTGAGAAAAAACCTAAGCCTAATCTTAATGAAACCGAGGCAATTAATCTGGGAAGTGCCCAGGAAGTCAAAGAAACAAAGATAAGCATTCACGTAGATCAAAGAACCAGGGATGACATAATCCAAGTTTTATTTGAATATAAAGATGTGTTTGCTTGGTCCTACGATGACATGCTAGGTCTAACTGCCTTTAGTAGTTCATAAGTTGCCTACATACCCTAATTTTCCGCCAGTCCAACAAAAACAAAGAAAATTCAAGTCAGATATGAGTGACAAAATCAAAGAGGAAATCATGAAACAATTGAGTGCAAATGTGATCAAAGCTATCCGATACACCACTTGGCTGGAAAATGTAGTGCCTGTACCTAAAAAGAACGGGAAGAACAGAGTTTGTGTTGATTACAGGGATTTGAACAAAGCTAGTCCGAAAGAAAACTTTCCCTTACCCAACATCCACATCCTCGTTGACAATTGTACCAAATATGAGATTTAGTCTTTTTATGGATTGTTATGCCGAGTATTACCAAGTTCTGATGGATGAAGAGGACGCAGGGAAAACTGCCTTCACCACTCCATGGGGTACTTATTGTTATAGAGTCATGCCATTCGGTCTAAACAACTCAGAGCAACTTATATGAGGGTTATGACCACCATCTTTCATAACATGATACACAAATAGATCGAAATATACTTCGATGACGTGATCATCAAGTCTAAAATGCAAGCTGATCATGTGCAAGACTTGAAAAAATTCTTTGAGAGGTTGTGGAGATACAATCTCAAGCTCAACCCAGCAAAATGTGCATTCGGAGTTTCGTCTGGAAAGCGTTGGGTTTTATGGTCAGTAAAAGGGGTATAAAGTTGGATCCTTCTAAAATAAAGGCCATTCGAGAACTGCAACCCCTAAAAAACAAGACTGAAGTTATGAGCTTACTTGGGAGGTTAAAGTAGGTTCATAGCTCAACTCACGACCATATGTGAGCCAATTTTTAAGCTTTTAAAGAAAGATGCTGCTATCATGTGGACAGAAGACTGTGAACAAGCTTTTGACAAGATCAAAGAGTACTTATCCAACCTTCATGTGCTGGTCCCGCCAGAACGTGGTAGGCCTTTTGTTCTTTTATTTGTCAGTGATAGATAACTCTTTTGGATGTGTTCTTGGTGAACATAATGCCACAGGTAGGAAGGAACAAGCAATCTACTACCTGAGTAAAAATGTCACGCCCCGAACCATGGCCTGGGCGTAACATGGCACACGGTGCCTGTCTGAATGTGACCGACCGAACCAACTGGCTGGCTGGATCAACATGTGGTATACTGATATCTAAGTATGATAAACACATGCTAATCGAGTGAGAATAACTGACTGAAATATATATCTGTGCGGAAGAAATACTAAAAGTTTACAATACTGAATAAGTGGTAGCAAAAAGGGCTAACTCAATAATCCAACAAAATACTGAAATATCTGACTGACTGTAATCTATGAAGCCTCTACTGAATAAGAAAATACTGACTGACTACCGGGACAAGGCCCCCGGCATACCTTAGTACTGAAATACCGTCTGCTAACTGACTGAATATAAAGATAACGATAGGGCCTCGGAGAACTGAGGCTTACCACTAACTAGCTGAATCTGAAAGCCTCCTAGCGAGCTGCGTCTGCACCCTGTATATCAATATCTGCATCATGAGATGCAGGCCCCGAGCAAATGGGATGTTAGTACACTGGAATTGTACAGTATGTAAAGCAACTGAATGGAATAATAAGCTGAACTGAAACGGAACTGAAATGCTGATAACTAGACTGAAACAGAGAAGTAAGGATATGGATACTCTTTGTCCTAAATAATGAATAACCTACTTATTGTCTGTGACCTTAGGTCCAATAATAATAATATGCATACAAAATCTGTGGCATGATGGCTAAGTATATGTATACATAATCTGTGACCTTAGGTCCATATTTGTGGTCCTGATGCCCTAATACAGGCTATTCAATAATAAGCACTAAGACTAAGATATAACTGATAACATGATATTGATTACTGATTTTGAAGATGAAATTGGTAACTGTTCATAATAATTCTACGTATTCATACTGAGACTCATGAGATACAATTCACAAATCTATATTGATTACGTACTGAGTTTATGATATTCAAATTAATCACCATGAACGAATTCTGAAACTATAAGCCTAGAAGATAACAGTTCTATAACTATTCCAGAAACTAGGGCTAAACTGTATTTACTGATAAGTATGAAGAATGAGGCGTAGGGAGAATCATGAACATTCCCTAACGTAGATAGTTAGCCTCACATACCTGTAATCGCTCTAATCCAGCGAACTTGATACATGATTAAGAACGAAAACAACAAAAAAATGCAAGAAATAAAATAGATAGATAATTTGACACAACTTAGACTCAATTTAGCAACCAAAGTTATAAAAAAACTAAGACCTCTAAATTTAAGAACAAGAAGCAATCGAATTCTTAGGATGACCAAGAGGGATTAGAATCCCTAATAACCTATCCTCTCAATAAACACCCAATCCAAGGCTAAGCAATCACTCAACTCTCAAGAGTTATAATATCCAAATATCAAGTAATAATAATCAAAATAGTCTAAGTCTTCCAAATGAATGAAACTACTATTTATACTAAAGCTTAAAAGAAGACAACTACATTATTACACTTTTACCCTTAATGAAGTAAGAGCCTTGTTTGGGTGTCTTCTTTTGGGAAAAGAACTTGAAATTGCAAATCTTCAAGTAATAGCCACATTGAAAACTTGACCATCTTCAACCCACTTCTCCAAACCATCCTCCCATGCTATCATGAACACTTGCAATCCCCGGAAAGGTTCTAGAATGTATTCAAGTATGTCCCTTCTCATGAACAATGCTTGTATAGCTTGAAGTTTCCTCACTTGGCTCCTTGTAAAAGGTCTTGATGCCACTCGAATTGTATCATTCTACCCTTCTTGAAGAGAATTTGTCCTCAAATTTAAGGGATCATCATCTTGCACCACCATAGGAGAGAGATCACACACATTGAAGGTGTTATGAACTTGGTATTCGGGTGGAAGATCAATTTTGTTCAAGTACTTCAAATGGACCATCTCCTCTAGGCATCAACTTAGTCTTTCTTTTGTTGGGAAACCTCTCTTTCCGGAAATGTACCCAAACCCAATCACCCGGTTCAAGCACAACTCGTTTGCTCTCTTGGCCGTTTCTTGGTTCTTTTTCTCAAAGTGAAGCCTCACCTTCTCATGCAACTTCTTCATGGTCTCGACTCGTTTATTTCCATCTAAGCTCAACACAACATCTTGAGACAAAGGGGGTAGATCTAAAAGGGTTAGGGGGTTAAAACTATAAACCACTTCAAAAGGTGACATGCCAATAGTGCTATGAATGACTCTATTGTAAGCAAATTCAACCAAAGGCAATTGTTCTTCCCAAGATGCTAGTTTCCTTTTAACCATGGCCCTGAGCATAGAACCCAAGGTCCTATTGACAACTTCGGTTTGGCCATCGGTTTGTGGGTGACAAGAGGTCGAAAACAACAATTTAGTACCAAGTCGTCCCCACAATTCCTTCCAAAAGTGGCTAAGGAATTTGGGATCCCTATCGCTCATAATGGTTTTGGGAATACCATGCAACTTTACCACATGTTCAACAAACAAAGATGCAACATGAGGAGCATTATCAACTTTATGACAAGCAATGAAATGAGCCATTTTAGAAAATCGATCAACCACAACAAAGATGCTATCTTTACCCCTTTTGGTTCTAGGCAAACCTAACACAAAATCCATTGAAATATCAGCCCAAGGTTGTTGAGGGGTGGGAAGAGGGTATAGAAACCATGGGGAAGGAGTCTAGACTTGGCGCCACGACACTCAATGCATTGGCCATAAATCTTAGCTAAATCCCTCCGCATATGAGGCCAATAAAATTTCTCCTCAAGAATTCTCAAAGTCTTATCAATCCCAAAATGTCCCAATCCCCCATTGTGTGCTTCCCACACAAATAATTCCCTCCAAGAACTCATGGGCACACACAAACGCTTGTTTTTTAACAAGAAACCATCAAACCTAGAATAGGAAGTAGAAGACCTATCCCTAATCCACCTCTCCCTTTCCCATTCTTCGCAATCTAGAAAGATTTTGGCAAAGAAGGGGTCCTCGGGATACAATGTCTTCAAGCTTTCAAAACCCATCAATTTAGAAGACAAGGCATTAATCAAAACATGTTTCCTTGATAGGGCATCCGCCACTACATTCTCCTTTCCCTTTTTGTATTGGATTATATAAGGGAAGGTTTCAAGGAATTCAACCCATTTAGCATGTCTTTTTTTCAACTTTCCTTGGGCCTTAAGATGTTTTAAGGACTCATAGTCGGTCCTAATCACAAACTCTTTAGGCCACAAGTAGTGTTGCCAATTACCCAAAGCTCTAATCAAAGCATACAGTTCAAGATCATAGGTGGAGTAATTCAACGTCGCACCCTTAAGATTTTCACTAAAATAGGCAATGGGTTTTTGGTCTTGCATCAAAACGGCACCAATACCTACTTTGCTAACATCACATTCAATTTCTAAGATTTTGTTAAAATCGGGTAATTGCAGCAACGGTGCGGAGCTAAGCATTTGTTTTAGTGTTTCAAAAGTCTTTGCTTGCTTCACACCCCAAGAAAAAGGTTTATCCTTTCGGATTACCTCGGTCAAAGGAGCGGCTATGGTACTAAACCCCTTAACAAACCGTATATAAAAACTAGTTAATCTATGAAAACTTCTAATATTACCAATGGATTTAGAAGTTGGCCAATTCTTAATAGCGTGTATCTTGAATTCATCAACCTCAACGCCCCTTGAACTCACAATAAAACCCAAGAAAACAATTTCATCAACACAAAAAGAGCATTTAGCAACATTAGCATAAAGTTGTTCTTGTCTAAGTACTTCAAACACACATTTCAAGTGAATAACATGCTCATTCATGGTTTTACTATACACCAAAATATCATCAAAGTAAACAACCACGAATTTGCCAATAAAAGGTTTCATCACATGATTCATCAAACGCATGAAAGTACTAGAAGCGTTAGTGAGACCAAAAGGCATCACCAACCATTCATATAGACCAAACTTGGTCTTGAATGCGGTTTTCCACTCATCTCCGGGTTTCATCCGAATTTGATGATACCCGCTCCTAAGATCAATCTTAGAGAATATGCATGAACCATTCAACTGATCAAGCATGTCATCAAGACGAGGTATGGGATGACGATACTTTACCGTTATCTTGTTGATGGCACGACAATCAACACACATGTGCCATGATCCATCTTTCTTTGACACCAAAATCACGGGCACGGCACAAGAGCTTATACTTTCTCGCACAACTCCCTTTTCAAGGAGCTCATCCACTTGCCTTTGAAGCTCCTTAGTGTCATCTGGGTTGGCTCTATAAGCCAGTTTGTTTAGTAATTGAGACCCCGGAACAAAATCAATTTGGTGTTCAATTCCCCTCAAGGGCGGTAACCCTTTTGGGAGTTCCGTTGGGAACATATCATCAAACTCCTACAAAAGAGAAGAAATAGAACTAGGAAAAGAAGGGGTTAGCTCATTAGTGTGCAATGCATAGTCCCTATGCATGAGGAGAATCACCGGTTGATGCTCCCCCAATTCCTCCCTCATTTCCCTACAATTCGCCAAAAGATACACCTTGGTTTTTCCTCTAAGCTCTCCCTTCTTTCCACTCACCCCTTGATAATTACTCTTCTCTGCTCCCTCTTCCCCCACATTCTTCTTTTGCAATGCACTATGACCTTTCTCCTTCAACTCCCTCATTTTGTTATAGATCTTACCCACTTTGGAGGGGGTCATGGGATTCAAGACATGTTTGACACCATTGTGGACAAGGGTGTATTATTTAGTTCTCCCATTATGGTTAACGGACCTATCATATTGCCATGGTCGGCCAAATAGAAGATGACATGCTTGCATGGGAACAAAATCACATAACACCTCATTGTGATACTTCCCAACCGTGAATTTGATGATAGCTTGCCGAGTCATCTTTAATTCACCACATTCATTGAGCTATTGAAGTTTTTAAGGGTTTTCATGGCGGGTGGTGGGAAGTTTCAAGAAATCAACAAGGGTGGTACTAGCAACATTGGCACAACTCCCACTATCAATGATCATGATGCTAGTGTTTTGGTTAATGATGCACTTGGAATGGAAGAGATTTTCCCGTTGACTTGGGTCATCCATTGCTTTGCTTATCATGGTTCTTCGCACCACATAGAGAGGTACAATAGGCTCATCATCACCTTCAACACCATCCCCTTCACTATCATATTGTTCATTCTCATGATCGCCCTCGTCATCTCCTTCCTCACATTTTTCCTCATCCTCACTATAAGTGTCTCTCAAAATAAACTCTCTTTGATTAGGGCATTCACTCGTTCTATGACCGAAGCCATGACATTTAAAGCATTGAATAGGAGTTTTCGTACCTCCTTCTTTTGGAGCAAACTTCAGAGGTTGTTCTTCCACTACTAAAAAATTGAAATTAGCTACAAACTTTGTCACTAATACGTCACTATATTGCTCGTAGCTAAAAGATATATGTCGCTAATCCGTCATTAAATAGGAATAGTGATGGATTTTGTTGTTTGGCTACGGAATTCATCAGTCGCAAAATCCTGTTTTTAGTAGTGGTCAACTTGCTTCTCAACTTGAGTATTCTTCACAAAGGGTTTCTTGGCTTCTTGTATGGGACCCTTATTCTTTTGCCAATTGGAGGAAGAGGCTCCTGGTTCTTTGTTATTGTTCCATGAACTCACATATCCCCTTGACTTATTGATTTTATCTTCCTTGAGACCCTCTTCTATTTCAATAGCCGCTTGAAAGGTTTCTTCAATGCTCTCATAGTTGTGGAGTCTCATTTGGGAGACAATGTCACCATTTAACCCGGCTCGAAATCGAGTCATAGCATTCAACTCATCCTCTTCAAAGTCTATTCTCATCTTGACAATTTGGAACTCATCATAGTATTATTCCACACTCTTTTTGTTTTGCCTTAAGGTATACACCTTCTTGAGTTGTTCTTGCTTGTAGCGTTCGGTGACATACTTACGCCGCATGGCGTCCTTCAATTCATCCCAAGTAGGTGTGGTAGGAAGTCCAATAATTGTTCTTTCCTTCACTTGTGTTTCCCACCATGTAGAGGCGTACCCTTCGAATTGAGCAATGGCGTAAGTCGCCTTTTTCATCTCGGACATGTCATTCGTCAAGAAGATTCTATCATAATGTATCACCCAATCAAGAAATACATTGGGGTCACTTCCTTCTTTGAAGATTGGGAGAGTAACCTTGATAGAATTGAGACTCATGTCTTTCCCTTCTCCATAACCGTGGTTCCCATTGAAATCTCCATCGTCATCATAACCTCGATGGTCACGACTTTGGTAACCTTCACGAGCTTGGTACCCTCTTTTCCTACCCATGTAAGGGTTAGGCCCATGCCTTCCACCCCTCCCTCGATAACCTCCTTGTGCTTGCCCTCGTTGCCTCCAACCTTGGTCACCATATAGTTCGTGCTCAAGTATAACTTCTTCTATCTCATCGTCATTTGGTTGTTGGATGTTTGGACGGTTTTGAGGTGGCATTGGTGCATTTAGGTGTGGATCATTAGGGGGTGGATCATTTAGATGTGGGTCATTTGGTGTTTGATTTTGTGGGGGTGGATTGTTTCGTTGGCCTATGGGAATGTTGTTTGGTGGGTGATTGTTGCGTTTTGAGGAGTGTTTTGGGGGGTGGGGTTATATAGATGATGATGGAAGGTGTCGGGTGACAATGTAAGTGAAGTGCTTCGAGTAGCTCCACTTGTGCCTTCTCGGTATTGCACTCGGGACGAAGACAAGACCTCCCTACTACCTCCTTCAATTGCTTCAACCCTACTTCCCAAGTTTTCCATTAAACCATCCATACTACCAACCTTATCATTCAAGGCTTGCAAGACCCTCATTACATCAACTAGTATAAGTTCCCCGGTGGGAACTTGTGTTTCATCCTCCGTAGCCATAATACCTATTAAAGACACTCAACAAAACAAGCAAACACGTTAGATTAGTAAAATCAACTCATAATTGCTTAAGTATGCGCACCTTTAATTGCCTTACAAATTGCTTCCGCCAAAAATTGTGTGCTTGTTAATGTCGACTAGTCACAAGGGTTCAAATTCTACTCTTGGTAGGAATAGATTCTTATTAGACTAAGAAAGACGGACGACTCTATTCAATCTAACGGACTTGAACCAAGAAATTAACAACGAATCAAAAACGAAGAAAAGCACGAAAGAATTGCGGACACAAGAACTAGCAAACAGAAGTAGGAACAACTACTCAATGGCTACTAGTTGAGAGACACAAGAAAATTGAAATGCTAAAATCGGGAAATAAAATGAATTTCGGGCCCTGGTAGGTGATAGCTTGAAAACGCGGTCGGAAAGCCCCAATTGATCCAAGGTATCAATTTGAAGTAATGAAAATTTTACAATTTCTATATTTTTTTTTGCTCCCTACCAAAGGAATAGGGACACAAAATCAACAATGAGAGTCAAGAAATATTTTGAGAATTGAAACTTGGATCAATGTAAATTACTTTGAGAAATACGACCTTACTTATACGGTCCATATAAGAGGGTACGGTCCGTGAAAATGCTCGTATAAGATGATGTCCAAGTGCTCTTTGTTGGGTCCTGAAATACGACCAACTTATATGGTTCGTATAAAAAGATACGGTCCGTATAAGTTGACATCACGTTTTCCCTTGCCTTATACGACCTTACTTATACGATCGGTAGAAGAGGATACGGTCCGTGGAAGTGCTCGTATAAGATGATGTCACAAAACAGTAAGTCGCCTTTGCTGATCTTGAAGCACGACCAACTTATACGGTCCGTATAAAAAGATACGGTCAGTATAAGTGTACCTTTTTTCTGCTATAATGATTTTCGCGTTGAACTCGATTTTCTCAAAATTTGGACCAAATTTATTGGAACTGATGACGTTATTGGGCCCACTCAACCTAGTATTTACCGTTTTGGGGTAGAAAAACACTTTCCCCAAATATTGACTTGAAAACTTTAGATTAAATGCCCTTTTGGAGAGTCTTCTTCCCTATGAAGATTTGAAGATATTCATGAACACCAACAATTTCAAATTTTCAACTACCTTCAAATCAACTTGTTTTTCCTTCAAATTTCAGATTTAGACTCCCCAAGACTTGTAGAACAAAGCCCAATAAGTTTCAAGTCCCAATTTCACCCAAATCAACAAGACCCACTTCAAGTTTTTCAAGTTTTTTTTCAAAACCTTCAACTCAAAAATGGTGGATTCTTCAATATTGACCCGATTGACACGAAATTTGAAGATTTGAAACCCTAACGTACTAAGGAACAAGAATCTAATAACAAAACAACAAAAAAAAAAACAATTTTTCTGGGGGGTTTTCTAGGATTTTTTTATTTTTTTTTATAGTAACAAACCCTAGCTAGATTTGATAGAACAAATATAATCCAAGCTCTGATACCAATTGATACAAGATTAAGAACGAAAACAACAAGAAAATGCAAGAAATAAAAGAGATAGATAATTTGACACAACTTAGACACAATTTAGCAACCAAAGTTATAGAAAACTAAGACCTCTAAATTTAAGAACAGGAAGCAACAAAATTCTTAGGATGACCAAGAGGGATTAGAATCCCTAATAACCCATCCTCTCAATAAACACCCAATCCAAGGCTAAGCAATCACTCAACTCTCAAGAGTTACAATATCCAAATATCAAGTAATAATAATCAAAATAGTCTAAGTCTTCCAAATGAAGAAACTACTATTTATACTAAAGCTCAAAAGAAGACAACTAGAATGTATTCAAGTACGTCCCTCCTCATGAACAATGCTTGCATAGCTTGAAGTTCCCTCGCTTAGCTCCTTGTAAAAGGTCTTGATGTCACTCGAATTGTATCATTAAACTAATTTTCTGACGTAGAACACCAAAACTCTAGCTTTGAATCACTTGGGAAGGATTTACATTGGAAATCCTATGTTTTGGTTGAAGAATCATGTTACTAATTATAAATAATTGTTGGAATTACTTAGGAATCGTTAGAGCGATCTTACCTTGACGTGGGAGGATGAGGAGAGGAGAAAAACTGCTACTTAGGGCTTTAGAACGAAATTGTAATGTCTAATAACTGAAATTTCGAGTTAAGTGTTGAATTTATAGCATGGGGCAATTTGGAACCCCCAGGCTCGTCGAGCGCAGTCTATGGCTTGCCCCTGCCTTGCTTTGGGGCGAGCTCGGTGAGCTCCCTTGTCCATTTTACAGTTAGATGATTTTCTTGAATTTTTTCACTTTTGGACCCCTACCTCGCTGAGCTCGGTCCAAGGCGAGCCCTTTCCTGGCTTTAGGGTGAGCTCGGTGAGCTCCCATGTTAATTTTACACTCAGTCGACAGTGTTCAGTAAAATGAGTATAACTCCTAGCATAGAACTCCGTTTGAGCGCCACAGTATACCGTTGGAAATCTATTTCAAAGGGCTACAACTTTCATGTCTTAAGTTTTCTCAAATTCTTCATAGATTTTCACTAAATCGGGATGGAATTCAGACCTAGCGAAAACTTAGCCGATTCTATCTAATCTAAGTGCCCCTCTATTAGCCATTTTGAGACGATCATATCTCCTTGATCCGGACTCTAATTGGCCTGACCCTTATTGTCACACCCCGACCTCGCTGGGGTGTGATGGGCACCCGACCCTTACTTAGGGCCGAGCGAACCCTCAGACTCTCGCTGCACATAAAATCACGTCAACTCTTTTTTTTTCTTTAAAACAAATAATAAAGTACATAGCAAAACTTTTCTTTCAGAAATATTCTTTCTCGTGGCTTTCAAGCCGAACAAATTTGTGATCACACAAAATTCATTACGTACACAGACCGACAACCAATACCCACGACACTGTCTGCAAAGTCTCTAATAAGATCCCAAAAGCATAACATACAGAATCTGACTCGGCAGCACTCCGGGAACAAATGGAGCTTGCCATCTGCACTGGAACATCTTCCATCTGTCCTCAACTCAACTGGGAGTACCTGCGCGGCATGAAACGCAGCCCCCGAAGAACAGGGGGTCAGTACGGAAATGTACCGAGTATGTAAAGCGGAAATATAACAATATAAGCAAAACCGAGCCAGAAGTATAGAAATAGAACAGGTAGTATCGGCTCCAAGTCCGAAACGGAAATACAGAGTGTATGGCCAGGACCACGATATATATCATAAGCATGGGGTGTAGCCGTCTGAATCGTGATATGAAACAGAGGTACAAAGCCTAACTGGCAGGATCATCGTGCGGATCGGGGCACAGAGTGCTACTGACATACCCGCAACCGAAGCTAGGGGTGTAGAACTATAGCCGACTGAAGCATAGTCCGGCTCAATCAAGCAGAAGCAACACCAACAGAATCATTCTCCGAATCCGCTGTCCAGAAATGTAACAGGCAGAATCATAAACTTACACAAGCACAGGTAGTATATTTTTACCTCAGGTTTCGGCCCTTTAGTGAGGGGCGCAATGGACAGTGCACTGGGGTGTGCACGAATAACCAGGTCGCCACAGGGTCGCCTCTAGTGCACAAGTCATACCCAAGAGGTTCCAGCAGGCAAATACGGCAGTTAGAATGTCAAAATGCTTTACTTTCTTTTGAAAAACATTTTTGTTTCACACATATAAAGGAATCAACGCACAATTTCCGCTGCCATAAGTCCAGCGGTCGCTACCACGCATACCGCGGCCAAGTACCCAGCGGTCACTATCACACGTACCGCGGCCAAGGGTCCATCGGTTATAATCACACATACCGCGACCAAAAGTCCAGCGGTTACAATCACACATACCGCGGTCGAGGGTCCAACGCTCACAATCACACATTTGACATACCGCGGTCAAGGGTCCAGCGGTCTATGTCAGGCACAATCATAAGTGCGGCAGACGCGGTCAAGGGTCCAGCAGTCAATGCCACACGTCCGGCATGACGCGGTCAAGGGTCCAGCTGTCAATGTCGGACACGCCGCGGTCGAGGGTCCAGCGGCCAATATTACATATGCGCATATTCACATAACCGGCCCGGGACTCGGTAAAACAGAAAACAACCATACAGAATGCCAAATTATCACTTTCCCAACATAATCACACACGCCAGGATCATACATCACACAAGATTCAGGTATACCAAAATCGTATATCAGTAAGTACGGGAGGTAAGTAGTTTATCCAAAATATCAGGGTAATATTTTCAAAACGTTTTAGATGTCAAAAAAAATATTTTATAAAGCTCATAAAGGTGGTCATAGCACCTATCGTATAGTAAACAACATAATAACCAGGAGCTACCTGCGAGCTCCGGACACGAGTACATTGGCTAAAGCCATACAGAATTTATATCAGGGTTTCTGTCCCCGTAATTGTTTCCATGAACATTAAATCAATTCAGGTTCGTTAAAATAACTCCCGTTTAGTAGTCGGAACAATAGCCATAAGTTTCCTCAACTTATCGTATGGGAATAAGACAGACAGAACAATAAGAGAGGCATCGGGGAATAGCGGGCCCACCTCGGGCCAAGTCGAGGCGGCGGACAAGAATCACGCCCATTAGACTCTACGGAGTCATCCAGGAAGGTTTCATAGTGATCGGGTTACATTTGTACAAGTTATGGAGGTTTAACCACTTTTCTAGCAAAATGCGCCTTTTGAAATTCAATTGAATTGAATGAATAGTATCAAAAATCAATCTCGAGTTTCTATGAGCAGAATCGCCCCCGAGGCTCCGATCTTGACCTAGTACATCTAGGACATGCCAAAGAACAAAGGGGAAGACTTTACATACCTCGATTGCGCCTTACGCTCGCTTGGCTTCAATTCCAATTTCGTCCAGAATCTACAAATGGTCATGTTTACCAATTGTCAATTTCAAGCTTTTCGAGAATCTAAGCTTAATCACATAATTGCCTACCGAAATTTCGGCAGCATTTCCCCTATATATATAACGATATTCTTACTACTCGATTAACTTTCCTTGAACCTTCTTAACTCATTCTTTCTTGTCTTAATTCAAGTAGCACAGATTATTATGGAGTGTAACACTTATATTCCTGGAAATGTATTTCTATGTACTACAACTTTCATTAAGGAACCTTTTCCAAATTCCCAACAAATAAAGTTGTTATGGTTACCCGAAGTAGGCCCCTCAGCCACTTTCGTAAAACATTCAAACCTTTAAATTTCCTCTGAAACTCTAACAATACGAGTCTAACCTTTATTTTAAGATACCGGGTGTTACAAAAAAATTCACTAGCTATGAGGCCAGGTACACATTCTTGGAAAGGACATGCTACGCCCTAACCTGGGTCGCTAAAAAACTGAGGCACTACCTTTTGTCCTACACAACTTATCTTATATCCAGGATGGACCCGCTAAAGTACATATTTCACAAGCCAGTGCCAATTGGAAAACTGGAAAAATGGCAAATCTTACTCACAGAATTTTACATTGTCTACGTCACCCGCACTGCGATGAAAGCACATGCTTTGGCGGATCACTTGGCGGAGAACCCAGTTGATGATGACTATGAACCATTGAATACATAGTTTCCGAATGAAGAAGTCAATTCTATCAAGGAAGTGGATTCAGATGATAGCCATTCTTGGAAATTGTACTTTGATGGAGCAGTCAACGTAAAAGGCATAGGGTTTGGGGTAATTCTCATATCACCCACTGGGCAGGATTACCCCGCTACAGCACGACATCATTTCTTTTGTACAAACAACACTGCAGGCTCAGGGCGAATGGGAAACTCGAGACATCAAGCTCATTCTGTATAAACAATGTGTTGAGGACCTTAGTAAAAGATTCAAAACCATTGAGTTTAGATACATTCAGAGGTTTCATAATGAGTTGGTTGACGCCTTGGCTACCTTGGCCTTAATGCTCTCATATCCGGGTAATACTCGCATCAACCCTTTGGAAATTCAAGTTCGTGACCATGGTTACTGTAACACAATTGAGGTAGAACTAGATGGTGAGCCATGGTACCAAGACATCAAGCAATTCTTGAAGATAGGCGAATATCCAGAACACGCCAGTGGAAGTCAAAAAAGAACTATTAGGCGTTTGGCTAATAGTTTCTTTCAAAGTGGGCAAACCCTATACAAAAGGACCCCAGACTTGATCCTGCAAAGATGTGTAGATACTAATGAAGCCGAGAAGATTATGAATGAGGGGCATACTAGAGTATATGGGCCACATATGTGTTGATACCCAATTTTGTCCCTCTTTTATTTAATTTACTCGGGTTTCTAAATTTACTGACATGTTAAATACTTTATTTTTTCACAATATTTTATTTCTACTACTATTGATATCACTACTTTTATTTTCAACATTATGAGCATTACTTTATCACAAATTTTAAACAGTTAGTCATCGTTTCGTTTTCGGGTTTGGACTCATTAAATTAATTACCAGATAACACTTTGTCAAATCCTTTATTTTCTACATATTAATCACTAATTATCATAGTATATATATTGTACTAGTTACTAAATTAGAAGCCCAAAATAATCAAAGTAGAGGAGGAAAGACCAACATTTTTCAGCCAATTAATGGCCCAAACGGACCAGCCCATCACTTATTTCCCACATGACCGGCCCCATTACCCATTCTCACCCGTCTGGCCCAAACAATTCACCCGGTCCAGCCCATTCTTTTGACCCGACCCGGCCCAACGAACTAATAACATTCCTTACCCTAATCCCTTATCTCTTTTTCACTCCTTTCTCCTCTCTTTCCTCTTCTCCGCCGCGCACCCCTACCCTCTCTTCTTCTTCTTCCTCTCCTCCTTCACTCTCCTCCCACGTTCCCCTGTCCCCTCATCTCCACGCCTCTGCACATCCACATTCCCTTGTCCCCCACGCCTCTCTGCTCCTCACCCTCCTTTCCTCACGTTCTCTCCACCATCGCCACTCCCACTCGCTGCTGTCCCCCACGCTTGTCCCCCACTCCTTCGTCTCTATCATACGCTCCTCTCTTTTCTTAAACCAAACGAAGCCCTATAAATTCGGGGCGAATTGTTCTGCTAAAAGGAGGGGGGGGGGGGAGAAAAAGGAATCCTAACATCGACAAAGATCCTGGAACCACGACAATCCCCTACAAACACAAGTTTTAATCAACAAAACAAAAAGCCAACAATTACACTATTTTCCTTTCCTTTCATGTTTTAAACTTTAATTACTCTAATCGAGTTCGGGTTCGTTCGAGTTCGAGCATAGATTTGAGACATCGACACCCACTTCACTGCGCACAAAAAAGGTAAACTTCGACACATTTATCGCTTATTGTCTTTAATTTTTGTTTTTGGTTAAGATTTTAGTTTATTCTGCCGTATGTCTAATGATTATATAATTTGTCGTCGCGTTATTTGTTTGATGTTTGGGGGGCTGTTAGGATAGGATATTAATCGTTAATTGAATTTGGAAGGTGTCTATTGTAGTTCGGATGCTTAAGACTGAAGTTCCAGGACTTAGGACACATTTAAAATCGAATATACATATGATATACAGTAGATTATCAAGATAAGAGAAGGTATGCATTCGATATACGTTTGATATACACATCAACAACAACAACAACAACAACAAGCCCAGTATAATCCCACTATGTGGGGTCTGGGGAGGGTAGAGTGTACGCAGACCTAACCCCCACCTTGAAAGGTAGGGCGGTTGTTTCCGAAAGACCCTCGGCTCAACGTTTGATATACACATCATGGTGTATATATCTTAGGTATATCGCGTATATGATTAAAACAGGTAGTAACACATAAGGCCTACATGTTAAACGAGTAAAGTAAGATTTGCAGAATTGAGAGTACGAGTGCGATTTCGAACTTAGAGTGGACAGTAGTCTCCTTTCATGTAGTTTGATCAAGTTTAGTTTGTTTGTTTCCTGCATGTTTTCCAGAGTTCGTTCTATATCCATTTTTTACTACATGACCTTAGCTTTATGTTACTTTCTTTAGATTGGTTGCTACTGGTTTTATCCTTTGTTCAGCTATGGAGTGAGCTTTGTGTTTTATATCTAATTTAACTATTTAATAGCTTTCTTCATCGTAAACTGTAAATCTTTGTTGAACTCCTATGTTGGGATTGTTTACTTTAGGGTTGGAATTCTGATTTTTATTTGAGATATTAACTTTGGACTAGGGAAATCAAGTCTAAAGCTATCTTAGTTTAAAGGTGGACGCATTCTTGTTGCATAATTGAATTCTATTTTCTTTTAAAATAAAAATAGATGTTGATCCTAGAGATTTAAGTTTCTTCTGGCTATAAACTAGTTAATTGAAGCCTTACTAAAGGGACATTGTTTCCAATTTAGAATATCGAGAGAACTTTTGCACCTACTGATTATTGAACCATATCGAACAATCTGCTTCTTCCTGGGTACTGTCCATTCAGAAATTATTAACCACGTGGATGAGTAATTTAAAGAATATTATGCCAACATTAGTGTCCTGTTCAGTTTGAAACTACTAGAAATGTTTGGATGCTTAACTAATAGGCTTGGTGATTCACTTAATCTATGTGCGACTCAGGATTGTTATTTGATAGCATGAAGACATATCTAACTAGATATGCGCATTTGGTTCTCGGTCAGTAGAATTGGCACTTTCTGCCTAATAGTTAAAGGGTCTAACATATGTATATGAAGAAATAGTGGTCACCTAGGTTGAAGAATATTAAATGTGATGCACTGTTTTGTCTATTGTGTTATTTTGCTCGGTACACTTCAGTTTGCTGCCACCCTTTTTTTTTTTTACATTCGCTGCTACTTTGAATTTTCATGGTGTTCAGTGTGCTGAAATGCTTCTTTTTTTACTCCACATGTACCTACTTTGATCTTTGCTGTATATGTATCCTCTGCAATCATTTTAGAGCATATTTTCCTTTAATCTCCAATGTGTACAAAAATGGGAACAGTTTCATCCAGCTGAGTGTACTGCTTCGGATGATATATTTTAGGATAGAGTATCATCATGCTCGAGTCTTGTCCTCCTTCCATTATGTGGAATGTTAGTTTACAGAATGCAAGTGATTTAAATGGTGGGACTGGTTCCTTTATATTTATAATGTCCCCTATGGTTGAAACACACGTCATTTTGCTTATGTGTTATATGCAAGTCCTTTGATAATGAGAAAATCTTTTGTTCGGCATTACTTGACATGACATCTGTTGAAAGAGGGCAAGCTAGTCATTAATTTGTTTAATTTATGATTATACCTGTTTGGTGTTACCTCATGACTGCTGTGAAGCATTAGTTAAAGTTAGGAACAAAAAAATGGACTGTTATGTTCAGATTCCTTCGTGATAAATCTCTAGTATAAGGGAAATTATTTGCTTGTATGCATAAGGATTAATTCCATTCGAGTTAATACATTTTCCTTAATCCGTTGCACTTACAAAGAGTAATATTCGCCTCCTTCTCTTTATTTGTTTCTCTTTCTGTTTAAAGTCGTAATGTAGATTTCAAGTTTGATTGCTAAGAGCTAGAAGTCCGTTGTTCCTGCTGAGTTTTAGTGGTTTTAGTGTTTTTGTCTTGGCTTGTGCATTACTCTGTTCCTTGCAGGTTGTTATGAATCAGGTTTACTTGGGTATCTCCCCTCCCCAGTGATTAAGTGGGCTCATGCTGTGATAAATAAAGCATAAAACAAGATCATTTATTCTCTACTTAATGTGGGAAAATCGAACCCTCTTCCCTTTTGTCGATGATCCTTATCATATGATCTATTAGCAGTTTTCCATATTCCCTATCTGTTCATTGTGATTATGATGTAAGAAGGTTGGTTCTTGTGCTGAGATTGTGTTCTTCTCATTGTTTGTTATGGAATGAGAGCATGCTCTACACTAAAACCTGAAGGGACGTCCATTACCTCCACTTAGCTTGAACATGCCTAGCCATTAATGTGAAACTAACAGTAACAAATGCCAGCCACCTTTGATGAACCCACTTTATCCTTCTAAACCATTGTGTGCTCTATTTGAGTTTGCTTAAAGATCTTTGAGAAAAAAAAACGTTTAGTTTTAATTCATGAGTAATTTTGCTTCAGTTGCTGATTTTATTGGATCTCTGCTGGTGGTTTCATTTTATTTTTTAGGGAGAAAGCTTTCCAATATTAACCTTCTATATATCCTTATGAATGTGTATACATGAGATATATCTAAATATATACAGTATATACATAATCTACTGATTTGGGTTGAATGTATATTTGACGTGTTTAATCTTATTCATCGATTATATACTAATCCTTTTCTTTCACTTTTATGCATGATTATTGCATACTCGTCATCTCCCGCATTCGGCGTAGGGCCAAAGCCCAACATAACTTCTCTCGAGTCAGCCCCATCAGCAACAGTCCGCAGCCTCTATTAAAATTTCTGGGCCAAAGCCCAATAGAGACAGGAACAACATTCAGCAGCAGTGTATAAAACTTATTCTGGGCCGAAGCCCAATAGCAACAGTAACGCGGCAGCAGTCCGTCAAAATGGGCTGAGCTCATTTAACTTATTTGCTCCTCTAGTTTATTTTATTTTCTTTTCGTGCATTTAATTTGTGTTGTGTGACTAGCATTTTTGTTTGTTTAATTTAGATGAACCTTAATAAATTAGTGGGTTTAGTTTAGTAAAGGGTAGTTAATTCTACAAACTATATTCATTTCTATTTATGTTCCAAACTATTTATAGTATTCATAACATTTATTTGAATGATTGATTTTTCAAAATTAGCACGACCACATCGAGCTAAAAGAATCAAGATTTACTCTTTTTTATCTTAGAACACTTGAAATACATATTTGTTAAAACATTAATATTAATTTTGCAATAACTTTACAAATACATTTTAATTTGCTAGTTGGCGTAATTCATATTCCGAATACATATGAACATTACTTCATTCCGTTTCCTTTGGTTTATTTATAACTAAACTCTTTTTTATTCAATCACTACTTTTCTACAAGTTTTACTTTAAACAACATTATACTTCTCTCTATAACTTTAGCAATACTTTCAAGATATTTTCTTAAATATTTAAAAAATACTATATTTACACTTAGCCTAACTAATCATAAGTCCGGTCGGTTAACCATTGTTAATGGGTCTTAAAGGATGCCTAATACCTTCCCTTTAGACTAATTTAACCCTTACTCAGATCTTTTGGTTTCGTAGACTTTAAAATAAAATTAACTTTAGATAATTACTTTAATTAACTTTAGGTGTCCTAATTCACCGTAAATAATTAGGTGGCGACTCCTTAAAATAAACAAAAAACAGGAATCTCCAATATGTCGTACTTCTAATTTGACTCCGGTTAAAAAGGGGTATGACAATATGAACGAATACGTCCTCGCAAGAAAGATACTTCGAGCGAGATATTACTGGATCACCATGGAACGAGATTGCTTTCGCTTTGTGAGAAAGTGTCACCAGTGCCAAATTCACAGTGATTTGATTCATTCAACCCTTCAGAGCTACACCCTATGGCCGCTCGTTGGCCTTTTGTCGCTTGGGGAATAGATGTCATTGGGCCAAAATCTTCTAATAGACATCGATTCATCTTGGTCGCACTTGAGTACTTCACCAAATGGTGGAAGAAGTCACTTTCAAAGCAGTCACCAAGAAAGCGGTGGTAGATTTTGTTCATTCTAACATCATCTGTCGTTTTGGTATCCCTAAGACCATCATCACTGACAATGTAGCCAATCTATATAGTCATTTGATGAAGGAGGTATGTGAGCAATTCAAAATTGTGCATCGTAATTCTACCCCTTACCGGCCAAAAGCCAATGGAGCCGTTAAAGTTTCAAGCAAGAACATCAAAAGATTCTTAGGAAAATGGTTCACGACACCAGAAAATGGCATGAGATTCTGCCTTTTGCACTCTTGGGATACCGCACAATTGTTCGCACTTCAGTTGGCACAACTCCTTACTTGTTGGTGTACTAGATTGAAGCAGTAATACTGGCTGCAGTCAAAATTTCCTCTCTCTGTATTATTATGGAAACCGAGATAGAGGATATTGAATGGGTCAAAACCCGATTAGAGCAGTTGACACTAATCGATGAAAAATGGTTGGCGGCAGTTTGTTTTGGTCAGCAATACCAGCAAAGGATAGCCCGCGCATACAACAAAAAAGTATGCCCGAGAAATTCGAAGTGAGCCAACTTGTTTTAAAACGCATTCTTCCACCCCAGGAAGAGTCAAAGGAAAGTTCGCCCCGAATTGGCAAGGCCCCTACATCATTAAGAAGGTGTTAGCTAAGGGAGCATTACATTTGACGGATATCGAAGGAGAAAGGGCAGTCATAGCCATTAACGCATACGCGGTCAAAAGGTCCTATGTCTGATCGTTTTTCACTCCGCCTCATATAGGCTAGGCATTCTCTGGTTGGGACAACGAAGGTTTTTTCATGCTCTACTTTTTCCTTTTCTTGGCGAAGTACCAAAAAAAAAAGACAAAAAAAAAACTCTTTAAGCCTGATTGAACTTTGTTTGACCTGATTCCAAAAGGATACGTAGGCAGCCCTCCCAGGGTTCGATCACACCACCCAAAAAATCCATATCCCCCAGTATTTATAGAAACTGGGGCATTTTTTCTTTCTTTCTTTCAATTTCAGTCCTTTTCGACTATCCCAAAAAAAGACCTTCTGATTAACCTTTAAAAATGCCAAGTCAAGCATATTTCGCATAGATGATTGGGTACCAAGGGCTATGCTACATGTCAAAGATGCAATGGAAAAAAAATGAGAGAGTCTTATCGGTGAAGACCCTTACGGGCACTGTAAGGGGACAACCAGTCAGAAAAAAAAAGGCAAAACAAAATGAGAGTCTTATTGGTGAAAACCCTTATGGGCACTATAAGGCGATGAGGGATAAGAGAGAACCAAAATGGAAAAGGTTAAAACCTGAAAAAGGCATCACTGACCAAATGAGGACCTTTTACACCTAGGCATAAAGCACAGTTAATTAGAGAAATCGGTTTCAAGTTATATGATGCTGCAGATTTCGAGAACTAGACAGCTTAGACGGATTAGGGGTCCAGTCCTAAAACATATTTCATGGTTCATTAAAGTCGTCACATACCTCCAGATAAGTTTCCTTTTTCTCCTTCCCCGAAAGGGACACCTCCTCCTAAGCATACCTCTTTTTTTTATTCAATTGTCTCATATTCTTACTCCTAATATTCTTTGAGTCCAATTCGGTCTAATCTTGTGTCAAAAGAAAAATAAGAAAAGGTTGCAAAACTTACTATGGTTTCCCATAAAAGCGAAGATGAGTGCCTGGGCCCACACAGCATTGAAAAGGGCCCGAAGCCATCTATGACCTCCACTGATTAAAGTTTCCGAAGAAGGCACAACCCGGTATCTTAAGCTATCAGAAAACCCCCCCAAAGCAAGATTTGCTCCTTGGGGAACCAATCGCACCTATATGGGTACCAATTAATCAAAGAATTCATCGAGAATCGAGGTCTCCAAAAGGCAAATACGGAAACCCTAGGAAATTTGTCTCGCCAAGAGTAGAGTTAGATCTTTGGAAATTGAGTGAAAACAAGGTCAAGCCATTGAGACGTCAAGGCCACAAACCAACCACCACCTTTAAACTCACGAATTTTTCTTTGCTCGAAGCAGGAACAAAAAAAATGCAAGATTACAGGTCACATAGACGAAGCATCACAAAGGGAAGTTCTCTAAAGCCTTCACTCTATTTTGTTACTACCAACATACGCACAATCGCATCATGCTATTCGCATATAGCCTCTTTGTTTGAGATCTTTCGAGCAATACGCCCTTGCATTTCATTTTTCTCCTAGGGCAATATGTCTTAGTTTGAGATCTTTTAGGTAATACGCCCTTGTATTTTTTCTTCTCCTAAGGCAATACGTCTTAATTTGAGACCTTTCGGGCAATACGCCCTAGCATTTCATTCTCTTCTTGAGACAATACGTCTTAGTTTGAGATCTTTGGGGCAATACGCCCTTGCATTTCATTCAACTCCTGAGACAATACGTCTTAGTTTGAGGTTTTTCGTGCAATAAGCCCTTGCATTTTATTTTCCTCCTGAGACAATACGTCTTAGTTTGAGAATTTCCGGGCAATACGCCCTTGTATTCCAATTTCTCCTGAGATAATACATCTTAGTTTGAGATCCTATTTTCTTTTTTGCCTAGAATAAACACTTCCTAGTCTGAGTTTTTTTTTTTTTTTTGATAGCATGGATAGTTTACAGTTTTACTAATAAATCACAAAATTTTCCAGATACAAACTGGGGCATAAAATTTTTGTGTGGTTTTACTTGTCTTTGATGGCTTGCAGGTTTTCCCGCAAAGCTCAAACTTGAAGTGTAAGAATGAAGCTCCAGCTCTCATCAGAGAGAAGAAGGACGTTTAATCTTAAAGATAACTAGTGTCAGCTTTGATAAAATGCATGCAGCGACCCAGCGTCTCAGGCTTTATCTTCTCAGCTTCTGATAAAGAAACAAACATTCAAGAATGTTCCACGAAATACCGTCTGGAAGAGCATCAATGACTCATTCAAAGTTGCAAGTTCAAGTCTTAAATCTGAGCTTCAAGATGAAACTTTGAGATCAAATTACCCACCGAAAGGTGAGGTGATGACCGAAGAGCCAAAGTGAAGATCCAAGGGAAGACTCAAGACGAGTAGAGTAGATAGGATCTTGTATTGCCTTTTCTCTTTTTGTAATTTTCATTTTCTTTTTGTGTAATAATAGGATCCACGGACCGGAAACTTGAAGGGACCTCACTTGACTCTCCAACTCATCATTCCATCTCTTCATCCACTTGAACTACACGTGAACTGATTTCCTTATAATCCGGAATATGTAGGCTTCCCCAAACTAGGGCTCGGTCGCCCCTCTTTTCTTTTATTTTCTTTTCCTATTTCAAATAAATGGTTAGGTCAAAAATTAGTTACGTTGTTCACTTCTTTGCTTGAAAACTCTTCATGTTTCCAAGCACAGAGGAGCATGCTGTGAACACCTAATTTTTCACCAAACCTAAGGTGGTACACTATGTGTATATATATGGTGTGTTTTTTTTAATTCAGGTCTTAACAAATAAGCTAGCAATTTTAGTACTTTCTTAGTTGTATTTTTATTAAAGTCTAAAAGTTGTTAGCTAATATTTTTCGTCATTGTATTTTATTTAATTTATTAAAAAAATGAAAAAAAAAAAAAAGAAAAACGGGAAAAAGATGAAAAAATATAGTTAAAAACATATCTCTAACATTAAATGCACAATATTATTGTTTGAAAAAATTGCACCAACCATATCCTAAAGTCCCTCTTCTGAAATTTTTACCCCCCCTTTTTTCACTCCCTCACTTTCGTTCTTTCACACTACACAATACACAATACACACACTTTGCCCTTTTCCCTCACGGTAAATAGACAAACAAACACAACAAATAAGGAGAACGGACACAGATAGAGAGTACAAGAAAAAAAAAAAAAAAGAAAAACCAAGGGAGAACGACAGAATACAACAACTTTGTGAGTTGAGTTTGGTTTTGGTCGAGCTCCGGTGACGGCATCCTTGCTACTGTTTTCAATTCGTTTACTACACAGGTTTTTGATTAACTCCTTTTCTACTTATTTTTAATAATTTTCTTGTAGAACAAAGTGTAAGCAGAGCCCTTTTTTTTCTTTAATATTATCTAGTATGCAAAGTTTGGTTACTTATCATGTTTTGTTTTGTTCTGAGATGTATGTTTCATCATTGCTCCGAGTATTTAATATTTGTGCATGGATTTGGGGTTTCAAGTCATTAATATCTTGAATATAAATGTATTTCAACTTTGTTTTGAACCATAACAGAGAAGATGTAATGATTTTTTTTTAACTTTAACTGATCTTAAAGCTAATACAAAGTATAAATTCGAACTGCTAATGCTAAAAATAAAAATGGAACGCCTAATGTTCATCTATACTTGATTAGCTTCACATTTGTTCCTCAAGTTTTTCTTTATTTTTCTAGTTTCCACTTTCAGATCCAAAGTCCATAATGTATAAAAAAGATTCTCTTTTGAAGTGTTCATCCATCTTTTTAATGCCTAATGAATTCATATGTTAAGGAGTAATTTCATTCAAAGAATGAGAAACCCATGTGTGATTGGTTTAAACGTTCAAGTACATTGATGTTTGAAGGAAGTTTAGCTCACTGTTCATTTGCTTTGTTTGACTTTACCACAGTTAGTTAAAATTCATGTTTAGTTGGGTTATTGAGGTTTAAGCTTATAGTTTAGTAACTGTCATTTGATCCAATTCATTTAGGACACATAATGAGTGTTAATAAAATAGTAAGGTGTACGTAGTTGCTTGTGTAATGCATATTAGCTTTATTTATTAAGCATTGTTTTATGTAAAAGTGCTAATTTGTATAATTCTAGTTAACTCCATTTTATTGTCTTTGAGTAGCTTGAATGTATTCTCTTATCATCTCACTGTTTCCTAGAATAATGGATCCATTGTTAAGTTAGAAAAAAAAAAAAAAACATAGTTAAGAGTTAAACAAACATTTTTATCCAAGATTAATTTAAGCCGGATATTAGTCAATAAAAGCGACCGTATTCGAACCATGGGACTCGGGTGCCTCATACCTTCCTTCCGGTCAACAGAATTCCTTACCCGGTCTTTTGTTTTAGCGGACCAAAAAAAAGTCATTTCCTTTTGATTAGGGATTCAATAAGGTGACTTGGAACATCAAAACTCTCTTCCAAGTGACGACTCTGTTAAATAAATAATTTCTTTTCAAAACCGTCACTTCAATTGAAAAACCTTTTAAATCATAAAATTCTTATCCGGGATCAAAAAGGGTGTGACACCCTTTGACATATTTCCTGACTAAAATTAAACAAAAAGAGTAAGCCTATGAGCTCTAGATATTCAATATACAGGATGGGGGAATAAAAGAAAAAGACAAAAGGAGCTAAGTTGTTGTTACTTGATACACCTTTATTTCTTATAGTAATGCTTATCCAATAAACCTTTATTTTAGAGCTAGCATGACAAACTTTCTTGATTTGAACGACAAGCATTAGCTAGTAGTTGAAACGCACTACAGTAACATTTATTATTTTTAAGTGCAGATGAAATACACTGCAGTAACACAGCAATTGATTAAAGCTAGCAGTATATCACAGGGCATTTAGTTAAGGTAAGTAAGCTTTGACCCAAAAAAAAAAGTATACTTCACAAAATGTTTACTCTTTTATTTCTAGTTACATTGTTTTGTCCTCTCCTAGAGTATTTGGACCAGAGGCGGATGTAGCATAACGATATCGGGTTCAGATGTATTTTTGTAATGATCCACTAGGTCGTTATTGTCACGCCCCGAATCATGGCCTGGACGTAACACGACACACGGTGCCTAACCGCATGTGACCAAGTAAACCCATAGGCTGGCTGAATCAACACGTGATATCAAAACATGTAATAATAAGAAATAAACTAATACATGCAGATCTACTAAAAAGTCTGGTTGAAAATATATATATAATTGCAAAAATACTGGTTTAAGTCTGAACATCTGAATAAATAGCCAACAAGGCTAAAACATAAAACTCTACTAATATCTGACTAACTAGACTATATCTATGAAGCCTCTAAAGATAATTGTCTAAGACTGAAGCAGGATAACACCCCGGAGGAACTGGGGCTCACCAATAGCTTATACGAGCGGATCCTAGCTAGCTGGATCGTTAACCTGTATATCGTTGCCTGTATTGCCCAAGTGATAAAAGGGACATCAACACATTTGAATTGTACGAATATGTAAAGCAACTGAAAGAAAGAATATAAGTACTGAAACTGAAACAAAACTAAACAGGAAAGCAAGAGTCTGAAGTACACCCTGTTCTGAATGAAGAATCACCTGTAAAGCTGTAAATAAAACTGTGGCCTAGGGCTTAAATAGTGTGCACAAAAATTGTGGCCTCAGGCCCAAGCAATACGTATGCATAAACTGTGGCCTAGGGCCCAAAAATACAGATACAGGTGTTCAATATTAAACAATTTATAAAACTGAGACCGGCTATAACTGATAGCATGATAACTGTTTCTGATTACGGAACTTCAGCAAATAACTGATTATACACTGCTGAGACTCATGTGATGTCAATACACAAGTCTATAATGATTACGTACTGAGTTCATGATATTCAAAAGGATCACCATGAACTAGGGTTGGGCATAAATACCGAAAATCGAAAAATCGAACCGAACTAGTTTGGTTCTGTGTTTGGTGTCCACCGTAAAAAAACCGAAACCGAAATAGCCGAACCGAAGTTTGATAAAACCGAACCGAAAAACCAAAAGCGCACCAAAATTTAATACATTACCCAAAAAAAATTAAAATATTCCACGCCCATTAAGTTTAAAGAAAAAAAAAACCAATTGTAATAAGTGCTCTTTTGCATTTGTATCCCTAATTTTCCACTTCAATTGAGAAAATCAAATATCCTTAACAAAGAAAGGTAACTAGGATGTGTTTTTAGGATTAATGTATGTCCTTTATGTGTTTTCTTAATTATTCTTACGGTATGTATATAACACCTAGTAATCTTATATCATGATTATAGTTTTCTGTTCTTGTGTATCCTGTTTGTTTGATATTGATTTCAATTTATCAGTTTTATGTTTTATTGCTTTTGAGAATATGAATTAGTGTCAATGGAATCGCTTCTATATTATATCAAAAAAACCAAAACCGAAAGAACCGAACCGAACTAGTTTGGTTCAGTCTTCGGTGTCCACCTTCAAAAAACCGAACTCGAAATAGCCAAACCGAAGTTTGATAAAACCGAACCGAAAACCCGAACGCCCACCCCTACCATGAACGAATTATGAAACTATAACCCTTGAAGATAGCAGTTCTACAACTATTCAAGAAAATAGGGCTAAACTGTATTCTGAATCAAATTACTAATAAACATGTAGAATGAGGTGTAGGGAGAATCATAAACATTCCCTAACATAGATAGTTAGCCTCTCATACCTGTATATGCTCCAAGTCTTGTAACTACTGGTCTGAAATTGAGAAGAATCCCAAAAGTCTAAGTCTTGAGCCCTTAGGTGGGTTTTCTTGAAAACCCTAGGTTAAGAACAATGATTCCCTAATTAGGTTAGATGAACACATGATTTAATCTACTTGGAATAGGCTAGGATAGCTTACCTTAGTGTTCTTGATGGTGGAGAAGGAGAGCAGGTCGTTCTAGGGTTTAGGGACTTGTAAAAAATAAAAAGTAAGACTGAACTAGGTATTTATAGGTTCTGGTGCGGATTGGCAAATACGGACCAAAATACGATCCGTATTCCAAATTACGGTCCGTATTCTGGATCGTAATTTATCATGTTCCAAAAAAAAAAACAGAAACACTGCCTTACTTCCCTCCTCAAATACAATCTGAATTATGGGCCGTAAACTAAATTACAGTCCGTAATTAACAATATAATTCCTCAAGAAAAATTCTAGAATGTACAGTTAATTTGGATGGCATTTTACGATTTTAAATACGGGTCGTATAATGAAATACAGTTCGTAATCTGGGGTGTAAATCCTCATCTGATAACTGTAGAAAACTTTCCAATTCTAATATTCTCTATATGATTTTCTAAGTCTAAAATCATGGTCAAGGCCTAAGTTAAAGGTCGGAGGTGTTACAGTTATGAGCATTGTGACCATTTTACCCTTACCCGTACCCTTCCGAGACTAAGAATGAGCGTAATGAAAGCTGAAAGAGTTAGAAGTCAAAACAAATTGAGGCCTTGATTTCCTCTTATGTGTATGTTGTGCATTGTTTTAAAAGTTGTTTCATTTCCGTTGTGGGGTGACTTAGTGAATTTGACCTTTTTTGGGAATTTCAAGGCCACGAGTGAATCCATAGCATGTTTTTACATTAATGTGCATGTCTAGTTTGTGTTTGTAGGGCCTCAGATTGATATTGGGATTTTGGGTGAAAAACCAAAGCTCACTGGTAGCATGTGACCACTGCAGCGGGTGTAATACCGCTGTAGCGAGCCCGCCATAGAGGGGTGATTGTCGCCGCCGCGGGGAGTTGGGAGTTAATGAGGTCCGTCGTAGCGGGAGAAGTTCCGCTATAGCGAGACTGCTGTAGCGAAACATTGACTGCTGCAGCGGTCGACGCAAGGCAGAAAGTGACTTTACATCACAAATTTTGAAGCCATTCCCCACATAACACCAAAGAAGTTCCTAACTTCTAAGGCTAGTGTGAAACTCCTCTTTGAAGGTAAGACTTAACCCTTTTGTTGTTCATTCCATTATTATCTTTAAGTTTCATGATTAGTTTAAGGTTCTCTAATGGTGAATGAAAGATTATAACCCTAGAAATAGTAAACCCTTAAATAATTGACGAGTTGTTGATTTTATTGTTTCATATTCATCTAGGAGTGTAGATTATCACTTTCTAGGATGAGAATTTGATTATTAATGGTGAAAATTGCATATTGAGACTTAGAGTTCGCATAAAAATGGAACCTTTAGCCAAAATCTATTTGAAAGGGGTTGCATTGATTAGAAAACCCATTAATTGGAATAGTATGATTGTTAGTGTTGAGATTATGATGAGTTCACCACTAAGTGATAATTCACCCATTTGAAAAGGTTAGAAGTAATTGGGTTTTCTTCCCAAATTGTTGTTCTTGTTTGAGTAGATGATTTATTACTCACTTAGCATTAGATTGCTAGACTTTGAACATTCCGAAGCCTTACGAAAGGGAAAGGCTGTCGCAGAATATCTTGCATTGTTCTAGTTCTGCATATGAGGTAGGTTACAGTTTACTTGAGTTAGACTTTGGTTAGTTGATTGTATATGTAGTAAAGTTGATAGGAGAAAGTATGACTTAATTGGTATGAATTCTGATTTTGTGGGCCTGTAGCTATTTCTTCATATACCGAAACTTGAGATGAAACTGTTGTGTTTTGAGAAGGTAGGAGTCAATATATACTCTTCTTGTTGATTGAGGTGGTTGTATATTCTTGATGTTGTTGAATTGAATTATCTGAGTCTTGTTATGACTTGTGGCATGGTGCCTTGTAATTCTTGATATTAAACTTATTGACTGATCATATTCCATATTGACTGTTGAACTGGAAATGCGTTGGAATTCATATTGTGATCAGATATATATATATATATATATATATATATATATATATATATATATATATATATATATATATATATATATATATATATATATATATATAAAGATAAAGGCACATTTGATAGGGGGTGAGGATGTGGCCTAGTTATGGGCTCATGATCCTAGGTTAGTTTCGGAGTATCTATCCTACATTCATTCGTGAAGGTACTCCTACTGGGTTAAAAACCATATCAACGGATATTCCATCTTGTAAATAAGGCATATCTTGTCTAGGAATTTTTTTGGAAATGATACTTTTATTTTCGTGTCTTCCAGCTACTTTATCGAGTGGTACATGAACACCATGGGTCCCCTGCAGGTCATGACTATTGAGCGAAAATTGCCAGTAGCGTGTGTGTAGGGTTGAGATATTATCATTGTTGCATTGCATTGAATCGGACTTATATTATTCCTGTTGATGGTTGTGGCTGGACTTATCTTATTCCTGTGTTGGTTGATTTCTGTTGATGACATTATTTGGTTATGTGTTGTGCCTATCTGCCTATCTTATTAATTTTATGAACGTATGCATGATACTAATCTTAGTCGGCCTATAATATCTACCGGTACATAGTGTTTGTACTGATACTACTTTGCTGCACTTTTTATTTGAGTGCAGATTGTGTATCAGAGACTTCGTCCAGACCTTATATTTAGCTTGAGGCCAGTTCCTAATCAAATCCGAGGGTGAGCTACTATCCATGTCATGCCACCTGAAGATCTTTCTTATTTGATGTCGACTTTCATTCCAGACATTATTTACATTTATAGACAGTTGTTCATTCTTTAGACAGTTATGTTTTAGAGTCCTTGTATGATGACTTTCAGATCTTTGGGGTTGTAATAGATAGGATTTCCGCAATTTATTTATTTATGGCATGATTAGACAGATTTATGATTTACTTCTGGTTATTGATTTATAATTGTCACACCCCTACGAGGAGTATGACGGGCTCCGACCCGTAGGCCGGGAACTACCTGACTTATTTGTTACTTTGAACATTATAAACTATAACTCAAAGAACACCTGCACGCAGAAAAGGCCCAACATAAGAATATCCGATCATTCAACACATATGTACATATGCGGACCGACAAGGTCGCCAAAACACAACGTATATCATAAAGCCGGCAAGGCTAACAGTAAAATATCAAGAGCTCAAAATAAGGCCGACAAGACCACCAATATATTATACAACAATATGAACCGGTGGAGCTATAAAACATCTAACTGTATACACACGTCTACAAGCCTCTACAAAGAATACAATGATCATAAGGACAATACCAAATAGACTGCCGCTCCAAAATAAGTGGAGTGCTCATGAGAATCCGCTGATAGAACACCTACGGGTCTGATCCATCTCCCTGCCTACCTACGGGCATGAGCGCAGCGTCCACAAGAAGGGACGTCAGTACGAATAATGTATTGAGTATGTAAGGCATGAATAACAACATAATATAGATATGGAAGGTAACATGGAATAAGAGAGATAACCTGTACATCTGGATGCCTCATAAGGCGAATGTCATGCATGCTTAGCCTTTAAAAAAAAACATTTTTATACATATATATAGTACCATGCTCGGCCATTAAGGCTCGGTGTCATATATATAGTATCATGCCCGGCCATTAAGGCTCAGTGTCATATATATAGTATCATGTCCGGCCATTGAGGCTCGGTGTTATCATCATTAGCCCGCGTCCGGGGCAATATCATAACATGCCCACTGCAGTGGTGTGCACATCTACGTGCCATGCCCGACCGACTATAACGCGGGGCGGTATAAGAAAATACATACATATATATAAAGCATGCATGAGAGCCCAAGTGAAAGCTATGACTCTAATCGGAGTGACGTAAGGTCGGTAGCCTCCGATTGTATTATGGAACATCATGATCGTCATGTCTCACCTTGAAGGAACTAGCATCATGAGGTGAGACTATCAATAAAGAATAACATCAAGGGAAAACATAGAATAGGATCATAAATCTCATGAAGCGTCAATTCATACACTTTGGAGCCTTTAGAAATAGGGTCATCATCAATGAATAAAATGGAGAAAATCAAGAAGTAGCTCGACATTCTCATATTTACTTTGAACTCATAAACTTGGGACATGAAATCATCGTCATCATGATCATCATAGAAATATTCTCATCTTTGACATCATCGTTATCATTGTAAAAACATGTCCATCGTTGTTGTCATAACAGCTTATAGAATCATAAATCGCCGGTTTGGAAAATACGGATATTTTAGAAAGCATTGATGGATTATCAGAAAAAGAGTCATGCCCTTGAATCATGAACTTCTAACTTTTAGAAACAAGGAGGTTATGGAAACATTTATGGAATCATAACATAGGAATCATGCCTTTGAAAGAAAGGGGATTAACCTTAACATACTTGTTCAACCTCCAGTTATCCACACTTATTCTTCCGAATTCATGAGTCCACATTTAAGAGGATTCACACTATCATTAGACTCATCATAGTATAGTTATACTAGACTTTCAAGTCAAACTACTCTATATTCTGCCGAAAATCAGGCAGCATCTCCCATGTTTATATGCCTAGCCCGAAATTCCAATTCAGCAACCAACAACATCAACAAAAAAAACCAATAGTAATAACATCATTTCCAACACCAACATATGCCATAAAACAATCCACACGCTGTTTTCCAACTTCTATAACTAACCAACTTACTATACAATTATTTAACGACTTTATCTCCGTAAATAAGCCTTAAATAATACCAAAAGAGAAATATTCATACCTTTTTTCTTGTTAAGACAGCAATATCCTCAATATCCACGCTAAAATCTACCGCAAAACAATACTAGAATCACAACCATGCGTTACCCGGACCTAAACCATTACTCCGCTACTTGAAAATTGCTCACTTTTTTAATACCCTCACTCTCCCTTTTAATTTCTGGGCTAAAATCTGGTGAAAAAAAGGGGTTATTACCCTTTATATAGGGGTCAAATTCGGGTCGGGTTCACTGTAGCAGTACTGTAGCAAGTCGGTTACTGTAGCGGTGTTGTAGCACACGTTTCTGCTTTGTCAGCCGAACTTGTAACGTCCATAATTCTCTACTCCGATGTCCTATCAACAAGCAGTTTGTTGTATTGGAAACTACACTCGACGAACTTCATTTTAGGCTTTTGAAACACCTTAAAACTCCTAATATACCTAGAGATATATCCCTCCAAAGTTGACCCCAAAATTCTATCCTTAATTCTGCCAACATTTTTTCCAAATTTTCAACAAACTTATTTTCTTTGATTTGCTTGGTCCTGGAATCTTCCAAAACTCCCCCTACATGATATTTATCATTTATTATACTTGATAATGGTCATGTTCTTGTGTTTTCAAGATTGTCCTTCTCGGTTATGACTTACGAGATCGTAATTCGTCCTTTACTTCGTTATTACGTACTTCCCATGACTTGTACCTTCCAAAACTTCATGGGACGTCTCCGATACTCCATTATTACAGTGAAGTACGTGACATGTTCATGCTCTGAAAGTGTGGGGTGTAACAATAATTGTTTAAATGATTAAGAAATTGGTTAAGGGGATGGTTCGCCCACTAAGAGAATTAGGGTGGGTGCCACTCATGGTTAATTGGGTCGTGACAACTTTCGACACAAAACAAAAATTTATATGTAAAATTCACAAAATTATAATAAATAGTAGCTATGAATCCACAAGTTTAAATCTATGAGGGTTCAATGCAACATCCTCACTATTGAGCCCATAAAACTAACTTTTGAACATCTGATTTGGACTACATACTCCCTCTGTTTTAATTTATGTGAATATATTTCCTTTTTATTCCATGCCAAAATGAATGACTTCTTTCCTAATTTAGAAACAAATTCACTTTATGAAATGATTTACAGCCACACAAATATTCAAAACTTAATTTGAACCACAAGTTTCAAAAGTATTCACTCTTTCTTAAATGTTGTGCTCAGTCAAATAGGTTCACATATATTGAAACGGAGTGAGTACAAGAATAATACGAATAAATCATTCTCACAAACACACAAAGATAAATCATATACAAAAAAATGTATCATTATATACTGTAGAGCACTCCCAGAAAGGATATTAAATACCATATAGTACTCTTAATACAGGCGACAGAAAATTTCAAGTAAAACATGTAATATTTACCTTCACTAGATTCTGCTTGAGTACTTCATTGCCGGGGTCTTCCTCCTCTCTTGTTTTACAAAATAGATGCAGGTAATAAAAAAAAAAAAAGTTAGTAGCAGGCAATATTAGATTCATTACCACATACATTCACCTTTGCACAAAGCTTCCTTTTATTTTTAGGAAATTTTATCTGTGTCTGCATCAGGAACCTGTGAAATAATCCTTTAATTGTTAGCACAGGTCAAACAATCCCAATAATTTTGAGTAGAATCGGTAGAGCTTGGGTCAACCTGTCGTTTCTCCTAATAGAAATTCTCAAAAAGCTATTTCGTATCTTTCATCTGCATAGTTGTTCTTGCTTATACAAGCATTTTCACGGGTTTGGCACCAATTTTATATCAAGAAATTGGAACTACTAAGAGTGGGAAAAGCAAGCTAACTAGGGAGAAGTAATGGCTTTGAGGAGAAGAACCTGATGGATTGTTGAATGTGGGGAAGTGAGGAAGGGGAAATAGGGTTGACCGTCGAGCTTAGGCGAAAGTGAAGGGGGGAATTTTGATTTCTTAGAGCGGGAATAGGGGATTTGGCGGAATTGAGGAATATTTTTTTGAGATGTTATGCTTTTATATTAAAAAATAAAAAAGAGGCAAAGAGGCCTCAAAAGCACTTAATAGTTACTACAATGTTCTAATATCCTTGAAAGTTAACTATATTCATCAACTTAAATATCTTGTACATTATTTATACCTTATGTGTTTCCACACATGTCTTATCGAGTATGTATTTTTGGTACTATATTATTGGTACTATCGCGATATATTATATATCATACATTGTTTCTAATTACTTTTTTCTGTAATACATTTACGTATTTTATTAGAGAGAAGATGTTTAAAATAATTCATATTAATTTACTGAATATACGTGCTAGTGTATTATACTAAATCATTTTTTTGTTCAAATGTTAAATTATTTTAGTTGATTATGAATCATATTGAAATTGATGAATTCATAATGTATATTGAATTAAATTGAAATTGTATAAGGTGTTATTTTGTACATATGTGTGTCCAATGACTTTCGTTTCGCCCTTCCTTCCTAGACCGTATGCAGTCAAGCAAGGAATCTGAAGTGAACTCTATCATCAAAGAGCATGCTTACAACTCAACTTCCCGAGCCCACGTGCTACACTCTAGTTCCTCGAACATTAGCGCCCGACATCATTCAACTTATATGGTGATTATATAAGAAGAATCTTTGATTTTTTTTTTTTTTTTTGAAAAAGAGTAATCGGGCTTCTTTGAAGTAATAAGACTATTCAAATTCCAATATTCGTGTAGAAAGAATCGTCATAAATGTAAAGAAGAGGCATCTTTTACCCAATAGCTCTCCGGCCGCCAAAAGTCTACCCTCTCTAGGATATTGAGTGGGTTGACCCGGGAAGAGATCCGGACGAACCTTCCAACAAGCAGAATAGAAGTTGACCACAAGGGAAGCTTGGCATAATGTAAGACCAAGGTGACTGTAACACCCCGCATCTTGGAACTAAGTTTAGGCTCATATCATTAGAGTTCTAGTAGAAACAAAGAAGGTTTGAACGTTTTGCGAAAATGGTTGATAGGCCTACTTCGGGCAGCGATAACTCCCTGATCAGTTTGGAATTTGGGAAAGTACCCTTAATGAAAGTTGTAGTATGTAGAAATACCTTTCTAACGATATAAGGACCAAGCCAACCAGAGATCGGAGTAAGGATATATGATCGTCTCAATATGGCTAATAGTAAGGCACTTGAAATCCTATAGAATCGGCTAAGTTTTCGATACGTCTGCCTTCCAATCAAATTTCGTAAAGATCCGTTGGGAATTTGGGAAAACTTCCTTGATGAAAGTTGTAGCCCTTTGAAAATTCTTTCAAACGGTATATTATGGGTCTTGAACAGAGCTGTGTACAAGAGGTTATGTTCATTTTACTGAACACTGTGCGGAGCCGACACCCGTCGCTTCTCGAAGCGTGTGAGGGCGCGTGCGATGTCCCCGCGCCACGGGCCGATCGTACAAAAACCCCCTTTCTGAATATCGATCTGCATGGGGGTCGCGCGATGCACGTGCGTCGCGTAACCAACGCATAAAAGGTCGGGTTCGGGTCAAAAGTCGGGTTTACGCGTTTTAAGCTATATTTAGGATTAGGGGTTTATTTCCCCAGCCCCCCCCCCCCCCCCCCCCCATTCACGAAAATTCTCTCTAAACTCATAGAGAACAAGTCCCAAACCTCAAGATCTTCCAAGGTAAGTTTTTATCATGATTCTAGGTTGAATTTAAGTCCCTAATCCCTTTCTAACTTGAGTAAACTCTTCTAATCCATAGAGTTAGGATTGGAACATTTTTGTTGGATGTGGAAACCCTAGAACCCGAATTCAAGAGGATTGGACTTCAAAAAGGTAATGTTTCTACTCTCTAATCATTTATAGTTGTGAATTGATGAGTTCTTGGGAGAATAGTAAATGGGTTTGATAAAGAGAATTATATGAACTATGCTAGAGTTTTGGATTGTTGACTTGGGATTGTTGTATTCATGTGGGTGATGAAGAGTGATGTTAATTACATCTAATTGAGATTGTAGAATCAGCTAGAGGTAATAGAGTGGGGATTGAGTAAAGAAAACACCATTAATGAAGGTTGTGGAGCTTCATGCCCACCAAGTGTTTGATAAAATGCTTAGATGAACAAAGCATGGATATTGTTGCTAATATAGAGTTCTTATGACCTGTATTGCTATAGATTAAGGTTGAAGGGATTGAAGGACATTGTGATACGCTCAAAAGCAAGAAGTCAAGGTATGTAGAACTTCCATCCACATGTGGGAATCTCTACATTCTTCCCCATGCTCCGTTTCTTGATATTCATGAACTTCAAATCCTAGGGCATTAAACCAACATATTGGTAGCCCGTATCTATGTATTTATGTACATGAATTTTGTATCTATATTCGTTGTTTTATTCCTAATCTTCCATTTCGGTTATTGGGAACCCTAGCTTAATCCATAAATCATGAATTCTTCCTCATGTGTTCTCATTATGTTCATATGAAACTTTATGATTTTATTTTGCAAGTTACAAACATGTTTTCAAGTCAATTATATATATGTAATTATGAGCTATTGTTATTACTCATGAATCAAGAACATGTTTGCAAGACTTTGACAACTTATCTCAAGGAATCATATTACAAAACATTTCATGAAACCATGTTTACAAGTTGTTTCGTGAAATTGTGATTTACAAGACAAGTATAAGTTAATTCACGAACTATATTATGTTCATGTTTTTGGGAGTTGCTTTAATTACCGAGGAGGGCTTCAGATAGCCTGAAATTACGTAGCCACCGTAGGATGAGGATCGCTCCACCCATGTCCCGGGCGATCTCTCATAATGACTGGATCCTTTCATATTTTATTAAATCTCATGTTCCCTGGCAAGGACTGAGTGTTCTGCTGGCGGGACGCAAGCACCAGACCATGGATCGGTTATAAGTTATTGCTCTCCCTACTTATGATATTTTTACCATGTTTTTATATATATATATATATATATATATATATATATATATATATATATATATATATATATATATATATATATATATATATATATATATATATATATATATATATATATATATATATATATATATATATATGTATTCATGTTCATGACCAGGTTTCAGTTCCTATCATTATTGTTTCATGTCCCAAGTTATTTCTTTCAGTTGCTTTACATACCAGTACATTCAATGTACTGACGTCCCCTTTCTATTGCCCGGGGGCCTGCATTTCACGATGCAGGTATTGATTGACAGGACAACAGATTTGCTCGTTAGGACATTGCTTGTATCAGCTTTTGGTGAGCCCCATCTCATTCGAGGTTGTGTCTTTACTCCTATTTATGTCAGTTATGCATCTAAGGTATGCTAGGGGCCTTGTCCCAGTAAGTATGTTTTCCAGTCAGACTCGTGATAGAGGTTTCATAGACTAGACAAGTCAGTTATGTTATGTCAGACATTCGGAGTCGTATAGCCATTTTGGCTCATTCATGTTATTTCTGCACTCATGTTTAAACAAGTATTTTTATTATGTATTATGACTTACTACGTTTTATAAAGGCTCATCATGCATTCACGTTATATTCTGCTCATGTTATGCCTCATGATGATTCAGCAAGCCATGTGGTTCGCTCGGTCACATGCAGTAAGGCACTGAGTGCCGTGTTTCGCCCAGGCCATGGTTTGGGGCGTGACAGTGACCCTCCATATTTTCGTGCCCGGCCCCTTCTTTACGGAAGATATCAAACTATACATGACGCATTCCCATAGTCAAAACATGCACCCTATGCTAAACATAATACATAACTTGACATAACATAGACTTTACCGATATGTTTACAAGCTATAACATGTCCTTTCCCCAGTACGAACCTTCATTTGCGCCTCCGGGGAAATATAATTCTCCTAAAGGTTTGCGGCGGGTGGAGCCTTGTCGATGATCTTTCGGACCTAGGGAAGGAAGGATATTATGAGAGAGCTAACTGAACCGTCAGCCATATAGCCAAACTTAGCCCGCCAAACAGAAGTCGCAAACACCTATGGGCATCACCTACGACTACTATTGTGCTAAACATTGAATAGACTTATCGCCCAAATAGCGTGTATATATAGAACTCGACATGAACAAGTCTCATTGTGTACACTTTATATATTTCTCAAATAGTTTAAGAAGAACCCTCAGAAACCCATCAAACAAGTTCCCAGTGGCTGGAGATAGATCTCCATCACGAGACTCGTCACATTAGAACACTGAAACGAATCAAACTGTCCTCTCTCTAAGGAAATGGCCTGTGGAATAACCTGCAAAATCAAGAAGACAATCAAGTATATCAGGCACCCTGAATCGACGAAGGAAGAAACGCACATTTTACCAGAACAAGGGCGCCTGGAGTTTATGGGAAACCCTATCCACTAGAACAACCAAGATCAACTCGTCCAGAAAATGAAAGTGGCACAATGCCCAAAAGCATTATCTCATCAATGTCGTGATTTATATAGGAGTATAATATCCGTCTGTAGTTTTCTCAATCCAACCAAGACTTGGTTTAGTTAATTGCTCGAAACCAATCCTTGTTTGACTTGAATTTGAACTTCACGCGTATGACCAACTTCTCCTTTCTCCAAGCTAATTCCATGTGTTCAATTATGGTAATGTTTCCATATCTTGAACTCATGTTCCTTGTAGAATTGGATTATATCTTAATCCCAACTCTCTATGATTTCTGTTTGTACGCATGAAATAGTTTTTTTTTCGTAGAGCAAACAGTCTCCAGCTCTTGTCCAAATGACCTGGTTCTCTCATCAATCCTGCATCTGTGTTGCCTGCTTCACCAGTTCCTTCCGGGCATCGGTTAATGACCTTGTTCTTGTACATCTTTTTTCATTTGTACAATGTTTGTCTATCATCAAAATTTCATAATATCAAGAATTAATATTGAGATCAAGGCAGCTCAACAATTACCAACAACTTTTTCACTGGATAAAATTCTTAGCAGAGCAGGTGTTGAAGCTTTCACCTTAATCTCCATTAGTTTCATTAGGATATTCATTAGCATTATGGACATTCGTAGCATTGACATCCTGATTAACAAAACTCAATTCAGGATGCAAGATGCAACACCCTTCTTCATTATAGCCTTGCAAACAACAATATTTGCAATACTTAGGCATATGATCGTATATAAGATGGATAGATCATCCACAGGAGATTAGAAATTATAGAAATATTCCTTTCAAAATTAGATGTGGTTTCCTTCGATCCTCTTCATTCTCTTTAACGTGAGTAGTTCTTCACGAACTTCATTTGGATGAGACTGGTGAAGAACAAGAATCACAGGGACAAAGGACCAAATTTGATATTCTCTTTTGGAGAGAATAAAAGAAATTGAAAATTAATCACAGATCAAAACCATCATTTTAGTTATACATTGAACAGCCGTTTTAAAATGTAGATTTCTGTCCCCCACAATTTTGATAAACTGTCATATTAAAACCCTCTTAATTTTCACAAATTTTAGTAGCGTGAGATCAAAGGGTTCTGATGGTGGACAGAAGGAGCAATTGGTCAATTTAGAGATAACAATGTTTAACAGGTTAAGGATATCGAGGTCTTTGTTCTATTTATATTTTTTTCATTTCCCCCGTTCTTATTTTTCTGTGAACTTAAGCAAATGAGTTACAATTAAATAAAATTACCACTAAATTTCAATATAAAACAAATAAAAAAATTCAAAATATATAACAACAAATAAATAGATCTAAGAAATTAACATAATATTACATATGTCCTGTTTTATTAGGTACACTTTCCTTCGTTATTTGTCCTAAAAAATAACATCTTTCTATATTTAAAAATAATTTAACTTTAAAATTTTTATGTTATCCTTAATGAGATAATTTACATGCCTTACAGATAACTATGACTCATTTTAAATCACAATTTTTTTTTTTTCTCAAAATTACTCCTCAGGCCAACCACTGCAAGTCACTGGGCAATTAAAGTAAATAATACAGTGAAATAGTAAGTTGCAGTAAGAAATCCAATATTTTTTATTAAACTCTTATTATCAATATTTAGACATTTTTTCGTTATAATAACAATAACAACAGCAATAACACTAAAATAATACAATAATAATAATAATAATAATAATAATAATAATAATAATAGAAGTTGCTAGAGATTAGTAGGGATTCGACTATTTAAAGAATTAAAATAAAATTCCCTAGCTACCTATCGATTTGGCTAGGCAACTTCCCTGGGTAAAACGTAGCTAGGGATTAGCTATGATTGTATCCCTAGTTAAACCATAATTTTTAGAGGAAAAAAATTTAGCGGCAAATTTCATTTCCCGCAAAAAGTTAGCTAGAGATTTTGCTAGGAAAAGTTCCAAGCTATGTATTAGCTAGGGATCGGGCCAGCTAATTTCTAGCTAACAATAATTTTCAGACAAAAAAATTTCCTAGGAAACAAGGCATTTCTAGCTAAATCCGATGCAAATGATGTAAATTAGCTAGGAATCTGAGTTCTCTAGCTAAAATCCGTAGGTAATAGCCTGTTGTCTTGTAGTATATAGGAACTGTTACATGGAGTAATAAACAACATAATGAAAGGATAATATAACTAAAAAACACAACAACTGGGATAGGAACCCAGAATTATTTAGCTAGTAAGTGTTCTGTTATCAATTTACCTCAACCTGATTCGATTAATAATTTGTGTATATATATTACGTTGTTTCCTTGAGTAAGGAGTAATAATTTAGAAGACAATGTATGGTTATTCGGTTGGCTAGCAAAACCAAAAATACATCTGTTAAAGTAAAAGAAACAGGACCTAATTAATAAACCACAGTACTAAATTCTAGCTGCTTTCCAGTATCATCCAATTTGAAAACAAGTCATTTTCACAACGACGGGTACAGTTTGATTCCTTACCTGTAATTAACTTAAGGTAAAAGGGTCAAATATACCCCTCTACATTGTTTTATTAGATAAATATACCTTTCGTTAGTGAAAGTTAATAAAAAATACCCCTAGCGTTTTTAAACTTCATACTTATGCCCCTATTTGGATGGAAATCTCCAAATCCTCTCAAATTACTCAATTTTAAAAAAAAATCCACTTTTTTTTGGTGCGGTTTTGGGATTTTATCATTTGGGTGTATTCTTGCTTGCTTTTTTTTCTCCATAGAAGAAGATGATGCTAGAGCTTGATGATGATAGTAGGCGGGGCGGGTCAATAAAAAAAGTGGGTAATTTTTTTAAAATTGGGTAATTTAAGAGGATTTGGGGATTTACATCCAAATAGGGGCATAAGTGTGAAGTTTAAAGACATCAGGGGTATTTTTATTAACTTTCACTAACGAAGAATATATTTAATTAATAAAATAAAGTAAAGGGTATATTTGACCCTTTTCCCTTAACTTAATTCTGGACCAATAATTAGTGTCCTATTTTCATTAATTTATACAACCTTGCCTGCCACATACATCAACTTTGTCGTACGGTTCCACTAATTTATATTCCCTCCGTTTCAATTTATGTGAACCCATTTGATTGGGCAAGACATTTAAGAAATAATGAAGACTTTTGAAACTTGTGGTTCAAAATAAGTCTTGAATATTTGTGTGGCTGCAAATCATTTCATAAAGTGAATTTGTTTCCAAATTAAAAAAAGGGTCATTCATTTTGACACGAATTAAAAAGGAAATAGGTTCACATAAATTAAAACAGAGGGAGAATTATTTACCTGCTGAACTAAATCAAGACTCACATCCTCGTATGTAGTGTCCCGGAGTTTGTGGAGTGGAAAATGACAAATTCGCACTTAATTTGACAATGTTAAAATTATGATGTTTGCAAAAGACTGGATTAACACTATCTATTGCAAAGACCTATACTAATTAGTAGGTCACCGTCCAACAATCTAGGGTTTCAACTTTCAACTCGTGTTTTTTTGGATTCAACTTTCAACTAGTGAATATGATTAAACATTACCAAGTAGGAAGGGAGAGGGGAGGGGACCATTTGATTTTGATTCATAATTGATTAAAGCAAAGTGCTTTTAATAAAGGCTAATAATGTATACTCTTATAACAAAATATAATCTTTTATCACCTATACAAATTTGCTTGTCATTCTATCTTTGCATTAGTACTGGATATTTTTAAGAATAAGAACGGGAGCCTAAAGCCATCTTAATGGGAGGCCTTATTTATTCTGCTCAATATTTTTTTAAAGAAAATTAACCTATAAATCTATTGTAGGTAAAAGTGAGGTCTCATTCTCCCTTAACTAAAGGTTTTGGATTCGAGCTTCAAAGCTAGGGAGTGCTTCCCTCTTTAACCGGCCTTCCGTGTCTCAAAATCGAATTAATCGGGAAATTCAATACAGATACCGAACACCGAATGAAAAAAAATGAGGCCCCCAAAATTTTGGGGCCTAAAGCCCCGGCTTTAGTGGCTTGGCCCTCTGGCCGGCCCTGTTATATATCGTAGAATATTTAGCGATACCATGTTATAAATTTTTAATTACAAGTTAGCGTAAAACATACAAACTTGTGCTTATAATAAAGAGTCAAATAATACGCAGAGTGAAAAGCAAACGTGTCTGTATTTGAGGGAAACGAGTCTTTAGGTTTCCCAAAATGGTTGATAACATCAACAATAAATTAGGGTCAATTAAATCAAGCGAAGGAGGAGGGATTAAGGAGCAAGATAGGTTATTGCCAATAGCTAATGTGGGGAGACTTATGAAGCAAATACTTCCTCAAAACGCCAAGATTTCAAAAGAGGGAAAAGAAACAGTGCAAGAATGTGTATCTGAGTTCATTAGCTTTGTTACTGGAGAAGCATCGGATAAATGTCACAAGGAGAAGCGCAAGACATTGAATGGAGATGATATTTGTTGGGCTATGGGCAGTTTAGGATTTGATGATTATGTTGTACCTTTGAAGAGGTATTTGCACAGGTATAGAGAATTAGAAGGAGAAAAAGCTAACCAAAATAAGGCTGCTGCTGGCAACAACATTGAAGAAAGACAGAATAATGAACGTCGTAATTGCCAGGGAAGTTTTTATGATCCTTAAGATTTGTCAAATGACAATAACTTTCTAGCTTGGATTTTCTCCACTCCTTATTTTTATTCTTAGAGAAAGTTTTTACTCTAGTATGTGAAATATTCTGTGTTAGTGATTATTGTATCATCCAATTTTTATGGTTGTGGAATATTGTTTTGAACAGGTAATAACCTTCTGATTCATGTACGTTGGTTTCACACTTGGCTAGTTGGTCATGGTTCTTGATTGAGCTAGAATACACTTTTTTTTTTTTTTTTTTTTAACATACAGCCCCTCATTGGGTACTTGAATTGATCACCAAAATATTACAAAAGGAGGATATGACCATAGCTCCAAATACAAGTACACCCTTTAACGGTTTAACCTTCGTTTTCAGACAATTATATGAAGTAATTACTTCAAGCTCAGCCCAAGACTCATGGAGGCAAGCAAAATTTCCTTCAGTTGCCATGTCATCTTCATTTGGTACATCTATCTCAATTTAATTACATTCAACTTTAAGTAACGCTACATGATTCAAGTAGGATATTTTAATTTTTAGTATTGGATTTTGCTTTATGTTTTATTGGCGACTAACAATAGTGATATGATAAAAATCTAATTTAGATGTGATTCTGTGAAATATCATCCTGTACGAAATGTTAATGTTGAGCAAATTGGTCGAAAATTATGATTTAAAATCTTTTTGCCATAGAGGGAACGAGTGAATCTCTCAAATCAGGGGCTTCTGACTTTTTTTTTTTAAAAAAAAAAAAAAAAAATTTAATTCACCCATCTCCATGAGTGGATGTCTTTTCATTATATGAAACATAAGTACCTATTTAGATTGGAACAGGCTCCAATCTTTGGAACAAATAGGCTTTCTAATAAGCTCACAAAAATTGATGGATAACCCATCCTATCAGCTATAGCTACACAAGGAACATCAAAATTATAAGTTCTATACAAGCTTCTATTCACAAGAAGGAATTCCTTAAAGTTTTAATCCTGAAGGAAGAAAGGTACATTCTATCCATATTAAGCTCTCCTCTTACTTCTTTAGGAAGATGTTGTTTTTGCAAAATCCAAGTAACTTCGTTGTAGTTCAATCCCCAGTTGGCTAGTTTGTCTGCGACCCTATTGCCTTTCCTAAAGCAATGTTGTATCTTCCATTCATCATACTGGTCCAACATTCTTCTTATTTTCTTGATTGTATCCCAAACATTCCATGGAGAATCTGAGGTGTTGAGCAGCCAATCTACTAATAGTTTAGAGTCTACCTAAATTTCAATACTTCTGAAGCCTTTTTCTAAACACCATTCAATGCCAATCTCTAATGCCATAGACTCAGCCACATTGTTGGTATTATTTCCAAAGAATTTTCCATAAGCAGCTATCATGTTCCCTTGATGATCTCTAATTATTCCTCCTCCACCACTAGGTCCAGGATTCTCTTTTGCACATCCATCAGCATTTAGTTTAACAAAACCAATAGGAGGTTTTTCTCCTTTAACAGGGACATGAATAGTGTGATTCACTGCTTGGTACATCAACTCATAAATATCTTCTCCTTTCATGAAAGGGTCTATAACCTTGAACTGTTTATGAGAAATCATGACAGCAAGTTAGATTGATATTGTGTTTGATGTTGGCCTGAGTCATTCTTGTATTCTCATATCTGGATTTGCACCTTGATTTCCATAGCTGCCATATTATGATCCCTGGCATGACTTGTAGTAATAGCTTCTGTAGAGGGTTGTTTCCTTTTGTCATCCACCAGGAAGTGACTTGATGTCTCAGACAGTTTTGAACCTGCACCACACCAAACATATTTTTATAAAAAATTCATATATTTTTTGCAATCATACCTTTGTAGAAGAGGTGCTCTTCATCTTCTTGTTCATATTTGCTGCAACATGAACATCTGGATGGAAGGTGAACTTTGAACTTGAGGGGCTTCTGACTCTTTCATTTCTTCTTAAGTTTTCGATTCGCGGGTCTAATTGATTGGATGCCTGACATCAATAATTTTTTCGGGGAACTAATTCGATGATGATAAGTATAAAAGCCTGATTAGTTCCAAAATTCTTACTGCTTATTTATTTTTATTGCCTAATCTTTTTCATGGCCAAGCACTTATATTTTTTTTTTTTGGAAAAATAATATATAACAATGAAATGTAAAACCATGATATCATGTGGAATAGTGTGGTTATCTCATTGAAAAGTTTAAATCATACTAATTAATTGTGTCCTAATATTAATTGCTCCACAAAACTCTATTTTCTGAAATACTTTTAGTTCTTTCACCTTAAAATCAAGTATGGAGCCCCTCTGGTGATTGTTAACTCTCTCCTGAAGCTCCTAGATCTTGTGTGATTTACACTTGATGTCTTTTCAGAGGATGTTCATTTAATATTTGTCCCTGTTAACAAAACTGTATTAATTTTACATTTTCGCCACAATTCCTTCGCCTTCGTCTTACTTTATGTTCTTCATACGTGCTTTAGAAAATTGAATACCTACTACTTATTTGTGGGTATTTTTTAATTGTTTTGGCTGAAGAAATATGAAAAATATTATTGTTAAATTTTATTGAGCTTGATTATTGAAAAAAGCAAAATAGGTCTATTAATTTTTGAAGGTTTGAGTAAATTGTTGGGATTGATATTAGAAGGATGCATGGATATCAAACTTGAAATTATTTACAGTTGATTCAAATCAACTTCTGAAGAAAAACCGTGTTGATGAATTTTTACACAAGAAGTTACAGTTATGGTTAGGATTTTGACCACAAATCTTGACGGATTGCCAGAATTTCAGATTTTCAGTCACAAGTGCTGAAAAGCCCATGGCGATTCGTTTGGATTTGGTAAAAAATTCTAACGGTCACCATAATTTATTGTTACAAGTTTTGCCAAATATTAAATAAAAAATTTTGCTAAAAGGTTATTGTGGCACATTTTTGTTTTACGTGGTCAAAATCTAAAGGTGGTATTGAAAGACCCTTTTTGTGCAAATCACCCAACTTGGGAGCCAAATCCATCACTTAAGCCTCGATTTAGGTTTGGATCTGTTTACAATTTCTTGAATTAGGGACATAAGGGGAAAAAAAAAAAAAAAGGACAACCCTATATAGAAAGCATTTCTTATTTATACAGATCTAGAAAAGGGCCGAACCTCAAGGTAAGTAAACAAAGAGTACAAGGCAGGGAGGATTATGGCGAAAACATAAGCCCTTTTTCTCATTATTTAGCTAGAGAAAGGATTCATGAAAAAGCAAATAGCGGACATAGTATTGAAAGGAGAAAATTAATCCCCTGAGGTACTGCCCATTGTGTTAGAAGGAACAAAATAAAAGCATAAATCAGGTTAATAAGCAACTTCATAAAAAATAGTACTAGTATTTGATTTTGAATCTAAAAATAAATCTGATATGATAGTGCAAAACCGTAAATTTATATAAGTTATATATTCAACAGTCTCTCTTTCCTGCAATCAAGGATGGTTGGTGATTGCATTCTTGGACTCTATTCATAATAGGAGACAAGGAGTTAGAACGATGGCTAATATATATATGCAGATACCTTATTACATCTGGAAGGGGACCAAAAAGATACAAAGGTATAACTAATAATGGGTGATTTCAACAGTTAATTAAGCTACTTGGAAGCTCCTATAATAATATAAATTCGGGTTAGTCATGTGACCTGCAACAAAGCAAAATCCATTTCCATATCCTCGTATGTAGTGTCCCTGGGTTTGTGGAATGGACAATATTATCGACAATTTTGCATTTCATTCATTGACAACGTTAAATTAAATGATTTTTGCCAAAGACTGGATTAACATTATCTCCTACTAGTTACAAGGACCTGCTAGGTAGTAGCTAGGTCATTCAACAACAGGAGTCATACATATGTTCAAACGGATCTTTTAGGTGTTGTCTAGTAAAATTTATGTTACAGGCACAGGTGCATTATATAAAGTAAGTCCACAAATTTCAACATTTCAAGCATAGTTTAAGACATATGGTTACTAAAGCTTGTACGAAGATTAAACATTAACAAGAAGGAAGGGAGAGGGGAGGGGACCATTTGATCCATAATTCACTAAAGCAAGTGCTTTTAAATAAAGGCTACGAATATAATGTTGCTAAATTTCTTTCAAAAGAACCCTCTTTTAGCATCCTTTTTTAATTATATAAGTCCTCCCTATAACAAAATGTGATCTAACTTGGTACCGCCTATACAAATTTGCCTGCTATTCTGTCTTCGCATTAATACTGGATACTTTTATATATCGTAAAATCTTTGATGTCACGCTATATTATAAACTTTTAACCAAGTTAGCGTGATACAAACAAACTTGTGCTTACAATAAAGAGGCAAATAATACGTAGAATGAAAGGCAAATGTGTCTGTGTTTGAGACAATCGAGTTTTTAGGTTTCCCAAAATGGTTGATAACATCAACATAGTAGATAGAGAGGGCATTAATTCAAGCGAAGAAGGAGGGATTAAGGAGCAAGAATGGTTGTTGCTGATAGCTAATGTGGGGCGAATTATGAAGTAAATTCTGCCTCAAAACGCCAAGATTTCAAAAGAAGCCAAAGAAACAATGCAAGAATGTGTATCTGAGTTCATTAGCATTGTTACGGGCGAGGCATCGGACTTATGTCACAAGGAGAAACGCAAGACATTGAATGGAGATGATATTTGTTGGGCTATACGAAGTTTAGGATTTGATGATTATGTTGAGCCTTTGAACAGGTATTTGCATAGGTTTAGAGAAGTAGAAGGAGAAAAAGCTAATCAAAATAAGGCTGCTGCTGGCAACAACATTGAAGAAAGGAGGGAAATGAACCACAAAGGAATTCCATAGTTTTTCTCTAGGAAGATTTTATGGTCCTTAAGATATGTCAAAAAATACACAATAACTTTCTAGCTTGGCACTTAATTGATACCGTAAGATTCCTTTTTCAAATTATTTTTACTCTTGTTTTAATTTTAAGAAACTAATAGTGCTTTTCTTACCAGTAAAGTGTTTGAAACTTAAAATCTGTATTGGTGATCATTGTATCTTCTAAACAATTTCTTAGGGTTGGGCAATATGGTTTTGAACAATTAAACTTCTTATTTTGTATGCTGGTTTCACATTTGGCCAGATTGTCAAGGTTCTTAATTTAGGGCTATGTCCTGCACAAAATGAAATAATGAGGATGAAGCTAATAACTTACTTCAAGCTCTGCCCAAGTCTTGGAGGTAAGAACAACTCTCTTCATTTAAACTTGATGAATTCATGCAGCTATATGGGTTTTACTGGATATTATTAGATGGACTTTGTTTTGGGGTTAATTAACTACACAAAAGGTCACTCCACAGTAAACCCATCAAATTTATTTTCTAGCCATAAAATCACTCAACTTTCACTTAATTTCCAAAAGTATCATTTTTGCCAAAATCCAGTGAAGCTGGATAGTTTTTACCCAGATTCGGAACTCGACCTTTTGTAGAAGAGATAATCTATCGTACTTGAAGTGACAAACGTTAAGACATAGACGATACAAAGTAAAACAACATGCCGTATTTAAGACATAAACAGTAGTCAAAATACAATATTTTGGTTCTCTACGGTAAAATAATACTCCTACAAAACAAAACACTATACTAATTCTCTCTCTACATTGTCACATTCTCTCAAATTATACTAAAATTTAAACACAAGAAAAAAAAAACAAGAAATTTTCCTTGTCCAAGACCTTTGGACGGATGGAGATTGAGGGTAGCACATACGTTGGATGCTTCGCTGTATCCCCTTAATTCAACTAAAAGTTTGAACTAGTACAATTAGTACTAATTAACTTCTTAATTTCAAAGTCACAGCATGCTAAAGCTTATATGTCATTCCAACTTTCAACATACGTTTGTGAGGTATGTCAAAAACTTTGCTACTTTGCCTCAAATTCCTCTTCAAGAAATTGAAAGCATAATCAATCACAACTCTCTTTGCAATATTAGACCCTTTGCTTGCAATCACATCTTGTTCCCCTACAAAATGAACAACCCAACACTATAAGCTCTATTCACCACTTCTATGTCTCTCTGCTTAGCATCCTCTTGTATGTCACAATCATGTTCCAATTCCATGTTGCTCTGTTCTGTTGATACTTTGTTACTCTTTGCTGCATTAATCGAAAAAATACAATCGCCGTATAAAAGTTTTCAGTCTTTCCACCAATAATCTCTCGAAGGGCTCTTCCTCGTTGCTCATATCATTGTATCTGTATCTCACCACACATCGAAACACGTAGAGATCACAAGGCTTCACCTTCCGGAAAAGGAACCTTTCTTCTACGGGCACTTTGCTTATAGGAAGTGATTTAACCGAAACAAACACGAGGACAGAGTGTAATGCGGGCACACTCTCCACGTAATGCTTGAAGATTGGTGGAATTCCGTGAACAAGTTCAGAGTAGAAAATTGCAAGTCCAGGTAATCGATGGTAATTTGTTTTGTCCACCGTTTCTTTAACTTTTAAGGGAGAGATCTTGTGTTCTAGCTCGAAGTGGTACTTCTTTGTACACATAGTTCCATACGTACATGATAAACATTAGGAACATTGCTCTTAGAATATATGTAAATATCTTTCATTATCTCTGTAAATATGTCAGGAGTATATTTAGTTACCTTTATTGTTAGGTGTATATTTAGTGTTATATCCCGTATTTTTTTTACGTCGGATTATTTGTAAGCTGAGGTGGGGCCCACACATCCAGATTTTTTTTTGGACATCTGAAAAGTCATATGAATCACATATGTGAAGTTAAACACAACTCAAGAAGGACCCTTGGGCCAAATCAAAGTGGAAGTCCTCCAAACGAATATTTTTAAGAAAACGTTTTCGGGTGATCTGAATTTTAGGGGCAAAAACGGTATTATAAGTTTGGAATTTGGAAAATACCAAGAAATAGAAGTTGTAGATAATTGAATTATCTTTCCAACCATAGGTCGTGGGTTCTCAGGTGACGTCGGTACAAGGAGATATGAACGTTTTAAGGTCGAAAGGTCAGTGGGCTAGGCCCAACTCGGGATCAACCGAGTTGGCCCAAAAAAATAAAAAACGAATTTAGGCCCAAAAGTGAGGGTGGCCGGCCATACCTGGCCCAACCCATGTCACTTAATTAATTTTTCATGTGATAAATAAGACTAGAAGGGATCATTAGTCTTAGAAACTTCAAGAAAATTTGAGAAAGAGAAAAACAACAAAAAGAAGAACAAAAGCTTAAAGGCCATACGGCCATAGCTTGCAAATTTTTGCCCTTTGAAATCTTTCTCCAAAAATTATTTTCTTGTGGTATTTCTACTAATTCAAGGGTCCTTTATAACTTGGTGTAATTATTTTGGAAGAAAGAACACTTGTTTCTTCAAGTTGACAACTTGGTCAAGTGAAGAAGATTGTAGAAAAAGGTAAGAATTAATCCATTTTTATTATGTTATGAAGGTTGGTTTATGTTGTAGTATGTAGAAATGAGTAGAATTTATGGAAATATGGAAGTTTACAAAGTGGGTGTGCATATATGTAAGTGGACATATATGTATATTGTTGTATAAATAGTATGAGTTGAATTTTATGTTGTATTCTAGTTGTGGTTATGGTGAAATTTATATTGGAAATGGAAGAAAATGGTTCAAGTTGGCATGGAAAATTATTGGAAATAGTTATAGGAAATTATATGATGTTAATGAAGTTTTTATGTAATTATAGAAGTGGAGTTTTAAATGTGAATTATTATGTTAGTTGGTGAATTTGGAAGGATAATAGTCCATATTGGCATGAAAGATTGGTTGTTAAGTGGTTATGAGAAGTTTTGTGAATATTTGGTAGAAATGATATGAAATGCTTCCGAATTATATTGTAATGATCTTGATTAGTAATGAATGTAAAAACATTGAGATTGGTTTTGGAAATGTGAAGTTGGAATGAAAGCTATTGCATTATGTTGGAAAGAAGACTAGTTGTGTTATATTGTGTTTTGTAGTCATGGTTGTTGTCATTGTGTTGATAGTTTGGCCGGGTTGAATTCTCGGATTGTTATTGATAAAAAATTGGCTAAGTTGAATTTTGGGGATGGTGTATTTATAGGGGAGATGCTGCCCAAATTTTTGTAGACAAGTATTGGTTAAGATTGAAATCTTAAAGCCTTACAATTAACATTTGGTAATTGTGACCAAATTGTAGATTTTGGCGAACTTGAAACTTGATTTTGGAGACGTGTATGAAGCGGAAAAGGTATGTAAGGCTTCACCCTTCCTTCTATGGCATGTCTTAAACGTAATAAGTTGGGTACGAGCCTCGGGGACAACTCTATTTCCCGGAATCCGCACTTAAAGTTTCCCCTTTTTCATTCAGTAGAATTGAATTAGAAATTGTGTAAAATATTGGAGAAACTTCCTAAACATCTAGAACTGGCATAAATATGACCCGACTACCTTAAAACCCTCACAAGTGACGTCATGAAATATAATGTACGTAAATTTGGTACGCCGCCTCATTTGACCCGAGGTGGGCCCATTGTTCCCGGATTTTCCCTATTGCTCCGTTTGACTTATTTTGGGAGTAGAATCCAAAGGAAACTTTTGATCCTCGTTCCGATTATCAAACGATAAGTACTGTACTATTCTAATGGAAATATGTATATGTATATAAGATATGTAAAAGTATATAAGACATGTATATGTATATAAGATATATATATGTTTATAAAATATGTACATGATACACGTATATGTATATGATAAAAGATCCAGAGCGCTATAGTCGCTGATATACGTACATGATACCAGTATATGTATATGATAAAAGATTCAGAGCGCTATAGACGCTGATATATGTACATGATGTATGCATATGTATACGGGGAAGATGGGAATAAGGGCAGAGCGTTATACACGCATATCCACCTGATCAGTTGGCATTACATGACATGATATCGTCCCGGACGCGGGATGTGTATTTATGGCTAAATGGATCGGCTGCCGACGCCTCAGCAATATGACATGTTCTATTTTTATATATATATGAACAAGAAAAGATTTTCAACGGAAAGCTAAGCTATGATATGATACGCTATGATACGCTATGCCATGATATGATACGCTACGACAAGCTATGCTATGATATGATAAGCTATGCTATGATATGACAAGTTACGCTATGGCATGATACACTATGACACACTATACTATGACATTGACATGATATAACACGACACGACATGCTGTAGTAAGACATGACATTACACGATATAATATGCCATGATAAGACACGATAGGATACGACCTGATATGCCACGATAGGATACGACCCGATATGCCACGATAGGATACGATAGGGCACGATAGGACACGATACGACAAGATACGACATAATATAAGTTCTATTTTCTACGTTCATGGAGGGGAAACGTTTTTAAAAGGGAAAGACAAGTCATGCATGTTAGCCGCCCAAAAAGGGGCCTTCCTATGTACAGGTTACTTTCTTGCCTCGTTATATGTCCTGTGACTCCATGATATTATTAATCGCACTCTATGTTATTGCTTGCATTGTCTTCCATGCCTTACATACTCGGTACACTATTCGTACTGACGTCCCTTCTTGTGGACGCTGCGTTTCATGCCGCGCAGGTCAGCAGACAGGTGGACGTGATCCTTAGAAGCTCTACCAGCCGCACTTGACAGCGCTCCAGTTGTTCCGGAGCCTCACTCCAGCGGTACTATTTTATGCATATACATTCGGGCTTAGTAGCACCCCGGCCCTTTCTATGTATAAGTGTACTATGTCTAGAGGCTCGTAGACAGATACGTACAGTCAGTCAGGTACAGATATATGTATAGTGTTTTGGCATGTTAATATTGTTGTACAAGGTAATAACGGAGTTTATTAGTTTATGTTCAAGGAAAAAAAATGGCTCGGTTTACACGGCTTGCTAAGAGGTACAGGTAATACGATAGATAAGGGGTGCTCAGTACAAGTATCGGGTACTCGTCACGGCCCCTAGTCGGGTCGTGACATTTAGTTACCTTTATTATAGCCTAGGATCATGCTAAGCAATCTTTGTATATTATTGACCTGTTGTCAAGGAACAAGGCACGCAGAATTACCTTCTTTCATAGTATCAGACTAGGGCACGATTTTGCTCCTCTCTCTTCCGCCAAGCCCTCCGTCATCTTCACCTTCTTTCTCATCTTATCATCCACCATGACTGACTCCTCCTCCTCTGATTCCACCAAGTCCTTTTTCCACCCAGCTTTGGCTGTCTCAAACATCAAAAATCACATCTCCATTACTCTCGAGATGGAAAATGTCCAATATGTGACGTGGGCGGAACTCTTCAAATTTCACGCAAAATCCCACAGAGTCCTTCACTATATCATTCCACCGGAATCAGGGAAAGAGAAGGTACCCAAAACCGATGCTGAAAAAGAGCTATGGTCAACTCTTGATGCCACAGTTCATCAATGGATTTATGCTACAATCTCTACTGACCTGTTGCATACTATCCTTGAACCCGACTCCATGGCCATGGATGCTTGGAATAAGCTGCGTGACATATTCCAAAACAATAAAAATTCTCGAGCCGTCACTCCTGAGCATGAATTTTCTCACGCCAATATGGAGGACTTCTCTAATGCTTCCGCGTATTGTCAACGACTCAAGATTCTATCCTATCAACTTATGAACGTAGGTGCTCCAGTCTCAAACAACCGCCTCGTCCTTCAAATGGTAGCCGACCTCAGTGAAGCCTCTAAGGCGGTGGGTACAATCATCCGTCAAAGCAATTCCCTTCCTTTCTTTTATCAAGCCCGTTCAATGCTCATTCTTGAAGAAACAGGCTTTACCAAACAGCTTGCTACAAGATCCACTACCGCCATGCTTGCTCAGGATTACGATGATAATCCATCTTCTGGAAATAACCACCCAAACCGTTAGAATAACAGTGGTAAAAAGCATCAAAACCGCAGCAACAATAGTGGAAAGAACCGCGGCAGAGGCTGTGGCAACCGAAACAGCGGTGGTTTCAGTGGTAAATGCGGCAGCTGGCAGCAGCACCACGACCAACAGCAACAATGGTAGCCTTGGATGGAGAATGGACAGCAATGGCAGTGGCCCTTCATGCCGTGGCCTGTGCCTCCTTGTCCATACCCGACCGCTCCAAGGCCTAAGACTACCACTCAATAGAGGCAGGCTGGCATACTTGGACCAAGTCCACCACAAGCTTACTCTACAGACGTTCAGCCCACTCCAACCGACATCGAGGCAGCGATGCACACACTTGGGCTCACTCCTTCGGATGCAAATTGGTATATGGATACCGCAACTACTTCTTATATGACATCCACGCAAGGTAATCTCTCGTCTTATTTTAATTTGAGCAATAATCGTGCTATAATTGTCGGAAATGGTCATTCAATTCCAATTCATGGTTATGGTCATACAAACTTGGCTCCCCCAACCCACCTTTAGCTTTAAAAAATGTCCTCCATGCTCCCCAACTTATCAAGAACCAAACTCAGTTAGAAAATTCACTATTTATAACTCAGTTTCCGTTGAATTTGATCCTTTTGATTTTTCTGTGAACGATTACCGGATGGGGATGCGTCTAGTGAGATGTGATAGTCGGGCAAGCTTTATCCCATCACCATCTTCTTTTGCAGCTTTAACTTCATCGTTGTGGCATGATCGCTTGGGTTATCTGGTATTACACCCCGTATCTTAGAACTAAGGTTAGACTCATGTCATTAGAGCTTTAGTGGAAAAACTGAAGGTTTGAACGTTTTGCGAAAATGGTTGATAGGCCTACTTCGGGCAGCCATAACTCCTTGATTAGTTGGGAATTTGGGAAAGTACCCTTAATAAAAGTTGTAGTACGTAGAAATACCTTTCTAATGATATAAGGACCAGGCCAATCAGAGATAGGAGCAATGAGATATGATCGTCTCAATATGGCTAATTGTAAGGCACTTAAAATTCTATATAATCGGCTAAGTTTTCGATACGTCTTCCTTCCAGTCAAATTTCGTGAAAATAAGTTGGGAATTTGAGAAAACTTAAAACATAAAAGTTGTAGACCTTTGAAATAGCTTTCCAACGGTATATTATGGAGCCCAAACAGAGCTGTGTACAAGAATTTATGTCCATTTTACCGAACATTGTGCAGAACCGACACAGGTCCGTTGAGAGGGCGCGTGCGCTGGCTCCGCGTCGCGCGCCGATCGCACAAAAACCCCCTCTCTGAATATTGACCTGCAGACGGTTGCGTCGCGGGCCCATCGCATAATAGGTCCGGGTTCGAGTCAAAATCGAGATTTCGCATTTTAAGTTATATTTAAGCTTGGGGTTTATTTCCCTAACACCCCTAGTTACGAAAAATCACCCTAAAGTCAGAGGGAACAAGTTCCAAGCCTCAAGAACCCTCCAAGGTAAATTTTATCATGATTCTAGATTGAATTCAAGTCCCTAATCTCTTTCTAACTTGAGTTAACCATTCTAATAGATAGAGTTGTGAGTGGAACATTATTGTTGGGCGTGGAAACCCTAGAACTCGAATTCAAGAGGATTGAACGTCAAAAAGGTAATGGTTCTACACTCTAATCATTCATAATAGTGAATTGATGAGTTCTTGGGAGAATAGTAAATGGGTTTAGTAAAGAGAATTACATGAACTATAGTAGGGTTTTAGATTGTTGACTTGAGATTGTTATAATCATATGGGTGATGGAGAATGATGTTAATTACACCCAATTGAGATTGTAGAATCACCTAGAAGTAACAGAATGAGAATTAGGTGAAGAAATCACCATTAATGGAGATTGTGGAGCTTTATGCCCACGAAGTATTTGATAAAATGCTTAGATGACTAAAAGCATGGATATTATTGCTAATATAGAATCTCTTTGACTTGTATTGATATAGATCAAAGTTGAAAGGGTTGGCGAACATTATATTATGCTCAAAGGCTGGAATTAAGGTATGTGAGGCTAACTATCTACGTTAGGGAATGTTCATGATTCTCTCTACGCCTCATTCTGCAGACTGAGACTCATGTGGTAACAATACATAAGTCTATAAAGATTACGTGTTGAGTTCATGATATTCAATTTGACTCAGAATACAGTTTAGCCCTAGTTTTATGATATGTTGTAGATCTGTTATCTTCTAGGGTTGCAGTTACAGAATTCGTTCATGGTTATCAATTTGAATATCATGAACTCAACACGTAATCTTTATAGACTTATGTATTGTTACCACATGAGTCTCAGTCTAGAAATTCAGTATGCTCAGAAACAGTCAGTGTTTTCAATTCAGTCCAGCATGTCTATTTCAGTTCAGCATTGTTCATTGTTGTTATGGTCTCAGTCCTTATTAATTAACCATAATTAAACATATGTGATTTTGCCCAAGGGCACAGCACAGTCTTGTGTATACGTATACATGGCCGAGGCCATTGACTGACACACAACTAGGTTGAGGCCATAGCGTGCATTTATTATTGGGCCGAGGCCCCACATATACAAACACAGATAATACAGATGATCCAGATACAGAGCAGGGAGTATTCATATCTCTACTTCCTTGCTATTACAGTTACAGTTATCAGTTTCAGTTTCAGTATTTTATTACTTCAGTTGCTTTACATACCAGTATAATTCAAATGTGCTGATGTCCCTTTTTATTGCTTGGGGGCCTGCATCTCGCGATGTAGGCAACAATATACAGGTTGACGACTCAGCTATTTAGGAGTGCACGTATCAGCTACTGGTGAGCCCCAAATTCCTTCGGGGCATTGTTAGCTATCCAGTTATTTCAGTTCATAGACACCTCTATTATTTAGTATTCTTAGAGGCTTCATAGACACAGTTCAGACAGTAAGATATTTGTTATGTTAGTCTTGTTGACAGTTATACTCAGTTGTTCAGTTGTTTTGGTTTAGCCATGTTGGCTACTTTCAGATATTTTCAGATTGTCTAAGTATTTTCGCATTATGATATTTCAGTCAGACTTTTAGTTAATCCGCATGTGTTAGTTTTATTTTATAAGTCAGTTGTGTTTTGGTATCACATGTTGATTCAGCCATCCAGTTGGTTCGCTCGGTCACATGCAGTCAGGCACCGAGTGTCGTGTTATGTCCAGGCCCAGGTTCGGGGCATGACATCCGAGAGCACCTGTTTTTGACTCCCTTAGGCTAAATAAATTTATTGAATGTAATGGACCACTTAAATCTCATGTTTGTCATTCCCGCACTCTTGGAAAACAGGTTAAATTGCCATTTGTTGCATCTCATTCACAAACATTTATGCCGTTTTATATTGTCCATAGTGATCTTTGGACATCTCCAGTTTTGAGCTCTTCGGGCCACAAATATTATGTTCTGTTCTTGGATGATTACTCTAATTTTTTGTGGACATTTCCCTTATCTAATAAGTCTCAAACTTTATCTTAGTCTTTCGAAATTTCATTCGCACTAAATTTGAATGAGAAATAAAGAACATTCAATGTGATAATGGTCGGGAATTTGATAATGGACCATTCTGGGAGTTTGCAAATATAATGGCTTGTCTTTTCACCTCTCTTGTCCTCATACCTCATCACAAAATGGAAAAGCCGAAAGAAAAATTCGAACAATCAACAACATTGTTCACACTTTACTCACCCATGCGTCATTACCTCCTTCGATTTGGTATCATGCATTACAAATGGCCACCTAGCTCCTCAACATTCTTCCTCATAAAGGATTAGCCTATCAATCTCCTCTCAAAGTACTCTATCACCAAGACCCATCCTATTCTCATCTTCGGGTGTTCGGTTGCCTATGTTACCCCGTTTTCCCATCTAGTACCATTAACAAGCTTCAAGCCCGTTCTACCCCATGTGTGTTATTAGGCTATCCATCCCATCATCGTGGTTACAAATGTTGTGATTTATCATCTAAGAAAATCATCATAAGTCGTCATGTCGTGTTCGATGAAACCCAATTTCCATTTGCTAAGCTGCATGCTTCCTTAGATCATCACCATTATGATTTTCTGGATGATGGACCCTCTCCTTATGTGATCCACCACTTAACCTCACAAATAAGTCCAACTTCCAACAACCATACTCCACTGCCCATTCGTCCTAGCAATCCACCACCCACGGCCCGCACTCTCTCTCTCTCAAATGCTAGCACCAGTCCCACTGTTCAACCCACGAAAGTTTCCTTAGGTCCTGAAAATAGCCTGCCTCCTAGCAACCCAAGTACGACAGTCCATTGTCATTTTCCAACTCAAAAACCGATTAGTAGGAGCCAACATGGGATTGTCAAGCCTAACCCAAAATACAGCTTCCTTACTCATGCTTCCAAATCTCCTCTTCCTCGTAACCCCGTGTCTGCCCTACGTGACCCGAATTGGAAAATAGATATGGAAGATGAATATAAAGCTCTTATTCAAAATAAGACTTGAGATTTGGTGCCCCGCCCACCTAATATCAATGTAATTCGATCTAGGTAGATTTTTAGACATAAAGAAAACTCTGACGGTTCCTTTGAGAGGCATAAAGCCCGATTTGTAGGTGATGGAAAAATTCAATAGGTTGGCGTCGATTGCGGCGATACTTTTAGCCTGGTGGTGAAACCGGAAACCATCCGCACTATTCTCAGTCTAGCTCTCTCTAAAGCATGGCCTATTCACCAACTTGATGTGAAAAATGCTTTCTGATATGGTGAACTCAAGGAAACTGTCTACATGCATCAACCCATGGGTTTTTGAGACCCAACACATCCTGACTATGTCTGTTTACTAAAGAAGTCCTTATATGGTCTCAAGCAAGCTCCTCGGTCCTGGTACAAACGATTTGCCGACTATGTTTCTAGTATTGGTTTCACCCACAGCAAGTTTGATCATTCTCTTTTCATCTACCGCAAAGGTATTGATATGGCTTACCTTCTTTTGTATGTGGATGATATAATCTTGACTACCTCCTCTGATGATCTTCGAAAGTATATCATGACACTTCTCAACTCCGAATTTGCTATAAAGGATTTGGGACCACTCAGTTATTTCTTGGGAATAGCTGTTACTCGTCATGCAGGTAGTTTATTTTTATCTCAAAAGAAGTATGCCGAAGAGATCTAGTGCGGAGGCCGAGTATCGAGGGGTAACCAATGTAGTTTCTGAGTCTTGTTGGCTACGAAATCTTCTTCTAGAACTTCATTGTCAAATACAAAAGGCTACATTGGTATATTGTGATAATGTTAGTGCCATATATCTATCCGAAAATCTTGTTCAACATCAACGCACTAAGCATATCGAGATGGATATTCACTTCGTCCGTGAACAAGTTGCTCATGGTCATGTACGTGTCTTACATGTCTCATCGCTCTATCAGATCGCGGATATATTTACTAAAGGTATTCCTTTGGTTCTATTTGAAGATTTTCAGGACAGTCTAAGCGTCCGCAAACCTCCAGCTTCGACTGCGGGGGTGTGTTAGAATATATGTAAATATCTTTCATTATCTCTGTGAATATGTTAGGAGTATATTTAGTTACCTTTATTGTTAGGTGTATAGTTAGTTACCTTTATTATAGCCTAGGATTATGCTAAGCAATCTTTATATATTATTGACCTGTTGTCAAGGAACAAGGCACGCATAATTACCTTCTTTTAATTGCGAATGCTAGTGGAAAGTAGCCAACTTGAGTGAACTTGTACAGGACTGAGCTTAGCAATAAAAGCTCAAACAAACCAATGATTAGAACATAGATGATTACAAAAAGAATGTGAGTTTTCCATAGCATGATCATAACTAGTACGAGGAGTAAATAAAACATAAGAAATAGTAATAGCTAATTCGGACAAGGGCCTAAAATATCCTTGAACTATTAGAATTGGTGCAAAAATATCCCCCGTCCACCTTTAAGCCCCCAAATACCCCTGTCATCCACCTTTGAGCCCCCAAATACTCCTGCCATCCACCTATGGGGTCTAATATACCCTTATTTTCTAACAGCCCCATGTTGACACCCAATTTTGTCCATCCTTTCGTCCAATTTACATCGTTAAGCTTCTACTTTATTAGATTATTAATTATATTTTTTTTATCACAACTTGTAGTCAAATTTCTTGATGATCTCTATTACTATTATTACTTTTATTATTACTATTATTATTATTATTATTAATAATCTTGAACTTGGACGGATTTTTCGAATAGATTCGGGTCCAAACTTCTGTCATTTTGTTCTTGGCATATTAGATGAAAAGAGGAAAGTTTAGATTTCACAATTAAGGAGGATATTAAGCTATGATTTTTATGATTACTAGTAAGAAATTAAGGTGAATGAATTAAGGAAAGAAAGTGGAATTGAAAAGAGAAGAGAAGAGAAAATCAAACTAGAATAAATGAAAGAATATAAAAGGCACAAAGAAAGGGATTTTGTAGCCGGGGAGTTTCGACGAGAATCGGGGAATGTTTGATTTTAAGGAAATTTAGAGATGACGGGGTCTTAGGAATTTTGAGCAAATAACAATGAGTTATGGATATTTGGTTTTGGGGGTAACCTGATGCCTTTGGGGATTTTTTGTTGGAAAGGTATTATGGGCTGGGTAGAAACTTTAGGAAATGGGTGAAAAAAATTATTTGGTTTATTTGGGGAATATAGTAATTTCAAATAGATTTTCTTGATTTTCATAATGATAATAAAAGTAGAGGGAAGTGTAATAGTAATAGTAATATTAATAGTAATAGTAATAGTAATACTAATAATAATAGTAATAATAATAATAATAGTAATAATAATAATAGTAATAATAATAATAATAATAGTAATAGAGATCATCAAGAAGTTTAACTATAGGTTGTGATAAAAAAATATAATTAATATTAAAATAGAAGCTTAACGATGCAAAAGGATGGACAAAATTGGGCATCAACATGGGACTGTTAGAAATAAGGGTATATTAGACCCCATAGGTGGATGTCAGGGGTATTTGGGAGCTCAAAGGTGAATGACAGGGGTATTTGGGGGTTCAAAGGTGGATGGAGGGTATTTTTGCACCAATTCTAATAGTTGAAGGGTATTTTAGGCCCTTTTCCATAGCTAATTTAGCCACTAATCGTAGAAATATATTCGAATTTTATAAATTTCCGTTTTTGTTCTTGAATTACAATTCGTTTTTCTCAAGGTAGTTTCAACTAAGAATGCATCATATTTTTTTTTATTTCTTACCTTGTGTCCGATACTCTTATCAGGATCGATTAAATCAGAATTTGATTCGAGAAGTCCCACGTTAGGGGTAATGTATCATATTGTTATTACATATTCTTTCATATTAAATTGGATAAGTAAACTTTTCAGATTCTAGTTGTAATGTCTTTGAAAATTGATATAAACACGGATCTCAACTTTCACGATAGTGCTAACAGTGTATGAGTTACTAAAATCCTATATTTTCTTTTAAAAAAAAAATCACCCTTACAGCCTTAATTAATGGAATACTAATTGAGCGAAACCCTTAAGAAAAGAGATTAATGATACTTCAGACAAATATATTTTAAGAAGTACACAAAAACTTTGAAAGACCAATGATATGAACAGGATGTAGCTAAGCTAGTATTTAGTGGGAGCATTAGTGTTGCTTGTATTGGCCAAATGTGGACAGCTTAGACAGCCAAGCTTAATTATCGGTAGTAATCTAAATATATAAAACATATGTAATAATATGTATATTATACATATGGTATATGTATATAATATGTATAATATATGTAACTTTAACTATAAATATACAAAATCTATATATTTGCTAGCTATTTTGTAAACTAGATCACCCAACCAAATATTGAGCTATAATTTTCCCTACAAGCGTAGTACTTAGGCCTGCAAGAGTTCGGCCATAGAACAAGACCTTCATGTTCTAGCGTTTGTGGATCCAAAAACAGAATTTGAGTACAGGCCTGTAATCCTATGTATCCTTATGATTATTTATGAAACATTTTTTTGCGCGGATTGCCCTTCTTTTGGGGTGGTCTTTAAATTTTGCCCCTGATATTTGTGGTCTTTAAATTATATTCCTCATATTGCTGGTTTTTAATTTTTGTCCTTCGCATTGCAACTCTGAGAGTTCACGCAGAAATCATGAGGTTCTGGGTTCGAACCCCCGCTCAAACATAAATTAAAAAAAAAAGGCAAGGCAAGGTTTGGGTCGCGTGTATGCCGGACCCGACATACACTTGTTAAGGAATTACCAAAGTTATGCCGGACCCGGCATACTCATGCCTTATGGGCAGACTTAGCATAAGTATGCCGGGTCCGGCATAACTTTGATAATTCCTTAGCAAGTTTATGCCGGTAGAGGCATACTTATGGGTAAACTTTTAGTTAAGCCTTAACTAAAAATCTTTTCCTAGTTATGCCTTGTGGGGCAGACTTTTAGTTAAAGCACAACTAAAAGTATGCCCCATAAGGCATAACTAAAAGTATGCCTCATAAAGCGGAACTTTCCTTAAGGTATAACTAAAAATTTGTCTTATAAGACAAAGTCTATGTCTTAAGGAAAAGTTATGCCTTATGGGCATACTTTTAGTTGTGCTTTAACTAAAAGTCTACCCCATAAGGCATAACTAGGAAAAGACTTTTAGTTAAGACTTAACTAAAAGTTTGCCCATAAGTATGTCGGACCTGGCATAAACTTGTGAAGGAATTACCAAAGTTATGCCGGACCCGACATACTTATGCCAAGTCTGCTCATAAGACATAAGTATGCCGGGTCCGGCATAACTTTGGTAATTCCTTAATAAGTGTATGCCGGTAGGGGCATAACGAAATTTAAACTCTGCCTTGCGATTTTTTTTTTTAAAATTTTGACTGAGTGGGGGTTCGAACCTGGAACCCATGGGTTTTAGCCGAAGGGTAAAATTTAAAAATTTCAAATATGAGGAGCAAAATTTAAAGATCACCCCAAAAGAAGGGCAATTCTGCGAATTGCCCTTTATGAAAAGCCTCTTGGGCTGGGGTAATAGGTGTGAAATCATAATTTGCAAGTCATTGAATCTGTTTTTGTGTCCTTTTATTGGGAGAAGACTCCTCACTCATGCGATTCGAACATGTAACACTTGCTTTTCTTGTGCTTTCAAATATTATGCTAATTTTCTCTTTTATATCTAATGCAAACCATTGTGCTGCAATTTACATTGCCGGTCAAGAATAATTTCCCATATTTCTTCATTTTGAGATGAGAAAACGACCATTTTAATAATTAGATGCTTATTTAATCCTAAAAAATGGGGTATATATGTCTCCCTTCAAAGAAAGTTCTGATACATTTTAATCCCATTTTAATTAAACACACTGCTCCTTCAAGAATCTGAAGATTTTTTGTTTATCAGATGTACTAAGATGTGTTTTCCCGAGACTCCAATCGAATAACGTAATAGGCTGATTCCCAATTCTAATTGTAAAATCGGAGGAAAAAAAATCTCCTAAGTAGTATCTATCAATCTATTTATATAATCCCGGGACATAAGCCCGGTGATGTTGCATGACTCATTGATCAGGAAATGTATTTGTCTTTTCCCCTGTTTTTATGCCTGTTCCCTCTAAATTAATCAATTAAAAATCAACTAATTACGTTTTAATTACAGCTCTTAGCCGAATGCACACCATTTCAGTCCTTTCTAATATCCCAGAAACTCAACCGTTTCAAATTACAGACTTAACATTTGCAAATCCAAATAATTGTTCCTTTGATAAATTAGTAAGGAGAGAAAAAACACGATTTCACCATAATCCTCCGAACGCTAGCCACTTCAAACAAGGATCTTCACTTTCTCGATTCCAACAACATCCAAGACAGAGAAGAAACCAACAGATTAGAGGAAATCTTCATCGTAATTGGTAGATTTTATACTGATTTCACAACTTTGATCTTTGATGTGAATTATAATAAACCATAATTAAGTAATTAAAGCATATGCAGGGGATACGATACCTGTCATATATTCACTAAACATTGTTGATAAGGTTTTTATGGCCAACCTTTCTAATATACTACAACAAAATAGGATTAGAACTACTATTTGTTTAGACAAAGAACATGTTGGTGGCTTGGTGCCATTTATGATCCTTTCATGCTTGCAATGGATAACCTTTCCTTTGGACAAATTGTTCAGGAATAATAAGATGCCTCTAATATTAGCCTAATTAATTAGAGATGTTTATTTAAATTGAAGAAGAAGAGGGTTAATCATTAGATATCTCTGATCTTTAAACTAGGCCCCGTTTGTTCATAGATACCAAAAAAAAAAAAAAAAAAAATTTGAAATTTTGGAGTTGGAGTTGTGTTTGACCATAGTTTTTGAAATTGTAGTTTTTGGTGAAATGTAATTGTAAAAAAGTGAAAAAAATATATTTTTTTTAAAATAAGTTTTTTGAGTTTTTGATATTCCGGAATACAACTTCAAGTTGTATTTGGAATTTTCATGGCCAAACGCTGATTCAGAAAAAAAGTAAAAATTTTTATGGCCTAACGGGGGCTAAATGATAGATGTTTGATGTGTTTGGTAACAGTTACTTTGCACCTAATTCTTTTTTTCATCAAACTGAATTTCTTCTTCACTTCTTTGTCGTTCTTCTATGTTCTTTGTAGTCTCAATAGTTTATTTAGGTTTTGAGTAAGTCAATTGAAGATACATGAGAATTATATCAGGTGAACCAACATTATTTGGGACATAACAACAGGGACATCTATATATCGTGAATTGAGTTTTTTTGATATTTTGCTTAACCATACAATACTTATTATATTAGTACTTTGAGAAATAACTAAACTTTTGACGGAATGAAGTTTTTATCTTTTTTAAAATGCTTTTAGATTTTCGAAAAGAAAAAAGAGTATTTGTTTTTAACCTGGAAAAGTAGCAAAAAGAAGGTAATTATTTAAATATTAAATCATCCATTATTTATGTCAAAAGTCCCAAATGAAAAAGAAGTGACTTCAGCAATGGAATATAAAGTAATGATTTCAGCTCTTGGATGGAAGGCTTACCATAAAAAATAATTTTGTTGGGAACTTTTGGATATATCGTTAAGGCGGTATTTCCATGTATTTGTTCTTGAAGTTTGAGTTATTATTGGGGTGATGTTTCTAAGCAATCTTACTATTTTGATTCTCGTGACAACCTATATTATTGAGTGTGATGCGTCTAATTGTAAAGAGATCTCTTAAAGTAATTGATTTTGTATAAATAAGTTTAATTAGTTCATTAGTAATTCTAATATTTTCTTCTCAGTTTTGAAAATACTTTAACTTGACAATCATATAATAGTCTTATTCAGAAATCAAGAGCAAACACTCTATGGTATTATCAATTTTTTGGTCAAACAAACTGTATATATTAATCACCTCTTCAAACCATTGCAGTAACAAAAACAGAAATTAACCACCTAGACTTATCAAACAGTCCTGCTTTTTGTCCTCTCCTATGCTAGACAGTGTTTTTGTAGTATCCTCCCTATAGAAATTTTCTATCCATTCTTTCCCTCTACTACTTATTCTAGTCTGCAAAATTTCCAGCACTCTAAATTTGCACTCTCTGAATGTTGTTGATAGTTCTATGGGGATGAGGTACTCTATTGTCCCAGAGTGCTTCATTACTGGCTTTCCATGTATAGCATAGCAGGCTTGTTAGTACAACATCACAAACTCTCTACATTTCCTTCCTTGTGCTAGTCTAACCATCCTTCTCCATAGTCCCATTCCTTCTTTATTCTGATTGTTCATGTTCCACCATTTAAGAACTCCATCCAAGCAAGTAGAAGAGAAGTGGCATTCAAAGAACAGGTCGGATATGGTCTCTTCTGTAGTGCCACAAAGCATGCAGTTGTTATCTGATAATATGCCAAATCTGAATAGTCTGCTCTTAGTCTGCAATCTCTGGTGAACTGCTAACCAGGCTATGCAACTATGCTTTGGTATGTTCTGTCTATTCCAGATCCATCTTCTCCATGTTTGCTCAGGTGAAGATCTTCTCTACCATTTATAACCACTATTTTTACCAAGTATTTTCCTGTTGCCTTAGCCAACCATCCTGTATATAACCAACTACCACCTTATCCCTTACTGCACATATTTTCTTCCAATACCAGCAACTATCTTGAGGAGGTTGATACTCCCACCATGGGGTGTTCTTCAGGCATATGTGATCAATCCACTTCACCCATAAATTGTCAGCTTTTTGTGCTATGTTCCACACATGTTTTGCTACTGCATCATTCCATGTCACACCATCTATAATTCCCAATCCCCCTTCTCTTCTAGGTCTACATACTAGATCCCATGTCACCAATGGAACCTTATTTGTGCTCTGTTCCTCCCCATAGGAAGTTCCTGCATATTGCATTGATATTCTTCATCACTTTCTTTAGCAAGATGAACATAGAAGCCCAATAAGAGTGCATGTGCATTAGCACTGTGTTGATTAGCAACACCCTTGCTGTATATGATAAGCTTCTTGTCCCCCCATGTTTTGATCTTTGTACTCAATTTCTCAACAAGCATTTCACAGTTCACAACTGAAATTTTCTTTGATGAGATGAGCACCCCCAAGTATCTAAATGGCAACTTTCATTTTTTATAACCAGTGAGTTCACAAATGTCCAGTACCTCTTGCTGTTTGTTCCATGTTTGCAGTATAGATGTTAGATTTTGAAGCATTGGCTGTCAATCCAGATGCATTAGAAAAAGTTTTCAAGCCTCTCCACATCCATCTAACAACCTGCACTTCCCTTTTGCAGAACAATAGTACTTCACCAGCAAAACACAAATGATTCAGTTTAAGGCTTCTGCATTTTGTATGGTATGCAAACCCCTCCTGCTCAGCTATCAATGCCATTATCCTTGAGAAGTATTCCATGCATATTATAAATATTAAGGGAGAGATGGGGTCTCCTTTGTCATTACCCAACCAGAGGGCCATGACGAGCACCCGGAGCTAACCTACCGAGTACCTCTAAGCATACATCTCATAATCATTTCTGGGTGGACCCCAAAGGTAGCTCATGGTTGTCATAACCTGTAAGGACACATACCATAACATAATAGTGCATCTCTATATAATCATCAACAATTATGCTCGTCATCACCGGCCGACAAGGCTACCAATATATTATATAATAATATGACCTGGTGGAGCTATAAAATGTCTAACTGTACACACACGTCTACGAGCCTCTACATAGAATACAAATGATCATAAGGACCAATACCAAATAGGCTGCAACTCCGAAGTAAGTGGAGTGGTCCTGAGAATCCGCTGATAGAACACTTACGGGTCTGATCCGTCTCTCTGCCTACCTGCGGGCATGAGCGCAGCGTCCACAAGAAAGGACGTCAGTACGAATAATGTACTGAGTATGTAAGGCATGAATAACAACATAATATAGATATGAAAGGTAACATAGAATAAGAGAGATAACCTGTACATCTGGATGCCTCATAAGGCGGGTGTCATGCATGCTTAGCCTTTTAATTTTTTTTTCATACATACGTGTATATATATATATATAATATCATCATCATACCGTACCCGACCTTTTCAGGACTCTGTGTGTAACGTACCCGGCCCTTCGGGACTCGGTGTGTAGCGTACCCGGCCCTTTCGGGACTCGGTGTGTAGCGTACCCGGCCCTTTCGGGACTCGGTGTGTAGCGTACCCGGCCTTTCGGGACTCGGTGTGTAGCGTACCCGGCCTTTCGGGACTCGGTGTGTAATACCAACTGATCAGTGATTACACAATAGGTGTCATACTCAGCCGACTATAGCGCGGCTCGGTGTGAGAATATATAAGCTACGACTCTATCAGAGTGACGTAAGTTCGGTAACCTCCGATTTATATTATGGAGCAATCATCATCGCTATATCTCACCTTGAAGGAACAATTATTATAAGGTGAGATCAATAACAATGAATAAACTCGAGATAATCATGAAATAAGCTCAATAATCTCATAATAGTATTAAAATCATAAGCTTTGGAATTTCTAGAATTAAGATCATCATCATCATGTTCATCATAGAAAACATCTCATCTTTAGTATCATAAGAAGTTTTTAAGAATCATGAACTTCTAACTTTTGGAAGTAAGAAGGTTATGGAAACATATATAGAATCATAACATAGGAATCATGCCTTTTGAACAAAATCATAAGATGAGATCAACATCAACAAATATAATAAAAAATCTTGAAACCAGCTCAGTAATCTCATAATGACATTAAAACCATAACTTTGGAATCTCCAGAAATGGGATCATCATAATCCTCATCAAGGTCCTTATAGAAAACATTCATCTTTAGCATCATAAGGATTTTGAGAATCATGAACTGCTAGTATTTTCGGAAATAAGGTATTATGGAAGTCGTGTATGCGTTCATAGGAAAAGAATCATGCCTTCAAAAGAAAGAGGAATAGACTTAACATACCTTTTGGCCTCCTTAACTACTCAACGTTTATCCTTCCAAGCTCGTAAATCTACATGTAAACTATTCATACTATTGTTAGGCTCATTGTCATATGCTTATCTTAAGCCTTCATGCAATTTAAATCCATTTAGAATCTGCCGAAATTCGAGCAGCATCTCCCCTGTTTATATGCCTAGCCCGAAATCAGAATCCAATAACCAACAACAACAACAATAATACCAACATCACAACAAAATTATCAACACCAATAGGCTCCATAAAACATCCCACACGATGTTTTCCAAGTTTCTCAACTAACCAACTTGTTATACGACTATTTAATAACTTTATCTCCGTAAATAAACTGAAATTAATATTAATAAGGAGAGATTCATACCTTATTATTGCTATAGAAGAAATATCTTCAATATATACTTTGAATCCAAGATAATTCCAACGCAAGACAAAACTATAATCGTGACTACACGTTACCCTAAGCTTGATTAATACTCTGTCACTTGAAATTACTCAAAATCCTCACTTTTATGTTGTATGTATGCTCCCTTATGTTGCTGAGTGTTTTGGCAAATTATTATGGAGAAAAATGGGGGTTTTAACCCTTATATAGTGGGTTGAAGTCGGTGGCACTGTAGCACTGCAGCAGCGCGCGACACTCTGCGTCCGCACAGTGCAATCCCCTGCTCTGCCCGCCTAACTTGTAACGTCCATAATTCTCTACTCTGACATTGTATCGACGAGCGATTTGTTGCATTAGAAACTAGACTTCATGAACTTTAATTTAGGCTTTTGCTTTGCTTCAAAACTCCTCATATACTAAAAGATATTCTTTCTCAAAGTTGGGCCAAAATTGCCCCTCATATTTTTCCATAAAATCCAACAAACTTAATTTTCTTGATCCACTTGCCCTCCAATCCTTCTGTAGTTTATTATATGAACTTAAACCCTCGTAAGCATGAGATAGGTGCATATAATCTCACATATCCTGGGAAGTCCTCCAGGTCTACACTTAAAACAACTAATGCCTAATAGATTTCACGTACAAAATTACGAGGTGTAACATCCTTGTCTCAACCGTCTCTTTCCTTTGATTGAGCCATACAATCCTCCATTCAGAGCAAGTGTATATTGAATAGTTGTTAAGCATACCATCACCCATTTTATGAATTTATGGGGAAAATTTAATGCATACAACATCTCCTTTACAAACCCCTATTCCACTGAGTCATAAGCCTTTTTCAAATCTATCTTAAGAAGACAACTTTTAGTGGCATTCTTCCTGTTATATAATTTCACAAGATCTTCACATCTCAGAACATTGTGCACAATTGATCTTCCAGTAATAAAAGCACTTTGATTGTCAGCTATAATGTCAGGAATTATGGACCTTAGACTATTGCATATGACTTTAGAGATTACCTTGTGTACTGTATTACAATAGGCAATGGGTCTGTATTCTCCCACTGTTTCAGCATGACTGGTTTTTGGGATCAATGTTAGTATAACATTATTCATACTTCTAAGAAGTTTTCCAGTGCTGAAGAATTCCTTCACTGCTTCTATCAGGTCATGTTCAGTTATGGACTAGCTATCTTTGAAAAATTGGCTACCATATCCATCTGGTCCAGGTGATTTATCACCAGCTATTTTCCAAAGGGCTTGTTTAATCTCTTTCCAGTGATCTCTGCTTGTAACATCCCTCTTTGTTCTTCTATCACTTTAGGCTCTTTTTACCAAATTACTATTAACATGTTCTCTATTTGCATTGGCTAATCCTAGTAAAGTGGTATAGAATTCAACAAAGGCATTACCAATCCCTTCCATTGTGGTTTTGGTTATCCCTTTTGAATCTTTGATGGCAAAAACTCTATTAGTATTCCTTCTAGCCCTCATTGTACTATGGAAGAACTTGGTGTTTTGGTCCCCTTGTTTCAACCATTGAATTTTACTTTTTTGTCTTAAGAATTTCTCTCTTGCTATCTTCCAGGTACTGTACTCCTTTGTTAAGCTTATTTCCTGCTGAATTAGTTTCTCATTCATATGATCATTTTTTAGTGCTAATTGGCATGCTATCAGCTCCTCTATTACTTTCTCAGCCTTGTTTCCACCTCCCCAAATTGTTCCTTGTTTAGAGCTTTATGTACTGACTTTAGCCTATTTAGTTTCCCTACTAACTGGTACATCTTCGTGCCCATTATCTCTTGCCTCCAGCTAGATTCAACCTTTTCTTTAAAATCTGGTGCCATACTCCACATATTGAAATACCTGAATGGTCTTCTTACTTGTTATTGAGTTGTTTCCCGGCTAATAATGGCTGGGCAATGGTCATATAAACCCTATCCCCTGCCTCTTACATGCTGGTAATGATGATAGCCAATCACTGTTAACTAGAACCCTATCTATCTTGCTATACACCCTATCCTCTGCTTCTTGCTTATTGTTCCAAGTGTAGAAGGCCCCTGATGATCTCAGGTCTTATAACTCACAGGTCTGCACATATTCCCTGAACTCCTTTATCTCTGCGAGTATTATAACTCTTCCTATCCTCTCATCACTGCCCATGGTCCTTAATATGTGTAGCTATTTCATTCACCTCTTCCCCCATGTTTCTTCTTAGTGCTTGGTCATTGAAGCCATACACAATTGTTAGATGATAACACAATCTTGTACCCACTGATTTCACTTCATAATGTATCAGCTGCTCTATTACTGTTTCTATTTACAACACATATATTTGCTGCTTCCGAAGCAACTAGATCCTGCCTCCTGGGTGTTTGGAGAGATTAGTAGTGTAAAACCATCTTTAACAAAGATTAAGAGAAGCTCTTTGAGCCTTTGGTCTCTTAATCTTAGTTTCTAGGAGCCCAAATAGACTGGTACTATTATTATGCGTAAACAGATTTAATTCTTGCCGTTTATCCAGTCTGCTTAGACCCGTAGTGTTCCAAAAGCCTATCTTATCCATTGGGTAAGGGGGTTTCACCACCCTATCCTGTTGCATGGTCGTACAAGTAATATAGGATTAAAGTCCAAATATCGTACCACAGAGACTTGTGATTAACCGTCAACTAATTAAACTAATGCTAATTATCTAAACAAGAAATAAAAATCCAAATTTATGTTTAAAATTAAATAAAAATAAAAGAAAACAAATAATGAACTTCAACCAAGAACGAGCAGATTTTTATCGGAGAAGAGATAGATCTAGGGCTATGACCACTAACAATCCAATTGAGTCTTCCAATCATTACACCTTTGATTTCCTGGGTTATTAGTTGACGGGTTAATTATTGCTTTTTGAGTATCTTTCAAGTTTCTCGCAAGCCTGTAGATGCTACTCTAACGCCTATATTCCTACGGCCGTCAGAAAATAACAAGAACACATTTATATCTCTGTATTCAAATAAGCAAGGCTAAGGGGTATATTCCTATCCTCATTAGCGAAACGATTATTCGAACAAGCTCTATTTATTTTTATTACACATGCAAATTTCCTTTCCAAGTTCAATTCACACGGCGCGGATAGTGTTCAACTATTTCGTTAAATAATTAAACAATTAAGACCAATAATAAATAAATAACCCCAAAGATGGAAAACCAATAGATATAAACGATAATCAAGCGTCAACTTTCATGTTTGAGCCAAAACCCTAGAACTAAAGAGTTTAGCTCCACATACACATGGAGGAAAAACAACAAATCATCCGAATAAAAACGTAAAAAATGAGTACTACAGAGAAAAGAAGGTAAACCCTGTAACTCCGGCCTCCACAATGGCTCCAAGCTCTCTCTAGTTCCAAAGTTCTGAACACTCTCTCTCATGTTCCAACGTGAAAAAAAGCTCTCCAAAAGAATAAGGTTTCAATGTATTTATATGAGTAGTAAATACCTTAATCCAATCCTAATTCCTAATGCAAATAGGACAACTTAAGCACCAGACGTCTTTGGCACAAGTCCACTGGAAAGGACTTTAAATACATGTGCACTTAATTCCTCACGTGACATACGTAATTAATTCTCTTCCTTTTCAATTTTCCTTCTTTTTTGTTTTTCTTCACTTCAATTAATTGTATTCTAGTTTGCTCCAAATATCTTCACTTATGTGACATCTTTATATGATTTTATCCCTACACAATAAAATATAATATTAAGCACAAATCAATATAATAATACTCAAAAGACAATTAAAAGTACTAGAATGTAAGACAACAATGACTAAATATATGCATTTTTTGCCAAACATCATGTCCCTTACGAGGTTCATGTCCCACAAGTTCTCATTGAGAAGTGCTTGCTTTGTTATTACCTTGTTGCATTGTCTCCACTTCAACATGCTTGTTTAAGATAGCAAATGAGTTTCCTTTTATAGCAGGTACATATCTGCTTTGTAACACCCCGTATCTTAAAATAAAGGCTAGACTCGTATCATTAGAGTTTCAGAGGAAATTTGAAGGTTTGAACGTTTTGCGAAAGTGTTTGAGGGGCCTACTTTGGGAACCATAACACCTTGATTAGTTGGGAATTTGGGTAAGTATCCTTAGTGAAAGTTGTAGTACGTAGAAATACCTTTCCAAGCATATCAGGATCAGGACAATCGGGGTCCGGATCAAGGAGATACGATCATCTCAAAATGGCTAATAGAGGGGTGCTCAGATTCGATAGAATCGGCCAAGTTTTTTATACGTCTTCCTTCCATCCCAATTTCGTGAAATTCTGTTGGGAATTTGAGAAAACGTAAAACATGAAAGTTGTAGCCCTTTGAAATATCTTTCCAACATTATGGAGCCAAAACGGAGTTTTGTGCTAGGAGTGATGCCCATTCTACAGAACGCTGTCAGAATGGCCTAGGGCGCCGCCCCAAGACAAATTTGCAACAAGCATAATTTTTATCAGGGCCTGTAATATAGGCCTAGTGCCCCGCCTTGGGCGACGCCAAGGGCGACGCACCAGGCCAAATTATGCTGAAACGTCCTTTTTCGAATTTTATATGTATCCAACTCCGAAAAACTTTTCTCACTTCTTTCTAAACCGTCTTTTTGGATTGAAAACACTCTAGGGCTTCCACAAAGCATACAAGGTGAGTTCTTACTCAAACCCCATTGATTATTACATCAATCTAACAAAGATTAACGCTAGAATCCTAATCTATTCCATAGATTATCGATTGAATCTTCGTCTTGGAAAAAGGAACCCTAGAATCCGAATTCAAGAGGATTGAACTTCAAAAGGTAATACTTCTACTCTCTACTCACTTATAGTTGTGAATTGATAAGTTCTTGCGAGAATCGTAAATGGGTTTGATAAAGAGTATCATATGAACTATGCTAGGGTTTTGGATTATTGACTTAGGATTGTTGTAGTCATATGTGTGATGAAGAATGATGTTACTTTCATCAAATTGAGATTTTAGAATCACCTAGAATTAATAGAATGGAATTGGGTGAAGAAACACCATTAATGGAGATTGTGGAGCTTTATGCCCACCAAGTGTTTGATAAAATGCTTAGATGACCAAAGCATGGATATTATTGCTAATATAGAATCCCTTTGACTTGTATTGATATAGATCAAAGTTGAAAGGGTTGACAAACGTTGTATTACGCTCAAAGGCTGGAATTAAGGTATGTGAGGCTAACTATCTACATTAGGGAATATTCACGATTCTCCCTACGCCTCATTCTTCAAACTTGTCAGTAATTTGACTCAGAATATAGTTTAGCCCTAGTTTCATGATATGACATAGAACTGTTATCTTCTAGGATTGCAGTTACAGAATTCATTCATGGTTGTCTCTTTGAACATCACAAACTCAACATGTAATCTTTATAGACTTATGCATTGTTATCACACGAGTCTCAGTCAGTGTATAACCAGTTATTTGCATGAGTCACATAATCAGAAACAGTTATCATGCTATCAGCTATAGCCAGTCTCAATCTTGTAAATTGTTAATGTTGAACACCTGTATCTATATTTTTGGGCCCTAGGCCACAGTTTATGCATACGCATTGCTTGGGCCTGAGGCCACATTTTTTGTGCACATTATTTGGGCCCTAGGCCACTGTTATATTTACAGTTTTACAGGTGATTCTTCATCCAGAATAGGGAGTACTTCAGCTTCTTGCTTTCCTGTTTAGTTCAGTTTCAGTTTCAATTTCAGTATTTTATTGCTTCAGTTGCTTTACATACCAGTACAATTCAAATGTGTTGATGTCCCCTTTTATTGCTTGGGGCCCTGCATCTCATGATGCATGTAACGACATACAGGTTGACGATCCAGCTACTTAGGAATGTTCGTATCAGCTACTGTGGTGAGCCCCATTTTCCTTCGGGGCGATATCAGTCATGCAGTTCTTACAGCTTTCTAGACAGTTACCTTTCAGTATTCATTAGAGGCTTCATAGACACAGTCCAGACAGTCAGATATTTGTTATGTTAGCCTTGTAGACAGTTATACTCAGTCGTTCAGTTGTTTTGGTTTAGCCATGTTAGCTACTTTCAGATATGTTCAGATTGTCTAAGTATTTCCGCATTATGATATTTCAATCAGACTTTTAGTTAATCAGCATGTGTTAGTTTTATTTTATAAATTAGTTATGTTTTGGTATCACATGTTGATTCAGCCAGCCAGTTGGTTCGCTCGGTCACATGCAGTCAGGCACCGGATGTCGTGTTACGTCCAGGCCCAGGTTCGGGGCATGACATGCTTGCCCTTCCAGATCTATATGCTTTATTTCTATTTTGTTGTTTTGGCCCATATTGTTGTCTATTCCCTTGATATTGTTTTTGTGTTACTGCTTTAGGCTTAGTTGGTGCTGGAATGACTTCATCCATCTAGTGTGTAGTTGTTGTATCTCCATCTTGATTATGTGTTTGTTCCTTTCCTTCAGCTTTTAGGAGTCCCAGTTTCTGTAAAAGTGCTTTTTGTGCTTCATTCTCCTTTATCTGTTTCCTGCATTCTTGTATCCCATGCCTAAAGTTCTTTCATTTTGTACATAGTACAGGTTTCTATTCTAACACCACCTTCTGTTCTACAACTTTACCATATTCATTCTCAAACATCACAGCATTTGGATATTCCTTATTTAATGGAACTTCGACTAGCACTCTTGCATAGGTCATTCTCTCCTTCATAGTTATTGCACTATCAGCTCTAAGAAGAGTTGCCACTAGCCCTACAATTTTGGTTAACGCATTTTCTCCTAATATTTCACATCCAGTCCCATTAATCTAATCCATACCGGGATTTTTTCCATCAGTTCCTTTGCGACCTCTATGTCTGGTTTTCATGGCTTGACCAAGATAGGTTTTCGATCAAACATATGCACTCCCTGCTCTACCATATTTGCCCTAGTTTTCGGATCAGTAAACCTTACTAAAACCACTCCCCTATTTACTTGTACCACCTTATCAATTCTTAATATCCCAATTCTTCGAAAATACCCTTTCATGATTGCTTGTGGTGGGTTTGATCCCACCACATAACATATTAGTGCATTTTTCCAATACACTACTTCATCTTGGATATCTTCCATTGTGATTTTAATGTTCCCCATCTTTGATTCAGAAGAGCTTAAGTCAAATCCTCACTAGGAGGTATTATCATTTTTAGAGATCATTTTATGAGTTTTAATAGATAGTTTATGATGGAGGAAATCAAAGTTGAAAATTAAGGTCGCCATTTAAATGAAGCTTATTTTGTTTCATATAAATATTTTGTGTTATTCTACTTTACTCAAGAGATCAACCGTTTGTTGTGGCTAAAGTAACTTTTGATTTTAAGTTGATGTTGGTCCTCTTTAATGTGTTGCTGATGAACCTTGCAGCTAAAATTTTCATTTGTTTCTTCTCTCTCTTTTTTCCCAGCCAATTGGAGACCTGAAAAAAAATATAAATTCATCTACAATTGTTATATTAAGTATTAGGGAAACTGTTAGTATAAACACTACCTTCTTTAGGGTTGGTCTATTTGTTTTCTAGGTGATTCAACTATCTGTTATAAGAAAAAATATAAACATGTTGTCAACTAGCTAGGTGGTTATAGGATTGACGACGATGAACCTTTTCAAAAGTTGGCTTATGAACATGAGTTTAATAATGCATTTGCGGATATTGACTATTAATGTTTAGAATTTTAACCAGTTGGTTTAGGTAGTCATATGTTATGGGATGATCTTGTACTAAAACACATATAGTTATTACATTAAGTGTCTACCAGTGCAACGTAAAATTGCATCTTGTCTAAAGGTCTTCATATCCTGATCATATTCTGAAATGGTAGGTTGTTTATATGGAGTCAATAAAACATAAATTGTTCGAGTTAATCGAATCCTCTTTTTTCCAATTGAGATGAGTGTCCCTTGAGAACTCTATCATTATACACTTACAGAAAACGTATGCGATGTTACTATATATTTGAGTTTATTTTTCGCATGTATCTTTTCTATTATATTTTAGAAAAAAATATATGTATGTGTTGCATATATTTGTTACTATTAATATTTTGTTTGCAAGTTTTTCGAAATCGCGCAGGTAAATATACTAATTAATACTCCGTAATATATTATCAGGCAAGAAAAAAGAATCTAAAGGAGAATGAATGCTAATGTCAAAAGGTTTTCTTTCAACATGTTGATGTTTTCAACATGTTGATGTGACATGCATGCTTTATGTATAGTATTACCTGTTGAAAATAAGGATCCTGATATACATGATATATCATGATATACATGACATACTAGATATACACAATGATATACATAGTATGCAGTTGTTATATCTGGCTACTTGGGTAATAATTGTATTCAATCTCTTGTATTTAGTTATTCATGATAAGTCTTAGACTAGTATAGTTAAGCTTTAATAGAACTCTTGTCTATCACTTGTAGTAGGCTAAGGTCTCTATGTATTTTACTCCTATAAAAGGAGATGATGTACTCGACTGTTTTAATCATCAATAACATATATTTCCCTGTGAGTTGGCATAAGATTTCTACATGGTATCAGAGCATTAGAACTCTTTTCGCTGCTTAAGTTGTAAAAACCTTGAAACTACTCTTTCTATCCACTTTCAATGGCTCCAAACACACTTACTACTAATACTCTCTCAACTTCATCACTGCACCACCTTATTGCTTCATGTTCCATCAAACTTAAACCAAAAAACTACTTGATCTAGAGAACACAGATGTTGCAACTTATTCAAATGATGAGGTTGACATACCTCATCAAGGAAGAAGCAACAATATCATCATCTAAGAAAGGAACAGGAAAAACTGCTGAAACTAACTTTGGAGAAACTGTAGATAGCAATAGTAAAGAATATTGGGAGGAGAAAAATGTTCTCCTCAGAAGTTGAATTTCAGGAACTCTACCAGAAGAGAGTATGTACCTTATAGTAGGATGCACTAGTGCTAAAGAGATATGGGAATGTTTGGAGAAAGCCTACCTTCAGGCAACCAAAGATAAGGAGTTTCAACTTAAACAACAGCTGTAAAATGTTAAGTTGGGAACCAAAAAGATTAATGATTATATTAGAGAGTTCAAAGGCATATATGATAGACTTGCAGCCATACACAAGCCTGTTGATGAAGACAGCAAAGTGATCAACTTTGCTAGAGGTTTAGGTCTCAAATACAAGACCTTCAGAACTGTCATGTTAGGTTAGGCACAATATCCTACTCTAAACCAATTTGTCAATGCACTCAGAGGATTTGCATGAGAGAGGATGAAGGAAGAAGAAGTGCCTCAGCAAAACTTTAACATGGCATTCTCTGCTCAAAAAGGTAGAGGAAGAGGAAACTACTCTCAAAGAGGCAGAGGAAACAACAATTTCAACTCAAAAGGAAGAGGTTTCAGGCCTACTGGTCAAGGAAACAACAATCAAATCAGTCAGAACAATTCAAGTAGAACTCAAAACAAAGGGAAAGATGCATCTGAGGCATGTCAAATTTGTGGTAGAAATAACCACACAGCTTCGAAGTGTTTCTACAGGTGGGATTATTCATATCAGGCAGCAGATGAGTTGCCACAAGCATTAAGTGCTGTAAACTTAAAGAAAATATCCAATACAGATGATGCAATCTATATGGATTCAGGAGAAACTACTCATTTGACAAACAACTCAGTTATTTTGTCTGAACTTAAGAATTATAATGGTTCTGATAAGATTGTTATTGGAAATGGTTCAAAGTTAGATATTACTCATGTTGGAAACACAACTAGAGCAGGATTGAAACTAAAAGAATTTCTTGTAGTGCCACAGATCAATCAGAACTTACTTTCAGTCTGTCACAACCCAAACAGTCGTGAGTGGCACCCACCCAGATCCCCTAGTGGGCGAACCACCTACTTAACCAACTATCCAAACTGTAATCAAATTACTTAGCCAACTTTAAAGCATTCAAGGATATAACAAGTATAAATATCTCCAAAAGTCTGGTCATGCCATAATTAAATACAATCTGCGGAAATCTAAACTATTACAACTCCAAAATTCGAAAGTCATCGTACAAGGACTCTAAACAAAACTATCTAAAGAATGAATAGTTGTCTAAAAATAACGTAAATGTCTGAAATGAAATAGACATCTAAAATAGGAAAGATCTTCAGGCGGCCTGGCATGGATAAGAGCTCATCGTCAAATCTATCGGGAACTGGCCTCACGCTAAATATGAGGTCTTGTAGAAGTCTCTGGATCACAATCTGCACTCAAAAGAATGCAGCAAGGTAGTATTAGTACAAACACTATGTACCGGTAGATATCATAGGCCGACTAAGATTAGTATCATGCATATAATCACAAAATTAATAAAATAGACAGATAGGCACAATAGCACATAACCACACCCGAAATCATCAACAAGAATTATCCAACACCGAAATATCAGCTAACACAGCGATAAGATAAATCCACACAAATAGATATCAATAAGAGTAACTCAAACCGCGTAATCACCAAACACAAATTATCTCAACTCTGTTACATATCCGTACACACATGCTAAATGGTAGTGTTTGACCCATTAGCCATGACCTACGGGGGACCCATGGTGTCCATGTACCCTCAATCCGGAATCTTACCTCGATCACGATTCTTTAACTCAGGCCACATCCTCACCCCCTGTCAGATGTGCCTTTTCATATTTATATATCTGTCTCATCACAATATATTTCCGTTCCACAATCAATAAGGAATGTGAAGAATCGAGAATCAATATCCGGGAGCATAAGTCACCATATCACAAGTTATATCAAGACTCAAAAATCAATTCATCAATAATCATGAGTAAGGGATTACTCCAAGTCAACACGAAAAGTATATATGAACTTTTTCTTTATCATTTCATATCAATTCATCATATAATTAATCAATCTATATCAAACTGTAGGAATTATCAACCACACTTTATGTCCAAAGCTGTAATCATGCTTCTCCTATCAATTTCGTATCACTTACAATCAACTAATAAAAGTCTAACTCAAGTAGACCGTAACCTACCTCAGAGCAGAGCTAGAACAATGTAATCACTCCATGATAGCTTTCCCCTTTCGCAAAGCTTCCGAACATTAGAAGTCTAGAAATATAGAGCTATATGAGTATTCAAATCATCTACTCAAACAATACAACACTTCTTGGAAGAGGACCTAATTACATCTACCCCTTTCAAATGGGTGAACTATCACTAAGCATTATTTTACCAAATTATCAACCCCAATAATCATATTCTATCCATTCATGGGTTTTCTAAGTGTTCCAACGATATTACAAGTAGTTTTTATGCCAAATTTATCATCTTTATTAAACCTTAGGTCTTAATCAACAAGTTCCACCATTAATAGACAAGTTCTCATCATAGAAAGCAATAATATATACTCTTATATGATTAATTAACAATAAAATCAACAACCCATTCATTAATCAAGAGTTTTCTTAAGTTCTAGGGTTTTATCCCTTTCATTCACCATTAATGGACCTTTAACTACTCATGGAATCTATCATATTGATGGAATTACTACAGTCAAGGGTTCAGACTTACCTTTCAAGCGCGCTTCTTCCCTAGCCTTAAATTTTGCCATAACAATTCTTGGAAACTTTTTTGGTGTTATGTGGGGAGTGAGTTCGGAATAAAGAATATAAATCACGGATTCTGCCTCCCGTCGACCGTTGCAACGGTCAAAGCCTCATTGCAGCGGTCTTGCTATAGCGGGAAGACTTTCGCTATGGCGGACCTCATTAAAGTCCCACCTCCCTGAGGCGGCGAACCCCTACTCACTATGACGGACCCACTGCAGCGGTCCCATAACTACTGCAGCGGTTCATTTTGACCAGAAGCTCATGTTTTTTGCACCAGTTTTCACCAAAAAATTCCAACACCCATCCAAGGCCCTACAGGCGCAAACAAAGCATGCACATACACATAAAATCACGCTATGGACTCACCCGCGGCCTCAGAATTCCCAACGGAGGTGTAGTTTTCTAATTCACCTTCTCGTTACATCAGATACCAATTAAACAACTGTTCGTCCCCGAACGGACAAAAAAAGAACAAGGGGAAGGTACCTGACTTAGTGAAAGGCTGGGGATAATTCTTTCGCATATCGGATTCTATCTCCCAAGTAGCTTCCCCCATGGGACGGTTATTCCACTGAACCTTCACTGACGTTATTTCTTTCGACCTCGACTTACAAACCTCTCTATTTAAAATAGCAATAGGCTCTTCCTCGTAGGATATATTCTCATCTAACAAGATAGAATCCCAACGAATGATAAACGAACCATTACCATGATATCTTTTCAACATCGAGACATGGAACACGTGATAGACACCTAACAAACTGGGGGCAAAGCCAACTCATAGGCTATATCCCCCACATGATTGAGAATCTCAAATGGACCAATGAATCTTTGACTAAGCTTACCCTTCTTGCCAAACCTCATCACACTTTTCACGGGTGAGACCTTCAATAATACTTGTTCCCCAACCATGAACTCAAGATCTCGGACCTTTCGATCCGCGTACTCCTTCTGCCTACTCTGAGCAGCGAAGAGCTTTACCTGAATCACTTTGACTTTATCTAATAATTCTCTCAAAAGATATGTACCCCATGGACTTACCTCAAAAGTATCAAACCATCCAATAGGGCCACATGCCCAATATATATATATATGTACATAATCAACAGTGCCCATATATATACCGACAAGGCTGTCAAAGGATATAACTAAACATAGATCGAGGAGGTCAAAATACATCTAACTGTACACATGCAAATAAAAAAGATTTGGTTTAAACCAGCTAGAATGTATAAATACAATGTCTTAAATACTCGTATAAAGAGGTTAATCAGAAACATGATATATTTGATCTCCAAATTGGATTTTTGAATATAAAACCTAGAAACAGTGTATGTTTCGCTCACCCAGCGCCAACCCGGTAGCACCCATCTAGGATGGAGCTAAATGTCTACGAGCCTCTACATGGAGTACGTAACATCATAAGGACGGAACAGGGCCCCGCCATGCCCATATATACACAAAAGAATCATACCAACTGAATTGCAGCTCCGGAACAAGTGGAGTGTGTTGACACCCAATTTTGTCCCTCCTTTATTCTAATTTATTTCCTTGGGCTTTAAATTTATTAACGAGCTAAATACTTTGTTTTCACTGCTATTTTTTTTACTATTAACATCGTTATTTTATCACAAATTTTAAATGATTCGTCATCGTTTCATTTTAGGATTTGTACTCGTTAAATTAATTTTACTTTATTAAATCCTTTACTTTCTACATACTAATTATTAATTGTCTTCACATAATATATTTTTTACTAGTTATTAAGTTGAAAGCCCAAAATATTAATTCAGTCTGTGATTAACTTTGAAAACATATGGGCTAAGGCCTAATTCGGCCAGCCCAATACAAAAGGAGCAGCCCACTCATTTTACCCAATCAGTCCGTCACCCATTCCATACCCGACCGACCCAATTTCTTTTGAAAGAAAACTTTCATCGTCCACAATCTAAAGAAACCTAGCCGCACTTTCTCTCTCCCTTTCCCTCTCCTCTCTCTACTCACTCTCCCTCCCTCCATTTTAGCAAAAACACAGATCCCTTTAGCAAAAGCAGTCCATGCCTCCCCCATTTCCACATAAAAAACGTCCCCATAATCTGCTTTGCTCTGTCGTTGACAGAGAAAGGATCTTCCATTTCTCGCTTCAAAACGTAGCCGATCCATAAAGACCAGAACAAATTCGAACCACTTTGAGTAAGGTCTGAATCAACCTCGTGAAGGACTCCAAAGTTCGGATTTGAAAGGAATTCGATTTCAAATCCCGCCCAAGAATGAGTGAAAACCCTAGTTTCATCTACTATAAATATGGACATAGTCTTCAGCCGACGGGAGAGGAAAAAAAACAACAATCGGGGATTACCGAATACTTCGCTACATTCAACACTTTCCCCTTTTTCATTACTACTTTAAGTCTTAAATTTGTAAGATTCCCTTCTGTTTCGGGAATTTTTTTATCATCGAGCCATAGCCTCACTCTAAAGAAAAAAGAACAGCCACACATTACTCTATCTTCACTTTTTTGGTTTGAAACTTTAGTTAATTTAATCGGGTTCGGGTTCATTCGTGTTCAAGCATAAATCCGAGACCTTAACGCCCAGTTCACTGTACCCAAAGCAGGTCAGTAATACCCAATATCTTCCCTTCTAATTTCAGTCTTTAATTATTTGACTATTTTGTGTTTATTGTGTTCAGCGATGGATTAGTGTTCGTTAATGGGTGATTAGCATATGTATAGCTTATTCGGCTAATGTAGACGTAATCATATAATGTTGGTCCTATTCCAGCTAAAATAAAAGTCTCGCGCACTGATTGGGACAGTTGTTGATTTAACTTAGCATAGTTCCCTTGGATTTTAATTAATAAAGGTCATTCATGGATTATCTGCTTCAGGTTTAAGTGTATGTATTTTGGATGGTTAGCTAGCCTTATGAAATGATTAATCTCTTTCTTTCAAAACCTGCTCAAATAACATGTTTCCTCCTTATCTGTTGGCCTGTTGAAGCCTCTGATCATCATTGTCCTCTAATGTCCATGGTTTGATTAATCATTAAATGTATTGCATTCAAGCATGTTATGTTTAGGGTAAATGTATTAGAAGACATATGATTAAGAAACCTACATGCCTTGTCCAGATTTCATTGTGTTAGTGTAATTTGGTCATGAGTCTTGTTTAAGTTTAAAATCCATGTCTACTTTGAGGGACTTAGTCATGACTTGAAACTTGAAACATGCTAGACTTAGTGGATGTGATTCTGCCTGAATAACCTGCAAACAAATGAAATACTTGAATATGTTAAAGGCTAGCTGAACTCTTATATGTGTTTTTCATGAAGTCATATGTGCCAAGAGAGGTTTTAATTCGATAGCTGCTCATACTCTGCTATCCCTGTCAGTGCCTCTGTTTTGAAATCTTGATAAGCTATGTGGTGTGGTGACCTGTTTAATTTCCTTTCAGTTAAAAACATATACCTCTTGTGGGTACATTAACTGGACAAAAATCATAAATCTTTTTTTACTTTTGTGACTAGTTAGATGAGTAAGAGGGAACAGTTTGATTGTTATATTTAGATGTTATAAACTTGAAGCATATGTTAAGGTCCTTCTTTAAAGATGCTCAGTCTGATTTCTATATCTCAGAATGCCTAAAATTGGTTGAACTCAACACATGCTTGTTTCGCTTTGAGTGTTTGGCTTAGTATTGACTATAATAGCGAATGTGACACTGTCGTATTTAATGTTTAGTTTAGTGTTTCTTTTGTTTGTTGGTTTATGTGTTTTGATCAGGTCTTTAAAATGATTCATTAGGCTGCCCCCCTCTTTTCTTTGCTTGCGATTATCTATTATTTGACAAACCAACAACCCTTAAGAAAGAAAGAGACAGACAGAACATATTTCAGTTTCTGGCTTTTTTTTTTTTTTTTTTTTTTTTGCGTTTTTGCACCCTGCATACACAACTCACTGGTCTGTTACCTCTACGTGTGTCACCGCATGTATTACTCTGTCATGGATTTGATCGACTCCCTCTGTGTGCTGTTAGCATATCTATCTTGATCATCATTTTGTACTCTATCGAGGCTCTTCCTCACTTTACTAATCCTTTTCTTTTCATTTTTTGTGCATGACCATCTCGCATACGAGTCTGAGGGACTCGTCCTTCTTCACATTCGGTGTAGGGCTAAAATCCCAACAAGATATTCTTCTCGAGTCCAGTCTATTCGAAGCAGTACCTAAAAAAAGGGATTGTTGGGCTGAAGCCCAGTGGCAGCAGCAGATCACAACAACCCAAGAATGGGCCAAACCCGTTTAAACTTATTATTTCCGTAGCTCAATTTTGTTTATGCATTTGACTGTTTTGACTAACGCTTTATTTATTTTTTGGCTTAGATGAATCTAATGAATTAGTGGGTTTAGCTTAGTGTAATGGGTAGTTAATTTAAAAGAGAAACTAACAATTAGTTCATAGGTTTCATTCCCCTTTTTAAGTTAAATTATTTATAGTATCTATACTATTTATTTTTATTAGAATAATTGATTTTTAAAATAGCATGACTATATATTTTGAGAATCGAGATTCACTCTTACTATCTTAGAAATTTAAAGCGTTACAAATTTTACACTAACGTTAACTTATCTTTGAGAAATAAAAGGCAAACTAGTTCCCATGGGTAATTGTTCCACTTTAATTCCTTTCCAACATTTGGAGCATGTATTTGTTAAAACAACCTTTACATAATCTATATTGAACTAATAGTCTTTCTATAAAGCCTTTAAAATTTTATTAATATTGACCTTACAATAACTCTTTTAATTTGTTAGTCAGCATAATTCATTTTCTCCAAATATTTGCAAATGTTATACATCCCGCGTTTTCTCAGTTTATTTACAACTAAACTCTATTATACGAATCATTATTTTCCTACAAGTCCCATTTTAAATAGCATGTTTATATTTCTATTATAACCTTAGCAATACTTATAAAAAATATTTTCTTATATATTATAAAATATTACATCTACATTCTTAGCCTAATTAAATTTTAGTCCGGTCGGTTAACCATTGTTAATGGATCTTAGAGGATGCCTAATACCTTCCCTCTAGATTAGTTGAACCCTTACCTAGAATCTTAAGTTTCGTAGACTTTAAAACGGAGTTAACTTTAGATAATTACTTTAATTAACCTTAGGTGCCCTAATTCACCATAAATAATTAGGTGGCGACTCCTGTACTTTAATTAACCCCGGAATTACCGGGATGTTGTAAACTATTTTGACTTCGGTTAAAATAGGGTATAACAGCTTGGCGACTCCACTGGGGAATACTTAGGTTCTAACCATAACGGACTTAGTTAAATAGGCTTTGTGTTCTTGTTTTAATTACTTTATTTGCTGATTAATTGTTTTTACATGCTATTACTTGTTTGTTTGATATAAATTGTTTAAGTGTTACTGCTTTGATATAAACTGTCATCCCGTATCACTTTTCTCCACATCTGAAAATTCACACTATCACACGTACACGCGAGATGTGTTTTGCGCACCCGCAAATTTCTTTCAATATCCCAAATTTTAGGAGAGTTGACATATGCGCGGGGTGTCCAGATTTTCCGTGTGACCACGTAGCCTTCTCACTCGAGTTGTCCGCTCGGGAACCTTGTGTCTAGTAAACCCGCTCTTAGTCAATCTAGGATAGAGCTAAACCAACACCCTTTATTAAGAGCATACATTTCATAACCTAGGAGGTTTAATACCCTTAGTGTATTAAGTCTATTAGATGACTTTACCCAAACGTCCAAGTGGGTTCATGACCCCAAGTGACTCTAATCATACTTTATGTGCATGTTTGAAGGATAATTGTGCCTAAATATTGACTACTTGCTTTAATTGATTAAAATTTAGGAGGGAGGGAATGACTAACGTTTCTATAACAGGTATGGATTTACATTGGAGTACGTCGGTGATCAAAAAATGACGAAGAAAAGAACATCACAAAATAGAGCTAGACGTTGTGTTTACTTTACTTAGATTAGGAAACATTTTATGTTGTACTCATTTGATATGTAATAATGTTACATTACTTTTGTACTCTATTTTGGGAAATATAATTTGTTTAATTAATCAAAGCAATGGGATGACGTATTATGGCACACTTTACCCTTCAAACAAACGTTAGGCCTACCTCTGGCACAAAGAGGTCACATGCATATTAGGACGCGTTATTGTCTGATATACTCGTTTGACAACTTGTTTGACTTTATTTGATTGCTACATGACTTACTTGACTTTACGTGATCATGACTTTACATGGATATGTTAATGAGACTGACATCATTGGTACTATTGTGTTTCTTTTTATTTTATTCCCAAAAAGAGTTGATTCGTGTTGACATTCGATGGTCGACCATCCTTACCTCACAAGGTCAAAGACGTCATTGTTACCTCGACGTAGTTGGGTTGTTCAAGGAAAAGAAATCATTATGTCTGATCCGGCCGCAACCATTTCAACTGGTTTGGAAAACATCGTGATCTCTAGTGATCCCCCCGAGACTTCCGAACATAGAACCACTATTTAACATGACGAACATATCGCCCGCCTGACTCAAGAAATTGAGGACCTACGTGGCGAACTAAATCGGGTTAGGGACCTGACCAACTTATCCGTTACACTCCAAAGTCCACCTCCTGAACCCAGAACTGTCGCACCAAATCCACCTCGTTTTCCATCACTTGAATCTCCAGTTCCTGAACATTTTCCTCCACAAAATAATGCACCTACCAACAACAACTTTCCTCCAATCACCCTCGCAAATCCACCAAATTCGTCATCCATCTATACTCCTCCACAAAGTCAACCACGCACCTACACTACCTATACTCCTCCCCAAAGTCAACCACCCACTTACAATACCTATGCTACTCCTAATCCACCACATGTCAACCCACCAAATCAAGCACTAGTCCACACTCCTTATGTCCCTTTGCCCACAAATACTAATCCACCACCTACAACTACTCTTCCAAACCCACCAAACCAACTACCTACAAATACCACCTACAACACACCACATCCAGTCCAAAACACTCCCACCGTCCAAACTTATCCAACCCAGCATATACAAGGGGCACATTTTGTCACTCCCAACGCACAATATGTTCCTCCGGTATATGCAGCGGAAACACAAGCCTTTACCAACCCAGTAATGGTCAGGTTCCAGCCTGAGGTAGATCAATACGAGGAAATGGAAAAAGAGGCAAAAGCGAGGGCGGATGATATGTTGTTAAAAGAGATCCACAGCCTCAAAGAGGCAATGAGAAACCTTCAAGTTGCCAGAGGAAGCAAGAGTGTAGAATATGGGGATCTGTGTGTTCAGCCTGACGTTGACTTACCCGCAGGCTACAAACCGCCGAAATTTGATACTTTCAATGGAACTGGCGATCCCTATACACACTTAAGGGCTTACTGTGACAAGCTGGTTGGAGTAGGTAGAGATCAGAACATAAGGATGAAGCTATTCATTAGAAGCTTATCTGGTGAGGCCCTTACTTGGTATACACAACAGGACGTCCGTAAATGGCGTGGTTGGAGCGATATGGCACAAGACTTTATGGACAGATTCAGTTTTAACACCGATATCACACCGGATAGAGTCTACATGACTAAGTTAACTAAGAAGTCAATTGAATCGTTCCGTGAGTATGCACTGCGTTGGAGGTCAGAAGCATCCAGGGTTCAACCCCCGATGAGTGATAGAGAAATGACTGCTACCTTCATTGAATGCCAGGCTGGCATATTTTATGAGAAAATGATAGGCATAATGGGGCAGAAATTCACAGAAGTCGTCAGAATGGGAGATGCCTTAGACGAGGGAATCAAATCAGGAAAAATTCAGGATCTTACTGCTTTGCAAGCAGTAAACAAAACTATTCAATCTGGTTCTATCAGTGGGAACAAAAAGAAGAAAAAAGATGTAGCTGAGGTCATGAACAATCCAAGGGATTACCGGGATGTTGTAAACTATTTTGACCCCGGTTAAAATAGGGTATAACAGAGTGCTCCTGGACAACGCTGAGAAAGTAGCCTAAGGGTTTGATCTGTCTCCTTGTCTACCTGCGGGCATGAACGCATCGTCTATAAACAAAAGGACATCAGTACGAATAATGTACTGAGCATGTAAGGCATGAATAACAACATAATAAAAAGATATGAAAAGTAACATGAGAAAAGAGAGATAACCTGTACATTTGAATGCCTCTTAAGTTGGAAGTCATGCATGCTTGGCTTTTTTAAAAAAAAAATCATATATATATAATACCGTACCCCACCGTATAGGCTTAGTATTATCATCATATCATCATCCTGCATCCGGAGCATCCCGCGTCCGGGGTAATATCATAACCTGCCCACTGCAGTGGTGTGCACATCTAAGTGCCTGTCCGACTAACTATAGGGCGGCGCGGTGTGAGAAAATACATACATATATATAAAGCATGCATGAGAGCCCAAATAAAAGCTATAGATCTAGTAGAGTGACGTAAGGTCTGTAAACCTCCGATTGTCATTATGGAACTATCATCATGGGCATATCTCATCTTGAAGGAACAATAACCATAAGATGAGATTAACATCAATGAATAAAATCAATAATAATATGATAAAGATCAATAATCATGAGACAAATGTCAACAATATCATAAGAACATCAAGAACCACGAGCTTTTAGGATTTCTAGGAATAGAGACATCATGGATAGCATTTGTGTGGATTTGTATCAATAAGATCATGCCATAAGAAAGAAAAGGACAGCCTTAACATACCTCGTCGTCTCCTTAACTACTCAACGCCTATCCTCCCGAGCACGTAAATCTATATTCAAGATGATTCGCACTACAGGTAAGTCATTAAAACACTTATACGGTCAAACTAAATTAATAAATGAGCTAATGAAAATTGGGCAACATTTCCCTTTATATCTTCTATTTCCTCCAACTCAAAAACAACTCCCAAATCACAATAAAACATCAACAATTTCATAATCAAAAGATTACATTCAAATTATACTCAATTCAATACCAAAACTTCTTTTCATAATCAATCCATAACAACAACTTCAATACACCCCTTATACACTTGTATACAACTTTCTCAACATCATTATTACTGCTCATAAAAAGATTATACTCATAACATGCTAACAATTATAGCTCATGTTAATTTACAACTCAAAATATCATCAAATTCATATTTGAACTTTTCCCCATACCTTTTTCCACTTTTTAAGACTTGCTAAACTTTCAAATCAACTTAACATAAGAGATAAGATGAAGAACATACCTTGTATTTGAAGAATTTCAACTCACATAACTTGCTCCAAGACTTAATCCCCACAACTCCAAGTGAAAGCAAGAACATCCATCTTCCATAAATTAACTTAGGTTTTCAAGGTTTGATCTTCTCTTTATTTGATTTGAGATGTTTATGGGTGATTAGAGATGATTAGAAATGGTTGGTAGAGCTTAAGAGGTCTAGAAGGATCTGTTTTTATGAAATAAAATTACCCCAAGTCGTAAAAATCAATTATAGAAAGTTTCCACTGACTTTCAACATTCTGAAAATTACGGACCAAGTACAGTAGAAGGTGTGGGCCGTACTTCAAATGTCATGACCTATTTTGCCTAAGTCGTGCGGGCACTTACCTTCCCACCTCGGTAAGCGAACCCTCAACCCAACAATGAATAAATACATAAAATAATGAAATTACGCAACGGAATGGAATAAATATGTAAGTCTCACGATATATATACATATAAAAGTAGTAGAAAAGTGCGGAAGGACGACAAACACCCTCAGGGTCTAGTCTGAATAACACAAGAGCATTTAAAGGGAAATAATACAATCGGGAATACTAATACATAAAGTGTCTATGTCTTTGAATAGAATAGGACATAAAGATAGAAAGTCTTCAAGGCAGCGGACGGTCATGCTCACCCTGGAAACTCAAGAGAAAGCTGAAGCGACGATCAACCACGGGTCACGAAAGTGGAGGTCAGTACAAACAACATTACTGGTAGGCATCATCGGCTAACTAAGCATAGCTAACACAATTCAGATAATAAAGCAGACAAACAAATAAACCAACAAGTATATGACAATACAATCCATTCCAATTATCCGTCATCACCTATGTAAAGCATCTAATCCCAAATGTGTCAAATTCGACTATATCCAATCCAATCCAGCATCATAACATAACACCAAACATTTCAATCAAGTCATAATGCAATGTAATGCCATGCAAATGCAGTGTACACATGTACTCCGAATGGAAAATCGACGTCTCGGTAGCACAAGCCAGCGTGACTCGCGAAATCTATGTGCCACCTGTCCCGGATCTTTTCCCAATAGACAGATGAGACCCCAGATCTTTGCGCACGGGGGGTTCTCATTGACACCACCCTGGGGCACCCGCGGAGCCCATGCACTAATAACGATTTCAGAACTAACATCGGATATCGGCCATGCAACAACGATTCTGGAATTGATCATCGGACATCGGCCTCTCACATCACTCAAGTAAAAAAGTTTCATCAAGTATCCATTTCACACAATCAACGATTCTGGAATGAACGTCGGATATTGGCTACCTCACATCAATCAAGTAAAAAAGTTTCATCAAGTATCAATTTCACTCAACAATGATTCCGAGATGAACCCCGGATATCGGCCTTGCAGTAGTGTATCATGAAAATGAGAGTGTATGGAATGCATGGATCAGCATCGATAATCATGCTGAATATCACAAGTACCAACAATGGGTAAGCCACAATATATCCGAATCACAAATACCAATAGTGGGTATGCCAATAATATAACCGAATCATAAGTACCAACAGTGGGTACGCCATCAGTATGTCCGAATCACAAATACCAACAAAGGGTATGCCAACAATATCATAATAAAGATGATAAACAGAATCCAATATCTATCAACAACTCACGGCTGCAAGCCAACACAATAGAACATTCAAGCATAACACAACGGGATGGCCAGTCCCAACGCATAACAAGGCCCAACCTAAGATAATATTCAACCCAACTTCATACCCGAAGGTTCACATGTTGTCTCCGACAATATAATCTAAATATGCGCTTCGCTATACGAAGTCACACAGTTGGGGGTGTTGATGAGTCGTGAAATTACGCGATATTCGATGCTAATTCCTTAAGTTTTTGCGACTCTTTAAGCACTTTTGTTGTTACTTTTTGTGTTTTTATATTGTTTTGTAGGAAAAGATGCTCGGAGAGCATAAAAGAGCAAAATGGATCAAAATGGAACAAAATAGAGCAAAACAAGCCAAGTAGATGAAATGAGTGATCGGAAGAAACCAAGTGAAAAGAAAGTCAAAAAAGAGGTCAAACTGGACATTTTTGCAAAACTGTCAAAACTGGACAGTTTTGCAAAAACGGGACAGATTTGCAAAACTGTCAAAAGTGGACAGTTTTGCAAAAAACGGGCAGAATTGCAAAAACAGAAATATGGGGGCAGATTTTGACATTCTTTTGAACTTGGAAGAATTAGAGGAGCTACAAAAGAGAGGCTTAGGGCAAAACATTAACATCTTTGGCTCAACACAAGTCCTTGGAGGCTAGGGTTTCACACCAACACATTGGAGGAGAAGATTGGAAGCACTTTAATGAGATATTCTTAATCCTTTCTTCTACTCTTATTTTGTATTGAATATTTATGTGTGTAGTATTTCATTTCAATACTTGAACCTTGTTTATGGAAGTATATATTGTTTAAGTTTGGATTGAATCTCTTGTTTTGCTTATGTGTTGAATGATTTTATTCCTAATGAAGTGAGTTATTGTTTCTTTAATTTATCTCATTTTGAATGATTCTTAAGGGAGTATCTAACCCTAAGACTTGCCCATTTATTTCGGTTTAAACTTGGAAGAGGCAAACTCGGGATTGGGAAAGATTAATTAACAAGAATTTGGGGCGTTAACCCTCATCTAATGGAAATCGACCTAGGGATAGGCGACACCACTTGTAGCCATATTCGGGTGTTCTTAATGCTCCTAATTGCTTTAGGGATATTCAATTAGGTAGTCTAGTTAGTCTTCGGAAGAAGCTAATTTAGAGTCATTATCCGAGGCTAAGTAATATAAACTCACCATTATTTGTAAATCATGAAGTACATTGGATCGTTACTTGAGCGTAGTTTCTCTTGTATCCATGCTTGTGGTCATTGATCATTTTACTTGCTTTCTAGGTTAGTTTACATTTTTGCATTGGTTATAATTTTCTCCAAAAACCAAAATATTATCTATCGTTTGGCTTTAGCGTAGTTGGTGAAAATTCCTACTTTTCCTAATCGCCTACATATTGTTCTCTGTGGGATTCGACCCCGACTCATAGTTGGGTAAATATATTTGCATACGACCGTGCCCATTCTAATTAATAGGGTGGATTTGGACGTTATCAGTAAGCCATAACCTACCTGGATGGCCGAACTACAACACCAACAAATCACTCTTTTGCCTTGCCTTTTCGCTGAATCTCAGAACCAAAGTTCTCTAAGCATAATCGAAATCTAGATTAGAAATTATGAAGAATGATACTAATATTACTACTATTCAAATTAGGTCAATTCTAGCCCTAGAAATTGGAGAAACGAGCCCACAAGGGCAAAATGGGAAATTCAGAAGCAAAATGCCAAATTAAGTATTAGGTGATCTTAACCCAACCACTAATTGTTGATTTAACTCAAAGATTATCATAATTTCTTATTTCAAGCAAAACCCCCGAATTGGGTATAAACCCTAAGTCTTTGATTCTGAAATTTAACAATAGAAGTAGAAGATTTATGATTAATAAGCTTAGATTAGTCAAAATCTAACATAAACATCATCAATTTCCTCATACATGAGCCTAAGGAAAAGTTCATCAAAACCCTCTTTCAACTTCCATCACTAAGGGGTTTTTAAAGGGAAGGGGGAAATCTAGGATGATTGTGATTAAGGAAGAGTAAAGAAATAGGCAAGATTTACCTCCAAGAACTGTTCCCCTAGCTCTAATTTCGAAATGGGAAAGAATGAGGGTCTAAGGGATTATTTAAATCACACTTAATGAAAATACTTGGCTCGTCATCGCTAGGACGGTGACGGAGCCGCTACAGCGGTGCCGCTACTGGTGTCACCATATCGGGCACCAAGTACCAGAATCCCTCCAATTTTTCAAAGTCTCAATCGAAATCTCGAGCCATTCCCGAGGCCATCTGCTCACAAATCATATACAAAGACCCATACAAAAATACGCTACGAACGCGTTCGTGGCCTCTAAATTTCCAACGGAGGCCTCGTTGACCGAGTCAATCCCCGACGCCTTAGTTCCAATTTCCAACCCAAGTCCCAAAATGCATCCAAATGCATTGGGAACCGAACCAAATATACACACAAGTCATAAGCAGCCATCCAGACCTCTCGAAATTTATAGATTTTTGAAAAGGTTCGTTTACCCAGAAGTCAACTTTGGGTTAAAATGTGCTAGTCAATGCTCAGAAAAGGCAAAAATGCCAAAAATACTATAACGACCAAACGGGTCGTTACATCAAAGTACGTCTCGTACTTCGAAATTGCAATTTTTTTATTGCATTGGAAAGAAGACTTTATGAACTTGGCAATGTAATGGATTCCATAACTCCTCATATTCTAGGAGATATACCTCCCTTAATTTGGACCAAAATTTTTGTTCAAAATTTTGCCAAGTTTTTCCAAATTTTTGACAAACTTAATTTCTTCAATTCGCTTAATCCCGAAACCTTTAGACCTTTGTTTAGCACTTGTTAGAAGTCCTCCTTAACCTTATAACGGATTCATGACCTCTCCGTCTTGCGTTAATTTACTTACGATGCTAAAATTTTTGAGGTATAACACCATTCTACTCCAATTTCCATTTCTTGTGCTTCTGCAACATTGTTAGTAGCGACTCCAAGTTTTGCTCCAAAAGCAGTAATCATATGACCTCTATGATCTCTTAAAACTCCACCTCCTCCACTGTTTCCAGGATTTTCTTTAGAGCAGCCATCAGTATTAAACTTCACCCACTCAGTCTTGGGAAATAGCCACTTAATAGAAAATGATTTAAAAAAATATCTAGCTTCATCCATGCTCTGAATAAATTGAGTCCAATGCATAAAAGGTTTGATACTGGGAAATTTTTTATGAATCACCATGACCACTTGTTGATGAATCCTTATTTTAATCCTCTGAATGGACAATTTTTTATTCTCAAATCTTCCTTTACATCTATCTTTCCATATTTTCTGTATGATGATTCCTGGTATAATTTGTAGAGCCATGTTCTGAATAGGATTTTTCCCTTTAGTAAGCCACCAAGTGATCATAAGATGTCTTAAACTGTTAGAGTCCTGAAAAATCCCAAAGCATTGTTTAAAATGCTTCCATATCTCTTGACTAGTCTTGCTCCTGTGAAACAGATGTTCCACATCTTCCTCATCATAATTAATATAACAAGAACAAATTAAAGTGATTGTACATTGAATCTCCTTAAGTTAATATCAACAACCACCCTATTCTTGAAAACTTTCCACAGAAAGAAAGAAACTTGGGATGGAGATTTCTTGTGCCACTCAACTTGTTAACAAGAGATGGATTCTGAGTAGTTCTGATAATGTTCCATGCTGATTTACAACTAAATCTCCCATTTGAAGTAACTGTCCATACTGGTTTATCACTAAGACCAGGAGAGTTAATAGTAATTCCTTGGATGTGATTCACTACATTATCATGCAACTTTTGCTTAAGCTTTTGAACATTCCACTCTCCTTCCTCGATATATTCAAAAACCATGCCCCTAATGGAAGTGTTAGCAATACCAAACTGATCCAAATCCCCCAAACCAGACTAGTTATCCCACTAGAAACTAGCATTACCTTTATTGATTCTCCATAATATTAAATGATCTGTTTTCTCTTTGATTTTCATCATCCTTCTCCAATTATGAGATTGCAAAGAACTCCATTTCCTGGTAACTGGATGAATTCTTCTATCATACTTGGCATTCAAAAAATCAGACCATAAGGAGTCTTTGGTTCTAAATTGCCACCATAACTTTGCAGCAAACGAATCAAAGACATCATTCAAAGATCTTATACCAATTCCACCTTCCAAAGTTGGCAAGCATAGACTGGACCACTTAGCCCAATGATATTTATGCTTGCCTTCATTATTACCCCATAAGAAATTAGCAAAAATTTGTTCCATTTGCTTGAAAATAATTTTGGGAGGTTCACATATAACAAGTAAATGGACTGACAAGGCAGAAAGAACATGTTTTATCAAGATGATCTTCCCTCTAGTGGAAAGTCTACCATAATTCCAAGAATTTAACTTTTTAAGAATTTTAGTAGCCATGTCTGCAAAATATTGAATTAATTTCCTGCCTTGGAATAATTGACATCCTAGGTAGGTGATGGGAAATTCCTGTCTTTGAACTTGCAAAATATTTGAAACAATGCTGATTCTTTTTTCAGAAATCTTCTTATCCATCAGAAAACTACTTTTGTGTCTGTTAATCTTCTAACCTAAGTTGATAGAATACTCCTCCAATACATTCATGATCAGGTTAAGAGATTTAGATTTTCTTGCACAGAAAATGATCAAGTCATTGGCATAGGCTAGATGATTAATCTTAGGTCCATTGGTTTGCATAGCGAAACCCCTGAACTTAGAATAATTATAAAGATCATTAAGCATACAGGAAAGAGTTTCACCAGCAATAATGAATAAAGCTGGAGAGATAGGATCTCCTTGCTTTACTCCCCTTTGAGATTTAAAAAATCCATACCTCTTACCATTTATAACAACACTATAGCAATTATTAGAAAGAAGGTTCCATGTTATAAAAATCTATTTTTCATTAAAACCCACTCATGACAGCACACAAAAAATACCAAGACAGTCTATCATAGGCTTTGTTCATGTCAATTTTGAAAACCACATTACCCATTTTATTATCATGTTTAATCTCATGAATAATCTCTTGGGCTAATAAAACATTCTCACCAATCTACCTTTCACCAAACCACTTTGGTTTGTAGATATAATTTTGGGAATGATACGAGCCAACCTATCAAACATCACTTTTGAGATGATTTTCTGAGTCACATTACTGAGACTAATAGGTCTCAAGTCTGAAAATGTTTGTGGAGAATCTATTTTGGGAAGTAAGATCAAACAAGTGTTAGTGAAAAATATAGGAAGTTGTTTGCCATTAAAATAATATCTAACTAAGTTTAAAATATCAGCTCCCACTATATCCCAAGATTTTTGAGAAAATAGACCACTAAAACCATCAGGTCCAGCAAAACTATTTAGATTTATGTCAAAAACAGCTTTTTTCACTTCCTCCACAGAATGATCTTTTGAAAGAATATCATTATCTAAGGAACTAATGCTTTTAGGAATATATTTAAGGATATCAAGATTGAAATTGTTGTCTTGTTGTGAGAACAAGTTCTGATAGAATTGAGCAGAAGCACTGCCAATCTCTTCTTCACCCTCTATCCATGCTCCATTATCACTAATTCTGTTGATATGAAGATACTTCATTCTTTCTTTTACAACAAAATGAAATTTGTTTGTGTTTTCATCCCCTTCCAAGTTTCATTTCAAGTTAGCTTTTTGTCTCAAAAAACTGTCAACATGCTTATGATGTATGACTAGTTCAGCTTTTGCTTTGTTCAAAGCATCCTGTCATTTTGATCAAGAGTATCTATATATCTTTCTTATGCTTTCTTCACTTCCTCTTCTAGCTGTTGCACTTTGTCAAAAATATTTCCAACCTTTGTTTTGGACCATTCTCCTAGAGCTTTGCTAGTATTTTTCAGTTTATGTTGTAGTTCCCAAAAGAAGTTTCCTTTGGAATAAGAGAACCAATGAGCCTTGAAAACATCTTGATACCCCTCTATTTCAGTCCAAAAGTTTATAAACCTAAAGTACTTTACATAATCTTCCTGATTATTCTTGCAAGTTATCAAAAGAGGACAATGATCTGAGCTTACCTTAGGTAGATGGATGATATCTGATGTGTCAAAACATTCAGACCATTTTACATTGCTAATAATTCTATCTAGCCTCTTCCAAATCACTTCCTCTTCTTTTCTTTCATTAGACCATGTAAAAGTACTTCCAAAAAACCCATTATCCTTCAAGCCACAATCTTGTAGGCATTTTATGAATGGAATATACCTCCATAAATCTTCCATTCCTGATGATCTGGATTTAGCATACACCACAGATATAAAAACCTGCTGAGAATTATTCCAAACTATTCTGCAAGTGACCATTTGATCTTCAGCACAATATACTGAGCAATCAATATCTCTCCCCCAAAAAAATCCAGATCTTATTACTAACACTAGCAAAAGCACCTTGCATTCCCAGGGTTTGTTTGTAAGATTCAATTTTTGATTCATTTATAAAAGTCCACAAATGGTATTTTGTGCTCTTTTATCAAATATATCAATCTCTCAGTAGAAGCCTGAGATTTCATCCCTTAATATTCCAATTGAGACACTTAATCATTAAGAGGGTTTTGGTTAGGTTTTGTAATATTCTTCTTTTGATTTCTTGTGACAGGATTCATTTTGATATGTCTGTTATCTTTGTTTCCTGTCACATTCTTGGATGCCTCACTTTCTTTTGAGCTCCTCTTTATGTTGGATTGATCATTTCCATGTGTATTTTTCTTTGTAATCTCTTCTTCCTCACATTTTTCGTCCTCATCCTCCTCTGATTCATCTGAAGTATTTTCCTCTTTAGAAGATGATATCTCAGCCCATTCATCTTGCTTTTGCTGATCATCATTTTGTGTCACTTCTGTTTCCTCAGCATTAAGACCTAAATTATCATTTTGAATGGACTCTTCCTGAAGCAATTCATCAAAGCTGTTCTGATTGATGATATTTTCTTGTCCTTTATTATCTTTTTCCTTTCTTGATTGTTCCTCTTTTCGATCTTTTTTTCTAGAACTCCTTTTGACCTTCTTACTACTAGCAGTTTCCCAACCATCTTTATAAAGAACCACCTGCAACTCATTTGGATCATTGATCATGAAGGTTCTGACTTCAGAATTGGCCTTTTCCTATCTCTTACCCCTTGCTGAAAACTTGTCTTTATGCTTATCGTCCTTATTATTGGGACTTTTGGCATTGGAGATGACTTTGTTCTCATTATTCACCTTCTTGCCCTTGTCTTTTTCTTGATTCTTTTTACCATTTTCTCTGTCTCTGCTTCTAGATCTCCTTATTCTTCTCAAAAATACCAATATCTTTTTTCTATTACATATTCTCTGGCATTGGCTTGTTAACTCCAAATATAGCACCTGTAGGTTTAAAAGCTGTTATGGGAGGTTCACTTTTCCCTCTAGGTTTTCTATACTGCTTATTTTTGTCCACCTGTTCCTCCCTTTCCCTTTCAACTTGTTGTCTTTCACTGGCCTTCTCTTTTTGTTCTTTAGGACCAGCATTTCCATTATGTACAACTTTTTTTTTCATTCCGGCCCTTTCTCTGACTCTCTCTCTTGTTAGAATGGTTCTTCTCCTCCCCATTCTTCTTTCCTCTAATTTTTTCTTTTCTAAGACTCTACATTGAGCAATAGTATGTTCTAATTTTTTGCAGTGTTTACAATATTTTGGGATATTCTCATAGTCAATCTTCTACTCGAATCCTTTTAGAGGAGAATTTTCATCCTCAATCCCAATCCACACACTTTTCATCAATGGTTTAAGTAAATCAACTTCGTCTAGTCATAGTACTCTTAGTAGCAACATCAATTTCCAAAGGAAATCCCATTTCTCTAGCAATCTGCTTAATATAATGCCAATTATGTAAATGAAAAGGCAAACCTGGCATCAGAATCCAAATGGGCACTATTGCTAGATCTTCTTCGGGCTTAAAGTACGGTGTCCATTTTTGGAGCCAAATTTGATGACCATCTACCTCAATCCAGCTTTTACAGAGAATGTAATTATAATCATCTTCATTAGTAAAGTTCAGAAAGACATTGAAATTGTCAAACACACCTATTTTGTCGTGCCTTTCATTGGGTATTTCTCCTTGAATTTTGACCTAAGAGAGTCAATTTGCGGTCTGCTCTTGAGAAATTTACCCAAAATTGTTCTTTTACAATGATTCGCCATCACTCCATAAAAGTATTTAGCTTTGAATATAACTGTGGCTTTGCCATTATGAATTGTTTTACGAGCTTTGATGGAGTCGGGTTCAATGCAAATTGGGGCCCAGATGAAATCGGAGAATCAGTGAGAGTATTAGCATACGATTCCATGGAATCGCCTTGAATCTGGGCTGCCTCGTTAGAGGCTACCATTTGATCTGTTGTACGCGCCAGTTGGGTGCCAACCGACGGCCCCATGGCCCATAGGAGTTGTAACAACAAAAAATTAGTTAATAACGATAATATTAAAGAGACAGAATTTTTTTAGGTGCGTGGTGCGTGTACAATGTTTGCTCTCACAGTATTTCACAATATAAGTATTAATGTAAGTTTAAATCATGTTTAAACAACTTGAGAAATAAGCTTCCTCATATTTCTATGCAGGTAACTCATATTATATGCCATTTAATGTATTTCATTTGGAAAAAGGAGTAATGTTGCTCCCAAACCACACGCAACTATACGGGGTCGTACAAGTAATATAGGATTTTAAAGTCTAGATATCATAGCCACAGGACTTATGATTAACTATTTACTAAATTAAACTAATGCTAATTATCTAAACAAGAAGTAAAATCTCAAGATATAATTATTAACTAACTAAAGATAAAACAAATAATGAACTTCAACCAAGAAAGAGCGAATTTTTATCAGAGAAGAGATAGATTTACGGCTATGACCACTAACAATCCAGTTGAGTCTTTAAATCGTTATACCTATGGGTTACTAGTTGACGAGTTAATTATAACTTTATGAGTATCTCCCGAGTTGCTCTCAAGCCTGTAGATGCTACTATAACGCCTATATTCCTATGGTCATCAGAGGTAACAAGAACACATTTACTACTCCGTATTTTCAACAAAGCAAGGCTAAAGGGTATATTCCTATCCTCAGTAGCGAAACGACTATATCAAATAAGCTCTATTTATTCTTATTACGCATGCAAATTCCCTTTCCCAAGTTTAATTCACACGCCACAGATAGTGCTCAACTATTTCGTAAAATAATCAAACAATTAAGATCAAGAATAAATAAATAACCCAAAGATGGAGAATCAATAGATATAAATGATAATCAAACGTCAACTTTCATGCTAGAGTCAAAACCCTAGAACTAAAGAGTTTAGCTCCACATGGACATAGAAGAAAAACAACAAATCTTCCGAATAAAAATATAAAAACGAGTAATACAGAGAAGAGAAAATAAAACCCTGTAACTCCGGCCTCCACGGCGGCTCCAAGCTCTCTTTAGATCTAAAGTACTGAATTAAGGGTTTCAAGCTATCCAAAGTAATGTAAAAACTGTGTAGACCATGTATTTATAGGGTACCAAAAGGCATGGGTTTTTTAAAAACCAAATCCAACTCGGACCGGGAAAAATTAACGGGCTCACGTTGCACCCGCGCAGCAAAATTAGAATCAGAGACTGATTTTCTGCGCGTCAGTGGCGCGACGCGTGTCTGGCACCTGATTGCTCAGGTACGTATCTTCTCATTCTCAAATTCAATTTCATCTGTAATGTAATTGTAATGTGCAACTCAATCGCTATTGCATTAATCATTTAATCATCATTGCAGCCATCATGATGTCTCCTTGGTTTCTACATTTTGTCTCCTCTCTCTGTTATAATCTTTTGTCTTCCTTTTCTTTTTCTTCCACATTTTATACAATGTTGCTCCAAATCTCTTCAATTTTGCAATTCTTTATTTTTACACAATAAACTATAATATTAAGCACAACTCATTATAATTAATACTCAAAAGACAATTAAAAGTACTAAAATGTGAGGCAACTAATAGCTAAATATATGCATTTTTGGGCTGAACATCAAGTAACAAATATAAGATCTTTAATATATGTTAATCCTAATTATAGCATGCATTTCTCATGATCGTCATAAGTGGATCATCTACCATAATATTATCAAAACAAATTTCATGGAAATCACAAGGGTAGAATATTATAAATAAATAATAAATAGGGTTAAAGAAGTAGAACCCGATATATGTCACTTTTTCATAATCCATTACTTTGATGTGATCACCTTTTGCAATATCAAAATCAATGTCGATTCTCAGAATAAAAACACCGTATGATTTTATGAATACCGCTCCTCACATGGACATTGATGATTAGAGTCCTCCATAATTTTTTGTTTACATCATGCGTTGCCTTCAAACAATGCTAGTGCATTGTTTTAGTCACCAATTCCAAGAAGTTGTTGCCTTTTTTACCTGCATTTTTCCTTTTCTCCATTCATTTATTCTTTTTACTCCTCTGTTTTCACCGCACAGGCTTTGGTGATTTGGGAAATCAAATTTCCACTACCAAAGTATTTGACTGTGGCTCCAAATACGTCAGAAGAAACTTTTTTTTTTTTTTTAAATACTTACGAGACGTTTGAAGATGACGAGCATTATTGGCCTTACAACTTCCGGGCGGCACTGCTATAATGAAAATCATCATCTACGTCCAAAAATAGGATTACTAGTGCCATGAATACATGCACTTTTTCTTAATTATGATTTCCAATGAATCTGATTTCCGTCAAACAGCTACCAAAAACAGTCCCTACTTCTCTTTACCAACATCCGTAAATTTGAATGCAGTATCTTCTTCATAATGAAATATCTCTTTAAGATTGTTAGAAAAATAGGTAAACATAATTGAAGAAGAAATGGCTTTGAGGCGTGACGAATCGACTTTTCTTAAAGAGATATTGCCCGTATACATATTGAGGAAAATACAAGCAATTCCCTTGATCAGGATACAACAAAGCCCAAATTATACATGCAGATTTTTCATAGTCAATTCATGAAGGAAGGCCTTATTTATAGAGTTAGAAAAACGACTATTGTGGATAGTCATGACTTTTCATGAACAGACATGTCCATTTAAATTCAGATTTTAAATAAAATCTGAAAATACCAAAATTTTAATATGTAATGTTTTCAAACTCTTTTTGCCTTATGTCGTCGGACAATCACACTTCATATTTATTACAAACTGTCTAACATTTTGTGCCTTATTGGAGCTTGGCACAGATCTGGCATCAAATTATAACTTATGCTTCACTTTTTTTTTTCCTCTTCTTCTCATTCTGTTCTTTTCTGATTTCTTTCGGCTTAGCAGCTGCATTTTATTCCCTCTCTTTTACGAGATTTATTATCATTCTAGCTCCTTAATGTCCCTGAATCATCAAACAACAGCCATTAGTGTAAAATCACAATATTAACTAAGTTCGGCATTTTTTTACTTAAGTTGGGCATTTCTTTACTTCATAAATGTCACGACCCAACCGGAAGGCCATGACGGGCACCCGGAGCTAATCTACCGAGCACCTCAAAACGTACATCTCATAATCATATCTGAGTGGGCGATAAAGCTAACTCGTAAATATCATAATCTGCAAGGGACACAAGCCCAAAACTGTATATGTATAAATGTCATCAAACTGATCTCATGTACACAAGCCTACAAGGCTATCAAAATATGGTGATACAACAAAGTATAGACTAAAATGATCATAGGACCTCTAACTGTACATATCTGTCTACGAGCCTCTACTGGAGTGCATAACATAATAAGGATGGGACAAGACCCTGCCACGTCCATATATATATATATATATATATATATATATATATATATATACACACACACAAAAGAACAATACCAGCTGAACGTAGCTCCAGAACAAATGGAGCGCTCCTGAGAGATAGCTGATGAAGCACCTAAGGATCAGATCTGTCTCCCTGTCTACCTGCAGGCATGAACGTAGTGTCCCCAAACAAAAAGACGTCAGTACGAATAATGTACTGAGCATGTAAAGTATGAACAACAACATGATCAAGAAATAAAGAAACATGAGGTAAAGAGATAACCTGTGTGGCTGATTGCCTCTTAAGGCGGATATCATGCATGCTTAATTTATCTTTTCAAAACAACACCCATATGTAAGTATATATATATTGCTGCGGAACGTGCAACCCGATCCATATATCATATCATCATTATAGATATTGTTGCGGAACGTGTAGCCCGATCCATATATAGATATTGTTGTCGAACGTGCAGCCCGATCCATATATAAAAATTGTTGCGGAACGTACAGCCCAATCCATATATCATATCATCCCGCGTCCGGGGTATCATCATAACATGCCCACTGCAGTGGTGTGCGCATCTACGTGTCTGCCCAGCCAACTATAGCGCGGCGCGGTGTGAGAAAATACATACATATATATATAAAGCATGCATGAGAGCCCAAATAAAAGCTATAAATCTGTCGGAGGGACGTAAGGTCGGTAAACCTCCGATTATCATTATGGAACTATCATCATGAACATATCTCACCTTGAAAGAACAAAATCATAAGATGAGATCAACATCAATGAATATAATCAATAATCATGAAACAAGCTCAATAATATCATGGGAACGTCAAGAACTATAAACTTCTAGCATTTTTAGGAATAGGGATATTGAGGGTATCATATATAGGTCCACAACAAATGAATCATGCCTTAAGAAAGAAAGGGACAGCCTTAACATACCTTGTCGTCTCCTTAACTACTCAATGCTTATCCTTCCGAGCTTGTAAGTCTACATTTAAGATGATTCCCACTAAGGGTAAGTCATTGAAATTCTTATAAGGTCAAATTAGATTAATTGGTAAGCTAATGGAAATCAGACAGCATTTCCCTATATCTTCTACTTCCTCCAATCTTCAAAACAACTCCCAAACTCACAATAAACATCAACAATTCCATAATCAAAAGATTACATTCAAATTATACTCAATTCAATCCCAAAACTTCTTTTCATAATCAATCCATAACAACAACTTCATACAACCCCTTATACACTTGTATACTACAATTCGTTAGCATCATTATTATCCCTCATAACGAGATTATGCTCAAAACATGCTAATACTTATAACTCGAGTTAATTCACAACTCAAAATATCATCAAATGCATATTTGAACTTTTCCTCCAATTTTCCTCTCCTCAAATCTTCAAACTCACAAACATGAAACTAAGACGAAATTTTACCTCAAAATTCAAGAACACTTCAATTCCATGGTTACTCAACCTTAAAAATACTCACCCAAACGTCTTCAAGAAGAGGAGACAAGGGTAGACCTTACTTGGAAATCCTAACCACTTTAATCTTCACTTTGATCTTTGATTTAGGCTTGGAAATATGTTTGAATATGTTTTGGAGAGGTCTCTAGAGCTCTCTAGGACTTAGGAGTGTGTTTAAAATGATTAAACTGAAGAGGGGTCATCACACTTAAATTCTGGAAATTTCCACCGACATTGACTTATATGGTTCGTATTTCCGGTCATATAATATTATACGGGCCGTATAATTGGCCTTGTATCTCAGATTTGAAATCTGTCAATTGCATTGGAAAGGAGACGTTCTGAACTTCAATTTTCATGGGTTATGGGCTCCGTAACTCCTTATATTCTAGGAGATATGCCTCTCTCAAGTTGGACCAAAATTTCTGTCCAAAATCCTGCCAAGTTTTTTCAAAATTTCGACAAACTTAATTTCTTCAATTCGCTTGATCCCAGAACCTTTAGATACTTTCTTAACAGTTAACACTTGTTAAAGGTATTCCTTATCCTTATAAGGGTTCCATGGCCTCTCCGCCTTATGCTAGTTTACCTCTGACACAATCAACGCGAAAATTTTCGAGATGAAACATTGTAAATATATATATATATATATATATATATATATATACAGTCCATATCCTTGGTTGTATAACATTATACGACCAACATCCTAGCCGTATAAAATTATATGGTCTGTATAGTTGGCCGTATAATATCACCTCCAAAACTGCCTTTTCTGGAAATTTTTAAAATCCTTAAATATGACCCATATACCATATTTTCCAAAAATTAACTTTTGACGAACCTTCCCACTTCAATTCATTTATTCTCCAATCCTTCCGTAACTCACCAAACGTGAATTTAAACACTCATAAACACAAGTTAAACACGTCCAACCTCATATATCCTTGAAACAATTCTCGGTGTCCAAAATTAAGACAGCTAACGTACGACGAATCTTAATGTAGAAAACTACAAGGTGTAACAATAAACTCATCATAAAAAGCGATAAAAGCGTCGACATAAAATATATCAAATAGGCCCAACATCACATATCCATATTTGTGATATTATGCTAAATTGTTAAAAAATTTAATATCAATTTACCTCAACCTGCTTCGATAAATTATAACTTGTGCATAATACGTTGTTTCCTTGAGTAAGGACTAATAATTTGTAAGACAATGTATGGTTATTCGGTTGGCTAGCAAAACCAAAAATATATCTGTTAAAGTAAAAGAAACAGGACCTAATTAATAAACCACACTATTGACTAAATTCTAGGCTTCTAGCAGCTTTCCAGTATCACCCAATTTGGAAACAAGTCATTTTCACAACGACGGCTACAGTTTGATTCCTTACCTGTAATTAACTTAATTCTGGACCAATAATTAGTGTCCTATTTTCATTAATTTATACAACCTTGCCTGCCACATACATCAACTTTATCGTACGCTTCCACTAAGTTAGATTGTTTACCTGCTGAAATAAATCAAGATCCATATCCTCGTATGTAGTGTCCCAGAGTTTGTGGAGTGGAAAATGACAAATTCACACTTAATTTGACAACGTTAAAATTATGAAGTTTGCAAAAGACTGGATTAACACTATCTATTGCAAAGACCTATTCTAATTAGTAGGTCACCATCCAACAATCTAGGGTTTCAACTTAATTTCAACTCATGTTTTTTTTTTTCTCTATTCAACTTTCAACTATTGGATAGGATTAAATATTAACAAGTAGGAAGGTAGAGGGGAGGGGACCATTTGATTTTGATTCATAATTGATTAAAGCAAAGTGGTAATTTTAATAAAGGCTAATTATATATACTCCTATAATAAAATTTGACCTAACTTTGTACCACCTATACAAATTTGCCTACCATTCTGTCTCCGAACCAGTATTGGATACTTTTATATATCGTAGAATCTTTAGCTATATCACACTACATTATAAATTTTTAATTACAAGTTAGCGTAATACAGACGAACTTGTGCTTATAATAAAGAGGCAAATAATACGCAGAGTGAAAAGTAAACGTGTCTGTGTTTGAGGAAGATCGAGTTCCTAGGTTTCCCAAAATGGTTGATAACATCAACAATATATTAGGGTCAATTAACTCAAGTGAGGAAGGAGGGAATAAGGAGCAAGATAGGTTATTGCCAATAGCTAATGTGGGGAGACTTATGAAGCAAATTCTTCCTCAAAACGCCAAGATTTCGAAAGAGGCTAAAGAAACAATGCAAGAATGTGTATCTGAGTTCATTAGCTTTGTTACTGGAGAAGCATCGGATAAATGTCACAAGGAGAAACGCAAGACATTGAATGGAGATGATATTTGTTGGGCTATGGGAAGTTTAGGATTTGATGATTATGTTGTGCCTTTGAAGAGGTATTTGCATAGGTTTAGAGAATTAGAAGAAGAAAAAGCTAATCAAAAGAAGGCTACTGTTGGCAAGAACATTGAAGAAAGTCAATGAACATCGAAATTTGGAAGTTTTATTTATGGTCCTTAAGATTTGTCAAATGGCAATAATTTTCTAGCTTGGAACTTGGTTAAGCTTGGATTTTTAATCTTTATTCTTAGAAAAAGTTTTTACTAGTAATAAGAATTATTCTAGACTTCTGGTATGTGAAAATATTCTCTGTAAGTGATAATTGTATCATCTAATTTTATGGTTATGGAATATAGTTTTGAACGAGTAGTAACATGTATTGTTGGTTTCACATTTGGATAGTTGGACATGGTTCTCGATTCTGGAATACTTTTTTTTTTGCGTCTATATTAACCCCGGATCGGGTACTTGCATTTATGACCAAAAAAATTACAAAAAGGATGAGGGTATATGGTCTTGTTTCGAATAATTTACATCAAGCGCCCAAAAAAAAAAAGCACTCTGATAATGGATCGTAAGTACAAATTTCTTTTAGGCTTTTCTTTTCATTTCATCTTCATTTGGTACAACTATCTATCTATTGAGACTCGTTTACATTCAACTTGAATTGATGCTCTATGATTTTTACTTTGGTATTATAATTTTTAGCTAGTATTGAATTTAGCTTTAGATGTGAAATATCATCCTCTCTACAAATTAAAAGGTAATAACTGTCTAGCTTGTTACTTTATTAAGCTTGGATTTTCTGTTACTTCTTTTCTTTAAAGAACTATTCTAGACTTCTAGTATGTGAAAATATTCTCTGTTAGTGATTATTGTATCATCTCATTTTTATGGTTTTGGAAAATTGTTTTGAACTAGTAACCTTCTGATTCTTGTGTGCTGGTTGCACTTTTGGCTAGTTGATCATGGTTCTTGATTGAGGAACACATTTTTTTTTTTTTTGTGTGTGTGTAACATTCAACCCCGATTAGGTTCTTGCATTGATTACCAAAAAATTACAAAAGGATTTGAGCTGCAGATATTCTGATTTGAGCTAAATGGGTTGGGGTGGTGAGGTGGCATGACACGTGGTGTCCACTTCACCGAGTTGTCAGTGCCACGTCAGACATAGTGTCCACCTTAAACAGTTTTAAGGGAAGAAGGGTATATTTGGACCCAAAGTATAACGGCGGGGGTATATTCGAACCCAAAATATAACGAGAGGTACATTTTGCCCTTTTCTGATAGTACAAGGTATATTTGGCCTTTTCCGAAGAAATTGTACACTTATTAATAGTTATGACTATAAAGTATCACCAATATATAGCAAGGATAGAGGTATAATAGTTCACCTACTAAGGATGAATAAGAAGACCAAACCTTAATTCCATAACCAGGAATTGATAAAGTTCTTGATCTTCTCCAACTCTCTATTTGCAAGTTGCTTCGTGCGAAATATTGACCAACCACATCTCAAGAGGTAGCATAATGCTAATAAAATCGCCATCTAGTATTGTCAAATAGTGTTTAGAAAATATCTTAATTGATCTAATATACATCATAATATTGAATACTAATATATTATTAATCTATAATAAAAGAAAAATATATATACATCTGATGAAGTGGCATGCGAAAAACTTGGGGAAATTCTCTCTCTAGACAAAATACTCCCAACGACTCTTTTACCCACTGCTACACCTCGATGACACCGCCGGCAGGCCAGCCGGCGACGGTGCCTCCAGATTTACACTCCAATCCGTCCTCTTCCACTAACCCTGGCAAAGGATCTTACGCTTCCTCAGTAGCCACTGCTCCTAAACCTCCCCCTCAAATCCCAAAGGTTTTCTCCAAAATCTCGGTCTTTAATGGAAAACCTGCGGTATTTTTCAACGCTTCTGATTATTATGGATCGATGTCAAATAAATGTAGACTTACCCTCGTCGGAAAATTCTCCTCCGGCAGACCAAAGCTTGATAAAATCCGGTCTGATTTCAAGGCGAAATTCAACATTAAAGGTCAGGTAACAATAGGGCTCTTCGATTATCGACATGTCTTTATTGATTTCACTTGTAAAGAGGACTGTACTGATATATATTTCAAAAGGATGATGAATATTGGGGGTTTCTTAATGTGAATTTTTAAATGGACACCATATTTTAAACCGGAGGAGGAAACCCCACTAGCTCCGATTTGGGCACTCCTTCCCCAATTACCCTGGCATATGCATGAATTTAGCTATTTAGAGCAGGTCCTTAGTACTATTGGTACTCCTCTTCAAATCGATCAAGCTACTACGAATAGAACCAGACCCCACCTTGCTAAAATCAAGGTCGAAGTGGATCTGAGGAGACCTCTCCCTCCCTCGGTTTGGGTTGGTTTATTAGATGATGAAGGCAAACCTATAGGGGGATATGATCAGCAAGTTGAATATGAAGGAATCCCGGATTATTGTCTCCAATGTAAACATCAGGGTCATTCTATCCACAATTGCACTCATATTGACAACAACAAAGGTAAGGGAAAGGAGAAAGTGAATGATTCTAACAAGATGCAGGGGCATCAGGAGAAGGTCCAAAATGTTAAAGAGACTATCCCTAACCAGCAAAAGCCCCGGGAGGATCCCCAAAAATCCAAAAAGCAAATCTCTACATCTAAGGATAACGAGGCTGCTACCAAAAATCCTAACCAAAAAACAAAGACCAACCAACCAAGAAAAAATGTGAAACAAGTTTTTATAGCTACCAAGGGTGGTAATTCTGTTAAGGAAGATAGGGAGGAGATCAACAAGGTTCAAGGCAATATTATCAGTTCTGATAATAATCGCTCAGACAACTTTCCGAATGACATTACCAAAGATGCTCTGATTGAGATAACCTGCAAAGATATGGAAGATTCTACTTCCAATAGAAAAGTAGTAAAAGTAGCTGAAGGTGTGAATCAGACGAAAGAAGTTAATGTGGCCACTAGTGATCCAACAAACTCCTCTCCTACCATTGTCGAAGACTCCGAACAATTTCAAAATGGCACAGATGCTGACAGTTTTAAAGAGGTAGTGCCAAAAAGGGGTTTTTGCAGGGAAATTCAACAAGGAGACAGCTTAAAGGGGGGCACCATCACCATCAATTTAGGAAATTCATTCGAAGCTCTACAACCTGAATTTCCTATTGATCCTGGTGAGTCCTCTGATGATGGAAAAAATAACCTTGAGACTGAGAATAATGAGTTTGAAAAAGATGCTACTGATATGATCTCGGAATGCTCCAACTCAGAGGAGGAATATATTGATGCAAAATCTGATGATGAAAATGCAAGAAGGACCATGTTTAATTTCAATGATCAACAGAAAGACGATTACTTATCTTCTATGGCTGGTAATCTCTCTCCTAGAGGGTCTAAGAGTCAAGAAACCTTGAAAGGGAACTTCTCCCCTATCAAAACCAGAGCCCAACGGCTTTTTAAACCTCAACCCCCTATTGTTTCTTATGATTAGTATCCTATCATGGAACATAAGGGGAGTAAGAACTATGGGTGCTCTTGAGAGGCTAAAGACTCTCAAAGCTAATTATAAACTGTCTATTATTATATTGCTAGAACCTGTTTTGCAAGATCCTCCTCAAATTGGTCTTGCGGACAGTGTCAAAAGACAACTGGGTATGGATCATTGCTACTGCAATATGAATAACAAGATATGGATCTTATGGAGTAATAGTTATGAGATTGTGATTATTGATGACTGTGATCAAATTGTTTCTGCTAGCGTTAGAGGTCTCAATAATAATGAGCTGGCTTTTTTATCTGCTGTCTATGCTAAATGCGATAGTAATCTCAGACAAGAACTATGGGAATCTATTGAAAGTTTCTCTTCAGATTTAAATGCTCCATGGGCTGTTTTAGGGGATTTTAACGTGATTGTCGAAGCTGATGAAAAAAAAGGGGGAAGACCCTTCAATATTTCTGAGAGCTTTGATTTTCTTAATTGTATGGAGGATTCGGGTCTTCAAGATGCAGGCTTTCTAGGATCATCCTACACTTGGTGTGATAACAGAGGGCAGAATGCCATTTGGAAGAGACTAGACAGAGTCCTGATCAACGCAGAGTGGACTTCTTCTTTTGATTTTACTACAGTTAATCATCTTCCAAGCACTGGTTCTGATCATGCTCCTTTGTTGGTAAACTGTCAAAAAGAAGATGGCAATCCTATTAAGTTCTTCAAATTTCTCAATCTTTGGGTTGATCATTCAGATTTTCTTAATGTTGTCCAACAAGCTTGGGAGGAGAACATTTATGGAAATCCTCTATGGATCCTTCATCAGAAATTGAAAAGAACTTCCAAGGTGTTGAGTGTTTGGTCAAGGGCTACTTTTGGAGACATCTATGAGGAAGTGACCAAGATGGAGAGCAAAATTGCTGATCTAGAAAATAACCTTCTAGTTGATAACTCTCCTAAAAATGGAACTCTTCTTAATCATGCCAATGCTGAATACATAATTGCTCTTAAAAGAAGGGATTCTTTGCTGAAACAAAAGGCTAGAATCAAGTGGCTAGCTGAGGGTGATGTTAACTCTGCCTTCTTCCACAACACCATCAAGGGAAGAAGAAGGAGACTCAGTATACACCAGATAAAAAATAGAGATGGTGATTGGATTTTTGGTAATCAGGACATTGCTAATGCAGGCATTCAACATTTCCAAGAGCTATTCAGTTCTTCAGAAGGAGACCCAGATCATCCTATTTTGGATCTCATATCTCCCATAGTTACTAATCAAGATAACATTGAGCTCAACTCCATACCTACTATCCAACAGATAAAGGAAGCAGTTGTTATACCCCATTTTAATCGGGTTAGAGCGGAGTACAACATATTGGAGATTCCTATATTGCTTTGTTTTAAGGAGTCGCCACCTAATTGATTTTACGGTGAATTAGGACACCTAGATATTAACTAAGGTAAAGCTAAAGCTAAACCTCTGTTAATGGTCTGCTTAACCAGTGTGATTCTAGGTAAGGGTTCTATATTATCCTAAAGGGAGGGGGTTAGGCATCCTTTAGAATCCGTTAACTTACGGTTATCCGACCAAACTTAGGTTAATTAATCAATGTTGGGTATAATATTTAAATTTTAAGAAAATAGCTTGTGCAAACAAGACTTGTGAAAACATAACAATTGGTGCAAAAGAAGATTTTAAATGTCATTTTATAAAGAAAAAGGACTTCAAATAATAATGCTGTTAAAATGGGATTAGTAATTCGCGTAAGAGGAGATTTTAGAATGCTATTTGAAAAAAAGGTTTATGAATGTTGCTAAGGTTCTTGAAATAAAATGCTAATAAAAACCTATAGGAAAGAATATAATAATTTGTATAAAAGGAGACTAAAAATTTATAAATATTATTAAGGCTTTAAATAAAAGTGCTATTTAGAATGAAATTTGTAGAAAATATAATAATTCGCATAAAAAAAAGAAGAAACTGCAAATGCCATTTGAAAATAAACTTATAAATGTTGGAAAGATTTTTAAATGATGATGCTATTAAAAATAAAATTCGCATGAAATGTATAGGCAAAAGAAAGTGCGGGTTTGCGTAATGCTTTAACAAACATTTGAAACAAATTGAAACGATGATGTATTGATTGACTTTGCGTTTTAGAAGTACAAAATATTCTTTAATTCCTATTTGCATGTTAGTGATATTTCAAAAATTCCCAATAAAATATGAATCCTTTGACTCAAGATATGAAATTAGGCTGTTTGCAAATCAGTTATTTTAAATAAGATAAATATTAGATGCTTATAAATAATTTTGACATAAAAGAGAAGAATAGATTTATGGGATTGATCATTAGTCTTTTATCTAACTACCCCTTACTAAACTATCCCTACTAATTTCCAATAATTCACCAAAAGCTAAGGGAGAAAAACGAAATGAGAACAAGTGTTAGTCAAATAATATACAAATTAAGGCATAAAATAAGGCAGAGGTATAAAAATCAAATGGGCAGCCCATTTGGGCCGCTGATCTGCTGCTATTGGGATTTTGCCCCAGTTTTACTGTTGCAGTTGCTGCTACTGTTCCAATTCATTGGGCTTCGGCCCAGTAATTTCATCGTAGGGGGGGGGGGGGGGAGGCCACGGCCTGTTGCTGCTGTGTGGATTGGACTCGAGAAAAGAGTAATGTTTCGTTGGGCTTTAGCCCAACATTGAATGCGGAAGAAGACGAGTCCGAGGGGACTCGTATGCGATGGTCATGCATAAAATAAATGGAAGAAAAGGGATTAGTGTATAACCAATAAATAAAGCCATATATAATGCAAGATTCAAAACAAACAGTTCAGCAACTTGTGTGAATACTATGTATATCCAGGTATATTTCATATATACACATTCGTACACAATACACTTGCAACACACGGATTCTCAATCTTTTTTTTTTAATAGCCAATCGCACAAAATTAAGCAAAGATGAATACGTTAAGTTCATATATGATGGAACCAGCAAATTGACATTTCAAGCAGCCTTAATCAATACAAGCGACTTCGATATATCTAAATAACTGTCAGTCGCATATAGCCTGTGAAAACGCCTAAATCAGTATTTCAGTAAATATAGAGACAACAACATTTTATACCATAAATATAGAGACAACAGTTACAGATGGACTAGGTTCCTAATTCAGATCAGATTTAGTTAATCTATGCTTGGTAAAATAATACACAGAGCTGAGAGATAGTTATATTTCACCCGATAGATCTAAATTAAGATAGAGGGGCAGAAGTACTCTAAACATTACTGGGCAAAATAAAATCAGCGAAAGAAGAGCAGAATCCAAAGAACATGAGGATCATTTAGCCTATACATGACATCCATGAAACTAGCAATTAAACAAACTGCATCGAAGTGACAGTGAGTAAAAGAAGGCAATCCCTGGGGCCTTTGAAAATGTTTCCATGAATACAACAATGAATCTTTAAGGCTCATGCTTATGATCACAATGTCTATTTCAAGAGGTTAAGCAAATCAGACCAGATTTCACCCTTTTAAGGTAACAACAAACCAAATTTCAATCATCTTTACCACAAATTATCATTCTTATCATAATGCAAGACCAACAGAAGTTCAAACCTTTGTACTTAGAACATGCTTGCATAGACACAAGGTTTTTAACAGCAAGTTCCAAACTAGGCAAATTAGGGTTCAAATACCTATATAGCTAATTAAAATTCCAGTTTAAATCTTCAACATGATCATGTCAAGCTATTTAATGAATGTCAGACACCAAATACAACACAATAGGAGTACTGCCAGCTCCATAATAGCCTAGAACAAGGTATTAACATGAGCATGCATTTGGAAAGAATAAACAGGTCATTTTTTAATGGCAATATCATCTGTAAGCTAATGTGGATTTTCTGCAAGAAAACAGAGATGGCATGTTTCAAATCAAAACTTGACATTACCAGTTTAAGATTTTCTCTTTCAACCTCTCAAGAGAAATACTGAAAATGATTCAAGGTTTCTAAACTTTCTTCCAGAAAACAGCATTCGAAATTCAAAGAAAAAAAGAAACAAGTTGGAGTTCTTATTTTGGAAGAACAAATATAAATTAGCTTTAGATTAAAGCAGCCTCATACTAAACTTGTATATAACTTATCATCAAGTCTTAATATACAACAAATTTAAGCTCCTTAAGAATTAACATCATATGGAATAATCATTCTATATCGATCTACAACCAGACATACACATGCTTAACTATGACTTTATGCTATCAAATACCAAACAGCTATTTAGGAATCATGTAAATCATCAAAAACAGGCTACATAAGTATTTTCGATAATCCTGATCAAACCAGATTTCAAGCTAACACAATATAATCAAAACCAGTCATTTACACAAGTAAACGAATTTCTAATGGACAGGGTGATAAATGCAGGAGCAGAAACAGCATACCCTTCTATATTTTATATGAGTTCACACAATTCCAACAAAAGCCATACACAAATTGATTCTAGCTCATTAACTTAACTAACATGCAGATTCAAGTGATTCAAGACCAAACTCATACTTAACAAAATTTAAAACTGATAACGTCTAACCCATGTCACATAACAATTTAAATAAAAACTTAAACCATACTTAACCATAAAACATATTAATCTAACAAAAGAAAAACCAAACTACTAATGACGAAAGAAATCGAATGATAAAAATGTAGAATAAATGAAAGGGGTTTACTGACCTTTCGCAGGTGCAGCGAAATGGGTACAGGGCTTCCAATCTACACTCGAAACATTTCAGACTTGACGTTGCGAAATTAACTCAAATTCTGGATTTGTGTCTTCTCGGATCCGCGAAAATAGAACAAAAAAAAAGAAAGGCGATTTGGACTCGGATTCGGTATCAAGATGAGATTGCTACTGCTGAGAAAAAAATGATTTTTAGGGGGGTTTTGGTTCAAGATCTGGTATATTTTTTAGGAGGTTTTTCAGGCTTTCGATAATTTCTCCCCGATGATTCTTTTTCTTTTTCCCTTCCGTTTTCTCTTTTTATAGGTTTTTTGTTTCTTTTTTTGTGCTGAGGAAAGAGGGAAGGAGGAGCGGGAGAGAGAGAGGAACGAGGGAACAGGTGTGGGGGACAAGCGGGGAACAGGGCGTAGTGGGGGAGGCGGCTAGGGTTTGTCGCGGGAGAGGAGGAGGGAGAAGGGAAGGGAGAGAGGAAGAGCGGCGGAGAGGAGGGAAAGAAAAGGAAAAGGATGAAGGGGAAACCCTAAAAAGGGTTTCCCTCATTTTTGAGCGGAAATGGGCCGGACCCAGTCCATTTGTGGACTGGGTCAAATTTTGGACTGAGTATTGAAAGAATGGGCTAGAATTAAAAACATAGACTGGTCTAAAAATTGAGATAAAAGATATGGGCTAGTCCAAAAATATTAGGAGCTAATCGGACTTTGATTTGGGGTCCGGTAAGTCAAAATACGGACTGAGTGCAAGAAATAGTTTGGCTTCTAAATTTGAATAAAAGACCCATTTTAATTAGTAATATACTGAGTATGACAAAATATTACCTAATACAAAATGTGTAATTATTAGGACTCGGGTAATAAAATTATATGATGCTATAATAGCCGTGCAATATCATTTTAACAATAAATAAACGCTGTCATTTAATTGTGCGAAATAAAAATGCGATATGTGTGCAGAACTTGGTAAAAAATGCTGAAACGTAAAAATTATAATAATACTAATAATAAAATGAAAGTAACGAATAGCGGTGACAATAATGCTAATAATAATAATTAGTAGTAATAATAATGATAATAATAATAATAATAATAATAAATTAATAATAATAATAATAATAATAATAATAATAAATTAATAATAATAATGATAATGATAATAACGGTAGTAGTGACGGCAGTAAAGATAATGACAGGATAATGAAATGTTGGTATAAATAAAGCTAATAATTATAGTAAAACATAAACATATATTTTTTTTAATTTTCCAAAATATTAGAAGCGTAAATAGGTATTTCGGAGGAGAGGCGGGACAAAATTGGGTGTCAACAGCAGTTATGTCCATTGATCCTGACAGCTCTCCAGGTCCTGATGGACTGAATGGAAAGTTTTTCCAAGCTACTTGGGAGATAATTTCTAATGACCTGGTGAATCCTATTCAAAGCTTCTTTAGTGGAGGTGTTTTTTTGCCTAAATTCTTTTCACACACTTGCCTTGTCATGATTCCAAAGGTTGAGCACTCTCAACAGTTCTCAGATCTCAGACCTATCAGTCTGTGCAATGTGACTAGCAAAATCATATCCAAGATTATTAACTCCAAAATGGGTCCTCTTCTTCCTAAACTCATTTCCCCCAACCAAAGTGGCTTCATCAAAGGCAAAATGATCTCAGAAAACATCCTTCTGGCTCAAGAGATCCTCAATGATATGGGAAAGCCCAATAAGGGAGGCAATATGGTTATCAAATTAGATATGGCCAAGGCGTATGATAAAGTCTCGTGGCCTTATCTCTATGCTGTCATGAAAAGATTGGGCTTCAATGATCATTGGGTTAATCTGATTCTTAAATTTATTTCTAATAACTGGTATTCCTTAGTGCTCAATGGAGGGAGGTTTGGTTTCTTTAAATCTGAAAATGGTCTCAGACAGGGAGATCTCATTTCCCCTTCTCTTTTTGTTATAAGTGCTGAACCTCTTTCTATATTACTTAACAAACTTCATGATGACCCCAACTTTAGAAATTTTTATATGAATAAAAGAGGGCCTAATATTAACCATCTTTGTTTTGCAGATGATGTTATCTTGTTCACCAGTGGAAACAGAAAATCCTTGAAAAGGATTATGAGAACCCTGGAATCTTATGAAGCTGCTTCTGGACAACAAATTAACAAGCATAAAAGTACTATTATTCTCCATTCCAAGGCTAGCTCAAGAAGAGTTGACAGGGCATCCAGGATTACTGGAATGAAGAAGGAATCCTTACCTTTCAAATATCTTAGCTGTCCTCTGTATACCGGTAGAAAAAGAATCTCTTACTACACTGAAATGATCCATAAGATCCTCACCAGAATTAGAGGATGGAATTACAAGCTTCTTTCCCCAGGAGGCAAAAGCACTCTTATCAAGCATGTGCTCCAAGCAATGCCGTCTCATCTTCTGGCTGTCCTGCAACCTCCTAAAGGTGTTTTTAAGATAATTGAACTGGAGCTAAATAGGTTCTTTTGGAGTGATACCGATGGTGCCAAAAGATATCACTGGTCTTCTTGGGACAATATGGCTTTCCCTTTTACCGAAGGGGGCACTAATTTCAGGAGCTTGGGAGATGTTAGTAAGGCCTTCACTGCTAAACAATGGTGGAGATTTAGAACTGTGGAATCTCTATGGTCCATATTCCTGAATGCCAAATATAGCCACAAATCTCACCCTGTGAAAGTTAAATGGAGGGCTGGTTAATCTCACAGCTGGAAAGCTATATGTACAATTAAAGATAAAGTGGAGGATAAATTACATTGGTCAGTTGGCAAGGGTCTGATCTCTTTCTGGTTTGATAACTGGACCTTTCTAGGTCCTTTATATAAACTTATTCTCCCTGATTTCAGCCCCAAAAATATATGTCTAAAGGACATTCTTGTTGATGGTGTTTGGCATTGGGACCTCTGTCCAGGGGTTCATGATCAAGTCAAGATCTTTATTCAGAATATGGACATTATTATCCAAGATTTTAATGACAAACCAATCTGGAAATTGTCCAATAATGGTTCCTTCTCAGTGGGGAGTGCTTGGAACCTATTGAGACATTCTAGAGCTGAGAATTCTTTTATCAGTAAGGTTTGGCATAAAGCCTTACCTTTCAAGATGTCCTTTGTTTCTTGGAGGATCCTTCTTAGGAAGATTTCAACAGATGACAACATCCAAAAATTTGACATCAGGAGCAATCTTAAATGCCATTGTTGCAGAATCCCTGTACCTGAATCCACTCAACACTTATTTGTTAATGGCACGTTAGCCCTTGCTGCTTGGAAACACTTCGGATCATTAATGGGTATTTCAGGTATTTTCAGAACCTTACAGGAAGCCTTTAATTCTTGGTGGTCTGTAGTTCCCAATAATCCTATCTCGGTTCTCCTAATTAGGATTTGTCCTATTGTCGTGGTTTGGGAACTGTGGAGAACCAGGTGTAGTAGTAGATTTGGAAAGAAAAAATATTTCCTTCCCAAACTACTTCATCAGATAGGTCAAACCATTCTTATGATTATTAGATTACAATTCTTAAATTTCAAATATGATTTATCTTGGGAAGAACTAATCCAACTTCTAGACAAGAAGATAGTGTTTAAGTTTTGCAGGATAGTCTACTGGAACAAACCAGCCTCTAACTTCTTCAAGCTAAACAGTGATGGGACCCTGAGAAATGAATCATGTGGGGGAGGAGGAGTCATCAGAGACGCACAAGGGAAAATGATAATGGCTTACTCCATTCACTTTAATAATGGAACTAGCAACAACGCTGAAGCAAAGGCTCTTTTATTTGGAATTCAATGGTGCATTCAGCACAACATCACCAACATTGAGCTGGAAACAGATTCCATCCTTTTACTTTCTTGGGTTAAGCAAATTTTCAAGATTCCTTGGCAGATTGAGGGAACCATCAGGGACATTAGAAGGCATCTGGAGGGTGCAACATGGTCTATCCAACACTGCTATCGTGAAGCTAATAAGGTATCCGATTTGCTAGCTGCAATGAGCCACAACCACCGAGGCATCAAAATATTCTCCTATTTCGAAGATCTTTCTACTCAAATTAGAGGACATATCAACTTGGATATGTGTGGAACTCCTAATTTCAGGATTAGGAACAAAAAATTCAAAGATATCACTTTTAATGATGTGGTACCTGATGTATAGTCTAACCTCAAGCTTTTGGGAGCTAAACTGGGAACATGAGATTCACTCCCTCACCATCTCTATAGTGACCTATGGTCCTAATTTTTATAAATCTTTTAATTTTAGACCGTGGAGAACAAGGATAGAAGCAATGGGTATGCCCAAAGCTTTAGAAACTTATACTGAGGTTAGGCACTTCATACCTCGGGTGCATGTATTCTCCTTTTGGTTATTAATATACAAGGTAGGGGTGAAGCCTAACCCCCCACCATGAAGGTGGCTTTAAATTAAAAAAAAAAACATACAAATCATCTTTTATGTGCGCAGGATAAGGCGACATAACGAATTCTCATGAGCCGCTTCTATAATTACCTCCATTCTGCATGTCTGCAACCATGTAGCTAATCAATAGGAAAAGATGTACATTGTAATCATCTCTGAACCCTTGTACTCCAAAAAAATATACAACGTCCATATTTTAAACTTCTAAACGCTAACGACTTTAAGGAACAATAAAGTCAAACCATATAAAATTGAAAGATATCAGCATTTTAAGAAATAACGAAATAAAAAGAGAGCAAAGCAAATCATGTTAAAAGCCATATCAAAAAAAAGTATATCATGTTAAAAAGCTTAACTTTTGTTTGCAAATAGAAACAAAATAAACATATTAAAAAAGAGAAGTTATTGACATGCTTATGACCAACTAAATATGAGTTAATATCTCAGATGGTTACTCAACTATGGGCAGTTCTCTTAGAAAGTCATTCGATTTTATTGTATACCTACAAAATTACGCAACCAATTTAGGTGATTTTTTCCTCGAATTTTGTACACGGAATTTTATTTTAAGCCAGATTTTTAAGAAATAAAAGCTACCCATTTTAACCATTTTAGTACTTGCCCCACTTGACACAACCTGCTAATATTTTATAGGTCAAAATTATATTTAGCAAGACCCTTTGTTGTACCCTCATTCTCTACCAAATCATCCTCTCTTTCACAAAATTAATTTTCAGTTCTTTTGGTTAGATTTTTTGGGTATTTCGTCTGGTTTCATGTTTTCTTTTCTAAGTTCAAAAGAACCTATTATTTATTTGTTTTTTCAGAAAAAGTTTGTCCAAGCGGCAAAAGTATGAATTAATTTCTAAGAACTTAAAGGCAGAACATTTTTTGTAATTTGCATGAATCAGTTTGAAACTCAAAAGAAGCACAAACCAAAATGGTCCAAAAGAACCTATTCCAATTCAGTAATCGGTTTTCCAATCTACAAACCAAAAGACGAACAAACCGAGCTTGATTAACCTATTCCATTTTCTTGGCATATAGTTTATCATCGTCATCATGAGTAAAACACATGGTTGCCAGTTGCCACATTAGATATTTTGTTGATTAAACGAAAATTTCGTTGAGTAAGAGGATTGGGCAGTGTTAGATGTTAATTAGATTGTAACTGGGACTCCACTTTATCAGTAAAGTGTAGGTACCCTGCGACAATTTGTAAATTTCCAAAAAAAAAAAAAAAAAAAAGCTAAATCGTCCTTTATACCCTTCAATTTTAAATGATCTCCACCAATAGAACTATGAAGCAAACTAAGTCCACACATACATAAATTTGTATATGAGTCAAATTAGGTGTTCAACCTTTCACTTAACTTTTTTTTGTATTGACAACAGCTTTGAGTCAACCTTTTATTTTGAATTAGATTAGCACGTTTTTCTATTTAGTATACAAATAATGTAGCTCTTTGGATAACAACTTTTTAATTGACAAACCTCTAATTGCTAGCTGTAACTTTCCTCTTTGAATCAATGCAATAGTAATATAGTATAGGCAAACTATAGACAGTATATGAGATCCTTATATATTTCTATTCAAACAATACAAAATTTTAATGAATGAATGCAAAAATTGAAACACAAAATATATGATGAACTTAAATGCGTTACCTGAATGTGCAGCAAGCTAAGTGTCTTGGTTATTAGTTGCTTGATTCCTAATAGCAACTAATTGCTCAATGGGCTAACTGCATCTCTTTGCTCAATGGCATCTACTGTTACAAATTTGAAAGGACTTTAAAACTTTTGTGAGTGTTGGAAGTTGGCCGTAGATAGGGAGACAACATTGACGCTCAAGAGTAAATTTAGACGGATAAACCGATCGACAAAACTTAATAATACTCCTAAATCTAAAAGGATATACCTTATACGTATAAATAATTTAGTAGTCCTAAATATAAATACAGTTGAAAGCGAACAAACTTTCCTGCTAAAAAGAATATACGCATTAAATGACTATTCCTAAATAGTAGGTAAGTTATTAAATGACTATTCCTAAATATTAGGGAAATTACATTTATTTAATATTTAAGAAGATAGTAAAAGACAATTTTGTCCACTGTAATTTTTTTTAATGAAATGTAAAAAATTCAATCAATATTTTTAAGATCGTGCTTTTAATATAGTATATAGATAAGTACTCCCAATAACAAATATGACCTAACTTTGTACCACCTATACAAATTTGCTTGTCATTCTGTCTCCGCACTAATACTGAATACTTCTATATATGGTAAAATCTTTGATGATATCACAATAAAGGGGTAAAGATCCCCTCCAGTACAATTGCCTCCAGTAATATTCAATTCCATTACGTCGGTCATATCACCGGTAGTGAAGCCACTGCTTTCCACTTTCTCAGCCACTAATACAGTCACGGAGCTTCCTAAAATGTATTGTTATCACATATGTCAACTTTAACTGTTGCATCTCGATATGTACATTATGTATATATTTACAAAATCCATATTCCAAAGTCAGTTCAATCTCATATGGGATCAGAAGAAACAAAGTGGGTTTATCCTGAAAATTTCATAGAATTTTTTTTCTTTCAACTAGTTACGAATCACAGATGTGCAATCTAGGAAAAGAGAGGCATTGGGTTTATAGAGGGTCCTAATTCAAGCGAAGAAGAAGGGATTAAGGAGCAAGATTGGCTGTTGCCAATAGCTAATGTGGGGCGAATTATGAAGCAAATTCTCCCTCAAAACGCAAAATTTTCAAAAGAAGCCAAAGAAACAATGCAAGAATGTGTATCTGAGTTCATTAGACCGGAGAGGCGTCGGTTTAGAGACATTGAAGAGATATTTGCATAGGTTTAGAGAAATAGAAGGAGAAAAAGCTAATCAAAATAAGGCTACTGTTGGCAAGAACCTTGAAGAAAGTCAAGAACAATGAACATCGAAATTTCCAGGGAAGTTTTTATGGTCCTTAAGATTTGTCAAATGACAATCTTGATTAAGCTTAGATTTTCTCAACTCCTAATTTTTATTCTTAGAAAAGTTTTTACTAGTAATAATAAGAATTATTCTAGACTTCTAGACTGCAGTCATAGGTCTAGGCATCAATTATTTCATTTTCTTGTGTCGTTTCTATTTACGCTGGTATCAATCAAGAAAAGGACTGCCCTACAGATGCAATTATTGTAAGTACGTAGTAATATTTGCTGAAACAAAAATTTTTTTTTTATCCCTAATGAAAAGGTAATGAAAACTTACAGGCTACAGCATATGGAGATAACGCATCTACAGCCAGAAGTTTTTAAGTGGTCGAGGGCCAAAAGAAAAAATGTTACAAACATCCTTGCTGATTTTTTATTTTTGTTTGGATAAAAAATGGTGAGAAATAAGCCTATTAAGCAAATTAATTAAGAATTTATTGATAATCATTCAAGCAAAATCAAACGGAGAAGTTTGTTGGGAATGCAAAAAGATCTCATAAATTCCCACGTATACCGTACACTATTACTCCTTCTGTTTAACTTTTACTTGTTCAGTATTCTAAAAATAAAAATTAGAATTTCACTTTTACTTGTCACTTTAGTATATCAAGAGAAGACAATTTCTTTTTTCCTGTGTTTACCCATGGTATTAAATACTCACTTTCAATCATTCTTCAAATCCAATAAAAATATGCACCAATTAATATGGGTACATTGGTAAATTATGCACTTCATTTATTATTTCTTAAGGCGTGTGCAAAATCAAAAGTGAACAAGTACAAGTGAAAGGAGGAAGTAGAAGTGCATTTAATTTGTGTATTCATAATTTCATGAGTAGTGGAAGAGATTCAATTGGATTATTAAATGAAATACTTTAGATTCAACTGGATTATTAAATGAAATACTTTTACATTTTTGTAATTAATATTGTAGGAGCAATTTATTTTTGAAGGATGTGATAATACCATTCAACTTTTGAGGGGCATTTTCGTATATTAATTTTGTACGTTGGAGCTTCTCACTTTTAATATAGTATGATATGATATGATTTACGCTTGGTGTCTTTTCAGAGGATGTTCATTTAATTTTTATCCCTGTTAACACTGCTAACTTTGTTAACATAACTGTATCAAATTTAGATTCTCGCCAGAATTCCTTCTCCGCGTTCCTCTGTCTTTATCATCTTCATACGTACTTTAGAAAATTGAATACTTATTACTACTTATTTGTGGCTATTTTGATTGTTTTGGTTGAAGAAATATGAAAAATATTATTGCTGGATTTTATTAGCTTATTTATTGAAGAAAACAAAGTAAGTCTATTGATTTTTGAAGAGTTAAATTTAATAATTGGAAATTGTTGGGATTGGTATTAGAAGGATCAATATCAAACTTGGACTCATTTAAAGTTGATTTGGATCAATTCCGAAGAAAAAACGAGTTGATGAATTTTTTACACAACAAAGTATAGTGATTGTCAGGAGTTTGACCACAAATCCTGACGGATTGCCATAATATCAGCCACAAATGCTGAAAAGCTCATGGCTATTCGTTTGGATTTGGTCAAAAATTCTAACGATTACCATAACTTGTTGTTAAAACAAGTTTTTCCTAATAATAAATAAAAATCCTGGCAAACAGCCAAAAGTTTGCTCTGATTATGACAAAGGTTATTGTGACACATTTTTCTTTTACGAGGTCAAATTCTAAAGGTAGTGTTGAAAGACCTTTTTTGTGCATATCACCTGACTTGGGAGTCAAATCCATCACTTAAGCCTCAATTTACGGTTGGATTTGTTTACAGTTTCTTGAATTAGGGGACATAAGGGGGAAACAAAAGGAGGACAGCCTGATATAGAAAACATTGTGTGTGGATCCGGAAAATGGCCAAACCTCAAGGTAACTAAATAAAATCAAAACATTGAGTAAAGGGTACGGAGGATCGTGGCGAAAGCATAAGCCCTTTTTCTCATTATTTAGCTAGAGAAAGGATTCGTGAAAGAGCGAATACCGGACATTGTTTTGAAAAGAGAAAATTAATCCCTTGAGGTACTGCCCTTTGTGTTGGAAGGAACAAAATAGAAGCATAAATCAAGTTAAGCATCTTTATAAAAAATAGTATATGATTTTGAATCTAGAAAATAAATAGTTTACCTGCCTCAACGGGTAAAAGTGATCTGATAATGCAAAATCGTCAATGTATATAAGTTATATATTCAACGGTCGCTCTTTGCTGAAAGCAAGGATGGTCGGTGATTGCATTCTTGGGCTCGATCCATAATAGAAAACAAGGAATTAGAACGATGGCTCATATATATACAGATACCTTATTACTCCTGAAGGAGACCAAAAGATACAAAGGTATAACAAATAATATGTGATTTCAACAATTAATTAAGCTACTAGGAAGCTCCTATAATAATATACTCATGTTATTCATGTGACCATCCGAAACAAAGCAAAAAATTCATTTCCATATCCTCGCATGTAGTGTCCCCGGGTTTATGGAATGGACAATATTATCGACAATTTTGAACTTCATTAATTGACAACGTTAAATTAAATGATTTTTGCAAAAGACTGGACTGACATTATATTATCTCCTACAAGGACCTACTAGGTAGTAGCTAGGTCATCCAACAACAGGACTCATACATATGTTCAAACGGATCTTTATAGGTGTTGTCTGGTAGTAAACTTACAAGCACAGGTGCATTATATATAGTTGGAACACAAATTTCAACATTTCAAGCATAGTTTAAGGCACATGGTTACTAAAGCTTGTACGAAGATTAAACATTAAAAGTAGGAAGGGATAGGGTAGGGGACCATTTGATCGGTAATTCAGTGCTTTTGAATAAAGGCTACCAATGTAATGTTGCTAATTTTCTTTCAAAAGAACCCTCTTTTAGCATTCTTTTTTAATTATATAAGTCCTCCCTATAACAAATTATGACCTAACTTTGTACCACCTATACAAATTTGCCTGTCATTCGGTCTCCGCAATAATATTGGATACTTTTATATATCGTAAAATCTTTGACAATATCACGCTATATTATAAACTTTTAACCAAATTAGCGTGATACAAACGAACTTGTGCTTACTAAAAAGGCTAGTAATACGTAGAACGAAAGGCAAACGTGTTTGTGTTTGAGATGATCGAGTTTTTAGGTTTCCCAAAATGGTTGATAAAATCAACATATTAGATAGAGGGACCTAATTAAAGCGAAGAAGGAAGGATTATGGAGCAAGATAGGTTGAACTACCACATCAAGAATATATTTTGTGACAGTTGAAGAAATAGTTTCATATCTTTAACTTCTTCAAATCTTATTGGCTATCAATCATAAGCCAAGCATCCTCACACTTTAAACATTTTAAGTGTTCTTTCCAAATAATACTAAATACTTGAAATCTTATTATGAAAGTCAGGACCTCTCAAGTGACATCTTTACACGAGGGAATATAACATTTCAAGTGACACCCTCTTACAAAAGAACACAATTTTTCTGATAAGACATATGGCCAACAATATCCAAATTTCAAATTAGTTGTTTCATCAACTAGTTGTCACCAAGACCGACCATATTATGAATTCATTCAAGGCCATGTCAATATATATCCACCTAAGGATTTTGTGGGAGTTGAAGAACCATACAATTTAAATGAATTTCTATCTCAAGTTCTTCAAATTATATTAAACATTGAATTCAATATTGACTTTAAATCATAAGTCAAACACCCCCCGCACTTTAAGTAGGCGTTTGGCCATAGAAACAAAAAACTTTTTCACTTTTTTGGAAATTTTGGAGTTGGAGTTGGAGTCAGCCATAGTTTTTGCAAATAGTTTTTTTTTTTTTTTGTTGTTGTTGTTGAAATGTACTTGAAAAATAAGTTTTTCTTATTTTTCAAATTCCAAATACAACTTCAATTTGAAGTTGTATTTGGAATTTTCATGGCCAAACACTAATTTTTGAAACAAGTGAAAAAAATTTCCGACAAAAAGTGAATAATTCTTATGGTCAAACGGGTCCTAAATATTTCAAATATTTTTTCCAAACTCCTATGCAAAGGAAATAATAAGTCATTTAAGTACCATCGTTCATATTGTCACCCAGGTCTCTCCCAAGAGAAACATATTAACTTTGGACATTTTCAAAAAGATTACCTGAATCATTTGTTTCTTGATTTTAGAAACAAATTGCCACAAATTGATAGCCTTACTTGTAGTATTAATACCATTGTTCTCTGTTTCATTAACCAGAAAGATTTTTTTTTTTTAAATCACAAGTATTAGTGTAAGTTTAAATCATGTTTAAACAACTTGAGAAATAACCTTCCTCATATTTCTATGCATGTAACTCATATTATATGCCAATTAATGTATTTCATTTGGCAAAAGGAGTAACAAATATAAGATCTTTAATATATGTTAATCCTAATTATAGCATGCACTTCTCATGATCATCATAAGTGGATCATCTACTCGAATATTATCAAAACAAATTTCATGAAAATCACAAGGGTAGAATGTTATAAATAAATAATAAATAGGGCTAAAGAAGTAAAACCTTCATTTATGTCACTTTTTCTTAATCCATTGCTTTGATGTGATCACCTTTTGCAAGATCAAAATCAATGTCAATTCTCAGAAGAAAAAACACCGTATGATTTTATGAAGCGGTAGATCCCTTTTCTATAGTACCGCTTCCTCACATGGAACTTGATGATTAGCTTCCTCCTTAATTTTTTGTTTAAATCATGCGTTGCCTTCAAACAACGTCAGTGCATTGTTTTAGTCATCATTGTCAAGAAGTTGTTGCCTTTTTTACCTGCATTTTTCCTTTTCTCCCTTCATTTGTTCTATTACCCCTCTGTTTTCACTGCACAGGGTTTCGTGATTTGGGAAATCAAATTTCCACTACCAAAGTATTTGACTGTGGCTCTAAATACGTTAGAAGAAACTTTTTTTTTTTTTAATACTTATGAGACCTTTGAAGATGAAGAGCATTATTGGCAGTGACAACCCAGGATTCAGTGATTTTGGGTGCTCATCTTAAAATCAACAAAAATATATTGCTCATTCTAGGATTCGAAATTGCTTACTCCATGGCTTAATCTAAAGCCTACAACCTTTTAACCGGAGCACTAAGATATTTTATTACCTCATGGGTGCTATTTATTAGTTTATAATAAAACTTCAATATTTTCTATATGTCTACGTAGAGTATCCTCCACGGTTAATGGGTGCTCGAGCATCAAAACTTAGCACATGGGTCCACCCCTATTTATTGGCCTTACAACTTCCGGGCGGCACTGCTAAAATCATCATCTACGTCCAAACTTAGGATTACTAGTGCCATGAATACATGCACTTTTTCTTAATTATGATTTCCAAAATGAATCTGATTTCCGTCAAACAGCCACCAACAACAGTCCCGATTTCTCTTTACCAACATCCGTAAATTTGAATGCAATATCTTCTTCATAATGAAATATCTCTTTATGATTATTAGAAAAATAGGTAAACATAATTGAAGAAGAAATGGCTTTAAGGCGTGAAGAATCGACTTTCCTTAAAGAGATATTGTCCGTATACATATTGAGGAAAATACAAGCAATTTCCTTCAGGATACAACAAAACACAGATTATTCATGCAGATTTTTCATAGTCACTCAATGAAGAAAGGTCTTATTTATAGAGTTAGAAAAGTAACTATTGTGAATAGGCATGACTTTTCACGAACAAACATGTTCATTTAAATTTCAGATTTTGAATAAAATCTAAAAATACCTAGATCTTAACATATAATGTCTTCAAACTCTTTTTGCCTTATGTTGTGGAACAATCCCACTTCATATATATACAAACTATCTAACATTTTGTGCCTTATTGGAGCTTGGCATAGATCTAACATCAAACTGCTGCTTCACTTTTTTTTTTTTTTCCTCTTCTTTTCATTCTGTTCTTTTCTGATTCCTTTTGGCTTAGCAGCTGCATTTTATTCCCTCGCTTTTACGAGTTTTATTCTCGGTTTAGCTCCATAATGTCCCCGAATCATCAGACAACACCCATTAGCGTAACAATCACAATACTAACTAAGTTGGACATTTTTTAATTCATAAACTCATCATAAAGAGCGGTAAAAGCGTTGGAAAAATGACATAAAATATATCAAATATGCCCACCATCATATATCCATGTTTGTGATATTATGCTACATTGTTAAAATCTTTAATACCAATTTACCTCAACCTGATCCGATAAATTATAGCTTGTGTATAATACGTTGTTTCCTTGAGTAAGGACTAATAATTTGTAAGACAATGTATGGTTATTCGGTTGGCTAGCAAAACCAAAAATACATCTGTTAAAGTAAAAGAAACAGGACCTAATTAATAAACCACGCTATTGACTAAATTCTAGCAGCTTTCCAGTATCATCCAATTTGGAAACAAGTCATTTTCACAATGACGGGTACAGTTTGATTCCTTACCTGTAATTAACTTAACGGAAAAGGGTCAAAATTACCCCTGAACTTTGAAAAATAGTTCATTCATACCCTTCATTATATTTTAGGGTCAATTATACCCTTACAGTTATACTATGGGGTCAATTATACCCTTCTGTCTAATTGTTGCCACGTGGCATCATTCCAGCCCTTCAAAATTATTTTACTCTCAAATAATATTTTACTCACTAAAATAACTCAATTTGATCCGAATTTTTTTTTTCAGCAAAAATAATACGGATAATTTTTATATTTTTTTCTGAAAAAATTATCCGTATTATTTTTGCTGAAAAAAAAAAATTCGGGTCGGATTGAGTTATTTTAGTGAGTAAAAAATTATTTGAGGGTAAAATAATTTTGAAAGGCTGGGATGATGCCACGTGGCAACAGTTAGACAGAAGGGTATAATTGACCCTATAGTATAACTATAAGGGTATAATTGGCCCTAAAGTATAACGAAGGGTATAGATAAACTATTTTTCAAAGTTTAGGGATAATTTTGGCCCTTTTCCGTTAACTTAATTCTGGAGCAATAATTGGTGTCCTATTTTCATTAATTTATACAACCTTGCCTGCCACATACATCAACTTTATCGTACGCTTCCACTAATTTATATTGTTTACCTTCTGAAATAAATCAAGATTCATATCCTCGTATGTGGTGTCCCAGAGTTTGTGGAGTGGAAAATGACAAATTCACACTTAATTTGACAACGTTAAAATTATGAAGTTTGCAAAAGACTGGATTAACACTATCTATTGCAAAGACCTATTCTAATTAGTAGGTCACCATCCAACAATCTAGGGTTTCAACTTAATTTCAACTCATGTTTTTTTTTCTCTATTCAACTTTCAACTATTGGATAGTATTAAACATTAACAAGTAGGAAGGTAGAGGGGAGGGGACCATTTGATTTTGATTCATAATTGATTAAAGCAAAGTGCTAATTTTAATAAAGGCTAATTATATATACTCCTATAACAAAATCTGATCTAACTTTGTACCACCTATACAAATTTACCTGTCATTTTAGCTCCACACTAGTACTAGATACTTTTATATATCGTAGAATCTTTAGCTATATCACACTACATTATAAATTTTTAATTACAAGTTAGCGTAATACAGACGAACTTGTGCTTATAATAAAGAGGCAAATAATACGCTGAGTGAAAAGTAAACGTGTCTGTGTTTGAGGGGATCGAGTTCCTAGGTTTCCCAAAATGGTTGATAACATCAACAATATATTAGGGTCAATTAACTCAAGTGGGGAAGGAGGGACTAAGGAGCAAGATAGGTTATTGCCAATAGCTAATGTGGGGAGTCTTATGAAGCAAATTCTTCCTCAAAACACCAAGATTTCGAAAGAGGCCAAAGAAACAATGCAAGAATGTGTATCTGAGTTCATTAGCTTTGTTACTGGAGAAGCATCGGATAAATGTCACAAGGAGAAACGCAAGACATTGAATGGAGATGATATTTATTGGGCTATGGAAGTTTAGGATTTGATGATTATGTTGTGCCTTTGAAGAGGTATTTGCATAGGTTTAGAGAATTAGAAGCAGAAAAAGCTAATCAAAAGAAGGCTACTGTTGGCAAGAACATTGAAGAAAGTCAATGAAGATCGAAATTTGGAAGTTTTATTTATGGTCCTTAAGATTTGTCAAATGACAATAATTCTAGCTTGGAACTTGGTTAAGCTTGGATTTTTAATCTTTTTTCTTAGAAAAAGTTTTTACTAGTAATAAGAATTATTCTGGACTTCTGGTATGTGAAAATAATCTCTGTAAGTGATTATTGTGTCATCTAATTTTTATGGTTATGGAATATTGTTTGAACGAGTAATAACATGTATTGTTGGTTTCACATTTGGATAGTTGGTCATGGTTCCAGATTCAGGAATACTTGTTTTTGCGTCTATATTAACCCCGGATTAGGTACTTGCATTTATTACCAAAAAAATTACCAAAAGGATGAGGGTATATGGCCTTGTTTCGAATAATTTACTTCAAGCGCAAAAAAAAAAAAAAAAAAAACCAAAAAAAAAAAAAAATGACTCTAATCATGGATCGTAAGCACAAATTTCTTTTAGGCTTTTCTTTTCATTTCATCTTCATTTGGTACAACTATTGAGACTCGTTTACATTCAACTTGAATTGATGCTCCATGATTTTACTTGGGTATTATAATTTTTTGCTACTATTGAATTTAGCTTTATGTTTATTATTGGTTACTAAGAAAATAACAATATTGTTTTGATTAATGATATGATCTAAATCTAATTTAGATGTGAAATATCATCCTCTACAAATTAAAAGACCATAACTTTCTAGCTTGTTACTTTATGAAGCTTGGATTTTCTGTTACGTTTTTTCTTTAAAAAGAACTATTCTAGACTTACTAGTATGTGAAAATATTCTCTGTTAGTGATTATTGTATCATCTAATTTTTATGGTTTTGGAAAATTGTTCTGAACAAGTAACCTTCTGATTCATGTGTGTTTGGTTTCACTTTTGGCTAGTCGGTCATGGTTCTTGATTGAGGAACACTTTTTTTTATTTTTTACTTTATTTTATGAGTGTGTGTATAACATTCAACCCCCGATTAGATACTTGCATTGATTACCAAAAAATTACAAAAGGAGGATATGACCATGTCTCCAAAAACAAGTATACACTCTTTAACTTTCGTTTTTAGACGATATAGTATGAAGTAATTACTTCAAGCTCAGTGTAAGACTCATGGAGGTAAGCACAAATTCCTTCACTGCCCACATCATCTTCATTTGTTATAGCTATCTATCTATTGAGATGTTTAATTACATTCAGCTTGAATTGACGCTGCATGATTTAAACAGGATATTTAAATTTTTAGTATTGGATTTGGCTTTATGTTTATTAATAGTTAATTTGCCCGCGCTTCGCGCGATCATAAAAAGACAATCAAAATATGACTAAATAATCATTGTTATAAATAAATTTTATAAGAAAATTTGAATCAAATAAGTAATCTAAAAGATACAAATTCTATTTGTGAAGTCTTGATCTAAGGGATGGTAATATGTATCCGGGGAAAAAATAACAAAATTTTATGCACAAGAATTTTCCACCATTTAGAAATTAATAACAAAATCAATTCATGTTTAAAAATAACAATTAATTTTACAACTGCAATATAATTTGCAACATCTGATACAATGATAAAAAAGTAAACCCACTCTTAAAATAAAATAGTAATTTTAAACTTGATTATAACACCTTTCTGAAAGGTTAATATATAGTTTCATTTCTAAACACTGAAAATATGTCTCTGGCTCCATTATTTTAAGACTAATGAATATCAGTCACATAAATCTCTTTTACAGTACGATAATAAAAGCTTTAAGAGGAAAAGAAAAGATGAAATGGTATGCTTGGATATTTCAAAAGTTCATAAGAGATGGATACTTTTATTATACCTTGATAAGTGATAACTAAGAAAAAGCCAAAAAGCAACAAACACTTCATCTAAATAAAGGAATACACAAGCAAAAGCATGAATTCAAGAAAGCAAGTGAACGTAGAAATTAACCTAAAATCTCAAATTACTCCGTCCCAATTATGCGAAACCGGAAAGGAAAGAGCGTTAATCATCTTGTGAGTATTACCAACTAGTGTTCTTGTCCGCGCTTCGCGGGGTTATAATAAAAGATGAAAATATTTTATTGAATAACTAATGTCAGCATTTGATAAATATTTCAATAAGCAATATAATAAAAAAGAGAAATACAAATTAAGTCACGATTCCAAGATTGCCTATTCAGGAAAATTATTAAAGAGATATTGACAAGCTGCAATTGCAACTTAAAACTGCTCAGAGTAAAAAGTAAAACAAAAAAATTTAATGTGAAAAGTTCCATTAAATTAACCATCTAATCATTGTAACTTCATATATACTAAACTAGTGAATTTAACAGCGCTTTGCGAGAACATGAATAATTTCATTAAATTTATGAACTAATTATTATACCTAAATATAAAAAATACATCACTTCAAACAAAAATAAGACGACAACACAACCTCACAAAAGAAATTTCATATATTTTCCATATATTAAAGAGAATGAATCTAAAAACTCAAAACTAAACTGAAAGTTATCACGATCTTCTCACAGATTTCTACTCAGAAATATAAAGAAAAAACGAAAATAGCTAGTAACAGATTAGTTCTAACACACAACTTAGGGTGAAAAATTTGAGCATTCTCAAAGACACCCAAATAATAAAATATCAAGATATTCACTAACTTGCATATAAATAAGCAAAAATAAATAATTGAGTAAAAACCATGAGCTATATGACACATGTTCCTTCTCCGTCACTATATTTCTTCATCTTGTGTAACCAAATATATATATATATATATATATATTCAACTGTGCTTTTGATCTCCACCTCCCGTGTACAACAACTCCAATTAATAAGATAAGGGATGAAAATGTCATGTAGGTGCGATTTTAAGGTGTCATAAACTTGTACATTAAATAATTAGAGGTTATGAATATGAAATGCTCGAAACATAGGAGTTAATTCCACTCTTTAGCTATTTTTCAAAAGATTTATTCAGTGTCATATAGGAAACATCAATTCTCGTGTACATGAGAATGGCAATTGCTAAGCCAACAAAATTTTGAATCCAACATATGATGATTATGTGTATGATGAAAAAGATTAAGAATAAAAAAATGTCGTGAAGAACACTACTGAAGTATAGGCGGTATAGCACGCACACAAGTATTTACTCAAACACTGTCTAATTCCAATGAGAAAATGCAAGCTCATAAGAATATGTCTCTTAGTTTTCTACACTTTGTTATCGATAAAAAAATGTCATCCAGCTAGTACCTCGTGACAAAACATAGTGTTGGATGACTGGAAAGTCTACTGCTCTTCAGAAAGATTTAATACACACTGTTATCATGGAAACAATCCAAATTTGAAGCATCACTCAACAAAAAATCATCTGCAAATTAAACACCCTCTCTATTAATATAGTTCCAATAATTATCTATAAAATTCTCGGAAGAAATTCTACCCTTACCAAACAAAAAAAAAATACGAAAAGGAAAAGATATCTAGCCACTACATTACCCATGTTTCTTCTTCTCTAGCCATTGTTGCGGTTGAATCTTGCCACCAAGCAACGAAGGGCTTCATGAATCATGAAGTGGCCGGTGCAAAAAGCAAGTTTTGGCGTGTTAGGAGAATCATGTATTTATAAGGACTTTTGGAATTGTTCTTATTTATTATGAATCATAAGCTGATAAGAGTCATTCAAATTCCACAGTTACATATGTCAATTGTCTTTAGCTTTGCTACCATAAATATTCACTACTGTGCAGTTTTTAACCATAAAGACAATAACGTGTAACTTTATATAATACCGTAAGTAACTGTTTATTCTTGACTTTTTCATTTCATCAATCTAAACATTGAAAATTTAATTGCAATAAGTAGTCCTTTTATGTTGGTACCATTATTTTTATTGCTGCAAATAAAGATTAGAATCCTACTGTAACATATATCTGAAAGGAACAGGAAGAAGTGGAGTATTAATTAGTACTATTATTTATTGAGCAAAATAGGAGAAAAAGCCAAAAAAATTAGAGAAAAACCAAAAAACGAGAAAAAAGAAAAATATTAATGCTGGTCATAGAGAGGTATCACCTCACCTTATCTATTATTAACTTTATATTATAAATAGATTACAACAGAAATATGAACAAACAATCTGCCAACTACTGATGTAAATTACCAGTACAATATACATATTGTTTTCATTTACTAGACAAAAGATTAAAAAAGCCTAAATAAGTTCAAGTTTTTTATCAATAACAAATATTTTTACAGTAAAAAGTTAAATCCATCTACGCCAGTAAAAAATGTCTTTTTTTGCAACCTCTAGTTAATTTCACAGCAAATGCTAGATAGATCATCACTACTTGTTAAAAGGTCAGATTTTGCCTATATTTTCAAATCATTAAATTCCATAAGCAGCTTTCAAAGTGACTCTGAATTTTTAATAGAAAAATTATGAATTGTAAAAAGAAATTTCAACAAATAAGAGTAGGAAAAACTTATGAATTTAGTGAGTGAATATAATTACCTTAGAAGAAATACATTCAACGTGAAGTAAATATCATCTGTGTCACGTTGCTCATGCAAATGACATACAAATTACTGAAAATTAGCAAATAATTACTAACTATGGGACTTAAAAATGTGAACTTTTCGACAAAAACACTGGCATATCTTTAGCACTTGAAACAGGTCCATTTGAATATGCTTGAAGATCACACATACATAATTTTAACCAACAAAGAATATCCACTATCATGAATATATATATATATATATATATATATATATATATATATATATATATATATATATATCACAAGATAAATTATAACTGTATATGCAAAGTAGAAATGAAAATACGAACCTTGGTGAACTTGAATTGAACTTTAAGATCCAATATCCCTTTATGTGTCAAGATGCTACATATGCTGTAGAATTTGACAATGCACATTTGAAGCTATACCCTATGGTTATATATATGAGGCTTAAGTTCTTGTCTTTTTCGCTCCTACTTGATTAATACTACACATTAAATAAAATAATTAAAGGGACGGGAGCAATAACACCCATGATTAGTTATTAAAATGAGAGGAGTAAAGTTGGGATTGTAACCTAGTATTCCTTTAATTAATAACTAGTATTCATACCCGCGCGATGCGCGGACAAAATTAAAGAATATTAATCATATTAAAATGTGATTTATGAGATACTTTTTACTTTTTGAGAGACAATTTGATTAAACTTTGAAGCTAAATTAGAATTGATTAACTCAATATTTGCAAATTAATATTTTATTTGAAAACTACATGAAAAATAAGTTATAACTTTTATCATATCAATTTGGTAAAAAAATATATCTCAAGATGATGATCAAAATTCATGCAGTTTGAATGTTGGGAAGCAAAAAGTATACATAAATTGGGGCAGAGGAAGTATAAACTTTTGTATCCAAATCAAGCATTCACCAAACTTACCAACTATCAACACTATGAATAATTCAAATCATTCGCGACAAATAATTTTCTTGTTCCAAACATACGTTGTGAATTCAGCGTTCAACCTCCATTAGCTCTTATTTTGAATTAGTGATGTCCTTGAGAAAATTTCTCATCAACATGCTTGATCGAAAACTTCTCACCAACAGGCTTAATCTCCTACTCTACCAAAACCTGGTGTTGAAAGGATAAAAAAGAAAAAGATCAAGAAAGTCAATCACCTTTATATCATAATTATGCAAAACAACATAAAATCAAGAAATTACACATGTAATACCGATTATAAACACTGAAAATTTTAAGCAATGAAAAGCAAAAGCAAGAAGGATGTTTGGAGAGTTGGTTGATGGCATAAATAAAACGACTCCAGAAATTTATCACCCTTTTTTTTCTTAATAATTTGCACAAAAATAAATATACCATAATTATGTATCATTATTGATTGATATTCTATTATTTCATACCTTATTTATGTGTTCGCTTCATCAATTTTGTAACTTCCACTCAAATCTTTCTTAATGAAGTTCTCCTTAAATCTTTCTTAATTTTATGATTTGATAATATGTAACTGATTACTTAATTATCTCCACAAATTTCGGGAAGATTTTCTGGACTCATATAAGGCATCGGTTGTTTTTTCTATTAGTGATTGTTTTTTTATTTATTATTTATTTAAATAAGATATAGCAGATTAATAAGAGAGAATGCAAAATAAAAATAAAAACAAATAGCGAAAAAGGAGATAATTTTTTAACCATTTTTGCACAGAAATATATGGCTAACTACTTCAAATTCAGAATTTGAATTAAACATTTTAGAATTTATAATCAGTTACCTAATTTTAGGGGATATAATCAATTTTAAATTTTTATTGCATTATAAATTCATTACAAAGATAATCCAATCTACGGGGAATTTTTTTTTTTAACATTCCTTATATGATGATATTTGAATTGCACATGTTTTACCTTTTAATTCAAATTTAAATTTTTTATTTCAGTTCAAATATTTGTATTAGAATATTTTCTCTACATAGAAAGAGAAATATAGAAAAGTAAATCGATATTTATTTATACAATTTAGTTCATCAGAGCCGTAAAACTTGTCGATTTGATTCTGTTAGTACCCTAGCTTGAAAGAAAATCTTCTTCTAGAAGGAAGTACCAAAAAAACTTTGATGTGTTCCATATTTTTTACTTTTAGGAAGGATAGTCATTTGATTAGTTTAAAAAAGGTAACTGTCTTTCAATTTAATTCAAATTCTATTTATTAATTTATTTATTTATTTAAAGTTTAAATTGTTTTACATCTATATATAGTATGAACTTGGTTTAAAATTCAAAGTAGCTTTATATTCTTTTTCTTGCTAATTAGACTAATATTGATTCGTTCTATTATTAATAAAAAAAGGTGATAAAATCTAATTGTTGATATCTCAATTTCGTTTAGACTTATAATTTTCTATATTCCTAATAGATTACTTACACGGTAACATTTTAAAGTGAAAATATTAAACAAATGACTTTTAATCATGATTTTTTGATACATTTTAATTTTGATATTGCATTCAATTTAATTGTACGGGTGCTCTTCATATGGGCTTGAATTTATCTTAATTGCAGAAAGTAATAAAGGACAATATTATATTTTACCATTTAAAGGAGCACTGTTGACTATAAATTAGAATCCAAGAATATCAATTAATAATTTTCTCAAATCAAATACACCAAAATAGGTGAGTTCGTTTAATAATGTCAATTAATTTCTTTTTAGAATTGATACAAATAGAATTTGTTGCCAAGTGGCTTGTTTATATTACGCCACTTGACTTAATATTAAGCTAGACCGCTCTCCTTTTATTATAATATAGATCTAGATATATATAGATTGTTATTATTATTATTATTATTATTATTATTATTATTATTTTTATTATTATTATTATTATTATTATTATTATTATTATTATTAGTCATAGTAGTAGTAGTAGTAGAAGAAGAAGAAGAAGAAGATTATTAAATTAGGTAATATAGAATGTCTTCTATAATTAATGCAAATAGAATTTGTTGCCAAGTGACATGTTCATATTACGCCACTTGACTTAATATTAAGCTAGAATACTCTCCTTTTATATATTTATAGATTAACCTTGTTTTTATTTTAATTATTAATTGGAATGAGTGAATGAAAAAGCCAAAAAAAAGAGAAAAAGGATAAATAGGAATGGTAGCCATAGAGAGATTCCATATCACCTTTTCTATGCCTAGCTTTATATTATATAAAGATTTAGTGAATATTGTAGAAATAATATTGGTTCAACCAACAAAAACATTAAGTATACTTGATCATAAATTACCTGACTTTCTTTATGCATAAATGATTTAGTATTAAAAATATATAATTAAAGATGTATTTTCGGCAAATTAGGGTGAGGAAAAAACTTGAATTATATTCCAACATAGCTATGCACGAAACTCAAAGTTAGTGAAATGCATTTGAATGAGATCTATTTTCATTGAAATGTGTATTTGCATTGCGAAAAATTCATTAATATAAGAGATCTCATATCTCAATTCTCATTCTTATACCGATATTTGTTGAAGAGAGAATTGCAAGAAGAGGGAATTAAGCTGCAAAAGTGAAACATTACCGTGGAGATCATACTTTTGTCATAGAAAAAAAAAATTAAAGCTCATGACACAAATTGAAATGTAAAAGATAATTATTCATGATACCATTTAGTGACTGATGTGGTATTTATCCACTTTCATCTTATAGAGATTATCCGAAAGCCATAATGAATTGGATTTTCGAAAAATATATGTGCATGTAGTTTAGAAGAAGTAAAAAGGTATCAAGAGTTGGATCAGTTTTTGCCTTTAAATATATATTTAATATGTAGGGTAGTGGAAGAGTTTGACAACATTAATAAAATGATTATTTCAACATTGATGCAGTAATTACTAAAAATAAATTGGGGTAATAACTTTTCAAAAAATAACTCCTTTCTTTGATGAGGGGAAATTAAAGAGACCAGTTTTTTTTTTTTCCGCTTTTGATAGTAATAAGTTTAATACACATTAATCACATATCCACATTCATTATGGCAGAAGGGGAAAAGAAAAAAAAGATTCTTTGTCATCCTTAGTTATACCTCATTTGCGTTGGTAGAAAGAAAAGTAGTTTATGTATCTAACACTTCTTCAACACTCCTATATTGAATAAAAAGACAAATATGAAATATAATTTTATATATTAAAAATATCTTTAATTTTTTTTCTAATTTTTTAATCCAAATAAATAGTTTCCAAGTGTTAACCCATTTTATTAGTTTTGACATTAATAGTCTTGTATTTTTCTCTAATTTTTCACCCTTTAGGATTTTAAATCTGGTATATTTGATTTTTTGAATAAGTTGATAAAATCTGGTATATTTGATTTTTGGAATAAGTTGATAAATAAGTAAATTACATGTCTTATCGTTTCTTGCAAAACATGTAAATAAAGAAAAGAACTTACAGAAACATTGAATTATTACATGCATATGTTTAAAAATTTTAAAACATGTACTTACATTTTAAAAGATGCTTATATAAGTATCTGGCTTGTTTTTTAATTTTATTAAGAAAATATATTTTGGTGCTTTCCACAATTTTCTCCTTGCTTAAATTGGCAAAGAGAACCAACGACAACAAAGCCAATTAAATTTTATGAAATCTATTTTACCACTTCTCTCAACAGTAACAAATGATTAGTTGAAAGCGTTCACAAATATTAAAATGTTCTTCGAATTGAAAAATATATTATCAAAACTCTGTAGATAGAAATTTTCACTACTTCTTTGTCCAGTGCATAATGATGTGCTTCAGGCATAACTTAAGAATTTCTTGAGGTAGAGCAGAGAGATCGAAATTCATCCAAGATATGGTGTAAATCATATTACATATAGCTTCTATTTTATTCAAAAGAACCAGAAAACACATACCTTGCAAAAACTCATAAACGTACATATTAGCAACAAAAGAAAACTCATAAACATAGTTGCTCTGCTGCATAACTTTAGTTTCTTAATCTACTTCCATAAATTGGCAAGAAGGTGTCACTCCCCGAACCATGGCCTGGGCGTCACACGGCACTCGGTGCCTGACTGCATGTGACCGAGCGAACCACATGGCTTGCTGAACCATCATGAGGCATACATGAGCGGAAATATAACGTGAAGTGCATAATGAGCTTTTATAAAACATAGTAAGTCATAATATTAAACATAAATACTTGATTAAGTCATGAATGCGGACAATATCATAAATGAGCCAAACCGGCTAACCAACTCTGGAAGTCTAACATGACACTTGTCTTGTCTATGAAACCTCTAACATGAGTCTGAAAAAAAAACACGTAACATACTTGCTGGGACAAGGCCCCCAGCATACCCTTAGATGCAAAACTAGATAAAGAAAGATAATGCCTAAACCCCGAATGAGATGGGGCTCACCAATAAGCTGGTACATGCAGATCCTAATGAGCAGAAGCGTCGTCCTGTAAATCCGTACCTGCATCGTGAAATGCAGGCCCCCGGGCAATAAAAGGGGACGTCAGCACATTGAATGTACTGGTATGTAAAGCACTAAAAGAAATAACATGAGACATGGAATAACATGATAAGAACTGAAACTGAAAACCTGGACATAAACATGAGCATGAGTACATATATATATATATATAATAAGTAAAACATGATAAGTAGGGAGAGCATTTCATAAACCGACACATGATATCACCACGTGGATACGTGGAGTCTGGTACCTCGCCGGACCAGCAGAGCCCCTATACCTTGCCAGGGTATAAGGTGGTAACATGCCTGATGGATCCATTCAGTGTAAATTAAGGTATCGTCCTAACTGGGCGGAGCGATCCTTGTCCTATGGTGGCTACATAGTTTCAGGCTATCTGAGCCTTCTCGGTAATTCGTGCAACTCCCAAAAACATGAACATAATATAATTGGCTAAGAAGCCCATGATTTTCGTGAATAAACTTGTACTTGTCTTGTAATCATGATTTCACAAAAAAACTTGTAAACATGGTTTCATGCAATAACTTGTAAACATGATTTCGTGAAATAACTTGTAAACATGGTTTCATGAAATAACTTGTAAACATGGTTTCATGAGATAACTTGTATTTAGTATGTATGTATCTTGTATCATAGCATGAAAGTAATTATATAATATAGTTGCATGAAAACTTGTAGACATTGTAGGATATTCATGAAATAATCATTCTTAGTCAAAACATGCATGCAAGAACCCATGGAATACAAGATATGGGTTTTCATAGATTACGGACGGATTCTCAATAATCATAAAGAAATATTAAGAACTCAATGATGGAATTATAACAATTCATACATAATATAATCATGGACATGGACCTAGGGTTATCATGAGCATGGTATTGAAACCCTAGTTTTAGTAGAGAATCATAATTTTATGGATTATGAGGCGTGGGGAAGAACAATGATGTTCCCACACGTAGATAGTAACTCTACATACCTTAGTCGCTCCAAAACTTGAATTAAAGACTTGAGCTTTGAAGAAGATTTCCAAAATCTTGAATTCTTGAACCTTGAGATGGTTTTCTTGATAACCCTAGATTAGGAACAATGATTTCTTGCTTAGATTATTAGAGTATATGTTAGAATTGAGTTGGAAAGGTTTACTCAAGTTAGAAAGGAATTAGGAACTTGAATTCGACCTAGAATCATGATAAACTTACCTTGGAAGGTTCTTGGGACTTGTTCTTCCTGACTTTAGGGTAATTTTTCGTGACTAGGGGTGTTAGGGAAATAAACCCCAAGGTTAAATATAACTTAAAACGCGAAATCCCAACTTTTAACCCGAAATCGACCTCTTTCGCGATGGGTCCGCGATGCGGGTGCATCGCGCGACATTCTGCAGCTAAAAACTCAGAGTTCCGCGATCGGTCCGAGAAACGGGGCCATCGCGCGCTCTCACACGTGCCCTCACGCGCCCCGAGAAGCGACGGGTGTCGGTTCTGCCCAGTGTTCGGTAAAATAGGCATAACTTCTTGTACACAGCTCTGTTTGGGCTCCACAATATACCGTTGGAAATCTATTTCAAAGGGCTACAACTTTCATGTTTTAAGTTTTCTCAAATTCCCAACGGATTGTCACGAAATTTGACTGAAAGACAGACGTATCGAAAATTTAGCCGATTCTATCGAATTTTAAGTGCCTTACTATTAGCCATATTGAGACGATCAAATCTCCTTGCTCCGATCTCTGATTGGCTTGGTCCTTATATCGTTAGAAAGGTATTTCTACATACTACAACTTTCATTAAGGGTACTTTCCCAAATTCCCAACTAATCAAGGAGTTATCACTGCCCGAAGTAGGCCTATCAACCATTTTCGCAAAACGTTCAAACCTTCAGTTTTTCCACTAAAACTCTAATGATATGAGTCTAACCTTAGTTCCAAGATATGGGGTGTAACAGAAGGTTACTTAAACATACTAACGAAATAAGCACACAAAAATGAGGTGTTTATAAATCCAACAAATAAGCATTATAGGGGCAGGAGAAAAGTTTGAAACCTTAGAATTAAAACATATAAATGAATATTGAGAATTTAAGAAAAAAAAAATACTGATAGATTTTGAAGCGGTAGTTACTTTGCACTTGCACATAATGCTTCGACGTCATTTGATCAAATGTCTAAAGGATGTGGTGGTAGCACAATTAAAGCACATGAGTTGTCAACTGCTGAATTAAAAAATACCAGCACGAATATATTCATATTTGCACCTATAAGAAAAAAAGAAGATTACAATATATTTCTAATGAAAAAAATATATATATCTATATCAGTATGTAATATAATTAGTTGGAAAGAAAAAACATAAATTCCACTAACACGAGTCACAACAAGTGGATTCTTTCCATTTTGTGTATATATAGAGGATGTCAAGGCTTCATGGGGCAGAACCCTCTCAAATTCCTCTCAAATTAAATGGAAGTCTTTCCATTTTCTAAATTAATGGGAAGAATGTGTTACTTCACTCTACGTGGTCTTTCCGAAACGGGTCTTTAGTTTGAGCTTTAAAGATGTTATGACTTTATTTTGTTTTATTGCTCCATTTAGTTGGTATATAGATAATATTGTAATTAGTTGTATAATAGATTGAATGAGAAGTATTAAAGAAATAATGTCAAAAAAAGGAGAAAAAAGATAAATAGATATGGAGGCCATAGAGAGGTGCCACATCACTTTGTCTATGCCTAGCTTTATAATATATATAGATTTTACTCTGTGAATATATCAATAATGAGGGGAAAGGGAAAAAATAGACCTCGGTGCCAAGTCACTTTTATATACTATGACCATAAATTGAACGAAAATGGAAAAAAGTAGGAAAAATATAAAAGGTTCTTGGCGTTAGAAAGAGCCATGTTACCTTTACTATATAAGATTCTTGTCAACTCTATACAAATATTGGATATTTGTTTGTGAATTGCAGTGCGAAAGTCATAATTCTTATTTAGAAAGTGAAAAGGCCAGATTTATTAGACCAAACAAAAGAAAAAAAATTAAAAATTTGAGCAAAAAGATAAATAGGAATTCTTATCTAAGAGAGTGCCACATCAGCGGGTCTTTGTCTTGCTGTTATATATATAAATATATATGATTGGTGACTAACAATATTATTTTGATTGATATGAAGAAAATCTAATTCAGATGTGATTATGTGAAATATCACCCTGTACAAAATGTTAATGTAGAATCAATTGATAGTAAATTATGATTTATAATCTTTTTGCCTTAAAGCAAACGAGTGAATCCATCAATTTAGGAAAGCAAACGAGTGAATCCATCAATTTAGGGGCTTCCGATCCCTCACCCTACTCTTTCATTTCTTTTTAACTTTTTGGTTCATTGGTCTAATTGATTGGATGTGTGACATCAATAATCTTTTTGGGGAACTAATTGTATACGATGATAAGCATTAAAGCATGATTAGTTCCAAAACTCTTACTCCTTATTTATGTTTATTGCCTAATCTTTTTCAAGGCCAAGCACTTGTATATTTTTTAATAAAATAATGTATAACAATGAGATATAAAACCATGATATTTGTCTACTTTGATATCATGTGGAATAGTGTGATTATTTCATTGAAAAGTTCAAACCATACTAATTAATTGTGTCCCAATACTAATTTCTCCACAAAACTCTATTTACTAAAATACTTTTAGTTCTTTCACCTTAAAATGAAGTATGTAGTCACCTTGGTCATTGTTAACTCACTCCTAGATCTTGTGCGATTTAAACTTGGTGTCTTTCAAAGGATGTTCATTTAATTTATGTCTTAGTTAATTAACAGAACTGCATCTGTACTGGAAAAATGAGTATCCGGGCTAGCTCTCACCACCGGAAGCTCAGAGAGCCAGGGTATCTACACAGCTGTGCTCCACCCTCATTAACTCGGGTCATGTCCGCAGACCTCGATCAGTGTGTCATGGTAGAGACGCACGTGGGGCTACAGTCATGTCACATCACCCGAACTTTGGGGGTAGAAAAGTCACTCTTTGGCTTATATAAGGAAGCTTAGGATAGAAGCAAGGCATTCATCCTCCTGCTCTCACCATTTGTAATCCTATCATTTTCTCTAAGGCAATATACACAGAAGTTCATTATTTTTAGCTCTTAAATTATTGCATCATTGTTCCTTATTCTTTTACACCCGTGTTCACTATCACTCCAAACCGGTCTCACGAAAGAGTTCTCGGGGTTGGATACGTCCCACTTGTCTTTGAACGCTATAAAAACAAATCTCTAACTGATTTTTTGGTAAAATCCGATTTCACCGAAAAACAGTATCAATTTTAGATTTTCACTAGAATTCCTTCTCATTCTTCTCCTCCTCATCCTTGCTCTTTCTTTATCATCTTCATACGTGCTTTAGAAAATTGAATACCTATTACCTATTTGTGATTATTTTTTTATTGTTTAGGTTAAGGGAGTATGAAAAATATTGCTTGAATTCTATTGAGCTTGATTATTGAAGAAAACAAAGTGGGTTCCATTGATTTTTGAAGGTTTGATTGAATTTAATAATTGGAAATTGCCGAGATTGGTATTAGAAGGATGGATATCACTAGGACTCATTTAGAGTTGATATGGATCAATTTTGAAGGAAAAAAACGTGTTGATGAATTCTTAAAGAACAAGTTACAGTGATCGTCAGGATTTTGATCACAAATTTTGACGGATCGCCAAAATTTTGGCCACAAATGTTGAAAAGCTCATGGATTCGTTTGGATTTGGCCAAGAATTGTAGCGATCACCAAAACATGTTGTTAAGACAAGTTTTGACTAATATGTATGACAAACAACCAAAATTTTGCTCTATTATGACAAAAAGGTTATTGTGACACATTTTTCTTTTAAGAGATCACAATCTAAAGATAATATTGAAAGACCCTTCTTGTGCAAATCAGCCTGACTTGGGAGCCAAATTCATCACTTAAGACTCGATTTAGGCTTGGATGTGTTTACAAATCCTTGAATTAGGGATATAAAGGGGGGAAGGAGGGTTGGAGGGGGGGGGGGGGGGGGGGGGGGGGTAGGACAACCCGAAATAGAAAGCATTACGTGTTATGTATATCCGGAAAAGGGTCAAACCTCAAGGTAAGTAAACAAAACAAAACAAAGAGTAAAAGGTATAGAGGATCATGGCGAAAACATAAGCCTTTTCTCATTATTTAGCTAGAGAAAGGAAATGTAAAAGAGCGAATAACAGACATAGTTTTTAAAGGAGAAAATTAATCCCCTGAGGTATTGCCCATTGTGTTGGAAGGAACAAAATAAAAGCATAAATCAGGTTAATAGATAGCTTCATAGAAAAAATAGTAGTATATGATTTTGAATCTAGAAAACAATCAGGTTACCTTGGTCCAATAGGTAAAAGTAGCCTGATAGTGCATGCAAAACTGTCAATGCGTTATATATTCAACGGTCTCTCACTCCTGCAAGCACGGATGGTTGGTGATTCGATTCTTGGGCTAGATTCATAATAGGAGACAAGGAATTTAGAAGGATGGCTAATATATATGCAAAGGTGGACCTACATGGTGGGAGTGCACGTGCACTCCCACCCTTCGGAAAAAATTATGTATATATATGTGTATATACCTTGAGAAATTAGTATATATTTAATTAACAAATGAAAGTATCTTTGGGGCATGTTGGCTGCAACTGCTGCTTCCCTTACATGTCACTTCGGATCGAACCCGAATGTCACTTTTAATTATTTTTTTGAGCCTATTTTTAGGAAAACAATAAGCGTTAAATGAGCTCGCCCAGATCCGAACCTACACTGTCACCACATGTTACACGACCTTAGCCATTGAGCTATCTCTTTCATTTGCTTCACTGTGTTACATTTTAGTTATTGCACATATTTGACCTATATACTTGTATTTTCGTCACTGCTACGTTATTAGTGACCAATCCTACACATTATTATCCCTCAGTCATCATTAAAAATTTTGTTAGCGTTTATGTAAGATAATAGTGCCCCCGCCGTCTTAAAATCTTGGGTCCGCCTCTGTATATATATATGCAGATACGCTATTACTTCTGAAAGGGACAAAAAAGATACAAAGGTATACCAAATAATAGGTGATTTCAACAACTAATTAAGCTACTTGGAAGCTCCTATTATAATAATAATATATATTCATGTTATTCATGTGACCTGCCTAAACAAAGCAAAATCCATTTCCATATCCTCGTATGTAGTATCCCCAGGTTGGTGGAATGGATAACATTATCAACAATTTTGCACTTCGTTCATTGCCCGTTAAATTAAATGACTTTGACAAAGACTGAATTAACATTATTTCCTACAAGGACCTACTGGGTAGTAGCTTGGTCATCCAACAAAAGGACTCATACATATGTTCAAACGGATCTTTTTAGGTGTTGTCTGGAGGTAAACTTTATGGTACAAGCATAGGCGCATTATCTATAGTAAGTCCACAAATTTCAACATTTCAAGCATAGTTTAAGACATATGGCTGCTAAAGCTTGTACGGTAGGCATTTGGACAAGCGGTTTGAAATCATGGTTTGAAACCATGAGATGAAACCAACGTTTGGATATGCATTTCATCTCATGGTTTCAAACAATGGTTTCAAATCCCAAATCATTCAAAAAGGCATGATTTGGAGTTTCAAAAATTTTAAATAAATAATTTGATCTATAAGTTTATATTTTGTAAAACAAGACTCATAAGTTGGTAGATATCTTTAATAGTTACTCTCACCAACCATTTACTAACCTCATTAACTTCCATCAACCTTTATTTATGTCTACCAACCTCATTACTATTCATGTTAAATTTTCGTTTTTATAAACTAATGTTTGATAAATTGATGTTGTATTTTTTTAGAAAGGCCTTCTAGCGGCGTATTAATTTTGTTATGAAATATGACTTGCTCATTTCGTAAGCTTGTATGAGAATTGGAAATGTTTTGATAGTTTTCACAAATTGTGAAATTTTTATGTCTATAAGAGAAAATAAAGCTTAATATATCTAAATTGCATGTCCAAACATGATTTCAAACCATGCCCAAATGACTCCGAAGATTAAACATTAACAAGTAGGAAGGGAGAGGGGAGGGGACCATTTGATCCATAATTCACTAAGCCGTTTGGACATGATTTAAAACGATGAGATGAAATCATGTTTGGACATGCAATTAGAATTTCTTAAGTTATATTTTTTCTTATAGACATAAAAATCCCACAAGTTGTGAAAACTATAAAAAAAATCTCAATTCTTATACAATCTTACCAAATGAGCAAGTCATAATTCATAACAAAATTAATACGCTACTAGAAGACCTTGCTAAGCAATTACAACATCAATTGATCAAACTTTAGTTCAATAAAAAGTAAAATTTAACATGAATAGTAATGTAATAGCTCTTTAATATAATCCTCCCACATGGTACGAACATAAATAATAGCTGATAGAAGTTTAGGAGGTTAGTAAATGGTTGGTGGGAGTAATTGTTAAAAATATCTACCACCTTATGAGTCTTTTTTCACAAAATATAAACTTATGGGTCAAGTTTTATATTTAAAATTTTTGAAATCCCAAATCATGCCTTTTTGAATGATTTGGGATTTCATGTCATGAGATGAAACCGCGTGTCCAAACGCTGATTTCATCTCATGACTTGAAATCATGACATGAAATCGCATGTCCAAACGCCTACTAAAGCAAGTGCTTTTAAATAAAGGCTATCAATATAATGTTGCTGAATTCCTTTCAAAAGAACCCTCTTTTAGCATCCTTTTTAAATTATACTAGTTTAGTGTAAACACATACCTCATTTGACAACTGATTTTTAAGTTTATATGGAGATGGATACAAAAAAACTTACCTATGTAAGATATATTAAACTTATAACGAATTATGTGGTGGAAGTAGGGCTGCTTATCGAGCAGATCATCTATTCGGTTTTGTATGTTATCATTTGGTTTATCAGCTATGAATTTGTAAATATGCTAAATTAATAATTGAACCAATAAGATATTCCTTATTGATTATCAGCTAATTTTTGGGGCCAACTACCACCATGCTCCTCTATATGTTTTTCCCTCCCTTCTTGCATGTAATATGCACTTTCTTCAATATAAATTTATCAGTAAGTCAAGGCCAAATATTAATAAAAAGACAACATTATGATTTAAAATGATGTCTTAATTTTGTGATAGTAGCCCCATTTTTTTTAATGATTTTCGCTATTGACTGTTAATTAGGATAGATTACATCCAATCATCAAATTTCAAATTTTTACACTCGAAGGGTGAATCTAAAATATAAATTTTAAGGGATCAAAATGTAGCTAAACTAAAATATTAAACAAAAAAAAAAAAAAAACTAAAACCAGGGATAATTGAGTTACTGGGTAATCTAACATTAGTTTTTTAAGCAAAGCAAAAAGTTATAAAATAAAAAAAAAAAAAAAAAAAAAAAAAGAAAAAGAGAAGAAGAAGAAGAAGAAGCAGCTAAATTAAAATCTCTAGTGATTTTTCTTTAAAGGAAATTCCGGAAAAGGGCCAAATATACCCCTCGTTATACATTGGGTTCAAATATACCCCTCCTCTTGTCCAAGGTGAATACCAAGTCTGACGTGGCACTGACAACTCGGTGAGATGGACACCACGTGGCATGCCACCTTAAATAATAACAGCTTTAATTTAGCAAAACAGACTTGTTTTTTCCGTTATTTAAACTTTGATCTTTATTCAGAAATCAAACTCACGATGACACAGCATATTATGCTAAAAAAGTAGGATCAAGTTGAGAGCTATTTGCATCTTGATGAGTTCAAAATAGTTCTTTATTCATCTAGCAGTAAGAAGACGAGAATAAAAAACTGAAAGAACCAATCTGGAGATGAGCCATTCAAATTGAACCTGAGAAACTTTTTAACACTAGAACAAGATGGGTCGACAAAGAGAGGGATATTTGGGCTGCAGATGTTCTGATTTGAGCTAAATGGGTTGGGGTGGTGAGGTGGAATGACACGTGGTGTCCATCTCACTGAGTTGTCAGTGCCACGTCAGACGTAGTGTTCACCTAGGACAATTTTAAGGGAGGAAGAGTATATTCGAACCCAAAGTATAACGGCAGGGGTACATTCGAACCCAAAGTATAACGAGGGGTATATTTTGCCTTTTCTGATAGTACATGGATATATTTGGCCCTTTTCCGAAGAAACTGTACACTTATTAATAGGTATGACTATAAAGTATCACCAATAGCAAAGATAGAGGTATAATAGTTCACCTACAAAGGATGAATAAGATGACCAAACTTAATTCCATAACCACGAATTGATAAAGTTCTTGATCTTCTCCAACTCTCTATTTGCAAGTTGCTTCGTGCGAAATATTGACCAACCACATCCCAAGAGGTAGCGTAATGCTCACAAAATCACGCCATCTAGTATTGTCAAATAATGTTTGCGGCAGGGTTGATTCACCAAAATCCAATAGAAAATATCTTAATTGATCTAATATACATCATGATATTGAATACTCATATATTATTAATCTATAATTAAAGAAAAATATACAAATCGTCTTTTATGTGCGCAGGATAAGGCGACATAACGAATTCTCATGAGCCGGTTCTATAATTACCTCCATTCTGCATGTTTGCAACCATGCATGTAGCTAATCAATAGGAAATGATGTACATTGTAATCATCTTTGAACTAAGCCTGTCAATTGGGCCGGGTTGGCCCGGGACCGGCCCACCTAACCCGGCCCATAACCAGCCCGGCCCCTAGCCCAATAAAAGGGTGGTAGGCTGGGCTAGTGGAAAAAATTAAGGGGCTGGGCCGAACAAGCCATTTAGCCCGGTAGCCCAGCCCACCAACATCCCGAGTTCTGGCCCACCAGGGGCCCGGCACGGCCCACTTCGAATTAATTTTTTTTTAAAAAAAATCATAAATAGGCATTTTTACATATATATGACAAATTTCGTAACTTCTACCATTTCTTCTTTTTTCTCCTATTTGCTGTAGAAAATAAGTTGATAACACCAAAAATTATGGCGGCAGAGAAAATATCTTTTCGTGAACATGATTTGAGCAAATTAATATAATAACACTATTGAGCATCATGGATATTATTATAAAAATAATCAATAAGCATAATTAAAAGGAAGATAGTTATGTCAAAATGCTGTGTCATCAGTCATCCCTACTGATAGCTAAGTTTACAGAATCGTTAAAATGAAATAAAAGGATCAACTCACAGAGAAATTGGAAGATATATCGATTGTGATGAAGTACGAAAATGTAGAACAACCAATGTCTAAGATATTATTAGTTTCAAATATTTTATATATAATAATAATAATTAAATATTTTTAGCGTATTTGAAATGTCTCCGCCGATGATGGAGAGATGATAATCTGCACATGAATATTTTAAAAAGATTAGCTTATTTATAGCAAAAAAATTTGCTAATTTATGTATATCTTGTATATGTTAATGGTATATTTGTGTATATCTTGAATATGTTGTTGGAATGAAGACTCCCAACGGCTATTTAAGTGCTAAAAATTATAAAAAGTTGAGAATGTGATACAAGACTACATAAGTAATTTAAAATAAAACTTCAAACTTAAATTGACAACATTGCAAATTCACAACATACAAACTTGAACGGTTAACTTATTATAAATGAAAAGTTCAAAACGCTAGCATCGATGGGGAAATTTAAAGAAGAGATAAACTTCAAAGTTCAATTTGTGCCTTTTGTCCAAGTGCCTACATAACGGACCGGTACCCGCAAAAACTGGTTCGGAATTATGGAGATATATTTGACCACAATGTTGACATTTAACATGTTCCTCATCTACGCGCTCAAAATGCAACCACACCGGACTTGAAATTGATCTTCGGACTGGAGGAGGAGGTGGAGGATTATCATTATCTTAAATTTAAATTTTGAAATTTGAACTTGGAAGTAGGAAGAGAGAGAGAGAGAGAGAGAGAGAGAGAGAGAGAGAGAGAGAGAGAGAGAGAGAGAGAGAGAGAGAGAGAGAGAGAGAGAGAGAGAGAGAGAGAGATTTAGATGAGTAGGAAATTTAGGGAAAGAGGAGAGTAGGGAATTGTGAGATAATATGGAGAAGAATGAATAATATTTATAGATTGAAAATAGGGCCAAAGTATAATTTAAGGAATTTGATGGTTAAAATAAAGTTGACAACAACTAGATTTTAAAGGATCAAACTTAATAAATTTAGTAGTAGAATTTTCTTTTAAAATAATTCAAATTCGGCCCGGCCCACTTAGCCCACTATGTACCCCCTACCCGGGTAAGGGGCTGGGCCGGACACCCCTTTCCCTACCCCAACCCGGCCACTAACTATAGCCCGGCTCGGCCCCTGGCTCGGCCCCATGCGACCCGCATTTATATGGCCCGGCCTGGCCCACTTGACAGGCTTACTTTGAACCCTTGTACTCCAAAAAATATACAACATCCATATTTTAAACTTCTAAACGCTAACGACTTTAAAGAACAATAAAGTCAAACCACATAAAATTGAAAGATCTCTGCATTTTAAGAAATAACATAATACAAAAGAGAGCAAAGTAAATCATGTTAAAAAGCTTAACTTTTGTTTGCAAATAGAAACAAAATAAACAAATTAAAAAAGAGAAGTTTTTGACATGCTTATGACCAACTAAATATGAGTTAATATCTCAGATAAACACTCAACTATGGGCAGTTCTCTTATAAAGTCACTCGATTTTGTTGTATACATACAAAATTACCCAACCAATTTAGGTAATTTTTTCATCGAATTTTGTCAACACGGAATTTTTATTTTAAGCCAGATTTTTAAGAAATAAAAGCTACCAATTTTAACCATTTTAGTACTTTCCCCACTTGACACAACCTGCTAATATTTTATAGATCAAATATAAATTTAGCAAGACCCTTTATTGTACCCTCATTCTCTACCAAATCATCCTCTCTTTCACAAAATTAATTTTCAGTTCTTTTGGTTAGATTTTTTGAGTATTTCGTCTGGTTTTCATGTCTTCTGTTTTTCAGGTTTGTTTTCTTTTCTAACTTCAAAAGAACCTATTATTTATTATTCTTTCGAAAAAAGTTTGTCCAAGTGGAAAAAGTATCAATTAATTTCTAAGAACTTAAAGACAGAACATTTTTTGTAATTTGCATGAATCAGTTTGAAACTCAAACGAGGCACAAACCAAAATGGTCCAAAAGAACCTATGTAATCGGTTTCCAATCTACAAACCAAAAGACGAACAAACCGAACTTGATTAACCTATTCCATTTTCTTGGTATATAGTTTATCATCGTCATCATGAGTAAAATCCATGGTTGCCAGTTGCCACATTAGATATTTTGATGATTAAACGAAGATTTCGTAGAGTAAGAGGATTATGCAGTGTTAGATGTTAATTAGAGTGTAGTTGGGACTCCACTTAATCAGTAAAGTATAGGTACCCCGCGACAATTTGTAAATTTTCAAAAAAAAAAAAAAAAAAAAAAAGCATAATCGTCTTTTATACCCTTTAATTTTAAATTATCTCCACCAATAGAACTATGAATCAAACTAAGTCCGCAGATACATAAATTTGTATATGAGTCACATTAGGTGTTCAACCTTTCCCTTAACTTTTCTATGTATTGACAATAGCTTTGAGTCACTCTTTTATTTTGAATTAGATTAGCACGTTTTTCTATGCAATATACAAATAATGTAGATCTTTGGATAACAACTTTTTAATTGACAAACCTCTAGTTGCTATCTGTAACTTTCCTCTTTGAATCAATGTAATAGTATAGGCAAACTATAGACAGTCTATGAGATCCTTAATATATTTCTATTCAAACAATACAAAATTTTAATGAATGAATGCAAAAATTGAAACACAAAATATATGATGAACTTAAATATGTTAGCTGAATGTGCAGCGAGCTAAGTCTCCTGGTTATTAGTTGCTTGATTCCTAATAGCAACTAATTGCTCAATGGGCTAACTGCATATTCTTTGCTCAATGGCATCTACTGTTACAAATTTGAAAGGACTTTAAACTTTTGTGAGTGTTGGCCGTAGATAGGGAGACAACATTGATGCTCAAGAATAAATTTAGACGGATAAACCGACAAAACTTAATAATACTCCTAAATCTAAAAGGATATACCTTATAAATAATTTAGTAGTCCTAAATATAAATAGAGTTGAAAGCGAACAAAATTTCCTACTAAAAAGGAAATACGTATTAAATCACTATTCCTAAATCGTAGGTAAGTTATTAAATGACTATTCCTAAATATTAGGAAATTTACATTTATTTAATACTTAAGAAGACACTAAAAGACGATTTTGTCTACTGTAAAAATTTTTAATGAAGGATAAGAAGTTCAATCAACATTTTTAAGGCTGAGCTTTTAATATAGTATATAGATAAGTACTCCATATAACAAATATAACCTAACTTTATACCACCTATACAAATTTGCCTGTCATTCTGCCTCTGCATTAATATTAAATATTTTTATATATCGTAAAATCTTTGATGATATCACAATATATTATTTAACCAAGTTAGCTGATGCAGACGAACTTGTGCTTACAATAAAGGGGTAAAGATCCCCTCAGTACGATTGCCTCCAGTAATATTCAATTCCATTACTGATTCGTGCCATGTGTGCACCTGAATATTTGACGGCTGTGATTTACTTCATGGTGTATACAAACTTGTATTATATTAAAATAAATTTATTTTATTTAACAAAAGAAAACCTAAAAGCTAACGACGTCGGTCATATCACCGGTAATGAAGCCACTGCTTTCCACTTTCTCAGCCACTAATACAGTCACGGAGCTTCCTAAAATGTATTGATATCACAAATGTCAAATTTAACTGTTGCATCTCGATATGTACATTATGTATATATTTACAAAATCCATATTCCAAAGTCAGTTCAATCTCATATGGGATCAGAAGAAACAAAGTGGGTTTATCCTGAAAATTTCATAGAAGAAAATTTTCTTCAAACTAGTTACGAATCACAGATGTGCAATCTAGGAAAAGAGAGGCATTGGGTTTATAGAGGGTCCTAATTCAAGCGAACAAGAAGGGATTAAGGAGCAAGATAGGCTGTTGCCTAATGTGGGGCGAATTATGAGCAAATTCTGCCTCAAAACGCCAAGATTTCAAAAGAAGCCAAAGAAACAATGCAAGAATGTGTATCTGAGTTCATTAGCTCTGTTACTGGAGAGGCATCGGTTTAGAGACATTGAAGAGATATTTGCATAGGTTTAGAGAAATAGAAGGAGAAAAAGCTAATCAAAATAAAGCTACTGTTGGCAAGAACCTTGAAGAAAGTCAAGAACAATGAACATCGAAATTTCCAGGGAAGTTTTTATGGTCCTTAAGATTTGTCAAATGACAATTACTTTCTAGCTTGGTACTTGATTAAGCTCGGATTTTCTCAACTCCTAATTTTTATTTTAGAAAAAGTTTTTACTAGTAATAATAAGAATTATTCAAGACTTCTAGTATGTGAAAATATTCTCTGTTAGTGATTATTGTATCATCTACAGTGTTTTTTATGGTCGAGGATTATTGTTTTATCCAAGTAATAACCTTCTGTCTGATTCATCTATGTTGGTTTCACCCTTGGCTAGTTGGCCATGGTTCTTGATTGAGCTCGGAATACACCTTACTGATATCTCCGATTGGGTACTTGCATTGATTACAAAAAATTACAAAAGGAGGATATGACCATGTCTCAGAATACAAGTACACCCTTTAACTTTCCTTTTTAGATCACTGTATGAAGTAATTACTTCAAGCTCAGTCTAAGACTCATGGAGGCAAGCACAAATTCCTTCACTTGTCATGTCATCTTCATTTGTTACAACTATCTATCTATTGAGACGTTTAATTACATTCAATTTGAATTGACGCTGCATGATTTAAAGAGGATATTTTAATTTTTCGTATTGGATTTTGCTTTATGTTTTATTGGCTACTAACAATATTATTTTGATTGAGATGATAAAAATCTAATTTAGATGTGATTATGTGAAATATCATCCTGTACAAACTGTTAATGTTGAACAAATTGATTGTAAATATTTGTAATCTTTTTGCCTTAGAGCCAACTAGTGAATCCTCAATTTAGGGGCTCCCGATCCCTCAGCCTACCCTTTCATTTCTTCTTAAGTTTTCGGACCGTGGGACTAATTGAATGGATGCCTAACATTTATAATCTTTTCAAGGAACTAATTCTACGATATAAGCATTAAAGCATGATTAGTTCCAAAATTCTTACTGCTTATTTATGTTTATTGCCTAATCTTTTTCATGGCAAGCACTTGTATTTTAAAAAAAAAAAAATGTATAGCAGTGAGATGTAAAACCATGATATCTGGCTACTTTGATATCATGTGAAATAGTGTGATTATCTCAGTGAGAAGTTGAAACTTGAAACCATACTAATTAATTGTGTCCCAATATTAATTTCTCCACAAAACTCTATTTACTGGAATACTTTTAGCTAGTACTTTCACCTAAATCAAGTATGTAGCCACCCTGGTGATTGTTAACTCTCTCATGAAGCTCCTAGATTTTGTGCTACTAGTATCTGGACATGTGCGTTGCATGTGTATTCCATGACAATGAATATAAATTTTTTAAAATAATATAATATAATATAATATTAACATACGTGTATAAGGTATAAAATAAAATTTGAAAGGAAAAAAGAATACAAGCACATCATCATAACATGTGATCCTATATATCAACATTAATGTAATTAAACTTAAAATTATTGGGTAGGTCAATAATTATACTTTTAAACTATTGTTGAAGTTACACTTTGACTCTTTCTACGGGGACTATTCAGCATAATAATAAAATATAAATCAAACATCATAATCTCAGCTGAAGTATAGTAACATCATACTGGATTTTCACTTGTATTTTCTTTGTGTATGAATAATATTTTTTTTTTGGATACAATCTTTTGATATAAATGTATATTTCGTGTAAAATAAATATGACATTTCTCACTTCATAGCTAAAGGATTGACTATCATATTTCGAATTAAATACTCCCTTTGGGACATAAAGAATATGTTGTAATAATGTATTCAAATTATAACTTTCAGCAATTAGAAGAGAGGTAATGAGAAGGGAAATTGTCAAACTAAAAAAGTGTTGTCGGTGAATATTGATATACTTAATCAAATATATATGCTTCAAGAATTAAACTTCTCATATAGTTGTTACACCCCATATCTTAGAACTAAGGTTAGACTCGTATCATTAGAGTTTTAGTGGAAAAAACTGAAGGTTTGAACTTTTTGCGAAAATGATTTATAGGCCTACTTCAGGCAGCTATAATTCCTTGATTAGTTGGGAATTTAGGAAAGTACCCTTAATGAAAGTTGTAGTACGTAGAAATACCTTTCTAACAATATAAGGACCAGGCTAATCAGAGATCGGAGCAAGGAGATATGATCATCTCAAGATGGCTAATAGTAAGGCGCTTAAAATTCTATAGAATCGGCTAAGTTTTCGATAAGTCTGCCTTCCAGTCCAATTTCGTGAAAATACATTGAGATTTTGAGAAAACTTAAAACATAAAATTGTATCCCTTTGAAATAGCTTTCCAACGGTATATTGTGGACCCCAAACAGAGTTGTGTACAAGAAGTTATGCTCATTTTACCGAACACTACGCAGAACCAACACATGTCGCTTGTCAGGGCGCGTGCAATGTCCCCGCGTCGCGGGACGATTGCACAAAAACACCCTCTCTAACCACTAAGCTTCATAGGGTGGCACGCTGCATGTACATCGCGGGCCCATCACGTAAAAGGTCGGGTTTCGGGTCAAAAGTCGAGATTTCACGTTTTAAGTTATATTTAAGCTTGGGGTTTATTTTTCTAACACCCCTAGTCACGAAAAATCACCCTAAAGTCAGAGGGAACAAGTCCCAAGCCTCAAGAACCCTCCAAGGTAAGTTTTATCATGATTCTAGGTTGAATTCAAGTCCCTAATCCCTTTCTAATTTGAGTAAACCCTTCTAATCGATAGAGTTGTGAGTGAAACATTATTGTTGGGCGTGGAAATCCTAGGATTCGAATTCAAGAAGATAGAACTTCAAAAAGGTAATTCTTCCACACTCTAATCATTCATAATAATGAATTGATGAGTTCTTGAGAGAATAGTAAATGGGTTTAGTAAAGAGAATTACACGAACTATAGTAGGATTTTGGATTGTTGACTTGAGATTGTTATAATCATATGGGTGATGGAGAATGATGTTAATTACACCTAATTAAGATTGTAAAATCACCTAGAAGTAATAGAATGGGAATTGGGTGAGGGAAACACCATTAAAGAAGGTTGTGGAGCTTTATGCCCATCAAGTGTTTGATAAAATGCTTAGGTAACCAAAGCATAGATATTATTGCTAATATGGAATCTATTTGACTTGTGTTGCTATAGATTAAAGTTGAAGGGTTGACGAATGTTGTATTACGCTCAAAGATCGGAATTAAGGTATGTGAGGCAAACTCTCTACGTTTGGGAATGTTAATGATTCTCCCCACGCCACGTTCGTTTACAACATTACCAATTGCCTCAGAAATATAGTTAAGCTTAGTTCCTTGAATAGTTGCAGAACTTTTATTCTCCAGTTTCATAGTTCATTCATGACTTTCATTCTGAATGTTGTGAGCTCAGTACGTAATCAATATAGACTTGTGTTTGATACCCATGAGTCTCAGTATAGAATACTCAGCATGTTTATAAATAGTTAAAGCTTCAGTTCTCATAATCAATTCATGAATACTTGTTTGAGTGAACCATTGCCCAGTATGTTAGTGTTGTATCTTTCAGCATGATTCTCACTTCTTTTATGTAAATTGCTTAATGATGAACACCTATGTTATTGGGCCTAAGGCCGCAGTTATGTATACGTATACTTGGGCCTGAGGCCGCAGATTATTTACTCAGATAAACATGTGGTTCCTCATTTAGAACAGGGAGTATTCATATCTTTACTTCCTTATTTCAGCAGCTCAGTTTCAGTTTCAGTATTTACGATTCTTTTTTTCAGTTACTTCACATACCAGTGCAATTCAAATGTGCTGACGTCCCTTTTCCCCGGGGCCTGCATCTCGCAATGCAGGTAACGATTTACAGGTTGACGATTCTTCTTTCTATGACCTTCTCGTATCAGCTGCTTGGTGAGCCCTAGTTCCCTCGGGACGTTATGATACTTTTCAGTCTTTATAGTAGTTCTGTCAGTGAGGTATGTCGGGGGCCTTGTCCCGGTAAACAGTTAGTAGTTCAGTACTCTTTAGAGGCTCCGTAGACTATAATCCAGTCTGTCAGATGTTTAGCAGCTTTTGTGTCAGCCTTGTCGGCTAATTATTCAGACTTATTCAGTATTTCCGCATTCATGATATTTCAGTCAGACTTTAGTAGATCATTATGTGTCAGTGTTATTTCTGCATTTAGTATGTTTGATATCACATGTTGATTCGGCCAGTCAGTTGGTTCGCTCGATCACATGCAGACAGGCACCAAGTGCCGTGTTCAGCCCAGGCCATGATTCGGGGCGTGACAATTGTTACACCCCGTACCTCGGAGAAGCACTGGTTAAATTTGAATGTAAGTATGTCGAGTTACGACTAGGTAAAACAACTTTGGAGTATGAGAAACGAGGCATTATTAAGTATATTGTTTAAGTAAAGGATGATTATGATCTCGTAAGTCGTAATCGGGAAAGACTATTTTGAAACACAAGAACCCGGCCATTATCATGTATAATAAATGATAAATATCATGTATGGAGAGTTTCGGAAGATTTCGAGATCAAGCAAATTGAAGAAAATAAGTTTGACGAAAATTTGAGAAATGTTGGGCACATTTTTAGCCAACTTTGGAGGGGCATATCTCCTACTATATTAGGAGTTTTAAGGCGTTTCAAAAGCCTAAAATGAAGTTCGTCGAGTCTAGTTTCTAATGCAACTGACCGCTCATCGATAGGACATCGGAGTAGAGAATTATAGACGTTACAAACTGAGCTGTCGACGCAGAAACAGGACTGCTACAGTACTGCTACTGGACTGCTACAGTACTGTAGCTACAGTGACACCACCGGCCCAACCCACTATAAAAGGGATAAAACCCCCCATTTTCATCATCAAAAAATGCTCCAATGTTCCAGAATTTTCAGCCATCAAAAGGGCTCTTAATCTCACATAAAAGTGAAGATTTTAAGCAAAATTTCAAGCTACGGAATATCAATCGCGGTCCGGGCAACGCGTAGACGCGATTACAATTTCGTTTGGTGTTAGAGTAGCTTGGGAACAAGAAAATGATGAATATTTTTCAACCTTCATAAAAACAAGGTATGAATCATTAAATCTTTCTCTTTATCAACCTTGATTAAGGAATATTTGCAAGAAATAAAAGTTGTAGTTGTTGTGTTGATGTTTTTGATTTATGGATTGAGGTTTGAAGAGAAATTTGGATGAAAATACATATATTTATCTTGTAGGATGTTGGGGATGTTGTTATTGATGTTGTTAGTATTAATTTCGGCTTCTTTACGGAAATAAGGTTATTAAATAGTCGTATCGCAAGTGGGTTGGTTGAGAAAATTAGAAAACAATGTGTGGGCTGTTTTATGGCATATGTTGGTGTTGGAAATGATGTTACTACTATTGGTATTGTTGTTGGTGGTTGAATTGGAATTTCGGGCTAGGCATATTAACAGGGGAGATGCTGCCCGAATTTCGACAGAATCTAAAAGGAGTTTAATTAAAGTTTCGAGACGAGCGTATGATGATGATTCTAATAATAGTATGAATGGTTGTATATGTAGATTACGAGGCTACGAATAATCTTCAGTGAATTGCACGACAGGAAGTAAGTTGGAAGTCGAGAAATTATCTTCCAGGTATGTTAAGGCTAGTCCCCTTCTTTCTAAAGGCATGATCCTTTCGTTATAAATCTTTGTGTCGTACTCATAATATCATTGTTTCCGCAAATGCTAGAAGTCCACGAATTTCGTGATCCTTATAATTTTATTGAGCTTCTAAAGGCATGATTCTGATACTACGGCTTCATAAAGGTTTCCATATCTTCCTCGTTTTCAAAAGTTAAATGTTTACGACTCCAAGGCATAATTCCTTTCCTAATAATTCATAGCTGTTTTTCCCGAAATGCCGTATTTTCCAAATCAGAGATTTATGATTCTGTGAGCTCTTATGATAACAGCGATGAGCATGTTTTTATGATGATAATGATGATGTCAAAAATGAGGATATTTTCTATGATGATTATGATGATGATGATTTTATGGCTAAAAGTCTCAAGTTATGAGATCAATGCTTTTATGAGATGATTTTATTCATAGAGATTTCCATGTACATGAGCTTTACATTGTTATGATGACTATGAGGAGAACGATTTTATGTTCAAGGTTCCAAGTTTATGATTTCAATGACGATATGAGAATATTGAGCTATCTTTTGACCTTTCTTAATTTTATTCATTGTGGTTGGTCTCACTTTATAATAATAATTTTTCCTTCAAGGTGAGACAAAGCGACGATGATTATTCTATAATATAATCGAAGGTTACCGACCTTACGTCACTCCGATGTACTCATAGCTTTTATTTGGCTCTCATGCATGCTTTATCTATTTATGTATATATTTTCTCACACCGCACCGCGCTATAGTCGGCCGGGCAGGCACGTAGATGTGCACACCACTGCAGTGGGCATGTTATGATATTGCCCCGGATGCGGGAGGCCTGAACGCAGGCTAATGATGATAACACCGAGCCTTGATGGCCGGGCATGATATTATATATGACACCGTGCCTTAATGGCCGGGCATGTTACTATATATATATATATATATATATATATATATATATATATATATATATATATATATATATATGTATAAAAATGTATTTTTTAAAAAGGCTAAGCATGCATGACATCCGCCCTACGAGGCATTCAGATATACAGGTTATCTCTCTTATTCCTTGTTACTTTTCATATCTATGTTATATTGTTAATCATGCCTTACATACTCAGTACATTATTCGTACTGACGCTCCTTCTTGTGGGCGCTGCGTTTCATGCCACGCAGGTGTATACAGATGAGTAGAGGATGTTGCTAGAAAATGTTCCAGCGGGATTGGCGAGCTCCATTTCTTTCCGGAGTGTTGCCGAGTCAGAGTATGTGCGTTATGGTATATTGATTTATGTTAGAGACTTTACAGACAGAGTCACGTATATAGCCTGCCAGTCTAGTAAGCGGCTATTTAAGCCGATGTATTCAGTATGCATTACTTCACAGATTTCATATGATTACAGTTTTACTTGGTTTAAGAAAGACGAAAAGAATATTTTTTCTGAAAAGCTTCCATTATGCATTTCAATTCATGACCTGAAAGTCCAGTGAGATTATGAGTATAACGAGAGTCAGTGGATTCTCTCAACTCTAAGTAAGGGTCGGGTGCCCATCATGCCCTATCAGGATTGGGGTGTGACAACAATAGCCTAAAGAACCAAAAAAATGCAAAGCACTCTACTCCTTTTCGTTTGTTTAATTTTAGTATCAAAACAAATATATAGTACTTCTTAAAGCACTTAGTAAAATTGTTGATCCATGAGCTTTAAAAATCAATCAAAAGCAAAGCCTTATTCCCATTTCATATAACAAAAAAGAAATTGTAATATTCCTACATATTCAATTCAATATTACCGGCCAAAGCCTAATCAAATAACCAAAAATGAAATTAATTTACATAAATCAAGTAAAAATACCATTTTAATTTTTTTGGGGACTACTAATCATTGCCCTATATCAAGAACCTGATGCAATCAGATTATCTGACTTCTAACGGAATTAATATATAAAATAATAAAATTCTACCAGAAATTAAATTGTAACCTTTAGATAATTTCATTTGTTATTTTTTATCACAGCCTGCATAGACAGTTCAAAGTATTAGGCCATCATCTATACTTCTATAGGTCCTTTTGTGCTTCATTTAGAAACATAAAGTAGAAATCACAATACAACCCAAATTAATATAAATTGTAAAATGGTATTTTCCTGATGTAAGCGTAAGGGGTAGCAATTTTTACCTTCCCGTCTATAGAGAACAAAAAACTAATTATGCTGGTAACACAGCCCCGTTCATTTAAGTTCTAGAAATAGTTTTGGTTACCTCTATAATAGCATTTAGAAGAAAAACTATGAAGTTTGAAACATAGAAAATATATTGGGAAAATATGAAAATGAATATGAATAGCTGCAAAAGGGAAAAAGGAAGTTGTTACCTCAAAAGCCATAGCTACCAATATCTGCAGTCATATCCTTGTCTAGCATCAATTTTTTCATTTTCTTGTGTCGTTTCTATTTACTCTGGCAACAATCAAGAAAAGGAATGCCCTATAGATGCAATTATTGTAAGTACGTAGTTTGTTACGGAGTAATATCTAAATATTTGCTGAAACGAAAAAAATTGCTCCTAATGAAAAGGTAATGAAAACTTACTGCATATTTAGATAACGCACCTATAGCCAGAAGTTTTGAAGTGGTCGAGGGCCAAAAGAAAAAATGTTACAAACGTCCTTGCTGATTTTTTTTGGATAAAAAATGGTGAGAAATAAGGCTATTATCAAATTAATTAAGAATTTATTGACAATCATTCAAGGAAAATCAAACGGTGAAGTTTGTTGGGAATGCAAAAAAATCTCATAAATTCCCACGTATACCATACACTATTACTCCCTCTGTTAACGTTTACTTGTCTTCACTTTTACTTGTCACTTTTAGCATATTAAGAGAAGACAATTTCTTTTTTTTCTGTGTTTACCCATGATATTAAATACTCACTTTCAATCATTCTTCAAATCCAATTAAAATATGCACCAATTAATATGGGTACATTGGTAAATTATGCACTTCATTTATTATTTCTTAAGGGGTGTGCAAAACCAAAAGTGGACAAGTACAAGTAAACGCAGGGAGTAGAAGTGCAATTATTTTGTGTATTCATAATTTCATGAGTAGTGGAACATACTCAACTGGATTATTAAATGAAATACTTTTACATTTTTGTAATTAATATTGTAGGAGCAATTTATTTTTGAAGGATGTAAAAATGTCATTCAACTTTTGAGGGGCATTTTCGTATTTCAACTTTGTACATTGAAGCTTCCCACTTTTAGTATAGCATGATATGATATGATTTACGCTTGGTGTCTTTTCAGAGGATGTTCATTTAATTTTTATCCATGTTAACATTGCTAACTTTGTTAACATAACTGTATCAAATTTAGATTCTCGCGAGAATTCCTTATACTCCTTCCTCTGTCTTTATCATCTTCACACGTGCTTTAGAAAATTGAATACTTATTTGTGGTTATTTTGATTTTTTTGGTTGAAGAAATATGAAAAATATTATTGTTGGATTTTATTGAGCTTATTTATTGAAGAAAACAAAGTAAGTCTATTGATTTTTGAAGGTTTGAGATAAATTTAATAATTGGAAATTGCTGGGATTGGTATTAGAAGGATGAATATCAAACTTGGACTCATTTAGAGTTGATTTGGATCGGTTCCGAAGAAAAAACGAGTTGATGAATTTTTTACACAACAAATTATACTGATTGTCAGGAGTTTGACTACAAATCCTGACGGATCGCCATTGCCACAAAAGCTGAAAAGCTCATGGCTATTTGTTTGGATTTGGTAAAAAATTCTAACAATCACCATAACTTGTTGTTAAGACAAATTTTGCCTAACATTAAATAAAATATCCCGGCAAACAGCCAAAATTTTGCTCTGATCATGACAAAAAGGTTATTGTGACAACATTTTTCTTTTACGAGGTCAAAATCTAAAGGTAGTATTGAAAAACACTTTTGTGCAAGTCACCTGACTTGGGAGTCAAATCCATCACTTAAGCCTCAATTTAGGCTTGGATTTGTTTACAATTTATTGAATTAGGGGACATAAGGGGGAAACAAAAGGAGGACAACCCAATATAGAAAACATTCTGTGTGGATCCGAAAAATGGCCGAACCTCAAGGTAACTAAATAAAATCAAAACATTGAGTAAAGGGTACGGAGGATCATGGCGAAAACATAAGCCCTTTTTCTCATTATTTAGCTAGAGAAAGGATTCGTTAAAGAGCGAATACCAGACATAGTTTTGAAAAGAGAAAATTAACCCCCTGAGGTACTGCCCATTGTGTTGGAAGGAACAAAATAGAAGCATAAATCAGGTTAAGCTTCTTTATAAAAAATAGTATTTGATATTGAATCTAGAAAATAAATATTTTACCAGCCCCAACGGGTAAAAGTAATCTGATAGTGCAAAATTATTAATCTATATAAGTTATATATTCAACGGTCTCTCTTTCCTGCAAGAAAGGATGGTCGGTGACTACATTCTTGGACTCGATCCATAATAGAAGACGGACAATTCGCAGAATTGCCCTTCTTTTGGGGTGGTCTTTAAATTTTGCCCCTCATATTTGAAATCTTTAAATTTTGCCCCTCATATTTGAAATCTTTAAATTTTGCCCTTCGGCTAAAACCCATGGGTTCTAGGTTCGAATCCCCACTCAGTCAATTTTTTTTTAAAAAAATCGCAAGGCAGAGTTTAAGTTTCGCTATGCCCCCATCGGCATACACTTGTTAAGGAATTACCAAAGTTATGCTGAACCCGACATATTTATGCCTTATGGGCAGACTTGGCATAAGTATGTCGGGTCTGGCATAACTTTGGTAATTCCTTCACAAGTTTATGCCGGGCCCGGCATACTTATGGGCAAACTTTTAGTTAAGCCTTAACTAAAAGTCTTTTCCTAGTTATGCTTTATGGGACAGACTTTTAGCTATGACATAACTAAAAGTATGCCCCATAAGGTATAACTAAAAGTATGCCTCATAAGGCAGAACTTTTCCTTAAGGCTTGCAATTTTTTTTTTAATTTATGCTTGCCTTGCAATTTTTTTTTTTTTAATTTATGCTTGAGCGGGGGTTCAAACCCATAACCTCATGATTTCTGCGTGAACGCTCAGGGTTGCAACGCGAAGGACAAAAATTAAAGACCAGCAATGTGAGGGGAATAATTTAAAGACCACAAATATGAGGGGCAAAATTTAAAGACCACCCCAAAAGAAGGGCAATCCGCGCAAAAAAAGACAGGAGACGAGTTAGAACGATGGCTAATATATATACAAATACCTTATTACTTCTGAAAGAGACCAAAAAGATACAAAGTTATAACTAATAATATGCGATTTCAACAATTAATTAAGCCACTAGGAAGCTCCTATAATAATATATACTCATGTTATTCATTTGACCATCCGAAACAAAGCAAAAAAATCATTTCCATATCCTCGTATGTAGTGTCCCCGGGTTTGCGGAATGGACAATAGTATCGACAATTTTGAACTTCATTCATTGACAACGTTAAATTAAATGTTTTTTGCAAAAGACTGGATTAACATTATCTCCTACAAGGACCTACTAGGTAGTAGCTAGGTCATCCAACAATAGGATTCATACATATGTTCAAACGGATCTTTATAGGTGTTGTCTGGTAGTAAACTTTTATGGTGCAAGCACAGGTGCATTATATATAGCTAATCCACAAATTACAACATTTCATGCATAGTTTAAGGCATATGGTTACTAAAGCTTGTACGAAGATTAAACATTAAAAGTAGGACGGGATAGGGTAGGGGACCATATGATCGGTAATTCTGTGCTTTTGAATAAAGGCTATGTAATGCTGCTAATTTTCTTTGAAAAGAACCCTCTTTTAGCATCCTTTTTTAACTATATAAGTCCTCCCTTTAACAAAGTATGACCTAACTTTGTACCACCTATACAAATTTGCCTATCATTTTGTCTCCGCACTAATATTGGATACTTATATATATCGTAAAATCTTTGATGATATCACGCTATATTATAAACTTTTTACCAAGTTAGTGTGATACAGACGAACATTTGCTTACAATAAAGAGGCAAATAATACGCAGAACGAAAGCAAACGTGTCTGTGTTTGTGACGATAGAGTTTTTAGGTTTCCCAAAATGGTTGATACCATCAACATATTAGATAGAGAAGGCAGTAATTCAAGCGAAGAAGGAGGGATTAAGGAGCAAGATAGGTTGTTGCCAATAGCTAACGTAGGGTGAATTATGAAGCAAATTCTCCCTCTAAACGCCAAGATTTCCAAAGAAGCCAAAGAAACAATGCAAGAATGTGTATATGAGTTTATTAGCTTTGTTGCCAGAGAGGCATCGGATAAGTGTCACAAGGAGAAATGCAAGACATTGAATGGAGATGATATTTGTTAGGCTAGGGAAAGTTTAAGATTTGATGATTATGTTAAACCTTTGAAGAGGTATTTGCGTAGGTTTAGTCATAAGCCATGCTACCTTGTGTTTTGGTGTTTTGATGACTTGACAAACCTACTCGAGGAACCAGTTATGACGAAAGAAAGACCAGGTCTCCTAAAGTGTCGTACGATCAACTCTACAGCTGTAAAGCTGCTGCCACTGTAGCAATACAATAGAGCAGCATACAGCAGCAGAGTTGCTTTATGGGCTGTCACCTTTACTCTTTCTCTACATATTCAAACATCATGCCAAAATGAAGATTTGATTCTTGAAAAATCTAGAAATTATTCAGCTCCAAAAGTGTAAGTCTCCACACATCCAGGTGTGTTCAAGAACAAGCTTCAACAAATCCAAGGACCTGTTCTTCTACAACTGAAGCTATGTTAAGTCCTAAGAGTGTTAAGTCTTTGCTCTTTTGTTCTTAAACTTGTAAACCTACTCTTCTCAAAAGGAAGCTGTTGTAGGTACTCTGAATTCTCAGTAGTTTTGCATAGGTAGATTACCTTCATTCTATTGAGTGGTTCCCTTGGCTAGAGTTAGTCAAGGTGTATTAGTGTGTTTGGCTAGTGGTAGTCAAACAAAGTTGAATTCTGACAAGTTGTTCGTAGGCGGTTTACCTACTTAAGCCTTTGAGTGATACACTAGGCTAGAGTTAGTCTAGGTGTACTAGTGGCTTAGCTAGAGGTAGTCAAGAGTTCCTTGCAGTAGGGGTTCTGTAAGGGTGGAGGGATTATGTGAGTTAATTCCTAGATTGTAAGAGTTGTAATTTGAAGTTGCTCGGGATAGTGGAGTTGAAATCCTATGTGGTAGGTCGTGGTTTTTAATCCGTTGAGCAAAGATTTTTCCAAGATAATATCCTTTTTTCAATTGGTATCGGAGCAGGTTCTTTCTAAAAGGTTAACACCTAGAAAGGATCGTTCATATGGCTGCTCTACCAAACAAAGAAGAGAAGAGAAAGAATCTAAATGCTGAAGGAAAAAGTGAGTCAAGTGATGATGACGAATTAGAAATCGCATATCTCACTCATAGATTTCATAAAATTGTTTGGAAAGGTGCTGAATCCCTGAAGAAAAGGAGTCACAGTGAAAATCTCAAGGACAACCTCAACAGGACATCTACAAGAAATATGGAGCTCGACAAAAGGCTCAAAAGGAAGGAGGCAGCTGAAGACTCAATGAAGCAGGCCTTGAATGCTTGGAAGGACTCTATGAGGGAACTTGAAGAGGAAGCCGATTCAAATGATACATCCAAGTCTGGAGTTAACAATGACCCCTCAATGAGCGTCCCGGATCTCAACGTTGCAAAAAATTCTGACGCTAATGATGAAACCAAAGAAAAGGAGGTAAGGAGGTAAATCCTCTTGACAATCAAGCAAGACTTAAAGGTCACTCTCACAAAAGATTAGTCTCCCTGGTAAAAAAAATTGATAAATGAGCTTCATAGACTCATTAAGGAGAAGAAGGAGATCACCTTTTGTAATATCAAAATCAATGTCGATTCTCAGAAGCAAAACACCGTATGATTTTATGAAGAGGTAGATCCCTTTTCTATAGTACCGATTCCTCACATGGAACTTGATTAGATTCCTCCTTAAGTTTTTATTTAAATCATGTGTTGCCTTCAAACAATGGCAGTGCATTGTTTTAGTCCCCACTGCCAAGAAGTTGTTGCCTTTTTTTCCTGCATTTTTCCTTTTCTCCCTTCATTTATTCTTTTACTCCTCTGTTTTCACCGCACATGCTTTGGTGATTTGGGAAATCAAATACAAGCAATTCCCTTCACGATACAACAAAGCACAGATTATTCATGCAGATTTTTCATTGTCACTCCATGAAGGAAGGCCTTATTTATAGTGTTAGAAAAGTGACTAATGTGAATAGGCATGACTTTTCATGAACAAACATGTCCACTTAAATTCAGATTTTAAATAAAATCTGAAAATACCAAGAGTTTAATATATAATGCCTTCAAACTCTTTTTTCCTTATGTTGTGGGACACTCCGACTTCATATATATACAAACTATCTAACATTTTGTGCCTTACTGGAGCTTAGCACAGATCTAGCATCAAACTGCTGCTTCTTTTTTTTCTCCCCCTCTTCTTTTCATTCTGTTCTTTTCTGATTACTTTTGGCTTTGCAGCAGCATTTTATTCCCTCGCTTTTACGAGTTTTATTCTCGTTTTAGCTCCATAATGTCCCTAAATCATCAAACAACACCCATTATCGTAACAATCACAATATTATCTAAGTTGGACATTTTTTAATTCATGAACTCATCATAAAGAGCGGTAAAAGCTAAGGGTGTCAAGTGGGCCGGGCCGGGCCATAAGTTAGGGGGTCGGGCGGGGGGCGGGCTTGGAGAGGGAAAAGGGTGTCCGGCCTAGCCCATCCCGGATAGGGCCTACACCTCGGGCTAACCGGGCCAGGTTATAGTTAGTGGGCTGGGCTTTTTTTTTCTTTTTTAAAGTTCTAATACAAAAATAGACATAATAATAATAAAATTAACATTTACATCTAATGATAAAATTGTTAAATTAAAAAAAAAGTTTAGTCGTCGTCAAATTCAAAAAGCTAGTCGTTGTAAATTGAAAAAACTAGTCATTGCTAATTTTATATGAACCCCTAAATTTATGAATAACTTCACTTTGGTCATATTTTCAAACTATAAATACCCCTCCATTCTTCTTCATTTTCACACAATTCTTCCACAATTCTCTCTTTATCTAAATTTGTTATTCAACTAGTGTACATTACTTCACCTCCACCTCCACCTTCTCCTCGAGTTCGAAGATCAACTTCAAGTACGGTATGGATGCATTTTGAGCGAATAAATGAGGAACATGTTAAATGTCAACATTATGGTGACATATATCTCCACAAGTCCGGAGCGTCGGGTATTAGCCTATTAGGGAGGTGGGGGTAGAGGGGAGGTACCGGTGTGTTGCGTAGACACTCGTGAAAAAGGCATGAAATTGAACTGAATGATTTATCAAAGGTATATTTGTTGAGATAAGTACTATCACAATCTAATATATACTATATGCTGAAAATGTATCAAAGGTATATTTGTTGAGAAAATAAGATTATCTAGCTTTAAAATACAATTTTAAAGAAAACTAAAGTGCTCCATAAAAAGAGACTCCTAATTTATTGGGATACAATGTTTTTTAAAATACTTATTATTAGTAATAAATGTAGTACTTATCTTTTTTTTTTATTTGAAGTGGGCCGGTGCCTCGGTGGGCCATCACCCAGGCTACTGGTGGGCCGGGTTGGTGGGCTGTCCACCTTGTCCGGCCCAACCCCCTAATAAATCTCACCTAGCCTAGCCCCTTACACCTCTTAGTGGGTCTGGGCCGAGTCGGGTTCGGGCTGGCCCGACCCACTTGACACCCTTGATAAAGCGTTGGAAAAATGACATAAAATATATCAAATATGCCCAACATCAAATATCCGTGATTGTGATATTATGCTAAATTGTTAAAATCTTTAATACCAATTTACCTCAACCTGATTCGATAAATTATAACTTGTTTATAATACGTTGTTTCCTTGAGTATGGAGTAATAATTTGTAAGACAGTGTATGGTTATTCGGTTGGCTAGCAAAACCAAAAATACACTGTTAAAAGTAAAAGAAACAGGACCTAATTAATAAACCACGCTATTGACTAAATTCTAGGCTTCTAGCAGCTTTCCAGAATCATCCAATTCCTTTACTTGCCATGTCATCTTCATTTAGTACAGCTATCTATCTATTGAGACTTAGTCTAATTACATACAACTTGAACAGACGCTACATGATTTAAGTGGGACATTTTAATTTTTTGTATTGGATTTTGCTTTATGTTTTATTGGCGACTAACAATATTATGTTGATTGATATGTTAAAAATCTAATTTAGATGTGATTATGTGAAATATATATCATCCTGTACAAAACGTTAATGTTGAACAAATTGATCATAAATTATGATTTATTATCCTTTTGCCTTAGAGCGAACGAGTGAATCCCTCAATTTAGGGGCTTGCGACTCCTCACCCTATTCTTTCATTTCTTCTTATGTTTTCGGGGAACTAATTTTGCGATGATAAGCATTAAAGCATGATTAGTTCCAAAATTCTTACTGCTTATTTATTTTTATTGGCCTAATCTTTTTTATGGCCAAGCACTAGTTTTTTTTTTTTTAAATATATATAGCAATGAGATATAAAACCATGATATCTGTCTACTTCGATATCATTTGGAATAGTGTGACTATTTCATTCAAAAGCTTAAACCATACAAAATTGTGTCCCAATATTAATTTCTCCACAAAATTATATTTACTGAAATACTTTTACTTCTTTCATCTTAAAATCAAGTATGTAATCACCCTGGTGATTGTTAACTCTCTCCTGAAGCTGCTAGATCATGTGTGATTTGCACTTGGTGGGTCTTCAGAGGATGTTCATTTAATTTTTTTCCTTATTAACAGAACTGTATCAATTTTAGATTTTTGCTAGAATTTCTTCTCCTTCTTCTCCTTCTCCTCTTTCATCTTTCTTTATCATCTTCCTACGGGCTTTAGAAAATTGAATACCTATTACTTATTTGTCGTTATTTTTTATTATTTTGGTTGAAGAAATATGAAAAATATTATTGATGGATTTTATTGAGCTTGATTATTGAACAAAACAAAGTGGATCTATTGATTTTTGAAGGTATGAGTTTAATTTAATAATTGGAAATTGTTGGGGCTGGTATTAGAAGGATGGATTTCACAGTTGGACTCATTTTGGAGTTGATTTGGTTCAATTCTAAAGAAAATAACGTGTTGGTGGATTTTTATACAATAAGTTTTAGTGATCGTCAGGATTTTGACCACAAGTTCGTCAAAATCCTGACGAATTGCTTGAATTTCAGCCATGAATGCTGAAAAGTTCATGGTGATTCGTTTGTATTTGACCAAAAATTCTAACGACCACCTTAACTTGTTGTTAAGACAAGTTTTACCTAATATTATATAAAAGAAATCTAGGCAAACGGCCAAAATTTTGCTCTGAGTATGACAAAAAGGTTATTGTGACACATTTTTCTTTTACGAGGTCAAGATCTGAAGGTATATTGATAGACCCTTTTTGTGCAAATCACCCGACTTGGGAGCCAAATACATCGCTTAAGCCTTGATTTAGGCTTAAATCTCTTTACAATTTCTTGAACTAGGGACATAAGAAGGGGGGGGGGGGGGGGGGGGGTCCGTAATTATACGGATCCGGAAATGGGCCAAACCTCAAGGTGATTAAATAGAATCAAAACAAACAGTAAAAGGTACGGAGGATCACGGCGAAAACATAAGCCTTTTTTCTCATTATTTAGCTAGAGAAAGGATTCATGGAAGACCAAATAGCGGACATAGTTTTGAAAGGAGAAATTAAACTAATACCCCGAGGTACTGCCCATTGTGTTGGAAGGAACACAAAATAAAAGCATAAATCAGGCTTATAAGCAACTTCATGAAAAACAGTTTAGTTTGAATTTGGAAAATAAATCAGGTTACCTGCTCCAACAAAAGCTAAGTGACCTGATAGTGCAAAACCGTCATTGTATATAACTTACATATTCAACGGTCTCTCTTGCCTGCAAGCAAGGATGGTTGGTGATTGCATTCTTGGGCTAGATTCATAATAGGAGACAAGAAATTAGAACGATGGCTAATATATATGCAGATACCTTATTACTTCTGAAAGGGACCAAAAGAATACAAAGATATAAGTCATTTAAGTACCATCGTTCATATTGTCATCCAGGTCTCTCCCAAGACTTTGGACATGTTCTAAAAGATTACCTAAATCATTTGTGCCTTGATTTTAGAAACAAATTGCCACAAATTGATTTCCTTACTTACTTGTAGTATTAATATCATTGTTCTCTGTTTCATTAATCAAAAAGTTTTTTTTTATCACAAGTATTAATGTAAGTTTAAATCATGTTTAAACATCTTGAGAAATAACCTTCCTCATATTTCTATGCATGTAACCGATATTATTTGCCAATTAATGTATTTCATTTGGCAAAAGGAGCAAAAAATATAAGATCTTTAATATATGTTAATCCTAATTGTAGCATGCACTTTGATACGCTTAAATTACACCTATTAATGGCGTAAAGCGGACGTTGTCAAATATAGTAACCCAAACAAGGTTGGGGTCGAATCCCACAGGGAATATGGAGAGAAAAGGGTACTAATTGTATGCGATACTAGTCTTTAAAGGCTTTAATCCTATTCCGAACAGTTTGAAATATTTGTTGAGTAATGTAATTGAATACTTTGACTTGAATTGTACTTAATGCGAGAGAGAGACTAATGTGTTCCCCATTTTAATTAGATATTATGCTTCAGGTTTCAATGTGATATACTTCTAATGGTTGTTCTAAGAGTATGCACTTGATCTCTTAAGGACTTCTTAATGTTTTCCAACAGTTAGGCCGTATTTCCTCTTTATGATTTTTCCAAATGTAAAAGAGTTGAAATCGAAGAGCGACCAATAATGCCAATTAGACTTGTTCTTATCCCTAAGTTAGTCTAATAAACGAGGGTTAACGCCCCGAGTCATTGTTATTCAATCTTACCAATACTGACTCTCTTTCCCAAGAAAAGTTAGTGTAATGGCTCAGGCTAATGCTTGCAATCATTACCCAACGCTAACGCACAAAGATAGAATAAATACTAACAACCATTATGCATATATCAATAGTAGAAACTCATTCACATAATACCCATCATGAGATCCACAACCTTAGAATTAAAATTAGCTACTCATCATTATGGTTAACAAAGAAAGCTTAAAAGTTAACATAATATACTTACAATGCTAATACAATATGGAATGAAAGTGAAGTTGGTGCTTTAGATGCTCCAACCACTTCAAATATTTAAGGCTTAAAGTTAATGCTCCCAAAGAAAATCAGAATAATGAATTAAAACCCTAACTTTAAGTATTTATAGTGCCAAAAATCGCGCCAAATTTCTGGACAAAAACACCCTTACGCGGCATCGTTACGGATCGTAACACAGGTTACGGTCCGTCCTTCGGTTTCGTCCTTTGTCAGCTTGATTAGGTCAACCGTTACGGCTTCTTGCGACGGACCGTAACACAGGTTACGGTCCGTATCTTCCAGCGGATCATGGCCTCAGTGTTCAGTGGCCAATGCGTTACGCCACGACGTTACGCCCCGTAACCTGAGTTAAGGACCGTCCTTCTGGGCGTAACATGTGACACAACTTAGGCTTCTTACTGGAAATTTCCTTCAGCTTACAGTATACGTTACGGCCCGTAACATGAGTTACGGACCGTCCTTTATAGAGGCACGTATCTAGATCTTCCTCTCTGGTACGAATCACGTTACGGTCCGTAACTCGAGTTACGGACCGTCCTTTTGCTCCAAGTTGTCCGTTTTTCAGCATTTCTTATCATTTCCGTTCCTTAGTCAACCAACCCTACAAAACACCAAAATAACATAAGAAAACGGTGTAAAAACACTTAAAAACAAGCAACACTTCTAGTGACAAAGGCATAAAATGTGCCGAAATTCACGGCACATCAACACCCCCAACTTAAGCGTTTGCTTGTCCTCAACCAACTATAACAAAACTCAGTACTAACACACGACATCTAGCAAAATAAGAATGACTATGGTGGTTTTGGCATATGTTTCTAACACAGACTCTTCAATCCAAGAAAAATATTGGGCTCTTATCCACATCCTATTTGTGACACAAGACGCACATTTCAGAACAATTGTAATTCACTATGCAACCTCAATTAATGACACAATCATAATATGGGAGTCTCTATGCTGTCACGGGCCGCCTCATTCATAGTGTCAGCGGTACACTAATGGCCCGTGCGGCGCCCGTAGTCCAGGCGGACTACGAGCCAGCCTAATGATAGTCCCAGGACTCATGGCACGACCTTGCGTCCATGGCTTTGGAGGCTTAGCTTCAGCGGTGCCGCTGGGTCGATGTCAAGGCCTTGGCCTTGCCTTGCTAGTATGCCCCTGTGGCATGTTTCATATGTTGGGTCTTTGCCTGCACACACCTGGGGTTGGCTACGGACATGACAGTCCCTCGCCTGGTGCTGAGCGTCGCTGGTGCGGGCACAGTCCAATCCTCAGGCTTGACACTGGTCTGGTGCCTGTGCACCTGAGCGGTGCGACGCCTGAGTAGGGCAACTCCTGAATCCTTGGCCTGTGTCATGTGTGTCCTTTGTAGTGTGCCTATGATGAGGCTTTGCCAATGTAGCCCTCGCGACCTACTTCCATCTTGCATGGTGCGGCGTCGTCCTATGACTGCACGTCTAGGCCAACGGACCCTTGCTCGCTAGGCTGAACCTGAGCCAAGCTCACAAGTCAACACACGAGGCTCTTAGGAGAGGTGCCTCGAGTGTTCAATCGGAACGCAGGGCCTTCTCATTCTCAAGGATAGCCCGCAGGGCATGGTCGGTCCATACGTCAAGTCTCCGGCCCTCGTTGGGTGCCCAACGCTGGCCTGTGGCCGAGCGCCGCCCATAGAGTTGCGTAACTCGTATGGGTACCTAGGACCCTTTGGGGATGCCTAGGCAGGCCCTTGAGGTTGGCCCCCAAGGTTGCTCACTTGATGGTTCTTGATGGTGGCACGCACGGGGGAGGATGGTTGAGCCGAGACACCTGTGCCCCCCTTATATATGCTTTAAAAAGAAAAGCCCAAGTTTTAGCACTGGACATGATTCTGCCCGAGAATCACACTTGACCTTTCTCAATGATTCGAACTCCAAATGAGGCACCGTCTGTTCCTAACTCTTTCTCTTGACTTCCTTCACTCCTCCATGAAGTTTCAGCTCATCCCCATGCTCGTGGAACGAGATATGGCCTTAGGGAGCTTTGACACTGACACTGCTCCTTGGCTAAGTCAAGCCCTTAGGTAAATGATGTTCAAGTGACGCCAAACTTGGTAAGCACATTCAATAACATCCTAGGAAGGGTGTGTTCACCCGAAATCCCAAGATTCCATCCATAGATCGGAAACGCTCGGGACTGACACTCAGGCTCGCACGGGGCCGCTCGTGCGTCGACGACCCGTGGGCTCATCCCGGATCCTTGTTGAACTTCTTTGCTACTCTTAGGATATGCAATGAAATACATCTAAGATGATTGTGGACCCGTGGGCTCATCCCGGATCCTTGTTGAAATTCCTTGCTACTCTTAGGATATGCAATGAAACACATCTAAGATGATTGTGGACTCCCGCCCGCACGGTTGACACTGCCTACGGGGCTGGCACTGCCTGTGGGCTGGCACTGCCTGTGCGACTGGCACTGCCTGTGGGCTGGCACTGCCTGTGCGACTGACACTCGTTTGGCCCGCTCAGGGCGCGCGAGGTTACGGGCGCCAAGGCACAATGAAGGCAGCCAGTAACAATGCACATGAATTTCAACTTCGGGAAAGCCAGTTACTTCGCAATCTACAATCCTTACGCCCTCACATAGACCAAAGAATGTCCCAAAACACATTTACAAAATAAATGGGACATAAGACTAAAGAGACAGAAGGACACTCACACTCACAAAGAAATTTGCATACCATACGTGCACATACCATAGGCTTGCTTTTATTTTCCATGCCTTCAACTTTGAACAGTTCGACTGTGATCACATTAGGACTTTTGAGGCTTGTAACATTGGCTTAGGGATGGGTAGGATGAATATTTGGATAGTGGTGACTCACCCTCCTTGACATTTCATTTTGACTTCATCCACCCTACTTCCTTTTACTTTTGACCCTACAGCTCCAGTGTGGATTTATTTAGAACTTAATTCTATATATATATATATTGAATTAATTCTAATCACACCGAATCATGCCCCACAATACTCACGATCACCCCCAACAGGCCTTTGACCTTATTTTTCGCATCTTTCACTTATCACCCCCAACTTAGGCTTTTAGCCTCTTTTGTCATTCTTTAGTGTCAAGGAGGGACTTGGTGCCAAATGGGTTTATTCACAAAAGGGAAAGAGGTTAGTTAACGGCTAATCAAAGAAAAAGTCTATAGGCTCAAAATGGGAGATTAGGGATCATTTTCTGTACGGGCTAGGCTCATTTAAGATAAACAGGCTTTTGAAGTCAATACAAAGAAAGCCTAAGATCACTTCACAATCAAACTCTCCTTAGAATTCACGCACGACCAACCAGGCAAGTTCTAGATTACAAGCATCATAAACAAATAGAAACTAAGAACTCACAACACAATGGCATAAGGATTGTTTAAATACTTTGACTTCACTTCCGTTTGAAGATTTCACACACATAGACACCCTTTATTTGCAATGTCATTAAAAGAACCATACATGTCAATATCAACAACCCATTCTTGATGTACATCACAAATTATTTTTCGGAGAGATATCATTGATGTCACGACCCAGCTAGGGGCCGTGACGGGTACTCGGGGCAAGCCACCGAGCACCACTCGTTCTAATACTCATCTTACTCATTTAATGCCCTTTTACCAATTTTATACACGAATTGTAGGAAAATCATATTTTATATAGAAACATAAATACTTATATACACTTGCCTCTCGGCCATCAAAATAATATATACATAATAATAACATCTTGTGAGACCATCTGACCCACACTGCGTATCTACGAGCCTCTACTGACATACTAAACATATAGACGGAACAAGACTCCGTCATGCCCAAAATATGCATATATACCAAAAGAAGAACCATAAGCACCTCCGGACAATGGAGTGCTCTCAATCAGTTGACAGTTACTAAGGGTCTGGACCAAGCTCACCTTCCTGTCTACCTGTGGGCATGAACACAGCGTCCAAGGAAAACAGACGTCAGTACGAATATTGTACTGAGTATGTAAGGCATAACAATGTAAATACGTCAATGAGATAAAAGAAACATCAATAAGGAGCAACTGTGTGTGACTGTCACGTATAGAAGAAATAGCACATGCTGACTTACTTCATATCCATCATCATATCATATATTGCTGCGGAACGTGCAGCCCGGTCCATACATCATCATACATATAAATATATTGCCGCGGAACGAACGGCCCGATCCATATATCATCATATATAAATATATTGCCGTGGAACGTACGGTCCGATCTATAAATAATATATTATATTAGTGCCGAGGAACGTACGGCCCGATCCATCATATACATGCATAAGAACTCAAGGACAACTATACTTTGTCGGGGTGACGTAGGGTCGTGATCCCCCGACTTCATTATGGACATCTATACGTATCCTGCCTCACCATGAAGGAAGTAGTGTATAAGGTGAGTGTATGCCATAACAGACATCTGTAACTTAATAGTGTTCTGCCTCACCTTGAAGGGACAATACATAAGGTGAGTGTATACAATACATGACATACTTAACTTAATGGTATTCTGCTTCACCTCGGAGGAAACAATGTATGAGGTGAGTGTATACAACATACGACATCATTAGCGTTATAGGAATGTCATAACATGAACTCTAAAATCTTTAAACTCAAGCTTATCATCATTGGACTCATAACATATCTCTTGTCTCATATAGCTATTCATGATCATAGATTTTTGACTTTCTGGGATATATATAGAGAATTCATGTAGAGAAAGGAGAATCATATCATCGGATTCATGCCATAGAAATAAAGGACTAGCCTCACATACCTTTGACGTTTACTATTCTTATCGCTTGCTTGCTTCCCCTATGATGCACTCATGTATACCTTCAAGAGAATTCATGCCGTCATTAGCTAAGCAATTATAAGAACGGACTGCTATTTTTAGGGAAAATTGGGCAGCATTTCCTTTGTTTCTACTACTTTTCCCATATTCTGTTTCAGCTCCCAAACATTCTCAACCATAATCATAATATAGAAACCAACAATCATCATTTATATACATTTAGTAAAATCCACCAATTTCCTCCAATTTCTCCACATTTAGTGGTTTTAGCTTATCGTCACATTTTTCTCATACATCACACTCATTTCATGGTCTAAACATCATTTATAGCATACTCATGATCACAACATATCAACGTTCATGGTTTCATTCAACTACCATTCAATAGTGACACTACTCATCCTTCCAAAACTCATTTTCCATGTTTTTCTACAATCCAAGCATCTTAATTTTACAATACCTTAAATAGCACAATAAAACCATGAAACATACCTTAGATGATGGTGGAACAAGCTTAGAGTTGAATCCTCCCTTTATCACCAAAACCCTTTTTCACCTTCCTTAGGATTTTCTTGAAGAAGATGAATCCTACTTGAGTTTCACACACTTGGGTTCATGAATTTGATGTTGTTAATCTTGGTTCCCTTTGATTTTTCTTGTGGATGAAATGTTAAGAGGGTTCTAGAGGGTTCTTAGAGAGAAGTGGTGTGGAAAATGAAATGAATTTATGAACTTGGGTCCTCTTTTTAATGGCTTGAAATCTGATCCTTCGGGCAACTCTACGCCCATTTTTACGGACCGTCAAACTGTTTGACGGACCGTCAAAATGGACCGTAAAATTGCCCAGCAAAATATGAGTTTCTGTGACCGTTTTACGCTGGTCTGGGTCCATTTTACGGACCGTAAAAATGTTTTACGGTTCGTCAAAAATTTCTACGGACCGTCAAATGGTCCGTAGAACTCTTCTGCTCAGACAGTCTGTCGTATAATGGCCATAACTTTTTATCCCGATATTCTGTGAGGTCCCATGACCTATGGTTAGAAAGACCTTTCAATTATCTACAACTTTCATCCTGTGGTGTTTTTCCCAAATTTCAAGTTTATAATAGCGGTTTGGCCCCTCCAAGTCAGATCATCCGAAAATGTTTCCTTAACTCGCCCTTTTTGGATGGCTTATGCCCATATTTGGCTTATGGGTCCTTCTTGACACTTACTTAACACTTCATTACCAATATAAGGGATATTATAACTCTTCTCCAAAATGTCATTAAGCCATCATTAATTCGATACTCGAAATTCTTTCCCGATACACAACATATACCTTGCTTTCCTTAACAACTTTCGTCTCCTACCTCCAATGTCTTTGAAATCTCATTTAGAATCATTAAATATTATTTCTTACTTATCAAAACATCATATGCATCCTGCCCTTCGTCAGTCAATTCACTGTGCATGAACGGAAAATTTTCCGAGGTGTAACATTCTTCCCCCCTTGGGAACATTCGTCCTCGAATGTTAAACTATTCGGGATTCTACGAAATTTTGCCATATATTTTCCTTTAACTGACTCGAAGTACCATGACCACACTATTATTTCTTACCTCTTACTCCTCTTTTTGAGTACCCACTTGGTTTCATCGGCGACGCATAAATACTTGCAAGTTACACAATCATTCTTGCATGATTCGTGTACATACATTTCTATACATATACAAGTATCCACATTCGTATTCATATTCGTGTTCGTAATCGTACTCATTTACCCATCATTAGACTTATTTCTGCACAACTCTCACTCTTTGTTTTAGAGTCTATATCTGTCACATCTCGGAGTCCATCATTTCAATCTCTATACTTATATTATCTTTACTCGCTTCCCCCCTTTTAGGGTTCTACTTGTACCATTCTCAAATCCGTCGTCTCACCTTCAAATCTTTACTTCATATATCCCTATTTCACTTACCACATAAGTCGTTTCAGCAATGTGTTCACATTCATTATAGCCCTTCATATTCGTATCTCTATCTCCGTGATGCTCTTATTTTATTTTGCTAATAAACTTATCGTATTTTACTCGTGCTTATACATCCAATCGCTACTCCAGTATCGTACTCTATTAGAGTTACACTTTTTCCTCCATGTCATGTTTTAGTGCTACTAATCTCCTTTGTTCACTCTTTCATTTCTCTTTACCGTATCAATGTCACTCTTATAACTGCCATTACTCTTTTGCACATCATCTTTTCTTGTTAGGACATATTACAAGATTAATTCTTATCTCCTTTCTAGGAAAATTTCGGCAGAGTTTCCTCTATATTTCTTACTATCCCAAAACCTGCACGCAACAAATACCAACAATGCCTCACAAGGCCAATATATATATATATATATATATATATATATGTGTGTGTGTGTGTGTGTGTGTGTGTGTGTGTGTGTGTGTGTGTGTATGTATGTATGTATATACGACATATCTCAGCCACACAGGGCTCCCATTTTCAAGTAAAAGCACACAGATGTCGTAACGTACCTCATATATCACACTTCGAGATGTACCTGATCCTGTAGCGATCTGCCCTGTTACCTCTCCCTATTTACATGCTCTTTCATTCTTCAACTTTATATTTCAATCATACCTCAATATTCTTATCTTATTTGACACATATCTTTCGTACCGTCACTTACCTTTATTCTGATTCATTCAATTTGCTGTGTTCTCAACTTATAGCTGAACTTATCATCAAGGGCCACATTTAATCAATTTCTTTATCATATGAACACTGACTTACTTTCACAACAAGCAATTCATCATCATAGTATTACATATTTCGATAACGTAACCTCAACGAAGGGGCTTACCTCCGTAGCTTTCATTGTCATGAATCACTTTCTTCTATCATTACCATTCTTTTACTGCAATCAGGGGTTAGTATAAGGAATCCCATTTCCTACGGCTTAGCTCTATCGCATGATCTTAGAGATGAAAGAAGAGTAACCATCCTAAATGCCTTGTAGCCTCCTGTTTATAGATGTGGCGCGCAACACACCATAAACAAGACTCTACTAGACACGGCTCGTAAACACTTCCTAGGACTGAACTGTTTTGATACCACTTTTGTCACGACCCAACTAGGGGCCGTGACGGGTACCCGGGGCTAGCCACCGAGCACCACTCATTCTAATACTCATCTTACACATTTAATGCCCTTTTACCAATTTTATACACGAATTGTAGGAAAATCATATTTTATATAGAAACATAAATACTTATATACATTTGCCTCTCGGTCATCAAAATAATATATACATAATAATAACATCTTGTGAGACCATCTGACCCACACTGCGTATCTACGAGCCTCTACTGACATACTAAACATATAGACGGAACAAGACTCCGTCATGCCCAAAATATGCATATATACCAAAAGAAGAACCATAAGCACCTCCGGACAATGGAGCGCTCTCAATCAGTTGACAGCTACTAAGGGTCTGGACCAAGCTCACCTTCCTGTCTACCTGTGGGCATGAACACAGCGTCCAAGGAAAACGGACGTCAGTACGAATATTGTACTGAGAATGTAAGGCATAACAATGTAAATACGTCAATGAGATAAAGGAAACATCAATAAGGAGCAATTGTGTGTGACTGTCACGTATAGAAGAAATAGCACATGCTGACTTACTTCATATCCATCATACATATAAATATATTTCCGCGGAACGAACGGCCCGATCCATATATCATCATACATATAAATATATTTCCGCGGAACGAACGGCCCGATCCATATATCATCATATATAAATATATTGCCGTGGAACGTACGACCCGATCCATAAATAATATATTATATTAGTGCCGAGGAACGTACGGCCCGATCCATCACCCATATATCCCGCGTCCGGGCATCCCGCGTCCGGGATGATATCATAAGATGCCAGCTGATCAGGTGGCTATGCGTCTATAGCGCCTCACCTTTCCCCATGTCCCCTATGTACATATACATATCATATACATGCATAAGAACTCAAGGACAACTATACTTTGTCGGTGGACGGACCGTCGATGGTGTTACGGGTCGTATCTTCAGCCGTAACTCAATTTGTTCATTTATAGCACAGGAAACTTAACACGTTCGATGGACCGTCATACGTGTTATGGTCCGTAACATATTACCGTAACGTGACCCAAATTTCCGAAAAGTTGTCTGGAAATCATAGGTGTTACGGTATGATGTTATGGACCGTCAAACGTGTTACGGTCCGTAACACCTGATCGTAACCTGACCCAAATGTTCCTAAAGTTGTGGGGAAATTATAGGTGTTATGGTATGATGTTACGGTCCGTCAACCGTGTTACGGTCCGTAACACCTTACCGTAACGTCACCCAAATTTTTAGAAAGTTTTGGGGAAATCATAGGTGGTACGGTATGATGTTACGGTCCGTCAACTGTGTTACGGTCTGTAACACCTTACCGTAACGTCACCCAAATTTTCAGAAAGTTTTCATGGAAATCATAAGTGTTACGATGGGGTGTTACGATCTGTAACACATGTTATGGCCCGGAACACTGAACGTCGGGCAATCAGTCCACAGATGCACAGCGTAGCCAAAGTTTCCCATTTAAGCACGAGGCTAAGATTTTTAACTTTATGCTCCTTGGGGTATGGCGTAAAACAACAGTTGATCCCCTCGCATACCTCGGGTTACTCAGATTTCACCCGTTTTTACCAAAGTTTTCTTTGAAACCTTTTATCGAACAGTTGGTGGGCAAACCAATTTAGTAGTTTCACGAATGAAACTTTCAATCGGGATGCCCTCCGACTCAATGGGAAACAATGTCCTTGTTCCCACGAGTCTCTCAAACAGCAATCACACCAAACCCAACCCCCTACCATTGTTAAATCCCGCGCAATTATTCAATGGGGATTCAAAATCATTCAAAATCATAACTATATGGCATTGTGTACGAATTTATTCATGGAAAATCATACCAATCTTATCGATAGATGAAAGACGAGAGAGATTTAACACATTGTCATACCTGATCGTTGGCGATGCTTGGATAAAACTCGAGATTAAAGCAAAACAGCGATGGATTTTGAAGAGAAAAACAATAACTATTGTAAAGTAATGACGGGGAGATGGTGAGGGGGAGATGAAGAGAGGATGAGGGAGGTTATGAAGGAGAGGGGGGTTAAAAAGAGGTTAAGCGCCGGTTGAATTTGAAAGTGTAACCGTCGGGTAATGTATTTAAACATGCCCGACCGTTACGCTTAGTGTTACGGACCGTAACATGAGGTACGAGACGTAACTCGTGTTATGGTCAACCAAACGACCCCGTTTCATTTTTCATTAATGACATGGCAATTCAGCCGTCGGACCGTAATTCGTGTTACGGTCTGTATTACCTGACGTAACGGGTGCAATTTTTCCAGTGGTTGCCCAGATTGTTGTCAAGGTTACGCTCATGTGTTACGGTCCGTAACACGATCGACGGTCCGTAACTCAGACCGTAACACTTTTCCCTCATCCTTCAGTGATTTCTGCATTTTTTTCTCTTGTTACGCTCCATTATACGAACCGTAACATGAGTTACGGGCCGTAACGTGGAGCGTTCTTTCCTTGCAAACTTAGCACTTACTTTCTTTTGGCCTCTTTAGTCCTCAAAAGCCTTCCACATCAGCAAACATCAAAAACATAAAAGAAAACAAAGGAAATACAAAATTTAAAGTACTTATAAAGCAGTAAATGCGGGTTGCCTCCCACACAGCGCTTGGTTTAACGTCACGGCTCGACGTGATACCTCAATTTTTAGTTTAGGAACCGTATTTCAAACGATACCTATCAACCACGTTACCGTCATCAATGCACCAATGGTAGTGCTTTACTCTTTGTGCATTCATTTTAAAAGTCTGAATGCTATCCTCGGTTTTCACCTCAATAACACTTCCATTTGGGGAAACACTTAAAATTTCAAACGAACCGGACCATCGAGACTTTAGATTGTCCGGAAAGAACTTTAGGCGCGAATTGTAAAACAAGACCAAGTCCTTCGGCTGAAAATCCCTTTTGAGGATCTTTGAGTCATGATAGTATTTCATCTTGTACTTGTACAGTGTTGCACTTTCATAGGCATTATACCTAAATTCATCCATCTCATTGATTTGAAACAACCTCAGCTTTGTTGCTTCATGCCAATCCATGTTCAACTTTTTCAATGCCCAAAGGGCCTTATGCTCAAGCTTAATAGGCAAATGAAATGCCTTCACAAATACCAACTTATACGGTGAAGTCCCAATAGGCGTTTTGAAAGCCGTGCGATATGCCCATAGAGTATCATCCAACTTTTTGGACCAGTCAGTGCGATTCACATTGATCGTCTTTGCCAAGATGCTTTTTATCTCTCTGTTGGAGACTTCAACCTGACCACTCGTCTGAGGATGATATGGAGTGGCAACCTTGTGATACACGCCATATTTTTCAAGAAGATCAGCAAATGGTTTGTTGCAGAAATGAGAACCACCATTACTAATAATAGCTCTAGGAGTGCCAAATCTAGTAAAGATGTTCTTTTTTAAAAAGGCATTGACTCTCCTACCATCATTGTTAGGCAAGGCCACCGCCTCCACCCACTTGGAGACATAATCCACCGCAACAAGAATATATTTCAGCCCATATGAGCTCACGAAGGGCCCCATAAAATCAATGCCCCACACATCAAAGAGCTCCACCTCAAGCACAAAATTCATCGGTGCTTCATGCTTCCGACCTATTGTGCCCTGGCGTTGGCATTTATCACAAGAACGCGCCAACATATTTGCATCAAGATAGATGGCAGGCTAATAGTAGCCACACTCTAGCACCTTGGCTGCAGTTCTATTTCCACTGTGATGCCCACCAACCGGAGAATCATGACAAGCCTTCAAAATATCCATCACCTCAGATTCAGCCACACATCTTCTGATCATATTGTCTGCACAAGTCCTGAATAAGTAAGGCTCATCCAAATATTACTGTCGGCAATCTCTCAAGAATTTCTTCTTTTGATAAGCCTTCAAATCTTCAGGAACAATGCCAATTACCAAATAATTGGAAATATCGGCATACCATGGTGCCACATCATTGGAGATTGCCAAGACTCTTTCATCCGGAAAAGTGTCATCAATATCCAGCACATCAATCGGTCTCCCTGGTGCTTCAAGTCTGGAGAGATGGTCAGCTACTTAATTTTCTGACCCTTTTTGGTCTTCGATTTCAAAGTCAAATTCTTGTAGCAACAACACCCATCTTATCAACTGAGGCTTAGCATCCTTTTTATCCATTAAGTACCGCAGGGCGGCATGGTCAGTGTGAACCACTACCTTGGCACCCAATAAATAAGCCCGGAACTTTTCATAGGCATAGACAATAGCATGTAGTTCCTGCTCCGTTACTGTATAGTTCAGTTGAGCTCCATTTAGTGTTTTTCTGGCATAATAAATTGGGTGCAAGATTTTGTTGAGCCGCTGACCAAGCACAGCGCCAATAGCAAGACCACTAGCATCACACATTAATTTAAAGGGCAGCGACCAATCCGGGGACACAACAATAGGGGCTGAGGTCAATTTTAACTTCAACTCGTCGAAAGCCTTGATGCACTTCTCATCAAAATTGAATTTGGACTCTTTTTCCAAGAGTTTGCATATTGGGTTTGCAATTTTGGAGAAGTCTTTGATAAATCTTCTATAGAATCCGGCGTGCCCCAAGAAACTCCGAACCCCTTTTACTGAGATAGGTGGAGGGAGTTTTGAAATCACATCGATTTTGGCTTGGTCAACCTCAATCCCTCTTTCGGAAATCTTATGGCCAAGGACAATTCACTCCTTTACCATAAAATGACACTTTTTTCTAGTTGAGAACGAGGTTTGTCTCCTCACACCTTTGTAGAACCCGATCAAGATGGTTTAAACATTCATCGAATGAATCTCCTACCACAGAGAAGTCATCCATGGAGACTTCAAGAAATTTTTCAACCATGTCAGAGAATATGGACATCATGCATCGTTGGAAAGTAGTTGGGGCATTGCAAAGACCAAATGGCATTCGGCTGAAAGCGAATGTCCCATAGGGACAAGTGAAAGTAGTCTTTTCTTGGTCTTCCAATACAATGTTGATTTGGTTGTAACCTGAGTACCCATCCAAGAAATAATAATAAGACCTTCCAACCAGCCGATCAAGCATTTGAACAATAAAAGGCATCGGGAAATGATCCTTGCAAGATGCAGTGTTCAGCTTTCTATAGTCCATACACACCCTCCAACCGGTAACAGTTGTTGTAGGAATCAACTCACTTTTAGAATTAGGGACAACAGTGATGCCCCCTTGCTTTGGCACACATTGGATTGGACTTACCCATGGACTGTTGGCAATCGGGTAAACCACCCCAGCATCTAGCCACTTAATAATCTCTTTCTTTACCACCTCTTGCATCGGTGGATTCAATCTTCTCTGATGCTCAACACTTGGTGAACTTTCCTCTTCCAACTGAATTCGGTGCTCACAAATTCCGAAGGGAATCCCCCGGATGTCTGCAATAGTCCAACCCAAAGCTCTCAAATGTTTCCTCAAAACTGCGATGAGTCTATGAGTTTGGCCCTCATTCAGAAGTGATGACACAATAACTGGGAGAGTGGCATTTGCTCCAAGAAACTCATATCTAAGATGGGATGGAAGTTGCTTGAGATCCAACTTCGGTGGCTCAATAATTGACAGTTTTGCTGGAGGAGTTGTTCGCTTCTCTAAATCAAGAGACAATTTCTTGGGCTCATAAGAGTAAGACCCCAGACTGGTGAGTGAATTCACCGTCTCAATATATCCCTCCATTTCTGCTGCATCAAAATTTACCAAAATGGCCGATAATGTTTCACCCAAGCATTTTTCCTCCATCTTGAATTCTACCGCTTCATTCACCACATCAAAAGAATTAATGACTGAAATACTTTGATAAATACTAGGAAATTTCATACCCTTGCTAGCGTGAAAAGTCACCTCCTCATCGTTCACCCGGAACTTGATTTCATTCTTCTCTGAATCCATAAGAGCCCTCCCTGTAGCAAGGAAAGGTCTCCCCAGAATAATAAGAATTTCTTGATCAATAGCACAGTCAAGAATCACGAAATCTGCCGGCAGTAGAAATTTTCCAATTTGAACAAGCACATCATCAACTACCCCAACTGGCCTTTTTATCGACCTGTCAGCCATCTGCAACCTCATGGTAGTTGGCCTTGGTATCCCTAATCCTGATCTCTTGAAAATCTCAAGGGGCATAAGATTTATGCTAGCTCCGTTATCACACAACGCCTTGGCAAAATCCTGCTGCCCTATGGTGCATGGAATGGTGAATGCTCCAGGATCTTCCCTTTATTGCACTGTGGTCTTGGAAATAATAGCACTAACGCGATGAGTGATACCCACAGTGTCATGTTTCAATGGCTTCTTCTTCTTTGTTAAGAGATCCTTCAAATTCTTAACAAACCCAGGCATTTCTTGGACAGCGTCCATGAAAGGAATGTTCATCGTCAATTGCTTGAGTTGATCATAAAATCGCAAACACTTGTCATCTTCTGTTTTCCTCACTAGCCTTTAAGGAAAAGGCGGTGAAGATCTGAACATTTGAGTCAAAGGGCATAGAGCGCCAGAAAGTTTTGTCTTCCCCTTTTCATGTTTTTCTCCTTGTGCCTTGAGATTGTCAAGATTTTGCTCCTCTTCAGCTATAATAGGGACTTCGTCCTCTATTTATTCCTCCACAATAACATCAGATACACCAGGTTGTGCCTCTTCTTCAACAATTAGCTCGAGATCAATCACTTTTTTATCAGCACCTTGAAGTATTTTTCCACTTTAGGTGCTAATAGCAGCTACATGCTTCACAGAGTTTACCCCACTACCTTTCAGACTTGGAACTGTATCACTTGGTAATTGTCCACGTTGAGGAGTGTGCACTTCTCTGGAAAGGTCTCTGAATTTCGATTCAAGCTTCTGAATGGAAGCTGAATCAGATAGTTGAACCTGAGACATTCCCTTTATTGTGCTCTCAGTTTTGTCCTGATTCATTAGCATTTTCTGCATAATACTTTTCAGCTCCGCAGAATCATTAGCAGCATTGCTAGCAGAGTTGTTAGCTGAATTGTCTCTCCACTGTTGGGAACTTGATGCATGCCCCCTTGGTGGAATGTAGGGGTTCGAGCTCTTATTGTCATAACTGTTGTTATTGTAATTCCCTTGATTTGGATTTCCCTGATCATTTCTGCTATAATTGTTCCCTTGAAATTGGTGTTGAGGCTTTTGCCATGGGTGATGGCCCGGATCTTGATAATTTTGCCTTTGATAACCCCCTTGCGAGTTGTTGACATAATTAGCATCTTCATAATGTTGTTGCCCATCTTGGTACATCCCCTCAGGGACTTGATACATCCCCTGTGGATGAGGTGGTAACTCCTCAACAACATTTACCCCTTGTGCATCCTTTTCTGCCAACATTTACACCTTGTGATCTCTCTCGTGGTTTTCTTTTGCAACGACAGATAGTGATGGAATACCATAAGAGAGACTCTCACTATCAGTTGAATGCCAATCTTGATTGTGGGTGGTGAGTTTATCAAGCAAACGGGTGATGGCGATAAATGACTTGTCCATGAAGCATCCTCCCGCGACAGTATTGACAGCAATCTGATTCATTATATTTAAGCCCTTGTAGAATTTCTCCATGAGAATAGCAGAAACCCGTGAGTTGGAGATTGAGCTAGATAGTACTTGAACCGCTCCCATGCCGAATATAATTGTTCCCCCGGGAGCTGTTTGAACTCAAAGATCTTATCTCGAAGTTCAGCCTTTTTGCTCGGTGGGAACCACTTCTTAAGAAATGTATTGGCTAGCTCGCTCCAGGTATGAATAGAATTGCTGGGAAGCTTTTCATACCATTCCCTTGCTTGGCCAGCCAAGGAATATTTGAAAACCCGTAACTGAAGTGCATCAGCAGAAACAACACCTTGGGATTGTTGAGCACACACGTGCAGGAAGTTCTTCAAATGTCGAAGTGGACAATCCTCCAAAGAATTTTGAAAATAACCTTCAAGTTTCAGCAGTTGATAGATAGAACTATAAACTTTGAACGTAGCATTTCCAGCCCTAGGAGGGACCACAGCAGAAGCATAATCAGCTTTATTGATGAATTCCGCAAATATATTCTCATCTTCGTCCTCTTCTGGTGCAGGTGGGTTCACTTGGAGTCCACCTTGGTTTCCTTGATTTCGATTCTGTCTTCCAGCCATGTTCACCTGGTTCACCAAAACGACAAATAAGGTGTGATGGAATAGATAAAGTTTTAAAGAAGAGTACGCACAATCGTCCTCGAATGTTCAAATGTCCTTATGGGGTGTTATAATACGTCGGAGAGGTCCCTTTCTTTCCTTCAAAATTTCCCAAACGCTTATTTAAACTTACTCTCATTCCCAAGCTGCATTGCGCTATCTTCTTCCTCATCGGCTTATCTTGCCTTAGTCTACCCGACTTCTTGAGGGTTTCTAATCACTCCACATATTCTAATTTCCTTTAGGTTACCCCAAATTTCCTATTTATCTCTGATATCTATATTTGTGAAAATTCTGGTACATTTCCCAGGGGGTCACCCATCATGAAATTGCTCCCACCTGAGCACGCTTAACCTCGAAACTTCACTGGAATTCGGTGCCTTACTACTGATATTTTCGCGTCCGCTTCCTCACATGACCTTTATTACATGTTTTGAAGCAAACCGAAGTCTTACAGATTCCGGGACATTAAACGAGGGTTAACGCCCCGAGTCATTGTTATTCAATCTTACCAATACTGACTCTCTTTCCCAAGAAAAGTTAGTATAATGGCTCAGGCTAATGCTTGCAATCATTACCCAACGCTAACGCACAAAGATAGAATAAATACTAACAACCATTATGCATATATCAATAGTAGAAACCCATTCACATAATGCCCATCATGGGATCCACAACCTTAGAATTAAAATTAGCTACTCATCATTTTGGCTAACAAAGAAAGCTTAAAAGTTAACATAATATACTTACAATGCCAATACAATATGGAATGAAAGTGAAGTTGGTGCTTTAAATGCTCCAACCACTTCAAATATTTAAGGCTTAAAGTTAATGCTCCCAAAGAAAATCAGAATAATGAATTAAAACCCTAACTTTAAGTATTTATAGTGCCAAAAATCGCGCCAAATTTCTGGACAAAAACACCCTTACGCGGCATCGTTACGGACCGTAACACAGGTTACGGTCCGTCCTTCGATTTCGTCCTTTGTCAGCTTGATTAGGTCAACCGTTACGGCTTCTTGCGACGGACCGTAACACAGGTTACTGTCCGTATCTTTCAGCGGATCATGGCCTCAGTGTTCAGTGGCCAATGCGTTACGCCACGACGTTACGCCCCGTAACCTGAGTTACGGACCGTCCTTCTGGGCGTAACATGTGACACTACTTAGGCTTCTTACTGGAAATTTCCTTCAGCTTACGGTATACGTTACAGCCCGTAACATGAGCTACGGACCGTCCTTTATAGCGGCACGTATCTGGATCTTCCCCTCTGGTACGGATCATGTTACGGTCCGTAACTCAAGTTACGGACCGTCCTTTTGCTCCAAATTGTCCGTTTTTCAGCATTTCTTATCATTTCCGTTCCTTAGTCAACTAACCCTACAAAACACCAAAATAACATAAGAAACGATGTAAAAACACTTAAAAACAAGCAACACTTCTAGTGACAAAGACATAAAATGTGCCGAAATTCACGACACATCACACTTCTCATGATCATCATAAGTGGATCATCTACCTTAATATTATCAAAACAAATTTCTTGGAAATCACAGAAGGGTAGAATGTTATAAATAAATAATAAATAGAGTTAAAGAAGTAGACCCGATTAATGTCACTTTTTCTTAATCCATTGCTTTGATGTGATCACCTTTTGCAATATCAAAATCAATGTCAATTTTCAGAAGAAAAACACCGTATGATTTTATGAAGAGGTAGATCCCTTTTCTATAGTACCGCTTCCTCACTTGAACCTTGATGATTAGATTCCTCCTTAATTTTTTGTTTAAATCATGTGCCTTTAAACAAATGCCAGTGCATTGTTTTAGTCCCCACTGCCAAGAGGTTGTTGCCTTTCTTTCCTGCATTTTTCGTTTTCTCCCTTCATTTATTCTTTTACTCCTCTGTTTTCACCGCACAGTCTTTGGTGATTTGGGAAATCAAATTTCCACTACCAAAGTATTTGACTGTGACTCTAAATACGTTAGAAGAAACCTTTTTTTTTTTTTTTTTTTAATACTTACGAGACGTTTCAAGATGAAGAGCATTATTGGCGTTACAACTTCCGGGCGGCACTGCTACAATGAAAATCATCATCTACGTCCAAACTTAGGATTACTAGTGCCATGAATACATGCACTCTTTCTTAATTATGATTTCCAATATGAATCTGATTTCCGTCAAACAGCCACCAAAAACAGTCCCGACTTCTCTTTACCAACAACCTTAAATTTGAATGCAGTATCTTCTTCATAATGAAATATCTCTTTAAGATTGTTAGAAAAATAGGTAAACATAATTGAAAAACAAATGGCTTTGAGGCGTGAAGAATCGACTTTTCTTATAGGAATATTGCCCAAAATACAAGCAATTTCCTTCAGGATACAACAAAGCACAGATTATTCATGCAGATTTTTCGTAGCCACTCAATAAAGGAAGGCCTTATTTATAGAGTTAGAAAAGTGACTATTGTGAATAGGCATGACTTTTCATGAACGGACATGTTCATTTAAATTTCAGATTTTGAATAAAATCTGAAAATACCTAGATCTTAACATATAATATCTTCAAACTCTTTTTGCCTTATGTTGTGGGACAATACCACTTCATATATATACAAACTATCTAACATTTTGTGCCTTATTGGAGCTTGGCACAGATCTAACATCAAACTGCTGCTTCACTTTTTTTTTTTTTTCATCTTCTTTTCATTCTGTTCTTTTCTGATTACTTTTGGCTTTGCAGCTGCATTTTATTCCCTCGCTTTTACGAGTTTTATTCTCGTTTTAGCTCCATAATGTCCCTGAATCATCAAACAACGCCCATTAGCGTAACAATCACAATATTAACTAAGTTGGACATTTTTTAATTCGTAAACTCATCATAAAGAGCGGTAAAAGCGTTGGAAAAATGACATAAAATATATCAAATATGCCCAACATCATATATCCATGTTTGTGATATTATGCTAAATTGTTAAAATCTTTAATACCAATTTACCTCAACCTGATTCGATAAATTATAACTTGTGTATAATACGTTGTTTCCTTGAGTATGGAGTAATAATTTGTAAGACAATCTATAGTTATTCGGTTGGCTAGCAAAACCAAAAATACATCTGCTAAAGTAAAAGAAACGGGACCTAATTAATAAACCACGCTATTGACTAAATTCTAGCAGCTTTCCAGCAAAGGCGGATCCAGGATTTAGAGGTTCCGGGTGCCGTATCATCCAAAATAGTAAACGGGTCGATTTGTTCAATTTTGGGCTACGGTTCGGATTATTATCTTTTTCGATTTATATAGACAAATTAATCAAATATGCACATTTTTTTTTGTTATGTTCTCTTTTAGATATTATGAGATGGAAGATACCTAAGGCCTTATTCTCTAAAAATTTGAGAAAGAAAAAGATTTTTCACTTTAAAAAACTGAACCTATATAAATCATCTAATACCTTTACCTCATGTATTCATACTCCATTGTCTATGCATGTTGTTGCACATATATAATTGAGAAAGAATCAAGCATTGTAACTTCAGCCCAGTCATTTTCACTTAACGTGAACGTCGGTGAAAGATAAAAAACCTTCAAATTTTAAAAACTCTAACATAATAATATTCATTATTTTTAAGAACTTAAACCTTTTTAAAAAAAATTATAATACTATTTAAGTATATTTTTATTAATATTTATGTGATGTTTTAAAATTTAATACTTATTAGCATGGAATACGCAAACAACACGCATATCAAGAGATTAATACTTAAAGAAAGAAAGAAGTTAAAAGAGTCAAGAATTAATTAGAGCAAAAAAGAGTCAATTTGGTTTAATAAAGAATACAAGTAAAAAATAGAATTTAAAAACAAAAGATAAAAAATAAAGATGAATAGAGCTGGGCATGTACTTTCCAGCAAGCAAAATAACAAACCAAAACAAGTAGAGAAGAATTAATCAAAAGTATTAAAAAATTGGAAAAGAAAAGAGCTGAAAAGTGTATTTCAGCAGCAAACCAAAAGAGGCGCATTGGGTCCGAACTCCCGTAGCCTGGCTGGAATGCCATGTCCATTGCCAGTGGCACCTTTTGCTCTTTTGGTATTCCGGGTGGCAAGTATAAGATATATCTTATTTCTTATTCATAGATACATATATATACAGAGTTTCAACCAAGGCATCCGGGTGCCGTGGCACCCCACCCTTCTACATAGATCCGCCCCTGCTTTCCAGTATCATCCACTTTGGAAACAAGTCATTTTCACAACGACAGGTACAGTTTGATTCCTTACCTGTAATTAACTTAATTCTGGACCAATAATTGGTGTCCTATTTTCATAAATTTATACAACCTTGCCTGCCACATACATCAACTTTATCGTACGCTTCCACTAATTTATATTGTTTACCTGCTGAAATAAATCAAGATTCATATTCTCGTATATAGTGTCCCAGAGTTTGTGGAGTGGAAAATGACAAATTCACACTTAATTTGACAACGCTAAAATTATGAAGTTTGCAAAAGACTGGATTAACACTATCTATTGCAAAGACCTATTCTAATTAGTAGTTCACCATCCAACAATCTAGGGTTTCAACTTCAACTCATGTTTTTTTTTCTCTATTCAACTTTCAACTTGTGGATAGGATTAAACATTAACAAGTAGGAACGTAGAGGGGAGGGGACCATTTGATTTTGATTCATAATTGATTAAAGCAAAGTGCTAATTTTAATAAAGGCTAATTAGATATACACATATAAAAAAATCTGACCTAACTTCGTACCACCAATACAAATTTACCTGTCATTCTGGCCCCGCACCAGTACTGGATACTTTTATATATCATAAAATCTTTAGCTATATCACACTACATTATAAATTTTTAATTATAAGTTAGCGTAGTACAAACGAACTTGTGCTTATAATAAAGAGGCAAATAATATGCAGAGTGAAAAGCAAACGTGCCTGTGTTTGAGAGGATCAAGTTCCTAGGTTTCCCAAAATGGTTGATAACATCAACAATATATTAGGGTCAATTAACTCAAGTGAGGAAGGAGGGATTAAGGAGCAAGATAGGTTATTGCCAATAGCTAATGTGGGGAGACTTATGAAGCAAATTCTTCCTCAAAACGCCAAGATTTCCAAAGAGGGCAAAGAAACAATGCAAGAATGTGTATCTGAGTTCATTAGCTTTGTTACTGGAGAAGCATCGGATAAATGTCACAAGGAGAAACGCAAGACATTGAATGGAGATGATATTTGTTGGGCTATGGGAAGTTTAGGACTTGGTGATTATGTTGTGCCTTTGAAGAGGTATTTGCATAGGTTTAGAGAATTAGAAGCAGAAAAACCTAATAAAAAGAAGGCTACTGTTGGCAAGAACATTGAAGAAAGTCGGAACAATGAACATCGAAATTTCCAGGGAAGTTTTTATGGTCCTTAAGATTTGTCAAATGACAATAACTTTCTAGCTTGGAACTTGATTAAGCTTGGATTTTTAATCTTTATTCTTAGAAAAAGTTTTTACTAGTAATAAGAATTATTGTGGACTTCTGGTATGTGAAAATATTCTCTGTAAGTGATTATTGTATCATCTAATTGGTTATGGAATATTCTTTTGAACGAGTAATAACATGTATTGTTGGTTTCACATTTGGATAGTTGGTCATGGTTCCCGATTCAGGAATACTTGTTTTTGCGTCTATATTAACCCCGGATTGGATACTTGCATTTATTACCAAAAAAATTACAAAAAGGATGAGGGTATATGGCCTTGTTTCGAATAATTTACTTCAACCGCAAAAAAAAAAAAAAAGACTCTGATGATGGATCGTAAGCACAAATGTTATGTCCCGTATTTTTATACATTAGGACAACCCGGATTAATTATGATAATTTAGGGCCAAGACTATCCCGGGATTTGAAGTCGGGATTTTTGACCTTCGATTTTATTTTGAGACATAAGTTATATAGGAAATTGTTGGCATTGAACACTTAGGGAAAATGTGACCATAATTCATAAATTTGGAATTAGAATCTTGCACAAAAAAAAAGGGCCTTAGCCGTGTGGTCTTGAAGTGGTCCCACACATTGTTGTGGCCAATTTTAATTGGTCCAACACATGTGTGGGCCAAAGACACATGGACAAATATTGTGGCGACTTAAAAAGATAAGACTAAGTCATCTTTCTTTCATTCCACACTTCAACACTTAGAAAAAATAACAAGACATTGGAGAGCACCATTTCTGTCACACCCCGATCCTACTAGGGTGTGATGGGCACCCGACCCCATATTCGGAGCCGAGCGAACCCGCTGTCTCTTATTACACATATAAACTCGTGAATCAATTAAGAAACAAATACACAGCAAGCTCTCCAAATTTTTTTTTTCTTATAAGTAAAGTCTATCATCATGTGGGACCCGTGACATGAAATATAATAACATATCGACTGGCGAAGCCGTCTACAAAGCTGACACTCTATATCCACGACTCTGTCTGCAAAGTCTCTAACCTCGAACATAGCGTCATAGTACATATACTTTGACTTGGCAGCACTCCAGGACAAATGGAGCCTACCAACTCCACTGGAACATCTTCTATGCTAACTTCGCATCCTTTGGGTGTACCTGCGCGGCATGAACGCAACCCCCGAAAAAGAGGGGTCAGTACGAGTAATGTACTGAGTATGTAAGGCATAAATAGTAACATAGTAAGAAATATGCGTATGAATAATAATTGCATGGAAACGTAGAACATATCATAGGATAAAAGAGTGACCTGTACATATGAGTGCCGCTGAGGGCGAGTACCATGCATGCTTGTCTTTCCTTTTGTAAAAATATTTCTTTTTCATAGACATAGAAAATAGAACTTATATCATATCATGTCTTATCATATCGTATCGTATCGTATCATATCATATCGTGTCATGTCATAGCATATCATGTCATATCATGCTGTGTCATATCATAGCATATCATGTCATATCATAGCACCGAACAATGTCGGCTCGCCCACATAGCGCCGAAATACGTCGGCTCGCCCATATATCCCGCGTCCGGGATGATAAGCCAGCTGACCAGGTGGCAATGAAACATGTTTCCCTTCCCATTTCCCCCATGTATACCTTCCCCCCATCCCATTTTCATATACATATCTTATATACATATGTCATATAAGCATGCAAGAGAGCCCAAAGAAAAATCATGTAGCCATCGGAGTGACGTAAGGTCGGTGACCTCCGATTACATTATGGAACAATCGTGGTCGCTTTGTCTCACCTTGAAGGAACAAGTATTTTAAGGCGAGGCCACCAACGGAGAATAGCATTAGAAGTAAACATAGAATGAAATCATGGGCATCATAGACGTCAATTCATAGGCTTTGAAATCCTTAGAAAATAGTGTCATAGCTAGGAAATAGAAATAAGGTTCAAGAACTAGTTTATCACCTTCATTTTCACATTGAATCCTTAGCTTAGAAGTCTTAGTCATGGAATCATTTTGGTCATACTTATCATAGGCATATTCTCTTTTCTAACATCGTCGTTATCATTATCGTCATAGAAGTATTCTCGTTAGAATAGTTATAGTACTTGTCATTTGGTAACGGAATCAGGATCAAAGGTTTCATTTGGATTCAACCTCAAAGTAAGTCAAACGGAACCATAAGGATAATCCGGGAGCAACAGGCCCGCCTCGGGCCGAATGAGGTAGCGTACACGATTTACATACGTTACATTTCATGACGTCACTTGTGAGAGTTTTAAGGTAGTCGGGTCCTATTTGTGCAAGTTCTAGATGTTTAGGCAATTTTTCAACATTTCATACAATATTTAATTCAATTCTACTGAATGAAAAAGGGGAAACTTTGGGTGCGGATTCCGAAGAATAGAATTGTCCCCGAGGCTTGTATCCAACTTATTACGTCTAAGACATGCCATAGAAGGAAGGGTGAAGCCTTACATACCTTTTCCGCTTCATACACGTCTCCAAAATCAAGTTTCAAGTTCGCCAAAATCTACAATTTGGTCACAATTACCAAATGTTAATTGTATGGCTTTAAGATTTCAATCTTAACCAATACTTGTCTACAAAAATTTGGGCAGCATCTCCCCTATAAATACACCATCCCCAAAATTCAAGTTAGCCAATTTTTTTATCAACAACAATCCGGGAATTCAACCCGGCCAAACTATCAACACAATGACAACAACCATGACTACAAAACACAATATAACACAACTAGTCCTCTTTCCAACATAATGCAATAGCTTTCATTCCAACTTCACATTTCCAAACCAATCTCAATGTTTTTACATCCATTACTAATCAAGATCATTACAATATAATTCGGAAGCATTTCATATCATTTCTACAAAATATTCACAAGATATACAAAATACACAAACTTTCCACCAAAACCATAATCCATCCAAAACTTCTAATCTTCAATCTACATATTCATAACATATTTCCATCTTCCAATTTCATCAACCATAATCATAATTTGCACCTTAACAATTTCATTTTCATAATTACATAAATCTACCATAAAATCACAAAACTTCTCATAACCACTTAACAACCAATCTTTCATGCCAATATGGACTATTATCCTTCCAAATTCACCAACTAACATAATAATTCACATTTAAAACTCCACTTCCATAATTACATAAAAACTTCAATAAAATCACATAATTTCCTATAACTATTTCCAATAATTTTCCATGCCAACTTGAACCATTTTCTTCCATTTCCAATATAAGGTCCACCACAACTACAACTAGAATACAACATAAAATTCAACTCATCTTATTCATACAACCTTACATACACATGCACACATGCAAACCCACTTTGTAAACTTCCATATTTCCATAAATTCTACTCATTTCTACATACTACAACATAAACCAACCTTCATAACATAATAAAAAGGAATTAATTCTTACCTTTTTCTACAATCTTCTTCACTTGACCAAGTTGTCAACTTGAAGAAACAAGTGCTCTTTCTTCCAAAATAATTACACCAAGTTGTAAAGGACCCTTGAATTAGTAGGAATACCACAAGCAAAATAATTTTTGGGAGAAGATTTCAAAGGGACAAAAATTGGAGAGCATGGCCGTATGCCATGTCTCCTTTGCTCTTCATTTTTTTTTTATTTTTCTCCTCTTCTAATGTTCTTGAAACTTCTATATGTTTCAAGACAACTAAATGACCCCTTTTATTTAATTATCACATGGAAATTAATTAGAATCCATGGGCTTGGGCCATTGTATGGCCGGCCACCCCTCTTTTGGGCCTAATTTTTCTCTTCATTTTTTTTTGGGCCAGCCCGGTTGGTCCCGAGTTGGGCCTAGCCCACTGACCTTTCGACCTTAAAACGTCCATATCTCCTTGTACCGACGTCACCTGGGAACCCACGACCTATGGTTGGAAAGCTAATTCAATTATCTACAACTTCTATTTCTTGGTATTTTTCCAAATTCCAAACTTATAATACCGTTTTTGCCCCTAGAAGTCAGATCACCCGAAAACGTTTTCTTAAAAATATTCGTTTGGAGGGCTTCCACTTTGATTTGGCCCAAGGGTCCTTCTTGAGTTGTGTTTAACTTCACATATGTGATTCATATGACTTGTCACATGTTCCAAAAAAAATCTTGACGTGTGGGCCCCACCCCATCTTACAAATAATCTGACGTTCAAAATACGGGATGTAACAATTTCCACCAAACTCACGGCCAAGAGAGGGGAGAAACCAAGTCCATTTCTAGCCTTCCCAAAAATTTTTCTTTGGTACAAACCCACTATTTTGAGGTCCCTAAGTAGCGTGGAAGCATTGTTGGAGCGATCAAGCCATTTGTTTAAGAGATCGCAAACCCTAGCCTATTGGGGAATTGAAGAAGAAAGGTAAGTTTGATCTTGTTTTATGTGTTGTGAACATTTTATTCATGTTGTAGTATGTTAATATGGAGGAAATTGGTGAAATATTGTATGTGGGAAGTGGGTTGTGTGCTTGAGGAGCTAGCCGTGTAAATGGGTGTTGAAAATGGAATTGATGAATTAATTCTTGTATCATGTTAAATTGTTGTAGGATGTAGGAGGGCTAAGAATCATCAATATATGTATATATGTGGGTATGTGGCCGTATATAGCTCCCAATGTATGCCGAAGATTGCATTAATATCGCTTAGTATTATAGTTGTTATTGTTATGAATTCTAGTTGGAATTAAGCGTGTAATGACTTAAGAAAGATGTTGAAATTGTGTGGGCTGATTTGAGACTTATTGTGTGTTTGATGTAATTCGTATATTTGTGAAAATGACATCGTTATATGGTGGATTAATGATACGAATCATGAATTGAAATTGAGGAATGTGGATGGGGGCTGCTCTCGGTTTCTAGGGGCTGTTTTCGGCCACATTGGAGCCAATTATTGGATTGTTGGAAAAATTATGTAAACTGTTTAGAATGTTCTTGAATGTTGTTAGTATGGGTTTGGGTTAGTATTTGAATGTATAAGCGTTGATGTTGGCTTGAAGGTAAGCCATTGAATTGAATATTTGAAAAGTTGTGAATGATGAAAAAGAGAGTTACCATTGCTATATTGCCTTTTGAATTGGTTATCGATGTTGCTAGGTTGGTTATTGTTGTTGTTGTTGTTGTTGTTGTTGTTGTTGATTTTGGACGAGTTAAATTCTCGGGTTGGCCTATTTACAGGGGAAATGCTGCCGAATTTTCTGTAGAATTTAGTGTTAGTTCGAAATGAATTGCTTAAGTGCCTATGGTTAATATTGGATATTCGTTGGCATATTTGTAGACCTTGGGGAGCCCGAGGCATAGATTGGGATTAACTTTAGATTGGCTAGCTTGGAGTGCGTACGAGGTATGTAAAGCCTAAGCCTTCTTTCTTTTGGCATGCCTTAGTTTTCAATAGGCTAGATTATAAGCCTTGAGGAAAATTCTAAGATTCGAAATCCGAGCATGTTATGATCCTTATATATTCCTTGGCACTCTTATGTATGATTTGATGAAATATGAACCATTATGTCTTTGAGATAATCGCTTTCCAAATTTTGCATAGAAAGGTTTCACTTTAAAGAATTTCGTAATTCTTGAATGCCATATCTTTTGCATAAAGGCTCGGATTGCTCCAATAGTTTTATAGGAGTTTGCATGATGTATAATGAGTATGTTTTCCATAGGCGGGCCCGACTTGGGTCAATACCCGTCCGTGGGTCCCGCGACCTTCCTTTATGTAATTCGGAGCACTTTTGAAAGAATTTGTTATGACTATTATTTCGATTTTCAAGTATGATCATTTTACTTATGTTTGAGTTCATGATAATGATTTTATGCATATGACTACTCACGACTCTACTCGTGCATTCTGTTATCCCTTTCGCCGAGTCTTGGGCCGGTTCTGTTGTCGTGCGCACTTTGATATACTCCGGAGTTATGCTGTGTTTATGATTCATCGAGCCACTCGTTAGAGGGCCATGTCCCACTTATATTTGGTGTTATGCTGTGTGTGGCGTTATGCTGTGTTATGATATGCGACGGGGATATGGAGATTTGAAACCTTCCGGTGTTATGCTGTGTTATGGCGCCATCGACGGGCGGGCGACCATATTCTTCTGTATCCTATGCATGACTTACATATTTTTAAAAGTAAACATTTTGACATGTTGGATTTGTACTTATTTTCTGTACTACTACTTCGTTTATGCCTCAGAATTGTTTCTGTATCTTCTGCTTTGCATACTAAGTACATATTTCGTACTGACCCCCTTTCTTCGGGGGCTGCGTTTCATGCCCGCAGGTACAGACGCACAGTTTGGTGATCCACCAGTCTAGGACACCCTCTTCTGTCGTTTGGAGTGCTCTTCTCATTTCAGAGCATATATTTTGGTATATATTCGTTCGCTGTGTATGTATATATATTGTTCAGGGGTACGGCAGGGCCCTGTCCCGTCATATGTTTCGGTTGGTCTGTTTAGAGGTCTGTAGACGTATTTGTGGGTGTGTGTGCCTACTTCTGTACAGGTGCGTTTGTATGATCCTACTCGTTATGGCAACCTCGTCGGCGTGCATTTTGTATATGTTTTGGTTATGGCAGCCTTGTCGGCGTGCATTTTGTATATGTTTTGGGGCCGTTGTGCCATTTGATAGCCTTGCCGGCTTCTGTGATATTTATGCATCTGATTGTGCTGAAATGTGTCTGAGGTAGTTTGATATAGTTTGAGACGGCATATAGTATTTATGGCTGCATATGCTAATTGTATGTGATTCGATATGGATAGGTACGTTTGGGTGCCCAACTCGGGCACCAGTCACGGCCTACGGAGTTGGGTCGTGACAACAAATTTCTTTTAGGTTTTTCTTTTCATTTCATCTTCATTTGGTACAACTATCTATCTATTGCAACTCGTTTACATTCAACTTGAATTGATGCTCCATGATTTTTACTTCGGTATGGAGTATAATCTTTTAGCTAGTATTGAATTTAGCTTTATGTTAATTATTGGTTACTAACAAAATAACAATATTGTTTTGATTAATGAAATGATCTAAATCTAATTTGGATGTGAAATATCATCCTCTCTACAAATTAAAAGACAATAATTTTCTAGCTTGTTACTTTATTAAGCTTGGATTTTCTGTTACTTCTTTTCTTTAAAAAGAACTATTCTAGACTTCTAGTATGTGAAAATATTCTCTGTTAGTGATTATTGTATCATTTAATTTTTATGGTTTTGAAAAATTGTTTTGAACAAGTAACCTTCTGATTCATGTGTGTTTGGTTTCACTTTTGGCTAGTCGGTCATGGTTCTTGATTGAGGAGCACCTTTTTTTTTTTTTTTTTTGGTGTGTGTATAACATTCAACCCCCGATTAGGTACTTGCATTGATTACCAAAAAATTACAAAAGGAGGATATGACCATGTCTCCAAATACAAGTATATACACTCTTTAACTTTTGTTTTTAGACGATATAATATGAAGTAATTACTTCAAGCTTAGTCTAAGACTCATGCAGTTAAGCACAAATTCCTTCACTTGCCACGTCATCTTCATTTGTTACAGCTATCTATCTATTGAGATGTTTAATTACATTCAGCTTGAATTGACGCTGCATAATTTAAACAGGACATTTTAATTTTTACTATTGGATTTGGCTTTATGTTTATACTAGTTAAAGACAATCAAAATATGAATAAATAATCATTGTTATAAATAAATGTTATAAGAAAATTTGAATCAAATAAGTAATCTAAAAGATACAAATTCTATTTGTGAAGTCTTGACCTAAAGGATGGTAATACGTATCCGGGGAAAAAATAACAAAATTTTATGCATAAGAATTTTCCAGCATTTGGAAATTAATAAGAAAACCAATTTATGTTTAAAAATATAACAATTAATTTTATACCTGCAATATAATTTGCAACATCCGATACAATGATCAAAAAGCAAACCCACTCTTAAAATAAAATAGTAATTTTAGACTTGATTATAACACATTTCTGAAAGGTTAATATATAGTTTCATTTCTAAACACTGAAAATATGTCTCTCGCTCCATTATTTTAAGACTAATGAATATCAGTCACATAAATCTCTTTTACAGAACGATAATAAGAGCTTTAAGAGGAAAAGAAAAGATGAAATGGTATGTTTGGATGTTTCAAAAGTTCATAAGAGATGGATTCTTTTATTGTACCTTGATAAGTGATAACTAAGAAAAAGCCAAAAAGCAACAAACACTTCATCTAAATAAAGGAATACACAAGCAAAAGCATGAATTCAAGAAAGCAAGTGAACGTAGAAATTAATCCAAAATCTCAAATTACTCCATCCCAATTATGTGAAACGGGAAAGGAAAGAGCGTTAATCATCTTGTGAGTATTACCAATTTTACTCTGTGAATATATCAATAAAGAGGGGAAAGGGAAAAAATAGACCTCTGTGCCAAGTCACTTTTATATATTATGACCATAAATTGAAGGAAAATGGAAAAAAGTAGGAAAAATATAAAAGGTTCTTGGCGTTAGAAAGAGCCTTGTTACCTTTACTATATAGATTCTTGTCAACTTTATATAAATATTGGAGATTTGTTTGTGAATTGCAGTACGAAAGTCATAATTAAAATTTTATCTCAGTATAAAGGAACACCCTCTCAAATTGACTCAAGAGAAAACCAGAAAAAAAAAATCCATGAAGACAAAAAAATTCTATTAATTTACTGTATATTTTCTTTACTTTTGTTGCTTCATATTGATGGAAAATAAAAGAATGCAGTGAACGACTCCCTATGTTATGAAAGGCATTTATGGGGTAGTTATTTAGGAAGTAAAGAGGCAACGTTTGAATTTTTGTAAAGTCTGTTAGGCAGACCACGTTTGGCTAAAGGGTGTGACGGATGACATGAATGATCATAATTCTTATTTAGAAAGTAAAAAGGCCAGATTTATTAGACCAAACAAAAGAAAAAAGATAAATAGGAATTCTTATCTAAGAGAGTGCCACATCAGCGGGCCTTTGTCCTGCTTTTACATATATAAATATAAATATATATATGATTGGTGACTAACAATATTATTTTAATTGATATGAAGAAAATCTAATTCAAATGTGATTATGTGAAATATCACCCTGTACAAAACGTTAATGTAGAATCAATTGATAGTAAATTATGATTTATAATCTTTTTGCCTTAAAGCAAACGAGTAAATCCATAAATTTAGGGGCTTGCGATCCCTCACCCTACTCTTTCATTTCTTTTTAACTTTTTGGTTCATTGGTCTAATTGATTGGATGTGTGACATCAATAATCTTTTCGGGGAACTAATTCTATACGATGATGAGCATTAAAGCATGATTAATTCCAAAATTCTTACTGCTTATTTATGTTTATTGCCTAATCTTTTTCAAGGCCAAGCACTTGTATTTTTTTTATAAAATAATGTATAGCAATGAGATTATAAACCATGATATCTGTCTACTTTGATATCATGTGGAATAGTGTGATTATTTCAGAAAAGTTTAAACCATACTAATTAATTGTGTCCCAATATTAATTTATCCACAAAACTCTATTTACTAAAATACTTTTAGCTCTTTCACCTTAAAATGAAGTATGTAGTCACCTTGGTCATTGTTAACTCACTCGTAGATCTTGTGCGATTTAAACTTGGTGTCTTTCAAAGGATGTTCATTTGATTTTTGTCCCAGTTAATTAATAGAACTGTATCTGTATTGGGCAAAACGCGTATCCAGGCTAGCTCTCACCACCGGAAGCTCAGAGAGTCAGGGTATCTACACAGTTGTCCTCCACCCTCATCAACTCGGGTCATGTCCGCAGACCTCGATCAGTGTGTCATGGTAGAGATGCACGTGGGGCTACAGTCATGTCACATCACCCGAACTTTGGGGGTAGAAAAGTCACTCTTTGGCTTATATAAGGAAGCTTAGGATAGAAGCAAGGCATTCATCCTCTTGCTCTCACCATTTGTAATCCTATCATTTTCTCTAAGGCAATATATGGAGAAGATCATTATTTTTAGCTCTTACATTATTGCATCGTTGTTCCTTATTCTTGTACACCCGTGCTCACTATCACTCCAAACCGGTTTCACAAAAGAGTTCTCGGGGTTGGATACGTCCCACTTGTCTTTGAACGCTATAAAAAGAAATCTTTATCTGATTTTTTGGTGAAATCCGATTCCACCGAAAAACAGTATCAATTTTAGATTTTCACTAGAATTCCTTCTCATTCTTCTCCTCCTCATCCTTCCTCTTTCTTTATCATCTTCATACGTGCTTTAGAAAATTGAATACCTATTACCTATTTGTGATTATTATTTTTATTGTTTTGGCTGAGGGAGTAAGAAAAATATTGCTTGAATTTTATTGAGCTTGATTATTGAAGAAAACAAAGTGGGTTCTATTGGTTTTTGAAGGTTTGATTGAATTTAATAATTGGAAATTGCCGAGATTGGTATTAGAAGGATGGATATCACACTTGGACTCATTTAGAGTTGATATGGATCAATTCTGAAGGAAAAAAACGTGTTGATGAATTCTTAAAGAACAAGTTACAGTGTTCGTCAGGATTTTGACCACAAATTCTGACGGATAGCCAAAATTTTGGCCACAAATGCTGAAAAGCTCATGGATTCGTTTGGATTTGGCCAAAAATTGTAGCGATCACCAAAACATGTTGTTAAGACAAGTTTTGCCTAATATATATGACAAACAACCAAAATTTTGCTCTATTATGACAAAAAGGTTAGTGTGACACAATTTTCTTTTAAGAGATCGCAATCAAAAGATAATATTGAAAGACCCTTCTTGTGCAAATCAGCCCGACTTGGGAGCCAAATTCATCACTTAAGCCTTGATTTAGGCTTGGATATGTTTACAATTCCTTGAATTAGGGATATAAAGGAGGGAAGGGGGTTGGGGTTTGGGGGGGGGGGGGGGGGGGGGGGAGTAGGACAGCCCGATATAGAAAGCATTATGTGTTATGCATATCCGGAAAAGGGTCAAACCTCAAGGTAAGTAAACAAAACAAAACAAAGAGTAAAAGGTACAGAGGATCATGGCGAAAACATAAGCCTTTTCTCATTATTTAGATAGAGAAAGGAAATGTAAAAGAGCGAATAGCGGACATAGTTTTTAAAGGAGAAAATTAATCCCCTGAGGTATTGCCCATTGTGTTGGAAGGAACAAAATAAAAGCATAAATCAGGTTAATAAGCAGCTTCATAAAAATAATAGTAGTATATGATTTTGAATCTAGAAAATAATCAGGTTACCGTGGTCCAATAGGTAAAAGTATCCTGATAGTGCATGCAAAATCGTCAATGCATATCAGTTATATATTCAACGGTCTCTCATTCCTGCAAGCACGGATGGTTGGTGATTCGATTCTTGGGCTAGATTCATAATAGGAGACAAGGAATTTAGAACGATGGCTAACATATATGTAAAGGTGGACCCACATGGAAGGGTGGGAGTGCACATGCACTCTCACCATTCGGAAAAAATTATGTATATATATGTGTATATACCTTGAGGAATTATATATATTTAATTGTGCACTCTAACAAACGAAAGTTTCTTTGGAGCATGTTGGCTGCAACTGCTGCTTCCCTTACATGTCACCCCGTATCGAACCCGAATATCACTTTTAATTATTTTTTTTAGCCTATTTTTAGAAAAACAATAAGCGTTAAATGAGCTCGCCCAGATCCGAACCTACACTGTCATCACATGTTGCACAACCTTAGCCACTGAGCTATCTCTTTCATTTGCTTCACTGTGTTAAATTTTAGTTATTGCACATATTTGACCTATATACTTGTATTTTCGCCACTACTACGCTATTAGTGATCGGTCCTACACAGTATTATCCCTCAGTCATCATTAAAAAAATTATTAGCGTTTATGTAAGATAATAGTGCTCCCGCCGTCTTAAAATCCTAGGTCTGCCTCTATATATATACAGATACCCTATTACTTCTGAAAGGGACAAAAAAGGTATAACAAATAATAGGTGATTTCAACAAGTAATTAAGCTACTTGGAAGCTCCTATTATAATAATAAATATTCATGTTATTCATGTGACCTGCCTAAACATCTTGAATTGGTGCATTAAGATCACGCTCATCCTCGATTATCATGTTGTGCAGTATAATACATGATGTTAATATATCATGTAGCACTTCTTTTCTCCAAAAATGTGACGGCCCTGCAATAATTGCAAAACGAGATTGCAAAACTCCGAATGCACGTTCAACATCTTTTCGACATGATTCTTGTTTCATCGCGAAATGTTTCGACACAAAAAAATTAAGAACAAAGATGCTCATTTTGCACTTCGTAATGCATTAGTAGAGCATTTATGGGAGCAACGTACTAATCATGGAAGTTGAATATTTATGTAGAAATTAAAATAAATTCTACCTTAATGTAATAGTATTTATTTAATTATATTTTATCAATGATTTCACTTTTATTTGAGTTATCCATTAATATGTAGAACGTATAATATTTGCTTACAATTTATATTATTTAAAATTTTATGGTATAAAATAATTTTATATTAAATGATTATATAACAAAGGATTATGAATTACATGGGATGGATATGTAAAAAAGAAAAAAAAAGGATTTTTTAATGAAATTAAAAATAAAATTTAAGTAAAAGAAAATAATATAATATAAAAGAGAGAGAAGAATATAAAAGGAATATTCTTTTTTGGTGCAATGGGTTGGAGTTAATTTGCACCATTTTGGTGCAAAAAATGGTGCAATGGGTTGGAGATGCCTAATAAGAATTATTCTAGACTCCTAGTATGTGAAAGTATTCTCTGTTACTAATTATTGTATCATCTACAGTATTTTTTATGGTTGTGGATTATTGTTTTGAATAAGTAATAACCTTCTGTCTGATTCATGTACGTTGGTTTCACCCCTGGCTAGTTGGTCATGGTTCTTGATTGAGCTAGGAATACACCCTTTTTAAAAAAATAAAAATAATTTTTTTTTACACATTAAATCTCCGATTGGGTACTTGCATTGATTACAAAAAATTACAAAAGGAGGATACGATCATGTCTCAGAATACAAGTACAACCTTTAACTTTCATTTTTAGACCATTGTATGAAGTAATTACTTCAAGCTCAGTCTAAGACTTATGGAGGCAAGCACAAATTCCTTCACTTGCCATGTCATCTTCATTTGTTACAGCTATCTATCTATTGAGACGTTTAATTACATTCAACTTGAATTGACGCTGCATGATTTAAACAGGATATTTTAATTTTTAGTATTGGATTTTGCTTTATGTTTTATTGGCTACTAACGATATCATTTTGATTGAGATGATAAAAATCTAATTTAGATGTGATTATGGGAAATATCATCCTGTATAAAATGTTAATGTTCAACAAATTGATTGTAAATATTTGCAATCTTTTTGCCTTAGAGCAAACAAGTGAATCCCTCAATTTAGGGGCTCCTGATCCCTCACCCTACTCTTTCATTTCTTCTGAAGTTTTCGGATCGTGGGTCTAATTGAATGGATGCCTAACATTAATAATCTTTTCGGGGAACTAATTCTACGATGATAAGCATTAAAGTACGATTAGTTCCAAAATTCTTACTGCTTATTTATGTTTATTGCCTAATCTTTTTAATGGCAAGCACTTGTATTAGTAAAAAAAAAATATTTATATATATATATATATATATATATAGCAATGAGATGTAAAACCATGATATCTGTCTAATTTGATATCATGTGAAATAGTGTGATTATCTCAGTGAGAGGTTTAAACCATACTAATTAATTGTGTCCCAATATTGATTTCTCCACAAAACTCTATTTACTGGAATACTTTTAGTTCTTTCACCTAAATCAAGTACATATGTAGCCACCCTTGTGATTGTTAACTCTCTCCTGAAGCTCCTAGATTTTGTGCGACAAGTGCGTTGCACCTGTATTCCATGACAATGAATATAAACTTTTTAAAATAATATAATATAATATAATATTAAAATATGTGTATAAGGTATAAAAAAAATGAAAGGAAAAAAGAATACAAGCTCATCATCATAACATGTGATCCTATATATCAACATTAATGTAATTAAACTTAAATTATTGGGTAGGTCAATAATTATACTTTTAAACTGTTGTTGAAGTTATACTTTGACTTTGACTTTTTCTACGAGGACTGTTCAGCATAAGAATAAAATATAAATCAAAAATCATAATCTCAGCTAAAGTACAGTAACATCATACTAGATTTTCACTTGTATTTTCTCTGCGTATGAATATATTTTTTTTTATACAATCTTTTGATATAAATGTATATTTCGCGTAAAATAAATATGACATTTCTCACTTCATAGCTAGAGGATTGACTATCATATTTCAAATTCAATACTCCTTTTGGGACATAAAGAATATGTTGTAATACTGTATTCAAATTATAACGTTCAGCAATTAGAAGAGGTAATGAGAGGGGAAATTGTCAAACTCAAAAAGTGTTGTCGGTGAATATTAATATACTTAATCAAATATATATGTTTCAAAAATTAAACTTCTCATATAGCCTAAAGAACCAAAAAATTCAAAGCATTCTACTCCTTTTCGTTTGTTTAATTTTAGTATCAAAACAAATATGTAGTACTTCTTAAAGCACTTAGTAAAATTGAGGAACTATGAGCTTTAAAAATCAAACAAAAGCAAAGCCATATTCCCTGTTTATATAACAAAAAAGAAATTGTAATATTCCTACATATTCAATTCAATATAACCAAAGCCTAATCAAATAATCAAAACTGAAATTCATTTACATAAATCAAGTAAAAATACCATTTTACTTTTTTTAGGGACTACTGATCATTGCTCTATATCAAGAACCTGTGTGCATCAGATTATCTGACTTCTAACGGAATTAATATATAAAATACTAAAATTTTACCAGAAATTAAATTATAACCTTTAGATAATTTCATTTATTATTTTTTATCACAACCTGCATAGACAGTTCAAAGTATTAGCCCAACATCTATAGGTCCTTTGGTGCTTCATTTAGAAACATAAAGTAGAAATCACAATACAACCCAACTTAATATAAATTGTAAAATAGTACCTAATGTAAGCGTAAGGGGTAGCAATTTTTACCTTCCTGTTTATAGAGAACAAAAACTAATTATGCTGGTAACCCAGCCCCGTTCATTTAAGTTCTAGAAATAGTTTTGGTAACCTCTATAATAGCATTTAGAAGAAAGACTATGAAGTTTGAAATATAGAAAATATATTGGGAAAATATGAAAATGAATATGAATAGCTGCAAAAGGGAAAAAGGAAGTTGTTACCCCAAAAGCGCGCCATAAGCATCAATATCTGCAGTCATAGGCTAGGCATCAATTATTTCATTTTCTTGTGTCGTTTCTATTTTCTCTGGCATCAATCAAGAAAAGGAATGACCTACAGATGCAATTATTGTAAGTACGTAGTTTGTTACGGAGTAATATTTAAATATTTGCTGAAACAAAAAAAAAAACATTATCCCTAATGAAAAGGTAATGAAAACTTACCGCATATGAAGATAACGCATCTGCAGCCAGAAGTTTTTAAGTGGTCGAGGACCAAAAGAAAAAATGTTACAAACATCCTTGCTGATTTTTTTTGGATAAAAAATGGTGAGAAATAAGCCTATTAATCAAATTAATTAAGAATTTATTGACAATCATTCAAGGAAAATCAAACGGTGAAGTTTGTTGGGAATGCAAAAGGATCTCATAAATTCCCACGTATACCATACACGATTACTCCCTCTGTTTAACTCTTACTTGTCCAGTATTCTAAAAATAAAATTTCACTTTTACTTGTCAGTTTTAGCATATCAAGAGAAGACAATTTCTTTTTTCCTGTGTTTACCCATGGTATTAAATACTCACTTTCAATCATTCTTCAAATCCAATAAAAATATGCACCAATTAATATGGGTACATTGATAATTATGCACTTCATTTATTATTTCTTAAGGGATATGCAAAATCAAAAGTGGACAAGTACAAGTGAACGGAGAGAGTAGAAGTGCATTATTTTGTGTATTCATAATTTCATGAGTAGTGGAAGAGACTCAACTGGATTATTAAATGAAATACTTTTACATTTTTGTAATTAGTATTGTAGGAGCAATTTATTTTTGAAGGATGTAAAAATGCCATTCAACTTTTGAGGGGCCTTTTCGTATTTCAACTTTGTACTTTGGAGCTTCCCACTTTTAGTATATTATTATGATATGATTTACCTTTTTCCTGTCTACCACCACTCCCTTGAGATCCTCCATGATTTACCTTTTTCCTGTTGACTTAGCTCCTTCTCTAATTTCTCTGATATCCTCTCCCTGTTGTATTCCATTCTCCTTTCTTAAGAACATCATTATCATTCAACATACCATTCATTCCACTACACCCTTCTCGGGCAACTTACATTGTATTCCACTTTCAATAGCACTTGAAGTCTCATTCGTTACCAGTAAGTACTGCACAATTGTACCCCCTATGGGTAAACATCCTTACTTGGACCTTGAATTTTCTGTTCATCTCCTGCGCATTCGAAACGTATGTAATTCGAGAGGAAGAGAAGTTTCTTATTGCTCTAAGCTTCATGGCACGATCTAGAGTAGAAAGAAATGAGACAATCCTGAATGTCTTGGTGGTCAACTGTTTATATGTGTGGCGCGCACACACATATAAAAGTGACCCCACTGGACACGGTTTCATAGACTCCCTAAGACACTTGAACCTAGGCTCTGATACCAAGCTTTGTCACGCCCCGAACCATGGCCTGGACGTAACACGGCACTCGGTGCCTCACTGCATGTGACCGAGCGAACCACATGGCCTGCTGAACTATCATGAGGCATACATGAGCGGAAATATAACGTGAATGCATAATGAGCCTTTATAAAACATGGTAAGTCATAATACTTAATAAAATACTTGTTTAAACATGAGTGCGGAAATAACATGAATGAGCCAAAAATGGCTATACGACTCCGAATGTCTGACATAGCATAACTGACTTGTCTAGTCTATGAAACCTCTATCATGAGTCTGACTGAAAAACATACTTACTGGGACAAGGCCCCCAGCATACCTTTAGATGCATAATTAATCATAAAACAAAAGTTAACTAAACCCCGAATGAGATGGGGCTCACCAATAAGCTGATACGAATGTTGTCCTACTGAGCAGATGTGTCATCCTGTATATCAATACCTGCATCGTGAAATGCAGGCCCCCGGGCAATAAAAAGGGGACGTCAGCACATTGAATGTACTGGTATGTAAAGCAACCGGAAGAAACAACATGGGACATGGAATAACATGATAAGAACTGAAACTGAAAACTTGGACATAAACATGAGCATGAGCATGAGCATGAGTACATATATATATATATATATATATATATATATATATATATATATATATATATATATATATATATAACATGAGTAAAACATGATAAGTGGGGAGAGCATTTCATAAACCGACAACATGATATCACCACGTGGATACGTGGAGTCTGGTACCTCGCCGGACCAGCAGAGCCCCTATACCTTGCCAGGGTATAAGGTAATAACGTACCTGATGGAACCATTCAGTGTGAAATTAAGGTATCGTCCTAACTGGGCGGAGCGATCCTTGTCCTATGGTGGCTACATATTTTCAGGCTATCTGAGCCTTCTCGGTAATTCGTGCAACTCCCAAAAACATGAACATAATATAATTGGCTAAGAAGCCCATGATTTTCGTGAATTAACTTGTAATCATGATTCCACGAAATAACTTGTAACATTGTTTCGTGAATTAACTTGTACTTGTCTTGTAATCATGATTTCACGAAATAACTTGTAAACATGGTTTCATGAAATAATCTTGTAAAATAGTTTCATAAGATAACTTGTCATAATCTTGCAAACATGTTCTTGATTCATGAGTAATAAGAATATTTCGAAATCATATATATAATTGACTTGAAAACATGCTTGTAACTTGCTAGATAAAATCATAAAGTTTCATATGAACGTAATGAGAACACATGAGGAGGAATTCATGATTCATGAATTAAGCTGGGATTCCTAATATCAATAATGGAAGATTAGGAATACAATAACGAACATAGATACGAAATTCGTGTACATACATACATAATTACGGGCTACCAATATGTTGGATTTAATGCCCTAGGATTTGAACTTCATAGATTTTTACGAAACGGATCATGGGGAAGAACGTAGAGATTCCCACATGTGGATGGAAGTTCTACATACCTTAACTTCCCGCTTTTGAGCGTATCACAATGTTCTTCAATCCCTTCAACTTCAATCTATAGCAATACAAGTCATAGGGATTCTATATTAGCAACAATATCCATGTTTTGTTCATCTAAGCATTTTATCAAACACTTAGTGGGCATGAAGCTCTATGACCCTCATTAATGGTGTTTTCTTCACCAAATCCCCATTCTTTTACTTCTAGCCAAATCTACAATCTCAATTAGGTGTAATTAACATCATTCTTCATCACACATATGAATCCAACAATCCCACATCAACAATCCAACAATCCTAGCATAGTTCATATAATTCTCTTCAACAACCCAATTATTATTCTCCCAAGAATTCATCAACACTTTAATCATCAGGAAACATCATAAAACTTACCTTAGTTATTGTAGGAATAAGCCTTGAGTTGAAATGCTTCACTTGAACAAAACCCTAGTTCCACCTTCCATGGAATTTCTTGACTTGAATGGATTTGATGTGTTTCTCACACTTAGTTTTGGTGGATTGATGAAGTGGATCTTTTGTTTCACTTGCATTCTTGCATATGAAGTGTTTGGATGGCTCTAGAGAACCCTTGAGTCGTGTAGGAGAAATGGGAATGAAAAAAAATGGGTTTGGGTCTCTTATTAACATCTTAAAATCTGACCCATCGGGCAATTCTACGCCCATTTTTACGTTCCGTATAATGGTTTTACGGACCGTATAACTCACCGTAAAACCATTCCAGTGATTTGGACATTCTGTGCTCATTTTACGGTGTGTTTTACGTCCCGTATAATGGTTTTACGGTCCGTATAACTTACCGTAAAACCATTCCAGTGATTTGGACATTCTGTGCTCATTTTACGGTGGTCTGAGTCAATTTTACGGACCGTATAATTGTTTTACGGACCGTATAATTGAACCGTAAAATTGCCCAGCAAAATATGGTTTTCTGTGACCATTTTACGCTAGTTTGAGTCAATTTTACGGACCGTATAATTGTTTTACGGACCGTAAAATTGAACCGTAAAACTGACCCTCAAAATATCATTCTCTGTGACCATTTGACGGACCGTATAAATATTTTACGGACCGTCAAAATGTTTTACGGACCGTCAAATGGTCCGTCAAAATTCTTCTGCTCGGACAGTCTGTCGTATAATGGGCATAACTCTTTGTACAGATGTCCGTTTGAGGCCCATAATATACCGTTGGAAAGCTATTTCAAAGGGCTACAACTTTCATCAAGAAAGTTTTCCCAAATTCCAAATTAATAATGGGGTTATGGTCGTTGGAAGTAAGGTCATCTATAAACTCACTTGCAAACATGCCCCGTGGAGTGGTTTTCAACTTTGTTTTTGCCCAAAGACTCTTCTCAAGTTTTGATTGGGTTTCAAACACCATTTATACACTACTAAAATTGGGTTCATTATACCCCATCTTATAATACAAATCTTAACCCGAATGCACGAGGTGTTACAATTTACGCTTGGTGTCTTTTGAGAGGATGTTCATTTAATTTTTATCCCTGTTAACACTGCTAACTTTGTTAACATATATCAAATTTAGATTCTCGCCAGAATTCCTTCTCCTCCTTCCTCTGTCTTTATCATCTTCATATGTGCTTTAGAAAATTGAATACTTATTACTTATTTGTGGTTATTTTGATTGTTTTGGTTGAAGAAATATGAAAAATATTATTGTTGGATTTTATTGAGCTTATTTATTGAAGAAAACAAAGTAAGTCTATTGATTTTTGAAAGTTCGAGTTAAATTTAATAATTGGAAATTATTGGGACTGGTACTAGAAGAATGAATATCAAACTTGGACTCATTTAGAGTTGATTTGGATCATTTCCGAAGAAAAAAGCGAGTTGATAAACTATTCACACAACAAATTATAGTGATTGTCGGGAGTTTGACCACAAATCCTGACGGATCGCCATACTATCAGCCACAAATGCTGAAAAGCTCATGGCTATTCATTTGGATTTGGTCAAAAATTCTAACAATCACCATAACTTGTTGTTAAGACAAGTTTTGCCTAATATTAAATAAAAAATCCTGGCAAACAGCCAAAATTTTGCTCTGATTATGACAAAAAGGTTATTGTAACACATTTTTCTTTTACGAGGTCAAAATCTAAAGGTAGTATTGAAAGACACTTTTTGTGCAAATCACCTGACTTGGGAGTCAAATCCATCACTTAAGCCTCAATTTAGGCTTGGATTTGTTTACAGTTTCTTGAATTAGGGGACATAAGGGGTAAACAAAAGGAGGACAGCCCGATATAGAAAACATTCTGTGTGGATCTGGAAAATGGCCGAACCTCAAGGTAACTAAATAAAATCAAAACATTGAGTAAAGGGTACGGAGGATCATGGCAAAAACATAAGCCTTTTTTGTCATTATTGAGCTAGAGAAAGGATTGGTGAAAGAGCGAATACCGGACATAGTTTTGACAAGAGAAAATTAATCCCCTGAGCTACTGCCCATTGTGTTGGAAGGAACAAATAGAAGCACAGGTTAAGCATCTTTATGAAAAGTAGTCTTTGATTTTGAATCTAGAAAATAAATAGTTTACTTGCCCCAACGGATAAAAGTGATCTGATAGTACAAAATTGTCAATGTAAACAAGTTATATATTCAACGGTCTCTCTTTCCTGCAAGCAAGGATGGTCGGTGATTGCATTCTGGGGCTCGATCCATAATAAGAGATAAGGAATTAGAACGATTGCTAATATATATATATAGATACCGTTTACTTCTGAAAGAGGCCAAAAAGATACAAAGGTATAACTAATAATATGTGATTTCAACAATTAATTAAGCTACTAGGAAGCTCCTATAATAATATATACTCATGTTATTCATGTGACCATCTGAAACAAGGCAAAAAAAATCATTTCCATATCCTCGTATGTAGTGTCCCCGGGTTTGTGGAATGGACAATATTATCGACAATTTTGAACTTCATTCATTGACAACGTTAAATTAAATGATTTTTGCAAAAGTCTGGATTAACATTATCTCCTACAAGGATCTACTAGGTGGTAGCTAGGTCATCCAACAACAGGACTCATACATATGTTCAAACGGATCTTTATAGGTGTTGTCTGGTAGTAAAGCTTTATGGTATAAGCACAGGTGCATTATATATAGTTAGTCCACAAATTTCAACATTTCAAGCATAGTTTAAGGCATATGGTTACTAAAGCTTGTATGAAGATTAAACATTAAAAGTAGGAAGGGATAGGGCAGGGGACCATTTGATCGGTAATACAGTGCTTTTGAATAAAGGCTACCAATGTAATGTTGCTAATTTTCTTTCAAAAGAACCCTCTTTTAGCATCATTTTTAATTATATAAGTCCTCCCTATAACAAAGTATGACCTAACTTTGTACCACCTATACATTTAACTTTGTACCATCTATACAAATTTGCCTGCCATTCTGTTTTCGCACTAATACTGGATACTTTTATATATCGTAAAATCTTTGACGATATCACGCTATATTATAAACTTTTAACCAAGTTAGCGTGATATAGACGAACTTGTGCTTACTAAAGAGGCAAATAATACGTAGAACGAAAGGCAAACGTGTCTGTGTTTGAGATGATCGAGTTTTTATTACCATCGTTCATATTGTCATCCAAGTATCTCCCATGAGAAACATATTAACTTTGGACATTTTCGAAAAGATTACCTGAATCATTGTGCCTTGATTTTAGAAACAAATTGCCACAAATTGATATCCTGACTTACTTGTAGTATTAATATCACTGTTCTCTGTTCATTAATCAGAAAGAATTTTTTTTTTTTTATCACAGGTATTAATGTAAGTTCAAATCATGTTTAAACAACTTGAGAAATAACCTTCCTCATATTTCTATGCATGTAACTCATATTATATGCCAATTAATGTATTTCATTTGGCAAAAGGAGTAACAAATATAAGATTTTTAATATATGTTAATCCTAATTATAGCATGCACTTCTCATGATCATCATAAGTGGATCATCTATCCTAATATTATCAAAACAAATTTCATGGAGATCACAAGGGTAGAATGTTATAAATAAATAATAAATAGGGCTAAAGAAGTAAAACCCGATTTATGTTTCTTTTTCTTAATCCATTGTTTTGATGTGATCACCTTTTGCAATATCAAAATCAATGTCGATTCTCAGAAGAAAAACACCATGTGATTTTATCAAGCGGTAGATTCCTTTTCTATAGTACCGCTTCCTCACATGGAACTTGATGATTAGATTCCTCCTTAATTTTTTGTTTAAATAATGCGTTGCCTTCAAACAATGCCAGTGCATTGTTTTAGTCACCACTGCCAAGAAGTTGTTGTCTTTTTTCCCTGCATTTTTGCTTTTCTCCCTTCATTTATTCTTTTTACTCCTCTGTTTTCACTGCACAGGCTTTGGAGATTTGGGAAATCAAATTTCCACTACCAAAGTATTTGACTGGCTCTAAATACGTTAGAAGAAACATTTTTTCTTTAATACTTACGAGACGTTTCAAGATGAAGAGCATTATTATTTATTGGCCTTACAACTTCCGGGCGGCACTGCTACAATGAAAATCATCATCTACGTCCAAACTTAGGATTACTAGTGCCATGAATACATGCACTCTTTCTTAATTATGGCTTTGAGGCGTGAAGAATCGTAATTCCTTAAAGAGATATTGTCCGTATACATATTGAGGAAAATACAAACAATTCCCTTCGGATACAATCAAGCCCAGATAATACATGCAGAACTTTATAGAGTTAGAAAAATGACTATTGTGAATAGTCATGACTTTTCATGAACATACATGTCCATTTAAATTCAGATTTTAAATAAAATTTGAAAATACCAAAATTTTAATATGTAATGTCTTCAAACTCTTTTTGCCTTAAGTTGTGGGATCCACATATAGTATTATACAAACTATCTAACATTTTGTGCCTTATTGGAGCTTGGCACAGATCTAGCATCAAACTGATGCTTCACTTTTTTTTCTTCTTCTTTTCAAATGATTTCTTTCGGCTTTGCAGCTGCATTTTATTCCCTCTTTTTTACGAGATTTATTCTCGTTTTAGCTCCATAATGTCCCTGAATCAACAAACAACACCCATTAGCGTAAAATCACAATATTAACTAAGTTGGGAATTTTTTTTACTTCATAAACTCATCATAAAGAGCGGTAAAAGCGTCGACATAAAATATATAAATATGACCAACATCAAATATCCATGTTTGTGATATTATGCTAAATTGTTAAAATCTTTAATATCAATTTACCTCAACCTGATTCGATAAATTAAAACCAGTGCCGGCTTAACCCCCAAGCGGCCAAAGCATAAGCTTTAGGCCTCAACAAATTAGGGCCCCCAAAAATTGATCTTATCATTAATCAAAAGTTCAATATATTATGGTTAATGTAAATATGATGAAAGAAATACATTATTAAATTATTAGCTACTTGCATCTTCTTCAATTACTTGAATCAATTTTGGTTTAATTCTAGCTTTCGATAATATTTTTATCCTTTCAAGGTTTCTATAGACAAAGTTTAGATTAATTATTTAGAACATTAAGTGTTCTAGATTGGAATTACAAGTTGGTTGATTACATTAATTTGTTACAATGTCAACTGAATAAGGAATATCATTAAAAAAAATGATTAGAGGAAAAATTAACAATTTTTCATCCCAAAAATTTAAAAGAATAAACTTCAAATGAAAAAATATATAGACTTTTTATTAGATAAACTTAAGGCCTTCTTATCAAGGTTAGCTTTAGGCCACCGATTTCATTGAGCCGCCCCTGATTATAACTTGTGTATAATACGTTGTTTCCTTGAGTAAGGAGTAATAATTTGTAAGACAATGTATGATTATTCGGTTGGCTATAAGGGTGGTAACCGGTTTGGTCTTACCGGTTTTAACCGGTAACCGGACCGGTTAAACCGGAACCGGAACCGGTAGAACCGGTTAACCGGTTCCGGTTAACCGTTTAATGGTTTACCGGTCCGGTTCCAATATTTTGGAAATCGGAACCGGTTAAACCGGTAAAACCGGAACCGGTTAAACCGGTAAAAAAAATTTAAAAAAAAAAAAAAAACTAAAGTATATAAGTAAGTATATATATAGTATATATATTAAGTTATACACATATATAAGTATATATAGTATATAAATATATATAGTATATATATTAAGTATATTAAGTATATATAGTAGATATGTATATACAACAACAACAACAACAACAACCCAGTGAAATCCCACATCGTAGGGTCTGGGGAGGGTAGAGTGTACGCAGACCTGACTCCTACCAAGGTAGGACGGCTGTTTCCGAAAGACCCCCGGCTCAACGTATTATACACAAGGTAGATATGTATATATAGTATATATATTATGTTATACATATATATAAGTATATATAGTATATAGTACATATATATAAGTATGTATAGTACATATATATAGTATATATATTAAGTTATACATATATATGAGTATATAGAGTATATAGTACATATATATTAATATATAGTAGATATGTATATATAGTATATATATTAAGTTATACATATATATAGTATATATATTAAGTTATACATATATATGAGTATATAGAGTATATAGTACATATATATTAATATATAGTAGATATGTATATATAGTATATATATTAAGTTATACATATATATGTATACGAAAAACATTATTCTGTATTGCTGACTTGCTGTTAGGCTGTTAGTCAGTAAATATTTAAACTTTAATTATAAAGTTGTATAACATATGAAAATATAGCTACAATATACAAATAAATACTATAATATATATATATATATAATACAAAAAACAAAAAAAAAATAGATTTTAATCACTCCAAACCGGACCGGTTCCGGTTTGAGGTTTAAAACCGGTAAACCGGAACCGGTTAGGCGGTTCCGGTTTTGGAACCGGAACCGGCCGGTTTCCTAACCGGTTCCATAACCGGTTCCGGTTCCAACCGGTTAACACCTTTAGTTGGCTAGCAAAACCAAAAATACATCTGTTAAAGTAAAAGAAACAGGACCTAATTAATAAACCACACTATTGACTAAATTCTAGGCTTCTAGCAGCTTTCCGGTAACACCCAATTTGGAAACAAGTCATTTTCACAACGACGGGTACAGTTTGATTCCTTACCCGTAATTAACTTAATTCTGGACCAATAATTAGTGTCCTATTTTCATTAATTTATACAACCTTGCCTGCCACATACACGGGGGCAAATCCATTCATAAAAAATGGGTCACGTGAACACATAGTCACCGAAATAAACTCGATATATTATGTATATAATCTTTAAGATATATCTAATATTAAATGAAGGAACACAGTGTCAAACTGGACTGAATGTAGCACTGGTTAAGTGCTACCTTTAATGCCTCAAAGTTGTGAGACCGACCCCTACTAAATGAAAAAAAAAAAAAAAATCTAAGGTGAACTCATCCTCTTGAACTCATCCATCAACTTCCACTAATTTATATTGTTTACCTGCTGAAATAAATCAATGGATTAACACTATCTATTGCAAAGACCTATTCTAATTAGTAGGTGACCATCCAACAATCTATTCAACTTCCAACTAGTGGATAGGATTAAACATTAACACGTTGGAAGGTAGAGGGGAGGGGACCATTTGATTTTGATTCTTAATTGATTACAGCAAAGTGCTTTTAATAAAGGCTAATGATATATACTCCTATAACAAAATATGACCTAACTTTATGCCACCTATACAAATTTGTCTGTCATCTGTCTCCACATCAGTATTGGATAGTTTTATATATTTTAGAATCTTTAACTATATCACACTACATTATAAATTTTTAATTATAAGTTAGCATAATACAGACGAACTTGTGCATATAATAAAAAGGCTAATACAACGAACTTGTGCATATAATAAAGAGACAAATAATAAGCAGAGTGAAAAGCAAACGTGTCTGTGTTTGAGGGGATCGAGTTTCTAGGTTTCCCAAAATGGTTGATAACATCAACAATAAATTAGGGTCAATTAACTCAACTGAGGAAGGAGGGATTAAGGAGCAAGATAGGTTATTGCCAATAGCTAATGTGGGGAGACTTATGAAGCAAATTCTTCCTCAAAACGCCAAGATTTCCAAAGAGGGAAAAGAAACAATGCAAGAATGTGTATGTCAGTTCATTAGCTTTGTTACTGGAGAAGCATCGGATAGATGTCACAAGGAGAAGCGCAAGACATTGAATGGAAATGATATTTGTTGGGCTATGGGAAGTTTTGGATTTGATGATTATGTTGTGCCTTTAAAGATATATTTGCATAGGTTTAGAGAATTAGAAGCAGAAAAAGCTAATCAAAAGAAGGCTACTGTTGGCAAGAACATTGAAGAAAGTCAGAACAATGAACATCGAAATTTCCAGGGAAGTTTTTATGGTCCTTAAGATTTGTCAAATGACAATAATTTTCTAGCTCGGAACTTGATTAAGCTTGGATTTTCTCAACTCCTAATCTTTATTCTTAGAAAAAGTTTTTACTTGTAATAAGAATTATTCTAGATTTATAGTATGTAAAAATATTCTCTGTTAGTGATTATTGTATTTTTATGGTTGTGGATATTGTTTTGAACAAGTAATAACCTTCTGATTCATGTACGTTGGTTTCACACTTGGCTAGTTGGTCATGGTTCTTGATTGAGCTAGGAATACACTTTTTTTTCTTTTTCTTTTTTACATTCAATCTCCGATTGGGTACTTGCATTGATTACAAAAAATTACAAAAGGAGGATATTACCATGTCTCAGAATACAAGCACACCCAAGCATACCCTTTAACTTTCGTTTTTAGACCATTGTATGAAGCAATTACTTCAAGCTCAGTCCAAGACTCATGGAGGTAAGCACTTTACTTGCCATGTCATCTTCATTTAGTACAGCTATCTATCTATTGTGCCTTGTCTAATTACATTCAACTTGACCAGATGCTACATGATTTAAGTGGGATATTTTAAATTTTTGTATTGGAATTTGCTTTATGTTTTATTGGCGACTAACATTTTGATTGATATGATAAAAATCTAATTTAGATGTGACTATGTGAAATATCATCTTGTACAAAACATTAATGTTGAACAAATTGATCATAAATTATGATTTATTATCTTTTTGCCTTAAAACGAACGAGTGAATCCCTCAATTTAGGGGCTTGAGATCCCTCAACCTACTCTTTCATTTCTTCTTAAGTTTTTGGTTGTGTCTAATTGATTGGATGCCTGACATCAATAATCTTTTCGGGGAACTAATTCTGCGATGATAAGCATTAAAGCATGATTAGTTCCAAAATTCTTACTGCTTATTTATTTTTATTGGCCTAATCTTTTTTTATGGCTAAGCACTTGTTTTTTTTGTTAAAAGAAAATACTGTATAGCAATAAGATATAAAGCCATGATATCTTTCTACTTCGATATCATGTTGGATAGTGTGATTATTTCATTGAAAAGCTTAAACCATACTAATTAATTGTGTCCCAATATCAATTTCTCCGCAAAATTCTATTTACTGAAATACTTTTAGTTCTTTAATCTTAAAATCAAGTATGTAATCACTCTGGCGATTGTTAACTCTCTCCTGAAGTTCCTACATCTTGTGTGAGTTACACTTGGTGTTTCTTCAAAGGATGTTCATTGTATCAAGTTTAGATTTTTGCCAGAATTTCTTCTCCTTCTCCTCTTTCATCTTTCTTTATCATCTTCCTACGTGCTTTAGAAAGTTGAATACCTATTACTTATTTGTGGTTATTTTTTATTATTTTGGTTGAAGAAATATGAAAAATATCATTGTTGGATTTTATTGAGCTGGATTATTGAACAAAACAAAGTGGATCTATTGATTTTTGACGGTATGAGTTGAACTTAATAATTGGAAATTGTTGGGGCTGGTATTAGAAGGATGGATATCACAGTTGGACTCATTTAGAGTTGAACCAGATCAATTCTAAAGAAAATAACATGTTGGTGAATTTTTACAACAAGTTATAGTGATCGTTAGGATTTTGACCACAACTACCGACGAATTGATAGAATTTCAGCCATAAATGTTGAAAAGTTCATGGCGATTCATTTATATTTGACCAAAAATTTTAACGATCACCATAACTTGTTGTTAAGACAAATTTTACCTAATATACGGCCAAAATTTTGCTCCAAGTGTGACTAAAAGGTTATTGTGACACATTTTTCTTTTACGAGGTCAAAATCTGAAGGTAATATTGGAAGACACTTTTTGTGCAAATCACCCGACTTGAGAGCCAAATCCATCACTTAAACCTTGATCTAAGCTTAGATCTCTTTACAATTTCTTGAACTAGGGACATAAGGGGGAAAAAAGGATAACCCGATGTAGAAAGCATTCCGTAATTATACGGATCCGGAAATGGGTCAAACCTCAAGGTAAGTAAATAGAATCAAAACAAAGAGTAAAAGGTATGGAGGATCACGGCGAAAACATAAGCCCTTTTTATCATTATTTAGCTAGAGAAAGGATTCATGAAAGAGCAAATAGTGGACATAGTTTTGAAAGGAGAAATTAAACTAATCCCATGAGGTACTGCCCATTGTGTTGGAAGGAACAAAATAAAAGCATAAATAAGGCTAATAAGCAACTTCATAAAAAATAGTTTGATTTTGAATCTGGAAAATAGATCAGGTTACTTGCTCCAACGGGTAAAAGCTAAGCGATCTGATAGTGCAAAATCGTCAATGTATATAAGTTACATATATAACGGTCTCTCTTTCCTGTAAGCAATGGTGGTTGGTGATTGCATTCTTGGGCTAGAACTAGATTCATAATAGGAGACAAGGAATTAGAACGAAGGCTAATATATATGCAGGCAGATACCTTATTACTTCTGAAAGGGACCAAAAGGATACAAAGATATAACTAATAATAGGTGATTTCAACAATTAATTAAGCCACTTGGAAGCTCCTATAATAATATATTACTCATGTTATTCAAGTGACCTGCCGAAACAAAGCAAAAAATACATTTCCATATCCTCGTATGTAGTGTCCCCGGGTTTTGGACTGGACAATATTATCGACAATTTTGAACTTCATTATTGACAACGTTAAATTAAATGATTTTTGCAAAAGACAGGATTAACATTATCTCCTACAAGGACCTACTAGGTAGTAGCTAGGTCATCCAACAACAGGATTCATATATATGTTTAAACGGATCTTTTTATGTGTTGTCTGGTAGTAAACTTTATGGTACAAGCACAGGTGCATTATATATATAGTTAGTCCACAAATTTCTAACATTTCAAGCATAGTTTAAGACATATGGTTACTAAAGCTTGTACGAAGTTTAAACACTAACAAGTAAGAAGGGAGAGGGGAGGGGACCGTTTGATCCATAATTGAGTTAATTCTCTAAAGCGTCATTCATGTTTTGATAATTGCCTCCTAATATCACTTTTATTTCTTTTATTACTAGAATATCACTCAACTATCACAACTTTCCTCAAAAAATACTAAACATTACAAAACCTTTCTTCTCTCCTAGTTGGCATGCCATGTCACATTAATTTTTATTTTTTTTAATAATAAATTTATGGATTAATTTCAAAGACCTCTCTCCAAGTTTGTCTTGATAACACTTAGTTCCCTTGTGGTTTGGGATGTTTACACTAACCTCCCTTATTTCGATTTTTTTAACCAAACTTGTTTAAATAATAAAAAATCTACATATTCCAAATTTACCCTTTTATAACTTCATTATGGGAACAATATTTCATAACGTTCTCTCCCCTAAAATTGTTGGGTATTATATTAATAGTAAGGCTAAAAATTTAAAACTATCTTATATCTAAATAAGAAATCCTAAATTCTAGTGTTAATGTAATATCACTATGACAAATCCTAAATTCTAGGTTTAAGGTAATATTTCTCTTTGTTCTTAAAATCATGTTATTAATAACAATATTTAGGCTAAAATGAGCACACCTCGCTTTTACTATTTAGAGGGTGAGATGAATAATCCATTTTTTAAATTCTTATAGCTGTATAACTGCAACATGTTTTAAACTAATTTTTTTGATAGAAGGGGCATAATTACATCTAAAAAAAGGGTTGGAAACTATATATACAACGTGAGACTTTAAAAATAATCAATGAAGCAATATGAAGCCCAAGCTTTTTGAATCAATTTTCATATCACAGTTGTTGAATTTCATATTTTAGTGTTTGAGATTAAAATTTTCAAGCACAACAAAAAAATTCCAGCATTTTACTTATAAAATTAGATAGTTATAAATTAGGAAAAATCTTACAATCAATGAGAAGCTATTGTATATTAGGAACATAAATAATTTTTAGTACGTATTTAAAATTAGTTTGGTTATAAAAGAATTAAAATAAGGGAGGCTAGTGTAAAGGGAACTAAGTGTTATAAAGACAAACTTGGAGGGAGGTCTTTGAAAGTATTTCATAAGTTTATTATTAAAAAATAAAATTTTAATGTGGCATGGCATGCCAATGAGGAGAGAAGGAGGTTATGTAATGTTTAGTATTTTTTGAGGAAAATGATGATAACTGAGTGATATTCTAGTCCTAAAAAAACAAAGGTGATGTTAGGAGACAATTGTCAAAACATGGATGACTTTTTAGGGAATTAACTCTCCATAATTCATAAAGCAAGTGCTTTTATATAAAGGCTATCAATATAATGTTGCTAAATTTCTTTCAAAAGAACCCTCTTTTAGCATCCTTTTTAATTATATAAGTAATTCCTATAACAAAACATGACCTAACTTTATTCTACCTATACAAATTTGCATGTCATTCTGTATCCGCACTAATACTGGATACTTCTATATATCATAAAATCTTTGACGATTTTATGCTATATTATAAATTTTTAACCAAGTTAGCGTAATATAGACGAACTTGTACTTACAATAAAGAGGCAAATAATAGCAGAACGAAAGGCAAACGTGTCTGTGTTCGAGACGGACGAGTATTAAGGTTTCCCAAAATGGTTGATAAAATCGACATCTTAGATAGAGAGGGCCCTAATTCAAGTGAAGAAGGAGGGATTAAGGTGTAAGATAGCCTGTTGCCAATAGCTAATGTGGGACGACTTATGAAGCAAATTCTCCCTCAAAATGCCAAGATTTCAAAAGAAGCAAAAGAAACAATGCAAATGTGTATCTGAGTTCATTAGCTTTGTTACCAGAGAGGCATCGGATAAGTGTCACAAGGAGAAGCGCAAGACATTGAATGGAGATGATATTTGTTGGCCTATGGGAAGTTTAGGATTTGATGATTATGTTGTGCCTTTGAAGAGGTATTTGCATAGGTTTAGAGAATTAGAAGGAGAAAAAGCTAAACAAAATAAGGCTGCTGCAGGCAACAACATTGAAGAAAAGGAGAGAGATGAACCACAAAGGAATTCCATAGTTTTTCTCCCTGGAAGATTTTTTGGTCCTTAAGATATGTCAAAAATACACAATAATCTTGTTTATTACACGTTGTTTCCTTGAGTCAGGAGTAATAATTTAGGTTTGTGCAATATGGAACAATACCTGTTTCAATTAATAACTTGTTTATTATACGTTTTTTCCTTGAGTCAGGAGTAATACTTTAGAAGACAATGTATGGTTATTCGGTTGGCTAGCAAAATCAAAAATACACCTGTTAAAGTAAAAGAAACACGACCTAGAGCCCGTTTGGATGGGCTTAAAAAAAGTGACTTTTATGTATGAAGTGCTTTTAGAACTTTTAAGTGCTGAAAGTTATTTTTATAAATAAGCAGTTGAGTGTTTGGATAAAAGTACTTATGCTGAAAATAAGTTGTTGATGTGTTTGGTAAATAAGTCCTGTTAAGCACTTATTTTATGTCAAAGTGACTGAAATGCCCTTAAAGCTGTTAACACCATAATAAGTTGATTTAAAAGATGTTCATTTATAAATTCTTGTGAAGGCAATTCTGTAGAACTAATTATAAAAAATGTTCATTTATAAAAATGTCCTCGTGTATAGTCTTTAAAAAATTTATAGCAGTGTATTTTTTTTTAAAAAAACTATTAGTGAATTTAACACGTTATAAATGGCAACCATCATTAATCTGCAAAATTTTCAACAAATGACTAAGGTTGTCATACTATTTAACCATATTACTCTACTATTGACTAAAGCCTATGCACAACATAACTAGCATCTAATAAAGCACGGGTGTCAAAGATGGAGAATTTGACACAAAATAAAAGTGCTAATACAACCGAAAACACTACACTATAAATACAAGAAGTGGAAAATATTCATATAATACAAGCATCAAGCATTACAAATGTCACTAGCAATCATATCACGAAACCCCATCCAATAGACATCATTTTGTTCTCCTACATCTTCGACATCTACATTGTTAGCTCTTGAAGTTGTGCCAATATCATTAGAATCAACCAATGGAATATAGCTCTCATTCTCGGCTGTTTGGAATGCATCATCCACATTGCATTTCTTTCTAATATAATTGTGAATGGCCATAGTAGCAAGCACGATGTCCCTTTGTGTGTCAATGTGATAGTATGGCATGTCTCTCAAAATAGACCATCTTGCTTTCCAAACGCCAAATGTGCGCTCTACTACATTTCTACAAGAAGAATGTAAATGGAAATGACTCAAATTAGTAAAGAATGAAAGTTTTTACAACAACCCAATTTCAAGATTTTTTAGAAACTCCATCATTTCAATGCACTCATATCTATCTTCGGAAAATCACATTGCAAATCTCAAATTACTATTCCATCAAAGAAAAACAACCACAGCAATACATAAAGTTTCCACATTCATTAAAGCCAACACAACAACAATAACCATAAGGTCTAAGGATACAACCACAACGTCAACACAACATTAACAATACATAAAGTTTACACGTACAACAAAAACAATAAAAACATTTAACCATAGCAACGCAATCAGTCCATTTTCTCAAAATAAACGTTCATGAACTCTGCAACATCAAAAGAAGAAGTGGAAGCCGCAGCCGCAGCCGCAGCAGCAGCCAGAAGCTTCAGAAGAGGCTAGAACCAGCAAGTTTTGACATGAGGAATCATTTAAATAAGAGACAAGGGAAACACAGTGATCATCACAAGTGCATTTGTAATATCGAAATTCTGACATGTTTTATAATTTTAAGTCCACCTCAGAAAGAAGATAACAATAAGTTTCAGCAGTCAAGTTCCAAACTCAGAAATAAAAATAAAACACATCACCATAATTGAAAGACCTTAAGCTAATAGCAACTACAACATCTAAAGTGCTCAGCATGGTGGGTTGACACAAGACTGAAAAACGGATGGTGACATCTTAAAATCTGCCAGCTATTAGTTTTTGGTCCATTCATTTCTGGAACCACTCCAG